>NC_091130.1:78408516-79608516 GCF_040183065.1 Periplaneta americana | reverse complement strand
TTAACGACGCTCGCAAGTGCAGAGATTATATCAGCGTCGCCGTATGTGCCGGAATTTTGTCCCGCAGGAGTTCTTTTACATGCCAGTAAATCTACTGACATGAGTATGTCGCATTTAAGCACACTTAAATGCCATCGACCTGGCCCGAGATCGAACCCGCAACCTTGGGCATAGAAGGCAAGCGCTACACCAACCAGATTGACAAATAAACTTAAATCTTTCTGCTTCTTACTTTCAAGTGAATCATAGTTTGCAATATGCAATTTTTCGAACCTGGATAGCAAATTCAATTAATTCCTAAATGTATTTATGCATTATTTGAATTCTGTACGTATTTCCTGTGAGAAAAATCAATATTAGTAGTCTCAAAAACAAGGACGTCATTTCATTTTTAGCCTTGGGGGGGGGGGACAATATTTTCAGAGCAGATCTTCTCGATTGCTGTACTGCACACTACTTCCCCAGAAATTAATTTTTTTCGTGCGCCATCTATCGGTCACTCTGTTCATTAAACTCACTGTCTGACTGAATCGACCTTTTCGATTAGTTCGCTTGAATGGTTGGTGCATTGTTTGCTTCTGTCGCAGCTGTTAACCGCAAGACGGGAGCAGATCTAGAGACTTGCGCGTGCAGGACAGAGCTTCGATCCCAGAGAGGTTCTCTCTACATTCTCTTCGCAGCAGCCATGGTCATCATGAGCGGTGTGGTCTTCGCGGTGACTTTCTTCAGCATGCAATGCGCCACTGCACCATTCATGATAGAAGGTAAGAATGGGAAATCGTCGCATCGCCAGCACAATTTATTAAATCCAAAAGAGGATAAGACGGACTTTGGAACCTGGTGTCCTTTCATAAAAGACGATTTCTTTGTGTCCTTCAAAATTCTAGGCGCCAATGTCACAAAGTAAGCAGCATTGATTAGTGGGCTCTTAATCAAACATTAATTTTGTTTACTGATACGATATTACGTTTAATTAAACATTTATTTCGCTGTAACAATAAACAGTGTTTGTAGAGATAGTTATGGGGTAAGCTGTTTGATACGGCCAAATCAAGCGCGAAAATAAATAGAAAGTGCATTCTGAAATGTAAAATGACTACTAAGTACAGATGACGAGAGCGATGTGTCGTTGCACATGGGCGCAATAATTTTCAGCAAGAATAGACATCATACTAGATTTTAAACAAATTATGAAACAAGCGGTTGAAATAAGAAAAAAATTGCAGCAGAGAACCGATTCACTGCTCCAACTAAGAAATACCTTTTTTGACATTATTTTTTTAGATAAGTTAGTAAATAATATACATGAACTATTTGAGTTTCGTCTGTAACGATCCAACATCATCAACTGATTAAAATACAAAATATTGTGACATAAAGCATAAACGATCAGTACTGCGTGGTTAACCTTTCTACCTGCTACATTCTTCCGTTGGCACAAACATTTAGGAACATTTTCACGTCACTAATTCGTTTGTGATTGGAAGAAATGCTGAACGAATTGTGCGAAGAAAGCATGGGAGTAGGCCTAAAAATCAACACCAGCAAAACCAAAGTACTGACAAATGACGCAGAAGGGCAGATGATCGTCAACAATGCGAACATCGAATTTGTCACGCAATACATTTACCTTGGCCAGACTATATCATTTCAGAACAGCATGGATAAAGAAACTGATAGACGAACAGCATCGGCATGGAGAAAGTTTTGGAGTCTATCCTTCATCCTAATGGACATGAGCCAGAAATTGCAGAACAAGAGGCAGATCTTCAACAGCTGCATTGCACCTGTACTTCTATATGGGGCGCAATCCTGGTCACTCGCCAAGAAACAGGCATTAAAATTAGGAAGATGCCAAAGAAAAATGGAAAGGAAAATACTCGGAATAAGCCTGAAGGACAGAATCAGAAACGAAGAAGTACGGCGACGAAGCGGCGTAGAGGACGTGGTCACACTCGCTAATAGGACGAAATGGCGTTGGGGAGGACACGTGGTACGAATGCATCCTACCAGATGGGCACACACGGCGACACTGTGGGATCCAAGAATTGGCTGGAGAAACCGTGGACGATCGATAACCAGATGGGGGGGGACGAGTTCAGGTTGCAGTTAGGAGGACTGTGGACCAGAATAGGACGCCAAAGTACACGGTGGAAGGACGCAGTCAACCAACTTTGTGCGGGAGCAACAACCAGTGCTAGTGAAATTGTGGACAAAGGACTAGGAATGTAAATAGACCATCAGGTCGGCTCTTCTGATGGTCAAGACTTGAACCACCCCTGCCCAAGCAGGAGGCCTTGCCCCACTGGGGATTTACTTCTTTATTATTATTATTATTATTATTATTATTATTATTATTATTATTATTCGTTTGTGTTACAAGCTCCGGTTAATGCATAAGCATATGATGTAGACATGTAATCATGTAGCACAAGCCTGGGCATAAGAGGAGAAATGAAAACAACGGTGGAACCCACGCCCATGTCCTTTTCGCTTACACCGCCTTATAAACAAAGATAGAGTAAAGCACTGTGCATCAGTGATGGATTTTAGAAGCCGAAAGTTAGTAAAAACTGTGATGCCTGCCTGATACAATCTGTCACTGACTGTCCTGTCTACTTGTACCAATGAACCGGTACCGCATCAAAACATTACTGTCTTAGCCAGGGAAGGTGGAGTGAGGAGTTAAGTGGTGGTGTGGAGTACCTCCATCGAGTCAGGCCCAGGCCTGATGTAGCATATTTTACTTATGGGAACGCACTTATATTTCAATTTTTTATTTCAATTTTCTATTTTATTATTGTTCATCTGCATATATATATGTATATGTATGTGTATATATATATATATATATATATATATATATATATATATATATATGTCCTTTTCGCTTTTGCACGTATGTATATTTAAAATGTCCAATTGCATCATCATTATAATTTTAATGTTTTAATGTTTAATTTCAATTTTATTAGTTCTTAAACATATACACATATCTATAAGCTGCTCACGATACATAATTTTAAGATGCATAAAACATACATATCCAATATGCAAAATGTAAAATACTATACACTGCCATAACATTCTGTTCTTAAGTGATTCTATTCGACCTGAAGATGACTTTTAAGTCGAAAACGTTCGTCCTGTTATAATTAGAGACGAGAATTCCATGAAAATGGGTGTTTTTATAGGAACATAGGACATAGCTCAAACCTAGTACATATCAATTTCATTACTTTCCGGTTCCAAATATGTGTACTTTTTCCGTGCATATTTGCATGTTTTGACCTTTTGGGGATAAAAACATGTGTAGTGCATATTTAAGCAATTTTTAGCTTAATAATGCATATAATATTATATTCAGTTTAAATGCATGTTTTAATGGTTTTGAGTGGACACCTCAGTTTCTCGATTTGTATGTACCTTATTTTAGCTTCAAGAATCAAGAATGAAGAAGAAAAAAACTAAATAACAGAAAAATGAAATAAAATGTTAAGATTTTCACAATAAGATGTTAGAGGACCTTTTGCTGGACGGAAGTTCGCTTTTACAACACTTTACCGAGAACCCTCTATACATCATAAATGGATTTATTACGTTGGATATTTTGAGAATAGTAGAGAGGAAATATAGAGAGTTCAAGGAAACTGCCGACAAATAGTTTAGGTCAAAAACACAGTCTTTCAGGGAGGTTGTAAATTTTGAAAATTTTCTTCCTTTTCCGTCACTAGTAACAATTTACATTCTTCTAAAATTGAAATCATTCGCTAAACTGTGTAAGTGGTTAATGTGTTTGTTTATTCTGTTTGCGTGTGTTAATTGGTTCTAATATACTTCCAATTAAAAATTCCAAAAGTGTACTCTTTGCATAGTGGATTAAAGGAAAGGATTTTTTAGATCAGATGGGGATGTCGTATTTTGCGATTGTTGCAGAAAAAGAGTTAAGCAATGCTATTCAGTTTCCGAATATTTTATATGGCAGTTGTTCTTCGTAAAAAATTACAAAATTTCTTTAAAATAATTAATTAAATTACGATGTCCGTTTTTAAATCGTTTCTAGGTAACCATAAGATCTGTTATAATTTCAGACGAAATGTACTAAAAAATTTCAAGTCGACCAGTATGTAGCATCTGCTTCACATATTGCAAGAATGCTAAAAAAGGAAAGAATCAGCAAAGAATTCCAAAGACCTCTCAGTTATGCCCGTGGGAAAGTGGGTGTAGCGGCGAAAAACTGGACAGGGTCATAAATGCTAACCCGGACGACGGATTCTTTTGTCGAGTGAAGATTATTTGTGGCGAAAACTTGAATGAAGAATTTGACCTGACACTGTCACAATATGTTCAAGTTTAAACCCGTAACTTCTTGCGATGAAGAGAGGTCATTCTCTATCTACAAAAATATATTGACTTACAAGCGCAGGAACCACGCAGAAACCAATTTAGAAATGTTGTTCGGTTGTTAACTGTGCAAAAAAATAAAAAATTAATAAATAAATAAAAGTGAAATAATATTTGGGACAAAAATTAAAGTGCATATTTTAATGTATTTTTCCCTTGTTCGTGCATATTTCATACTTTGATGTGCATGAATGCATGCATATTTTGTAATTTTATAGTGTATGAAATTCTCGTCTCCACTTATAATATATTGGACAATATTTTGTATTTTAATACACTAATGTTGGATAAGTTACAGACGGAACTTAATAGTTTATGTATAAGAAAGAACTGTTCTTAACTAGAAACGTTCATGCTCTAGAGCAGTGATGTCAAAGCAAGCGAATTTTTCTGACCTTGACGTCGTGCGCTGGCATCGAGCGCTAGTTATGGGAGGAGGAAGGATTATGTACTGTATATGAATAAGCAGCCTGTTGAATTAAGAAAATAGTGGTGCACAAACTTCAAACGGAACGTGAAATTTTATGTCGTTATTTTTATATGGCTTCCTTCTGTTTGATATTATAGATATTGTCTGTAAAACAAAAGCACTAACACCAATTTGTTAATATTGCAGTTGTGTTTTAAACGTTAATAAAGTAATAAAGAGGTAAGGAGGAATAGTCACATAAATTCCATAATAGTACGACTATACTGTACTAAGTGAATGAAACACGTTATTTATAAAGAAAATAATATCCCGAAGGAAGAGATTGAGTATGACATAATAAGTTGGAATTGATATTGGTGATATCTTCAGTCTTATAAACGTAATCAATAAACTAATCAAAACAGTATTGTAGTACAGAGAAAAAAGTTACGTAGATACATGTTTTAACTGTAACTAATATTACTTAACAAACCTCTTATCTTAACTTTAAAGTTATATTGGTGCGAAATTTCATATCATCAGAATATTAAATTATTTTCTCGAATTCTGCTGAAGCTATAGAGCTGACGTTTTACCAACACATGGGCACATATCTTTTGCTTATGATGTAACAGTCGTTGCTTTGTTAATTAATTTCCTTACAAACATTTTCCATGCGAATATTTTCAAAATTTGCAATACACTATCTTCAGTAATACGTACTTACGATATATTAGATTTACAAAAACATTAGTTCAGTACTTGTAACGCTACTAAATAAACATGTCTGAAATTTCACTTTTCCGTAAGAAAGTTGAGAAAATATTCCTTTTGAATAGGAAAGGAAACTTGTGAAAAATGAATATTAAAATAATTAAAACTTACATTCTTATAATGCACTCATATTTCTCAGACAAATCTAAAAATTAGCATGGATACAGTTTTAATAAGTTCTCTTCCCTTTATCCACTGAACTAGTGCTGGCCATCCCTGTATATAGCTCGACCAAGCGGCATATACTACCTCACTCGTCTGTCTCTCTCCTTTCCGCTATAAAGCGCTCAGGCTCTCCTGAGCTCTACAGCGCTCACTTGCGCCTATGGGCATCAGCTGACATGACTGCTCTAGAGTCAAATGAATTAAATGTTACTAAAATGTCAACATCTGACGTCACTTGCTTAGCAATGGCGATGAATAAGTACGTCACACTATTCTGACGTCACTTGCTTAGCAACGGATTAAACTCTTGTATTGATATTGTGTCAATTCTCTTGTATGAATAAAATTGTATTGGTTATTTTTCTTACCATAGACCCACACAACTGTTCTCTAGCAAACTGATTCAGATAAAACACAGTAATTCCATTGTAAACACTTATGCAGATATATATGGTGTATATTCAATGAGGAAATGAAGAAAAATAATAATTAATAATACAACACCTATATTTCATTACATTTATTTCACTATTAATTATATTCACAATTATTATAAAAAAGAACCAATTACTTAAAAATCTAAATATCACAACAACCCCAACCGAAAGCATAAACATTTTACGTAATTACAGGAATCCTATAAATCCCTTGTCACTTATTTTTGTGTTATAATGTCATAACAATGATATGTCGTTGACGTTTTCGAGTAAAGTGGTATTTAATATTATTACACATTACTTGAATTTTTATCGAAAAAGATGGCGTTTCTTTAGTTTTCGAATAAATTTTGAGATTGTAATCATTATTTCTAACAAAAGAGCCTAATTTCGACGGAAAATAGAATTCCATGCATGTTTTAATAGTGTCATAAGTCACAAGTGTTCTTAGCTTGATGATAACACTGTATAACAATGAAAATGTAAAATTAATTAAAATAGCCATTTCCTATCAATTCTGTTGTGCTTATCACGAAAATCACAAAGGAAATTAAAAATTAACTCTAGTTTTCATTTTACACTGCTTCACTACAGTGAGCTAATTTTGTATGTATGTATTTATTCACACTGCAAATGGGTATATACAATAATAATAAATTACAATTCATAATATTAATAATAAAATAATAATAGCAATATATATAATAATATTAATAAGAAGCATCCTAAATTAAATGAAGCACAATAACATAATTAATTAAAGTAAATCTAATTTATATCTTAACCCTAATTTCGAACTTAAATCCACGAGTATATATGATGTGTTTATACTTGCACAAGTACCTTTCAGCACTATACTCATTTCGCTACCTATTCACTCACTGCACTGGAACTATGAAACATTTCACTGACACTATTCTGATTTCACTAACACTTCAAAAATAATTTGTACGAATTTTTATGTTTTAATTTTGAAATAAACCATTATAACGATTTGTTAAAGTCATAATAACTTGTAACAATGATTTTTATTTGTTCCTAGTCTTACTTGTGTTTAATAGTTTGGATATAAACTTCCAGTTGGGCACGCTGTGCATATGAAAGAGTCATACCAAAACACGAAACTTTTACTATAAGCCATTAAGTGTAATGACTCTCAATGGCAGATTTGTGGTGACCTGAAAGTGATTGCATTGCTATTAGGTATGCAGTTAGGATATACGAAATACTGTTGCTTTATTGTGAATGGGATAGCAGAGCTAGTGCATCTCGTTACAGTAAACATGACTGACCTACCAGTAAATCTCTTCAACCGGTATAAAGAACGTTCAGAGTGAACCTCTACTAGACCTCAAAAAGGTTCTGCTCCCGCCCTTGCATATCAAGTTGGGTCTCATGAAAAATTTTGTGAAGGGAATGAACAAGGTGACGCGTTTAAGTACTTAAGGCAAAAATGTCCTTACTTAAATGATGCCAAAATTAAAGAGGGCAACTTTGTTGGTTCACAGATTTCAGAGCTTTTCAGAGACCATACTTTTGATGGAATCATACAAGGTGATGAAAATGGTGCATGGGAATGTTTTAAGAAAGCCTGTTTACAGTTGTTGGACAACAACCGAGCAATAAATTACAAGGATATTGTGGATAACATGTTGGCATGCTATGAAAAACTTGGTTGCAACATGTCATTGAAAATGCACTTCCTCTATACTCATCTTGACTTCTTCCCCAAGGATTGTGGTGATGTTCATCACTTGAACATGTGAGCGATTTCATCAAGATATTTCCACACTTGAGAAGATATATGCAAAAAAAGTGGAGCCCTACTATTTTAGCAGATTACTGCTGAACTGTCATAAGGGTTGCTCCCGAGTATGTGTAAAAGTGCCAAGCCAAGCGAAAACGTTCATCTTCTGATTAATTTATCTCTGAACAAAAAATTTAATTTTATATACATAAGGACATTTAAAATTTGTGATCGTTTGTATATATTTGTGACCAGTTAATATATATATCTTTTCCTTTGTGATTTAATTCTGGTACAAAGTAGGCCTACAAAGTATTTTCATTCATGTAATATTATTTTCATGTTCCACTTAATATTATACATTTGTACTTGTGCATAGAACTACAATATATCAATGCCAAACATACAGGACAATTCAAGTAAATATTCACTTAAAATTTATTGTTTTGAATGAATCCTGGAACACGAAAGAATAATTATTTAGTGAGTTCTTGATACAAAGATATAGATTACTAAAAAGAAACTAGAGCTAGGTAACTATTTTTGATTATGATGATATTTTATCATTTTATACTGACATGAACTTAAAAAAACTCAATATTGTGCAATTTACACATTTTCACTTAAAATTTGTTGTTCAGTGTAATTAATGAGCGCGTGGCGCGAGTAAATTATTAAAGATACAGGAACTCCAATGATATTAATTTGAAGACTATTTCGCGAATAATAATAATAATAATAATAATAATAATAATAATAATAATAATAATAATAATAATAATAATGATAATAATAATAATAATAATAATAATATTAATAATAATAATAATTTAATAATCAACAAAACGAAGGTAACATAATTACATTACTTTACAAAAACAAATGATATTATAAATTACTACGATATTTATTATACTTGCAATTGCTAGCACGCCATCACACAATATCACGCCTACTGCATTCTTAAGAAAACACTGAACAGATTTAATATTTGAACATCAGGTGCAACGATTTTAAACAAATGCGTATCAGGTGCGACAAGTTTGCAGTTCATGTCGGCTTTCAGTGTTTAAAATCTCAATAGGTTTTGAGCTATCCAAAGAATCGCGTGATATTTGAGTACGACTATTTCGCGAATAAATGAATAAATAAATGAATGTGGGTATGTATGTATGTATGTATGTATGTATGTATGTATGTATGTATGTATGTATGTATGTATGTATGTATGTATGTATGTATGTATGTATGTATGTGTGTATGTTCTCTATACAAATCTATACACTTTGACCGATATTTGCCAAAGTTTGCACATTTAATCTCCATAACACAGAGAAGAACATAGGCTACATTAAAATTGGAAAGATGGACGTTAAATTATTGAAAACAATAAAAATTAGAACGTAAAAAGGCCTTTATGATATTAAAATGGCCTCTTCTACAATCAATTGTTTTTTATTGACGTCATCCAGTCACGTCTTCTTCCGTTGTAAAAGCGGCCATATTGTTATTGGAATCTATACTAATAATAAATCTGTAGCCGAAATTTTTCTGGTAATTTTCGATTTTCCAAAAATAATTGGTCCTAACATATATAATTAACCACCCTGAAACCGAAAATAGCATTTTTGAAATTTTTGTTTGTATGTCTGTCTGTATGTTTGTTACCTTTTCACGCGATAATGGCTGAACCGATTTGTATGAAAATTGGAATATAAATTAAATTCGTTGTAACTTAGATTTTAGGCTATACGGCATTCAAAATACTTTATTTAAAAGGGGGGTTATAAGGGGGACTGAATTAAATAAATCGAAATATCTCGCTTATTATTGACTTTTGTGAAGAATGTTATATAACAAAAGTTTCTTTAAAAACGATTTCCGATAAGTTTTATTCTTTACAAAATTTTGATAGGATTGATATTTAATGAGATAAATGAGTTTGAAATTAAAATAACGCCATCTAAGACGGTGCAATGAAATAACAAATGACTTCGTCTATAAGGGGCCTTGGACAACAACAATCGAAAGCTATTAAACATAGCCTACAGAGAATGTTTCTGTGTTTTATGAAGTAATATCAGAAGCTAAATTAACCGATTTGTATAATTAATTATTATTTCACCATTGGAAAGTGTAGTTTCTCTAGATGGACATAATGCTATAATGTTATTACAGTAACGTCTGAGTAAATCGAGGACAGGTAAGATTAAAATAGCTTCTTATGCACAGAAAATTTGATAGGCTATTTTGTACATTCGTTTTCTGTATTTCTTAAAATAATATTTATGTACACTCATTTTAATCTCAGAGAATTAACGAATAACGAGAGTGTATTGATTTAGTATGCAGTAATAGTACGTTAGCTTAGCAATCCATTATTTTATAATTCAAATTTTAACTATGCTCAATTGAATCGTGTTAAAATACATAAAAAATATATATGCAATAAATGCAATGCAAAAAAAAATTGGGTAATGAGCGAAGCAGATTATCTTGCGCTGCTGTAAAAGTTGTTCCCTGGATCAAACGTCATATTTTAATTATGTAATTACTTTATATTTATTTCTAACAGGTGCAGCGGAGCGCACGGGTACGGCTAATATAAAATAATATTAAATTAAAACTACGTAAATGAGCTACGATCTCTTGATTGAATGTATCATGGCCAATAATATACAATACAAAATGACATAAAACACATATTTGTTTAGTTTTTATAAATTCAAAATCAAACATAATAGACAGCAAATGTAAAACGTTCATAATACTTAAATTCAAGCACTTCAATAGGTAGCTCTGTAGCGTAGTGGTAAAATGAGTGATTATAGTGTAAGGGGTCACAGGTTCGAACCTGAGCTCAACTCCTTTTTTTTTAACTTTAATAATACATTTACATTATTTTAGATACGTTATTTTATTTTAACCCGCCATAAAGAGAGTTTTACTACATAAATAATATATCCTTGTATTTTATTTATGCTGTCTCAATGTTAATGTACAATTATACTGATATCTTAATATATATGGTAAAAGTGAATGTGGGTATGTATGTTCTCTATACAAATCTACACGCTTTGACCGATATGTGCCAAAGTTTGCACACTTAACCTTCATAACCAGGAGAAAAACATAGGCTGTATTAAAATTGTACAAATGGACGTTAAATTAATTAAAATATAAAAAACAGAAATAAATACGACTAAACATGTAATATTAAAATGCTATCTTCTATAGTCAATTGTTTTTTTATTATTGTCTTTTGTATTCAACATCGACTTTCACAAGGCCATGGAAATTATAACACAAATAACATTGTTGGTAAACATCATGAAGGCTAAAACTAGATAATTCGTAAAATAAATATCTTTACGCAGTCCATGACCGTATTATGAATTTCTCGATGCGTTGTAGATAGTGAGCAGGCTGTGTTTTATCCAACTGAATTCTAGAATTCTTTCAAACTACAAGGATTGCTACCACATAATTTACTTAATATTGAATAACCAGACGTACTACTGCGAAATATTAACCCACCAAAATTATGCACCAACATGAATTGGTGTGAAGAACCCATTCGAAACGTAATAGAAGTCGCAATATTAACTGGAAAAACGAAAGGATAAGATGTTTTTATCTCACGTATTGCTATGATACCCATTGTGTTTAATGCAATTGCAATTCAGTGCGACTAGCATTTGTAATGACCATATTAAAATGAAGCTCAAGGACAGTACCTCAAAGTTGCAGACATTTACTTAAAAACTGCGTGTTTTTCACATCCTCGACTAGGCTTATATTTTGTACAAAGGAGTGGGGGTAAAAAAAAATATTTTACACATATCAAAAAGCAATTCAATGATATTTCTGTCATGTTGCTAATGTAGTATGTGAATGGACATAAGCCGACTGACAATAGCATTGTATTAATTCTAAAATATACGTCTCTCAAAATATTGTTGTTCACGTCCGAAAATATGTTACTGCGAAATTCTATCTGTATAATCACATTGCAAATGTAGTATGTTATGCGTTGTGGAAATAACAATCTCTTAACTTCTAAAATACCGTCAAGCCTATACGTCTCTCAGAATGTTAGTCTTTATGTAAAAAAAATGACTTATTGCAAGTTTATATTGTATCTGTATTCTGTGTATAAAATAAGAATTAATATAATATGATCTGAATTTGTGCGATATAGTTTTCCAAGTCATATTTAAAAAAAAACTGGGTATGATATAAGTGGGTGTACAGCGGTCAAGGGGTAAAAAATCTTCCAATATAAATTAAATTATATATGTACATATTGATTCGATGCTGAAACTGATCAGAAAGAGGAAAAGGAATCATATTATCGTTGGATTTTACTTTGTTCATAGTTTGATTTTTCTATCATTTTATTTGTATTTCTGGTGATGTGGACGAGAAGGCCTAATGGCCTTAACTACACCAGAATAAATAAATAAAAACATATAAATAAACAAAAACCTTGAACGTGAAGCACATGATGACATGTTTTCTTCCGGTGCCTGATTTACAACTGTTTTAAATTGAGTTAACGCTGGCAGGCATTTCGCTAAGGAGTTCATCAATTCATGTAAGTGACGTTAACTAAAGAATAAATCTTAGCTTAGTAAAGGAATTCGTTTTGGTTGTCTATAGTTAGGTTTCCGAGATTTCCAAAAATGTAATAAGCAGTTTAATTAAAAACAGAAGCAGAAAGGAAAACCCGTGCAACGCCGGGTGCTTTAAGCTAGTGTATAATATAATAGTACACAAAGATTCATTTTTCTTAGCTTCCCTCAATTAACAAATTGTATTATAAATTAAGATATTTAACACTTACATTTCGTGGTATGGTCATTACGCAATAACACCAATGTAACTAGAATACTTCAATATCATATTGTTGAGTAAACAATTAAATATTTGACATCTGAACATTAGGTGCGACAAAATTGTTTCGACAAAATTGCAGTTAATGACCATAGATTGCTTTGATTGGTTAAAACTCAAAAGATTTTTACACTCCATTGGTACACTGATACACTGACTTTCAAAGATATCTATCCTACGATTTTATGATTGTGTAAGCGAACTTTGTAACCACGGGATTTCAGAACCGAAGATATAAAAAAATCGACAAACTTTGAAATAGTTCCTCTAGATCTCAATAGGTGACACCATTATTGGGAAGGTTAAAAAAGTATAGGGGAAAATTATGATTAAGCATAAATTATTTTCACAATTGACAATATCAGCGGTTTCCAGCTAAACTCAGTGATGTTTTACAATCAGCAGAGGGGTATGAAATATTGAATTCTGTAATACAGGTATAGAGGGTAATTCACGAGGATTTACCGTCCTTTACGGAGCTTATTTCCGAAGACATTCCGAGCAAAAAATGTCATATAAACATGGGTCCTATTCTCAATATTTACAGAGTTACTTTTCGTTATTGGAATGCATTGCTGTGAACGCGTGATCTTGGTCAGCGTGCAGTCAGAAGCCAGCGCGAGCGCTACGGAAATCAAAGATAGCCGTTTGCAATTACGTAGAGCGACGAGTGTCGTTCACAAGAGTGTGGCCAAGTATACTCAAGCGGGCGGCGACATTTTTTTAAATGTGTTCTAAACTCTCCAAGACTGTAAATTAGGATGCAAAATTGAACTGCAAATAATTAAGTCGGTGAAAGTAGTGTGATTTGTAATAATCAGGGAAAGGATTTATATGTAAATACATATTTACTTATAAAGCTAATATAATTTATATTTTGCATTATCTTTATGTTTCACAATGTGTAGGGTTGAAAAATCCTACTTTTATTTTCCATATTTTTCCATATTTTAGAGTTTAGTACATATTTTCGTTAATTTCCATATATTTTTCATATTTCATATAAAACAGTCCATATTATATTAGGTTTAACAATAAAACAAAACAAAATTCCATTAACTTTTAAAAATACATTTCAACAATAGAGATTTAAACACATGTTCAGTAATCCCTTTAACATCAGAGTTATTTGAAAATTAGCAGTCCTATCAACAATGGGAAAGTAAGTTACAAAACTGTATTAATTTAATTTAAAATTTTTAACAGACTTCAGTTGTGCAGCTCAACAGTTAAATGCCAGTCAGAGTACACATAGGTTCAGTTTTGTAAATCATACTATAAAGACGGTAAATATGCCAAAAGTACGTCATTCAGTCAATTTAAAATCAAAACTAACAAGTTACATTTCAGAATTTAAAGAAGATGGTTTATCAACTGACAATAAAATATTATTTTGTAATTTGTGTCAGTGTGCAGTATCATCTACACAAAAGTTCCTGGTGCAACAACACATTACAACTAGTAAACATCAGGCCAACAAACAACTAAATTCCAAGCAGAGACAATTGTTTTTAACACAACCAACAACATCGAATGTAAGATCTGAGTTTAACATCGACCTGTGCCGTTCTCTCATCTCTGCTGATATTCCTCTCTACAAACTAAAGAATAAGGTCTTCAGGGAATTCCTTGAAAAATATACTCAACATACAATCCCGGATGAGTCAACACTTAGGAAGACGTATGCTCCATCCATCTACGATGAGACAATACAGAAGATAAGAGATGAAATTAAAGATAGTTCAATTTGGGTTTCCATTGATGAGACTCCCGACAAAGAAGGTAGACTTGTTGGTAATGTAGTTATCGGTTTGTTAAGTGAACAATATTCTGAACGAATTCTTTTACATTGTGATGTTCTAGAAAAGTGCAATAACAAAACTATAGTTAAACTGTTCAACGAAGCTATGGGTATCCTGTGGCCAAAGGGTATTATGTACGATAATGTGTTATTCTTTATTAGCGATGCTGCCCCTTATATGGTCAAAGCTGGACAAGCATTATCTGTTGTATATCCTAAATTGACTCATTTTACTTGTGTGGCGCATGCATTTCATCGTGTGGCAGAAGTGGTCAGAGACAATTTCCCTAAAGTAGATTTGTTGATTTCATCAGTGAAAAAAGTATTTCTCAAAGCTCCCAGTAGAGTTAACGTGTTGAAAGAAATGTACCCTGAAATTCCATTGCCACCAAAGCCAATTTTAACTAGATGGGGTACATGGCTAGAAGCAGTTGAATATTATGCCGAACATATAGACTCTATTAACAATGTTCTCCTTGCATTGGACTCTGAAGATGCAGTCTCAATTGATACTGCGAAAACAGTTACCTGTGACATAAGTGTGAAGAATGACTTAGCTCACATTCAGCATACATTTTCATGCATCATAAAAACGCTCAAAAGACTCTCTCAAATAGGCACCTTTCACTATCTGAAAGTTTTGAAATTATAAATAGTACTGTGGAACAACTGAATCGTGGTAGAGGTAAAGTTGCAGATGCAGTAAGAGCTAAGGTGGACACTGTACTTTCAAAAAACCCTGGATATGAAGAACTACAAAAGGTTGTTGCTGTGATGAGTGGTGAATCAACAGTGAAGATTAACTTGGACTTATCCCCAGCAGACATTGTGAAATTGAATTATGTACCAGTTACTTCTTGTGACGTCGAACGCTCTTTTAGTCAGTATAAATCTATCCTCAGAGACAATAGAAGAAGATTCACTTTTCAGCACTTGAAAGAAATGTTTGTAACCTATTGTTATGGTAACAGACAATAAAAATTGTGTTTTGTTGAAACTACATTGGAAGATAAGGTACGTCCATTATATTTTTTGTTTAGGTTGATTAAAATGTACCAATATTTAACGTACATAGTCATTTTTTTATAATTTTAAGTCCATATTTAATTCCATATTTTGGTAAAAATCCATATTTAATTCCATATTTTGGTAAAAATAACTACATATATATTTACATATTTCATATATTTTTAGTCCATATAAATCCGTTCCCTGGTAATAATTGTTGTGATAAGTGCGTAAGAATAATGTAATTTTCCAGTTAAAAATGGAAAAAGATGTCTGTACCAAGTAACTAAAGTTAGCTTCATAATATTTTCCAATTAAAGAAATGATACTTCTGAATGGTACATTCTCTATTTGTATTATTCTTTTACCTTCAAACTAAAGGAAAAACGTATTTTACAAACAACTTTGAATTAGTGTAACTCTGAAAATATTGAGAATAAGAACTGTGTTTATACTCGTATATTTATCTACGATTGGTGACACTCAATGGCATCTTCGCCATCTATTCATACAAGTAATAACTAAAGAAGGCACACTTACACCAACGAATTATCGATCACAATCGATTAGCAGGGGTCAGATATCTTTGAACGTCAGTGTACATGAGCGATAATCACATCATAAAAAGTTAATTCTCCTTATAATTTTGGCGAGACGCTGAAAACCTGAGTCTTCATTTGTTATGAATTTCAGAATCGGAGTCTTCGCCCACCCTGGACATGTCAAGAGACCGTATCATCACTAGGGAAGAATGGCATGCAGCAGAAGCAAAATACGTGAAACAGTTGCGCCATCCGACGCCATTTGTAGAGATTTCACACACAGCTACGCCGGCCTGTTACAGTCCCGTAAAGTGTTCAGCCCGAATGAAGAACATACAAGATTACCACATGAGCACCGAAATAGGGCTGCCAGACATCGGCTACAGTTTTGTATTGGGTGGAGACGGCAATGTGTACGAGGGCAGGGGATGGGACGCCACCACGATGCACATTGGATTTGTTAAACAATGTAACATTGGTATTTCGTTAATAGGGAACTTCGTCAGTGATACACCGACAAATGGTCAACTAAAAGCCGTTAAAGACTTGATAGAGCTTGGAGTCAAGCTGGGGAAAATAGATGAAAACTATAAACTTGTTGCGATGAACGAGACAATTAATACAATGAGTCCAGGGTCTGTACTCTACGGCATTATTAAGAAATGGCCACATTTCTGGACGCCTTCGAAAGATGATATAGGTGCATGCCCAGATACTATATATGAATTGGATTAAGCACTAATCAGGAACGTAGGCGCATTGTGACGTCATTCTCGAAACACATAAGACAACTAGAACAGAGTAGTATGTAAAGAGAATAGCTCAAAGTTTCAGGTAACCGCCATGATGTTCTCATGCACAGCAGGCAGACTTTTAAACTTAATTTCGTGCTTTAACTTCCAGGCTGTAACACTAATCAACACTATAAAAATACTTCTATGTACTGTAGCTATAATTTAATATATGAGTTTCAGTTAAGTGAGCAAAAAATCTGTTTTCGTTTTATTTTAAGCAATTCTAAATCTTAACTGTTTTCTGTGCACAATATTACATTTTTTACTTCTAATGCTCTAGAAATTTGTATGAAATATTATACGTAAACTGTTCCAACAAAATACCACGCCTTTCTTTTAGTGACATCAGACATTTGTCTACCATAATGCAGTAAAGCAATAGATCAAAAGAGAATCGCCAAGGCAGAATTGTATATAGTATCGAGAAAAAAAAAAAGAGAGAGATCAAGAAAAAGGCACAAGGAAGAAGAACAGACAGGTTGTGGGGAACATTGCAACATGTCTGACTAAGCAGTGCGTGGATCTTTAAATTGTGGCTTTCTCGAGTATACATTTTTCATTACTCAGAAAGTAACTCGTCAAAGAGATTAAATATTTAGAAAATGACTTTTAAACTGCATTAGATAATTAAACAAGGAATTATTATTATTATATTGAAACTTTACTCGTATGGATAAAAATGGGATTTATTATTTTTCTATAAACAAAAGATAAAATGCACATATTCACAGAAATTCTGCTGAATGAAACGACTTTATGTAGGCCTATTAAATATAAAGAAAATTTAATATAAGAACGTGTAAAGTGTCAATGAATAGCAAAACTGTACACAGACACACTAGTACTAAAATTATTATATTTCATTACAAAATTCCCTGATAAATTGACTCGTAGATACTGTATATGAATAAAATCCTACCAATAGTTTAGTACAAATAGCTGTACACAGACCAGTACTAAAATTGGGCTACTATAGCTCATGTACATCATTCCCTGATAAACTGACTATTCGATATTGAATATGAATAAAATAAAAATATCGGTAAAATAGTTAAGAACAAATCGTTGTACACTGACAGACTTGTACTAAAATTATTATATTTCATTACAAAATCCCCTGATAAATTGTCTCAAAGGTAAGTTACTGAACATAAATAAAATCCGTCCAATAGTTTACTACAAGAGAAGAATCCAAAAAGGATAGCTGCCCTTGAAAAAGGGTTACCGAGCGGTGACAGCACCTAAATTGATTGTAGATCAACAATATTTTATTTTTATTTTATTTTATTTTTGGGCAGCTATCCTTGGCAGAAATAATTTATTTTTGATATACAGTACAGTAGCCTATTGTACAGATGGTTATTTACAATTAACAAGGAATGTCTTAAAACATTGATGGCTATGTCTTGCAGTTTCAAAATATCAATATGGAAGCGATGAAAGAAATTGATACAAAGAGTACCAAAGAGCAAGCCAATTCCTTCCCAGCCACAAACAGGTAGGCCTATGTGGTACCTTTCTATTCCAGATAAGTAAAGCAGGGTTCATAATGTCTTTTCTTTTCCAAATGTACTTCTTGTGGTTGTAATTCAGTTCCCTTAAATCTGATAGTCGGATCGATTATGAAGCCAATATTTCGATTGTTATCAATTGCTATGATGTCGGAGCATTTGGTGGAGCCAACCCATCGATGTCGATTGTTCCTCTTTTTTTTTTTTTTTTTTTTTTTTTTTGCAACGGGATTCTTGGCTTCTACCAGGAACACTACGTACTGCGATGACATTACAATTCATTTTTATAGCGTTAGTCCACGGAGAGGTGGAAAGGCCTTTCTTGGTTAAACTCCAGGAATTTTTATTTTGACCATTCTGAAAAATGCGAAATATCTTTATCACGGTGGCTACGTTCCCCCCCACCTTCCATTCTTCAAACTGTTCATTTCGTAGTTTGTTCCGTAGATTTAGCACACTAGGCTGTTCCTCAGAAGGGAAACCAAGGTGTTGTATACTGGCTCATTTCTTGTGCGAAATTTCTTGTAGTCGCAAGAAGAGGATCATCAATGGAGTCTAACAGGTTTTTTTTTAAATCCATGGCGCTACAGCCCTTTGAAGGGCCAAGACCGACCAGCCGGCTGCTGGCCTCACATCCACATGCCGAAGCAGAGGTGGACGATCACCAAACCAGAATGGAGGTATCGTGTGGTTAGCACGATGATGCCCCAGCTGTTATAGCTGGTTTGCGAAATCGGATTTTCGCTACCTATCGTAGCTCCCCAAGTGCATCACGATGCTGGGTGGGCACCGGTCCCATACACTGGCCGAAATTTCATGAGAAAATTTCTTCCCCCATGAGGATTCGAACCAGAGCGCATTCCGTAACGTGAGTCCTAAACGAGATGCCTCAGACCGCGACGCCACGGCGTGGGACAATCTAACAGGTTGCATACATTAATATGTTGCAAGAATGCTTCCCTCGAAGCTTTCATAATGCCCAGACCATGAACTTTCCTGGAACTATAAAGCATACTTTCTGGGCTATCGATTGGCAATCAAATTATTTCCTTGACAGCACTTCTTATCAATTTATCAATATCAAGCAAGAAACTATGTTTGAGCTTTGATAATGGAGCACATTGTAGAGGATAAATCAGACTCGGCTATATAATATTGGTTTATTATATTTATCTTTTGATCTGGTTTGAGAAGTGTTGAATGTACTACTAGTTTGGATATACTAGTATGTAATATATTCATAATGCCTTTATCATCTAAAATTATTTCATCTTTATATGTGACTCTTAAATATTTAATGGTGTCATTGATATTTGTTGAACTATATTCAAACTACTTATTGTTGTAATGTCGGATGTTAAGTCGATAGCCAGATTGAACAGAATGGGCGATAAAGGCGATTCTTCAGTAACTCCTCTACGCACCGGGATGTCTTTTGTACAGGTAGCTGCATCTAATTCAATGAAGACAGAGTTATTAGTTAAGAGAGATTTTATTAGGGATTTCATTTCCTGAGGAACAGAGGTCGAATTAATACAATGTTCACTTTTTTGATGTCCAATATTATCAAAAGCTATGGAAACGTCCAAAAACGTGATGCAACAGTCTTTCTTCTTTAAGACAGTTGTTAACCAGTGAAGAGTTAATAAATTTCCCGGAGTTCTTACAAATCCTCTTTGTTGGAGAGATACTTCAAAAAAAGGTCGAATTTTTCTTTCTAAAGTCCTTTCAATAATTCTGCGTAAAATAGAAAAAATAGTAATGGGGCCCCAATTAGTAATTATTGTGGGATCTCCAGATGTAAGAATGAAGATGGTACGGCCTCTTCTGAAGGATTTGGGAACATAATTCCAAGCAAGCATTATTATATTGGCAATTTAGTGCAAATATTGTTAGAGCACTTAAGTTCTTTTATTACCTTAAGTAATATCCGATCAGGGCCATGTGCCGTATCAACATTCATTCCTTTCATGACATGCTGTGTGTCTTCAATTTATATAAAATGGTAAGAATCATTTATACCATCAGTTTCACGGAAAATGTAGTTATCAGAAGTGGAATGTGTCCAGTTGTCAAACGTCATTTACTTATTAATAAGATTAAAAGAATTAGTTCCTGCAAGCCAGTTGTGTAGCCCAATTTACCGACAGTCGTTGCCCAAGGTACGCTATAGGAGACTGATCTACACCGCGATGAGATGAGGTGATGATGGAGATTTGTTGCAATGCCACAGGGGAACCGGAGTTCTTAAAGAAAACCTCTGTGTTACCTGGACCACGGGCTTGTCCAACATAAGTTATAAATCGGAGGAATACGGGGGTCGAACCTAGAAGCACAGGATTATAAGTTCTTATTAAAGGCCTGCCATGGTTTTTCCTAATATCATTTGAATTATGTGATGGTACTATGGCGAACTAGTGTCACTACAAAGATGTTTTTCTTCTTCAGAAAAGAGCTGTGCATAATCATAAGGGTTGTGGCCCAAGAGAATACTGTAAGCACTAATTAAATACATTTGGAATATTGTTGTACAATGTTCGTATATGAACATTTACTTGAACATATTTCTGATAATACTACACATTCTCATGAGGCTCGAAATAACTGTAATCTGTTTCTAAATGTAGATTAACTAAGATTTGTAACAGCCATTTTGTTGTTGGTGTTACATTTTTTAATAAAATTCCTTTCTATAATAGATATATTAATAATATCAGGGTTTTCAAATCTAAATTGAAAGATAGGTTCTTTAGTAAAATCTTTTACACAGTACAGGAATATCTTGAATGAAAATTTAATTATTTTGTAAGTTTTAATTTTGACTAAGCATATGGTATTTATTTACATGGCTTCTTAACTCGCTTAGCTGTAACTGTATTGTTGTCATTTCTTACTTTTCATAATATAGGCACCGAGCAAGCTCCTCTGGTGGCGACTGTTGTTACAAACTACAGGACAGCAGTGATAGAGTCGTGCTTGAATCGTATGAATATACTTAACATCTCAGGTTAAATGATTAGAAATATGGATGATCCTAAAAAGCGGAAAGGTAAGCAAATTGCAGTGTTCTTGAGTGTAGTACTGCTTATAGGAACACACCAACCGATATTGGTTTTATTCATTTCCAAAAAAGGAAACTGAAGCGGAACGACGCTAATTGTGGATCCATGTAGTACGCAGACGAAAGTAAATAAGGCTACACTGCTTGTATTCATAGTATTATTATATACTAGGCCTAATAAAAAAATTAAAAAATATATATATATATATATAAAATGTTATGTTTATAAATAACCATTAAGTTAACAACGACAGGAATTTATAATTAACATTTCGAAAAGTACATAATTACTGAGTTCTTTACATATATATTGTGTATAATATTAGCAACAATAAATAATAATATACTTATTTTTAAATGCATTCGATATTTAATTCTTGATTTCAAGTGCTGATGGTTCACCTTGGAAACCAACACTCGCAACAAGAATTTGCGGTATTCATTTTGTTGGGAATGAGGTCAGGACACCCCCAAAACTAGCATACAGTTTCCAATATTTTTCCAAAACATTGCAATAAAAAGACTGCCTCATCTCAACTAGCTCCGGAAAGGTACGAAAGAGACGCAAAAAGAAGAAGAAAAGATGAAAATTTATGGAAGGCGAATGCTCAACAAGTGTTATTTCGAAAAATGAAGTAGCCATACAGGCAGAAGTAAATGAAACCATTCTTAGTGATTTTGTTTTTTCTTTCACAATTGAACTGTGTGAATTATCTACTCAAGTGTCTATTCCATTACATGCCGGACTGAAATCACATAAGAAATGTTATGACAAGAGTTCAGGAACAGATGATATGTTTAATGGAATGCAAGGTTTCGAGATTATTCTACAATAAAATATGAGACAGAACTACCAGACTTAATGGGAGTGACATTTGTGGTTTTGAATATATTGTTAAAATTGCTGCCAATTGAAACACAATCATAGCCGTAGAATCATAATAAGAAATATTTCCAATTCTATCATTTAACCCAAAAATAGCTACCATAGATAGTCGAAACGCCCCAAGATGTAGACCATACATATTTTTTTTATTAGTGAATTTCACATCGAAAGCTTTCGAAAAATTCTGTCCAAGAGTAAGATTGGTAAATGAAATCGTCTACTCATATTTCCAAATTAAAATGAAAACTGGATTGTCGTATTCTGCTATGAGGGTGATGTTCGGAGTTAATCGTACAATTATAATTATGATGTATTTTTACCGCCATGTTAATGTTATTGACATCCACAGTGGCTACTGTAACTTTGGGTTTTGGCCTAGCAGAGAAAGTATTCAAGAAACAATGCCTGCAATATTGAAAAATGTAGAGTGACAATTAATTGTTCAGAAGTGGAACAGCCACCCAACGTGGATCAGATGGTGGCTTTCAAATCTAAATGCTACTGTGGCAGATCGAGTGACACATTCATAACAACTGATTGCGGATTATTGACTTTATTAGGAGGTGGTGATGAAGTCAGGTTTTCCCGGAATAAAAACAAACCTCTCCGATAAAGGGATCATTGTTGTTACTTCACCGTATCTGCGTGATGGTAAATTAACAGCTGAAGAAGTCGAAACTACTTACAGCGTTGCCAGTGTTCGAATTCATGTTGAAAGATGCATTCAGCGAATTAAAATATAGTGTATAATATTTTACACAAACTATCCATTGAACTGCTTCCGCATGTTGATCTTGTTGTTGTTTAGTAAACTGTCCAAAGAGAAGTCTGAACCTCACAAATGATACCAACAAGGCACCTTTTATGAGGCAACTAGGCCAGAATATCATGGGGTAGGGTGGCCAGTTCCTTTTCCCTTTTATTGCATATATCGCCGACTAGCTACATATTACATTAGTCAGACTTCAGATGTATACAAACAATATTGTTCTTCCTCTGACACAAATCGTCAAGTGAGATGTACAGTCTGATAACAGATGTACAGTTACACTTAAAAGGAATGAGACGACTCTTGGTCGTCGGAAGTTAAAGTTCTACAGCGCGGTTCACTCGATATTGACGTAACGATACGTAAAATGTCAAACACAGGAAGAATTGTTACGAGGACCACAACAAAGACAAGGACCAAAATAAGAATCACGAAGAAGACAGCCATTTAAGGCCACGATTTCACAACATAGCTCGGGTCACAAACTATCATTGCTTCTCTGTACCGAATGGCAAATGCCTGCTATGGGATCTACATTCTAGATTGCTGTTGTCACTTTCTTGTCTCGGTAGCTCATATAGTAGCGTGTCGGTTTCACTGCTTAACCGAAACGTCTCGTGTTCGATCCCAGGTAAAACTTTTTTTTTATTGAGATGTAATTAATTTCTTCAGAGATACTCGACTGTCTAATTTGTCGAAAAATATGAATAATTTATGCCCAATTTCTGGGTCTTACAAGTGGGCTGAACCTCGTCAAAAAAATAAATCTTATTTGGAAGTTAAGAGTATTCTTCCTCAAACAAAAATCATAAGAAACAAAAAGAGACCTGTCAACTTAAAATCTTGTCCACATGCCATCAACTTCTATTACAGATCTAAGTCGGTCTGGCATGGATGTCACGAGATTGTGGAATAAATTCTAATCCCCGGCGAGATCTTCCCAGGTTTTAACAACTTGATCCCACAATTAGTCTCGATTTCGAGGGCGTCGGTGGGCATAGGTGGCTATCCTTCTCTTTTTCAATTCCGCCCATAAATTTTCGATGACATTCAAATCAGGTGACTTCGGAGGCCAATTAATGATTTCGATCTCGGGTCTCCTTTGAAACCATCTTTGAATGCTTGCGGCATAGTGCACGGGATGGTTATCCTGTTGGAACAGCAATGTTCCTTCGGGAAAACGTTCTAGGGGCGGAAGGAAGGAATATATTTTCCAGAATGTGCTCGTAAGTTCCTGCATTAAACCGGCCATCGATGCGTTCTATAACGCCAGGTCCATCGTAAGACATCCACCCCAACACGATATCACGGTCTACTATATACAGTCACGAAGCTTGAGTTTTGAGGGTGCTAGAAACAATAGACTGGGACGGTACTATTTTGCATTGCCTGTAATGAGGCGATATTAGCGACCCTAATGGTGAGCAACTATCTAATGTTTGCATATTTACTACGTATTGAGCTTCGCAAGTGTATATACTAGACTGTGACGATATGCTAATGCGCCCCGATCTTTCACGTCGGTGCACATAGCGCTGATCATGTCGGAGACCATCCTCACGATACACACGGACAGGATTTTCGTAATCACTCGAGATGGTTGTTTCGTCGGAGAAAATTACATTTCTCCAATCGAAATCCACTTGATTGGTAGCGAAGGCAAGACGGTCGACAGCTTGTGCTTCCCCCAATATTTCCATTTGCGCAGCCCTGCGGCTCCTAATACCGCGGTTCCTCAACCTGCTGATCACAGTCTGTGAAGAGCCGGGAAAGTTAGATGCTGCTCTTATTTCGTTAGCAGTTCGAAAGGGGTCCTGTCGAACTGCCTCGAATAAGAGAGCATCCACTTCCAATGAAGAAATCCGGAGACGCCCAGGAATAGGGCGATTTTCGACCTCCCCTGAATTTTGGTCACGATGAACCCACCTCTCGGCTGTACTTCCAGGAACACCGACCAAACGGCCAGCAGATCTAGCCCCATATCCAGCCTCAACTAGAGCTATAACTCGCTGTCTCATATCACGTCGGTTCGCTATTAAGATGAGAAATGAGGGATGATGATAATACTTTAGTGTAGACAATGATTATTTAACGTGATAAAGAATTATTGAAATAAGGGTCATCTTGCACAATACGAGTTAATAAATCAACTCTAACTTAAATATTTAAATAACAGGAAGTCCAATTGTTACGAAGCTAATCAAATTAAATCTAATTACATTAAGTAAACAAACCCCAAGTTATGACACCACATTGCTACAGCTAAATTGTAGGTTATTAGTGTTATTACCATAAGCATTGAATAGGTCAGTGCTTATGCGTTGGACGACAAAACCAAACATCGAAAAGTTCGAATCTTGCCGAGGAATGTAACTTCTTGCTTTTTATAATGTACATCAGACTTCTAACTACAATCATTCATATTTATTAATATTTATAGCCAACATTGAATTTGTAAAGAAAAGACTTTAGAAATCGCATATGGAATTTGTGATCTGTAGTGACATAAACATAGATTATCTCTCGGAACTTTTCCGTAAAAGTAAATTAAATTCACTCCTTGAAACTGGAAACCTTAGTCGTAGACTCATTTTTCCACCAGCATACAAGCTGAAGTAGCACAGTCATTGATAAAAGTTTTGTACACTGAATTAGACTGAATTCCTATTCGACAGCACCTATAATCAATGGCTTGTATGAACATGATAAACAAATCCTAAGTGTTTCCAATGTTACTGAACAATTTCAAAATATTAATTTAAAAACTAAAAAAGGGTCGTAAATGCTGTATCTAGTGATTACTTACATTTATGTCTACAAAATGAATCTTGGAAAAACGTATATGTTACTGGTACTGCTGATATTAAGAGTAAATGTATTGTATTTTTCACTTCATTTCAGAATCACTTCAGTGGATGTTCTCCACTCAATGTCGTGAAAAAATTAAAAAATAAAAACATGTAGATAACGCAGAGACTTAAAAATCTCATGTATTAAAAAGAAGAATCTATATGTAATGAGCTGCAATATAACTATCCTCATATTCTTAAATACTACAAGAAGTACAGTGTAATTTATCAAAATTTATGAAAGAGGTAAATAGAACACATTTGAATAGAAAAGCACAAAATCCAGATAATGCAATTAAAGCTATTCGGAATATTATTAAAGTTAAACTTGTAGACATCCTAAGAAAGAAAATATTTTTTTCATTAAAATTAGTGATTATAAAGTAGAGAATCCCAACTCTATTGCAAATTCTTTTAACGTCTTATAGTATATAGTACAGAAATATTATTGACAACTTAAACATTCAAGATTTTGCAAAAGATATTGCAATTAGTTACTTAACACATGCATTTAATAGTTAGTACGTATTAATATATGTAATTAATCAATAACTGCAACAGTGCTTATTCATTCAATCATAACATGAATGGAATTGAATGCACATTAAATTAAACATTATTGAAAACACGTAGATAAAATAGTTAAAATCAACTGAAGGGGTGAGAATGAAATAATCCAAAGCCACAGTTTTAAGAAAAATTGTTTTGTGCGAGTGCATTTATTGCACATATGAAGGGTACACGGGAAAAAGATCAAGGTCCATCAAAAATCGAAATTGAGTTAATAATGCTATCTTATAGTGGAAAGGAAGTACTATCATGCGGTCTAGCTAGTAATAAGAAATCATCGTTCTTGACATTCCACTACGTCAATTTCTATTAAATACACACATAACAAAGTATTAAGTGCTTAAACTTTAAAATTCGTTTTTCTCGCAACTTTTTAAAATGGACCTTGATCGTTATTCCCGTGTACCCTTCATATGGGAAAGCTACTAATAAAATATTGTAATAATTACTCAACAAATGACATAGCCTAAGGACTCTAAACCTTTGTAAACGTTTGTCTGTGTGGCTTAGGAATATTTTTTTAAATTTCATTTTAATTGTTAGTTTTTAATATATATATATATATATATATATGTATATATGCATTTACATTGTATGTGTATGTGTGTATAAATGCATTCATTAGATTAACGTTTATAATATTATAACTTGTAATTTTGTAATTTTTGTGATCATAACACTTAATCTGAGGACTTTGTAAAACTCTTATTTCAACGTTATTTAGAAAAAAAAAATCGTTGATATAGACTAAGAATCGAACTCGCTCTCTTCTATACAACACGCAGAGATCTTAGCATCTGAGATATTGCAACGACACGAAAGCTTTACTTTCTGTGCGGAGTATCGATCTAGTCACGAAGGTCCATTTTCGATTTAACTACACGATTTACGTATATATTTATTTTTTATTTACGTAATATCATATTTTTTGCAGTTTTTGAAGTGAATTCCGGAACGATGCTAGTAAAAAACCAAATAGCTTGAATCTAAGTAACTCAATATTCGTTATCTTGTGTATCAGTGCTCTGGTCTCTGATCATGCGCAGTGTTTTACATCTGAGACTTAGGAATATTCAACTGTCTCATTCCTTTTCAGGGAAACTGTACATATCAGCCAGAATCTCAATCAGAAGTAGTATGTTGATGATATCGTTCATATGTATTGTGTTTTAGCGAATTTGCAGTCGCCTATTATTCAGGAAGTGTAATTAAGGCTACTTTTACAATTAAATCACATTAAAATACATAACTTATAGAGACATTATACACATAAATATTGCATGCGTCATGACATCAAATATGAGGTATATTAATGTTTTCGTAATATGACTGTTCATCCTCATTCAATGGTCTGAAATCTGATTTAAATGCCAAACAACTACACTGATATTTCAGGAACTTTGTAGGTACATTTTTACACTCCTCTAGCAGTACTGAACTTTTCACTGAGTCTATTAAATAATTAAAGACTGGAGATTGGTGGGTTTGCAATGGAAGACCTGCTATTGGGCAGAACACTATGAATTAATGAACATATTCGTACTAATATTACAACTTTTTATCGACAGAAAGCCGCATGTAACTTCTATATCACACATGACTAGTAAATGACTGCGAGTCTGTAGTTAATTAGGAATTGAGTCACTGTGCGGCGCCACCAGTACGATTTTGCGACCCATGCACGGTGCCTATAGACATAGCTCATCCAATGTAAAGCTTGTCAATGTTAAATAAAATCTCGTAAAACGACATTGTACACTTACTCTCTTTCCACGCCCGATTCTCTTGTAAGGGGTTAAGTACAGCTTACAGCAGTAAATTTTTGGAAATTTTCAACATTTTTTCCTCCATTACTGTATCTTGTATGACAATGAAAATTAGTATGTGTAAAACACTGTACTTCTGCTATATGAAAAAAATACTTTTACGATTTAAAAAAAAAATCACTTTTTTTTTTTTTTTTTTTCAAAATTCAGTTCATTGTGCAGTGATGAAGCGTGTCCCACATAACTCAAAAACTATCCAACATTCTGTGATGGAATTTGTTATGTGTATTTATGCGTGTCGTATCTACAATACAATGCGAGATCACTTCTTTACCTCTGATAGATTGTCTGATAAAAAAATAAATTAATTTAAAAAATGGCCAAATATCACTATTTTCTTCTTACACCAAATAAAAAAAAAATATTTGTTAAGGAATGTTGTTGAAAGAGCATGATATTGTAAACATTAGTTTTAGCAATAAAAGAAAAGAGAGAGAACATAAAAAGGTATCAAGTTTATGAGTTATGAGGAAAACTCTTCATCATTGCACAGTGAACTACCACCATTATGAATTTTGAAAAATAGATATACAGTAGGCTATATATTTAATTTTTTTATCTTGAAAATATTTTTTTCATATAGCACACGGATAGTGTTTTACACATACCAATTTTCGTTATTGTACAAGACACAGTAATGGAGGAAAAAATGTTTAATATTTCCAAACATTTTAACTGCTGTAAGCTGTACCTAATCCCTTAATGCTCTACTATACATTGGTACGATCGAAACTCGAATATGCATCTGTAGTTTGGAACTCTATTACAACTACTGTTTCGGCTAAATGAGAAAATATACAAAGAAAACTCATATCTTTATGTTCATTCAGGTTTCTGCCCATTAATTCCGACTATAGTTATGAGATAAAATGCGATTATTTTAATTGTCGAAGCCTATATGCTAGACGCCATGAGCTCGATTATCTGTTCTCTTGTAAGGTCCTCAAATGTGATATGCCCTGTGACTTTTTTTATTGGGTTATTTTACGACGCTGTATCAACATCTAGGTTATTTAGCGTCTGAATGATATGAAGGTGATAATGCCGGTGAAATGAATCCGGGGTCCAGCACCGCAAGTTACCCAGCATTTGCTCATATAGGGTTGAGGGAAAACCCCGGAAAAAACCTCAACCAGGTAACTTGCCCCGACCGGGATTCGAACCCGGGCCACCTGGTTTCGCGGCCAGACGCGCTGACCGTTACTCCACAGGTGTGGACTGTCCTGTGACTCCTTCATAAATAATATTAGCTTACGTATTCCGACGAAAGATTTCACAAGTCTCCAGATGCATTAAAAATACCAACATGCCTGACTGCGAATTCGAACCTTTCAATGTGTAGATTTAGTTTGCTATTGGCAATGACATCATTTATGTAAAAATTATACTTAATTTTCATTGTATCATCTACAGCAGCGTTTCTCAAAGTGTGTTACCCGGAACCCCGGGGTTCCGTAAGCAACTCTTAGGGGTTCCGCGCAATTCCTGATGTGAAATTATTTACCTTTTAATCTCTAAAATATAATGTTATAAAAACATGAAAAAGAATAAGAACAGAACTATACCTGTTTATTCAGCCATTCTATTGACAATTATCAGGACAACAATGGGTACCGTTTACGGCAATCCGATCACTAATGCGCATTGTTAAAATAATAATAATAATAATAATAATAATAATAATAATAATAATAATAATAATAATAATAATAATAGGTGCGCTTGAAATAACTCAAGTGTCTGCAGCTAACACATTTTCCAACAATAATGCACAGGTGTAAATTGTATACGAAATTAATTGAAAGTTCTGTGAAGGATAATTCGCAGAGTTGTTTTGACGTTCCTTCACGAAAGCACATGAAACTTCTTTTGGAGAAGAAAGAACATTATTTTGAAGTTCGAGGTAAGTTATGTTTAATTGTATCTCAACGTTTATTTAATAAAATTCGAGAAAGCTCAAATATTTTAAAGAAAAACTGTGCGAGTTTTGTCATCCCTTCTGCAAAATTGTGTAAATAGCGAGCTACGTCATTGTATTTTTAATACGGAGTGATAACGATCATAACTCTACTTTTTTAATACAAAGTGACACCGAATCATGGATCGGAGGCTTAAAAGAGGATCATTAAAACAATCAACATCCAACTGTGCCACTAAACTTCAACTATCCCTAAACAAGTATGTGGATATGATGAAACCAGGTGTACAAAATAGCTTCTCGTCACCTGAAAATGTGATGGAGCCAATATCAAAAACATAACATGGATCTGTAATTAAAAAATGTAAATAAAGAGAGTTACTTAGCCTTGGATTTCATGGATGCTAAAAATTGTCCTCAGTGTGTAATATGTGGCAGAATTTTACCTAATAATTCGATGGCACATTCAAAATTACGTCGCCATTTTGAAACAAACCATGCTCAGTTTTGTAACAAGAATATTGATTTCTTTGATAGAAAACGTTGTGAGTTACTAAATTCACAAAACTTCTTAGCTCAGTCATCTTAATAAAGTACAAATGAAAAAAAGCAACAGAGGCATCTTTCATTGTAAGCTACAGAGTGGCTCAGGCAGGTGAGTCCCACAAAATAACCGAAAAATTAATAAAACCCTGCGCGATTGACATGGCTAAGTGCATGCTCAAACAATATTTTCCGTGCCGCTTTCAAATGAAACAGTGACTCGTTGCATTCAAGATATGGCAGCTTACATCAAGGAAGAATTAAACCGTCGGCTGAGATCATGTCAATTTGCACTAGAGATAGACGAGTCAAGTGATGTAGCAGATCTCGCAGTTGTACTAGTGTTTGTCCGTTAACATTATGAAGATGCTATTGAAGAAGATATGCGAATACGTAAACCGCTGCCAGCTAATGCAACGGGATCTGAAATTTTCAGACTTATTAGTGAGTACTTTTGAAGAAAATTATAATACCCTGGGACAATTGTGTTCATGTCTGCACGGATGGTGCAAAGGCAATGGTCGGGAAAACAGTTGGTGCAGTGTCGCGCAAAAAGTCAGTTGCAAAAAATTGCAAAATCAGTCCTTGTATTTTACACCGTCAAGCTTTAGCCATATCAAAAATCCCACTGTCCCTCAAAAATGTTCTTAATGAAGCAGTAAAAATCGTTAATTATATCAAGTCCAGAAAATTAAGTTCAAGACTCTTCAAAATCATTTGTGACGACATGGGAAGCCTTAAAAAATCTCTGCTTCTCTATACAGACGTGAGATGACTTTCTCGCGGAAAAACTTTAAGAAGACTCTTCGAACTTAAGGCTGAGGTGATTGCTTTCTTCGTTGATCACCATTTCGATTTGGACGATAGTTTGAGTGACAAACAATGGCTCTTGATATTTGCATTTTAGCTAAATTTTTGTTCTAATATATTCAATGCAGCAAATAAAATCAGGGCTTTCAAGAGAAAATTGCAGTTCTGGATGAGAAGTCTAGCCGGCCGTGAATTTGAGAGCTTCCCTCCTTTGAAAGAGTTCCTTGAGGAGAACGAAGGAACTCACCAAGAACTTGATGAAATCAATGAAGAATTTGCAAAGCATTTAGAGAATATGCGCCACACTGTAGAGCAGTATTTTCCAGAAGAGAAAAGTGAAAACAATTCTCAAAACTTGTGGGTCAAAAATCCATTTGATATCAAAGAAAAAAAATCTTCTTACCTCGCTTCTGAAGGATATGAAGTTACATCTGATTCATCCCTGTAACCTCAGTTTAAGAATCTCCCTGTGGTGGATTTTTGGCACAGCCTGAGAAAAGAGTACCCAGTGTTATCAAAGAAAGCTATTACAATTCTACTTCCTTTTGTAAGTACTTACCTACGTGAAACGAGTTTTCTGTTATACGTCTATCAAAACTAAATACCAGAACAGACTGGATGCAGAACCAGACATGAGACTTTAGCTTTCCAATATTAAACCTGATATTAAATAAATATGCAGGCGTAAACAACAAAAACATTCGTTCCTCTTATCTATTTCAAACAGGTGTTTTTTTCTGAAAAATTAAGTACCTGAATTTTAGTGTGAATTACAAAACAGTGTTAACAATGCAAGTGGACTTAATTTCATGTATACGTGTTATATATTTACCAATCTTTGTAACAATAGCAAATATAGTTCAGAAACATTAAATAAATTTTGAATACGAGAATGTATAACGTGTGAGTTCAAAAAAATATGTTTAATTTTAGTAGTAAAATAAACCAGGATTACTCATCTTTGTAATAACAGCAAATATAGTTCAACAATATTATTTATAATTTTTAAATATGTATAATATGTGACATCAATAAAAATGTGTAATGTTAGTGGTAAAAGTATATTTGGTAATTTAATATTATATATACATATATATATCACTAATATTCCGCTGGGTTCCACAATTCTATTTTAGGTTTGAAAGGGTTCCGTGGATAGAAAAGTTTGAGAAACGCTGATCTATAGTATTCGCATAGTATAATATATAATAGATCAGACAAATATTCTTCGTTTAAGAATGTTTTATTTTTATTTTTTATGAATAAATTACTTAGCATTACAATAAATTACATTTTACTTATTTTAAAATTTTGTATTATTGTGTATTTTTAATAGTATTCAATTTTTAATTCTGTACCATTATTGTGTTGGGCTATTATTGGCCTATGGCTGTTGACCAGCATATTATTATTATAATAAATTATATTATTATTACTATTTTTATGATTATTATTATTACTATTATTATTATTATTATTACTATTATTATTATTATTATTATTAACTTTTCATGCTACGAAAGCTCTTTACAACAGAAATGATAAAATGCTTTTGTCCTATTGTTTCCACATAAATGTGTCACACATTTTACGATTTTTATGAACGATTGTAGTAAGAAACGCCTATTAGTTTAGATTATACGTACGTCTTTCGATCACATTTTTATACTTCATGAAGATTCAGTTAAGGGTTTTTAATCTTGCAGGAAGCTCACTTGCCAATATTTGACGTAATAGATGGAGGATTCACTAATGCTGAATTAGCTGATATTCATTCAATGTGCAGAACAACAGGAAAATCTGTAAACGTGGTAAGGGAGCTTTGTCGCCAAAGATTTCCAATTAGTCTGATTGGAAAGAAACGAATGCTCCCTCCTGTTCCCCAAGACCCTAGCATAGAGGATCTTTTCGTCCTGGAAGAGTTAACGAACATAAAAAATAATATTTGTTCGTCTAAAAATAACTTTTAAGATTGAGATATTCTTTACATAATGTAGTTCAGTATATTGTCACCGATTACCGGTACTTCTAAAAATTCTGACAGCGTTCCTATCAATAAATAATCTTGCTCTGCGAATGGCTGGTAACAACTCAGGAAAGTTTTTATTACTCAAAAAAGTCTAAGGAAAGTATGGTGCGCTACTTAATGTCCCTACTGGGTATAAGGAGATTGAACCATTAAATAAATATTATATAACCGAGAAAAATCACAAGTTTCTTGTACAATCGCAGACATTCGACATTATCAACAACAGTGAAGAACAATATAAGTACAAAGAATGAGGAGGGGGAGACTTTCAAAAATAACTTTCGCATATAGGCCAATAGGATACATCGAGGTATCGGTAGGGGGGATCAAGGCCATCTTTCTTAGAATAGCGTCACAGATTTCTTGGTATAAATGACGCAATTCACGATAATGATGACTTCTCAAAATATTGTATATGGACGTACGCTTACACCCAGAATAGACTATGCACTTTTTTCTTTCATTAAATTAATTTACTTTGCAAAATGCTTAAGGGACACTCGGATAGAGTTTTTGCAAAAAAAAAAATGGTCCAAAATATCATTTTTCGGTTTTTTGCACGAAAATATTCCTTGGGCAATTAGGAAGTTGATAGCAAGCATTTTTTTTTAACTCGAAGTCCTCTTTGAGCCCCACGAGCGATTTTTGTCTAGGCTGCTTCATATATCAGTATTTTATCTCATTTCACAAATTTACCTTTTTCTCAAAATTATAGTTTTGATATTCAAAATGCTTCATGCGCATGCAGTTTTCACTAAACTTGATGAAAATCCGTGGTATTCGGGGAAAGGGGGTTCTCTCTCTCTCTCTCTCTCTCTCTCCCTATGAGGCTGGGAGGGGAATATCCCTATGCACCGCGAACCGAGGTCTATTGTGCGCCCTGGAATGAGTTCCAAACCCACCGACCGCACCCACGCCGAACCGATCTAACCCCTAACACCCTAACGATCAGTCTCACCATCCCTGTAAGTCCGTGTACCATTTCACCCAACAGCCCCCCCCCACATTCCTCCTCGAACGGTCTGAGGTGTACGCCATTCCTCCCGTCTGGCCAACGGTCTGAGGTGACTTGATATTTTCAGTGGGCGAAGTCATGGATAATAAAATTAGGATAGAGGATTCTAAAGCACCATTCGTAGCTTTAATTCTGGATGAGAGCTCTGGTATAATATGAAATCGCAGTTATCTTAAATTCTGCGATATGTAACAGAAGATGGCGACATTGAAGGAGTTTAAAAAGGAACAGGCGTCAGCATGGATAGTCTGCAAATGCTCTCCTTGAATATGCTCTCGAAGTCATTAATGATTTTGATTGCAATGATAAAGTTATTGCTCAAACCTACGATGGAGCGGATGTGATGGCGGCAGAACATAATGATTTACATGCAAAATTTCGCAGCCACTATGTCAGCGATTCTTGTGTACGCTATGCGTACAAATTTATTAAACATTGTCTTAACTCGCCAATTTTATGAAACAAGTAAAAGTGATCTTCACTAATCTTACTGGATATTCGAGTTTTTTCTCTAAATCATCGAAGTTGGAATGCTTATTTGAATCAATAACGGATAATGAAGATTGTGAATGGGACCACGAAACTGTCGTTTGTGCACGAGGGCTGAAGAATTTTGATTTTATTTTCTGCTAAATTATTCGCTGCAATATTCCCACACTCAGATATTCTGTTTCAAAAAGCAACATATTCATCTCTAGCCGTACCCGCGCGCTTCGCTGCTCTTGTTATAAATGATTACCATTGACTTAAATATATTATATTTCCAAATACAGCTTTGTTATTGTTAGTGAATAATTAATTTATTATCAATTATAAATCATTTGCTCCTGAATTACTTTCAAAGTTGTATTTAGAACTACAAATGTACCGGTAACTGTTACTACCATGCAATTGTTTCTAGAGTTGTTCGATTAATTATACTTTTAAGCTTGGTATTATTTTAGACTCAACAGCGTCTGAAATAAAATACATTTGTAAGAATTGAAGGTTGTCACTCTCAGCTGGAAGAAGGCTTTGTCAACAAACGAAACCATTTGAAATAAGGTGTTGTACTGACCTATATTATTTAAAACGTGTGTTGATAACGGATGTACTACTAGGTGTTCATTTCAAAGTGTGTCATGACGTCACTGTTGATGAGTCAGCGATTTGAAGCGAGTTTCAGCTTTTGTGTCAGAGAAGTTGCCTATTAATCAAGGTGTTCAATCTGAACTTGAGAACGTGTACGGTATAACTTGAACGTCGTAGCAACAGATGGCAGTCTGTACTGTCTGTGTAACCTCTTTCGAATTGTGTTTTGCGCGGCCAAGTCGTACGCAGGGTATTTGTTATCATCGGTTGCGTACGGCAACATTCCACAATACAAATCAAATGCTCCGTGTCCATGTTGACCGTCGAAGTTAATGTCAATAAATACGTAAGTAATCGTCTTAACCCTTTTCCCATATCCCAATAGTAAGAAAAAACTCACCTCAGTACATGTTTCGAAACAATTCACATTCCTGCCACTACCGGCGTTACCGTACGTATCAGTAAGTGCTCTTCTGAATGAACGCCGTACTTGCTAGGCAACTTCTCTGGCAGATAAGTAATACACCTCTGCGGAAGTGTAGGAAGATTGAATTCTCTAAGCTCATCGACTAGCCACGTGATGGCATACAGCAAGCCATTACACACTTTGAACTGAACACCCAGTACTATAAGTATCTACCTAAGTTTTTAATTGGTTGTGAGGGCTCTTGAATCTCAGGAAGAAAAACTTTTCCAGCAGCGCAACGTATTCCAGGCTAATTTACAAACATGTTAAACTAATTATTCTTGCAACGACAACGGATGCTCCCTAGACCAAATAGTCGTATTTCAGTTATGTAATTACTTCATAGTTTCATCTGGTATTGTATGACGTTATGACTGAAATACCTATGTTGTTAATTGTTTTTATTGATAACATTCGGCCATAACTGACCGAGTATATACGATCTCGCGCTCAGAGGGGTGGAGTTCGAGGTTTGAGATGGCCTACAAACCACAAGTCATGCTGAAGATGTTGGTTTGTTAATTATTCAATATGGAGTATTGTACACTACATAGAACTGTTACCTATTAATATACATTACCATAGCTCACCCAAATACGCAATTAAGCAATAAAAATATGTACAGTTATGTTACTGAATAATTAATACTTTGTATGTGCCGCGTGTATATTTGCAAAATTATTCCATCTCTGGCTTTCATTCTCTCATAAAAAACGCAACGCAAATCAGACATAAAATTTCAGTACGGTACCTCCAAATAGCATTAAATTTAACTGAAGTACATACAGCTAATTATTAGCTTCGACAGTATATAAAGTTTTCTGTGCGTAAGGTTCTGTTTAGTCCTACCTTATAAGCATTTGTGCCCAGTCCTCGATTCAACATAAGCTTCTGTAATGACATAAAGCCTACGTCCATCTAAACGAACAACATTTTCCAATGATGAAAGAATTAATTAAATCTATTAAATAGTTTCTTGAGATTGCCTCATACAAACACACAAACATTCCCTCTTTATAATATCACGGCCGACTTGATGTTCCCTTCGTTTTTTTTTATACGGCCTTGACAATAGTAATCTCTTACTGAAATTGGTTAATTTCTCAATTCCACCAAGAGGCGCTGTCTGCCAAGCTTTGGTGTCCACAGAAGAAATACTCAATATGAATTAAAATAAATGACTAAAGAGTAATAATAACAATTATAAATAATAAATCAGAAAATAATAAGTATTATTATGTTTAGTTCTGTTAATTATGGTAAAAGCGTGAGTTTAAAAGCAGGGAAGGTAACACATCGTAACCTGTTTAGTGTAAGTAACATGATGACAGAGGCGTAATTTTGTAGTTCATTCGCTGAGTAGCACCCCTAGGCTAAACTGCCATGTTTCAAAGTAATCACTTGGGTAATTATTTACAATAACTTGTACTAAGTTTTATAATTTCACTCACTGAACTGATACATTCCACTTGATATTGCAGAATTAAGAATCATAGTTCCAAGATTTTGCGACTCAGTGGATTATAAGCCGCATTCTTCGAAGGAACAAGCTTTTCAGTTAAAGCTGCTGCAATGTTACCTAGAAGCGGCCTAACAAATTTCACAGTAATGATATTAGCAAGTCTTTTTTGGCCGTCTTCATCACAAATTGGCATTGCAAGAGAGGGCATCTACACAGTAACGGCTCAATTTCTGTACACAAATTTTCTGATATATTCTTGTTTGGTATTCTCTTTCGATGATTAAACAGCTGATCTAGAATCAATTTTGCATGAATACTGCCTCATCGGCCTCTTTCCTTACATTTTCCAGTTCTTTATGTAACGGATCTCTTTCAATTAGTTGGAGTTTTTCGGTTGTTTTCGTTATCTCATGTTGCTTCTCTTGTAACATCTGATTAAGTTGTGTAATTTTCACATGCAATCTGTTAATTATTTCTTTTTAGCTCCACAAAGTTGACAACGTCTGTTTGCGTCGCTTTATGGTCACTTTCAACTGGCAAGTAGGGAATGCCATTAACTGATACTGAGCCACTCGGAACATCTTGTTCAAATAGTGAAAATCCAATATTAATAAAAGATTTGCGTTTCTTGGGTGGAGGGAGATCAGTTTTAGTAACTGTTCGTCATGGTCATCTGATATCTGTCACTTTATACCTAGGAAGATGAGGGAATATTGTTGGCACAGCATTTGGTTTTAATAGCCTAAATTACCCATTATTATAATAATCTTCTTCCCTGAAATGTAAACTACAAACGACTGAAGATGGGGAGTTGCTTTAGGAACAAAGTCTTGGCGTGAAATCACTTTAAGCCATTTTCGCATCTTTCCCTGACTTACTTATTTACTTACTTATGACACGGAACACGGAGGTTCATTGCTGCCCTCATATAAGACCGCCATTGGTCCCTATCCTGTGCAAGATTAATCCAGTCCCTATCATCATATTCCACCTCCCTCATCCATTGTAATATTATCCTCCCATCTACGTCTTGGCCTCCCCAAAGGTCTTATTCCCTCCAGCCTCCCAACTAACATTCTATATGCATTTCCGAATTCGCCCATACATGCTACATGCCCTGTCCATCTCAAACGTCTGGATTTAATGTTCCTAATTATGTCAGATGAAGAATACAATGCGTGCAGTTCTGCGTTATGTAACTTCCTCCATTCTCCTCTAATTCTATCGCTCTTAGCCCCAAATATTTTCCTAAGAATCTTATTCTCAAACACTCTTAATCTCTGTTCCTCTCTCAAAATGAGAGTCCAAGTTTCACAACCATACAGAACAACCGGTAATATAACTATTTTTATAGATTCCAACTTTTCGATTTTTTGACAGCAGACTAGATGGCAAAAGCTTCTTAACCGAACAATAAGTGGCATTTCCCATATTTATTCTGCGTTTAATTTTTTCCCGAGTGTAATTTATATTTGTTACTGTTGCTCTAAAATATTTGAATTTTTGTCCACACCTGTGGACTAATGGGTAGCGCGTCTACCCGCGAAACCAGGTGGCCCGGGTTCGATTCCCGGTCGGGGCAAGTTACCTGGTTGAGGTTTTTTCCGGGTTTTCCCTCCACCCAATGAGCAAATGCTGGGTAATTTTCGGTGTTGGACCCCAGACTCACTTCACCGGCATTATCACTTTCATCTCACTCAGACGTTAAATAGCCTAAGATGTTGATAACGCGTCGTAAAATAACCTACTAAAATAAAATAAAATATTTGAATTTTTCCACCTCTTCGAAGGATACAACTCCAATTTTTATATTTCCATTTCGTACAATATTCTGGTCACGAATGTTAATCATCTTTCCTTGTCACTCGGAAATTCGTAGAATGATATTGCTCCTCCACTCTTTTTTTCTATTCGAAGTACACAATGGTACACAACAAAACGTCTTTTTGAATCATATTACAATAAACTCACATACCAGTAAAAAGAAGCGCAATATAACTAAGTATAATCGTACAAGAAACCATACACACATTCCTCAGTGAACCTTGGGAGTCAGTGCCATCTGGCGGGAATTTCATCCTATTCTCGATTACAGATTTAACACAGGAATCAAAATGAATTGTCAAGGGCGGTAAAAGAGAAGCGAAGCGAGCATCAAGTCGGCCGTGATAATATCATCCGTATATTAATCTGATTGTTGTCCAAAGATTCCAAGGCCGCCTTAAATAAATGCAGTCAATTCGTGGCTAACGTCGTATATTAATCTCACGTGGCCAGGATATAAAAAAGCATTGTTATTTTAAAACAAATACATATGATAATGCAGAAGTCCTGCACGGAAATATTATGTACTTCGGTATATCATAGAACCTAGTAATATCAGTTCTATCAAAATTGTGCATAGAATAAAAGTTATCGGAAATCGTTTTTAAAGAAACTTTTGTTATGCAACATTTGTCAAAAAAAATGAGTAATAAGCGAGATATTTCGATTTATTTAATTCAGACCCCCTTATAACCCCCTTTTAAATAAAGTATTTTGAATGGCATATAGCCTAAAATCTAAGTTACAACAAACTTAATTTATATTCCAATTTTCATCGAAATCCGTTCAGCCATTATCGCGTGAAAAGGTAACAAACATCCAGACAGACAGACATACAAACAAAGATTTCAAAAAAGCGATTTTCGGTTTCAGGATGATTAATTATACATGTTAACACCAATTATTTTTGGAAAAGCGAAAATACCAGAAAAATTTCGGTTACAGATTTATTACTGTATTAGTATAGATTTCGAGGAGAACAAGCAAGGACTGAGAAATTACTTTCAGGAATTCTGGGAACGCATGGATGATTTTGCTGCTGAAAATTATCCTTAATCTGAAAGATCACGGCTGGATGCAATCCCTGGAGAGGATACGAAAACTGTGTATAGGCGAAAGTTCAATGAAAACCTACACGTTATCAGAATTGATATTATTCAAAAGTTGTTCTGAAAATTCCAAATTGAAAGTTTTGAGTATGCTCCATCATACACAATTTACCATCTTTGCAAATTCCCTCCCTGAAGAAATATTGTTAAATCTAAACAAAAACTACGAAGCTTATTTTGATTTACTGTATTATCAACAGTGTAGTCGGTCTCGTTCTATGCACTTTCGTCTTTCGTGTTTTATGTAAACACGGCCAGGCTTCGACGCGATTATAACTTATGCTACAAGGAAATTATAAAGAAAATTTGAAAATTCAACTCAAACATTCAACAATAAGCGGCTATTTCCAGGAACGCAACTCCCACATATAACGAAAGCAGACTACCGTATTTTAACCATTTAAAAAAATCGCATTCCTATGTCAAAATGTCATGCGACGCCACTGATAGGAGTACGATTGAGCTCAAAATTTGCATATGCATTGCTCTTAATGCATTTAACAAAAGATAAAAACAAATAAATACATCGGATTAAAATTGTAAACATTTCAAAACTCAGTCCTAGTGTCCCTTAAACATCAATTTGAATTCTGAATAATTCTAAGACCATTAATTGATATTTAAAAATTACTATGCTTCAAATCCTGTGCATCATTCTCGATAAACTGAACTAAATTGATTTTTATAGTGTTGCACTTATTTCTCTTTAGGTAAGAATGTAAAATCTTACGTAAGATTACGTTCATACGGTACTTGACCACCTCATTTGAAATTATAGGGGAATTATAATTCTTTCTATTGAAAAACATCCCGTCCTGCACACGGCCACATAACCTTGGACTCGCAAGCTCAATCTAACTAGCTTAGCGTGCATCGCAATACGCAGATTCTGTTAAATTTACGACGCACAGTGGGGTATTTGCATCAAAAAGTTGGCCAAAAGTATTAATTATCATAATAAAATTATTATTGTGTTCCAATCGCATTTAATTGGGATAATATATTAAATTAGGATGCAATAAGGAGATTATGGCACTTGGAGAGAAATACAAAATATGTTTTATGTTATTTATTGATTTATCCAAGTTCTTTATTTATTATTTTAAATCGCAGCAACTTCAAGGTTTTCGACTAATATGACTACCTATACACATAATTACAATTACAAAAAGATAATCAGTAGTGTCATTAGAGTAGGTATACATTAGTAGTGAAAATAAACTATTATTGCATCATGTATAAACTTACATTATATGAAAGCCAAAAATCAAAACGAAATTGTTACATTTTAATGATACATATTTTATAATGATTAGGCTATGTAATGTTTGCAATTTTTACACTTAGTCAATCAATTAATATAGGCCTAATGGTCTTAAACATATATTTTTCATACAGCAGATACAGGTAAATTTATATCTCTGTAGCAAAGATTATAGTTCATTTACGTAAATCTGATTTCGTTATACAGAAGGCAACAACTCAACTTAAATAAAATTTAATTTCTTCTAATTAAAGACATAAATATATAATAATATACGAGTACTTTGAAAATAAGTTAACACTAATTATATAATATATGTAATTATGTAAGTATATAAGATATTGATCTAAAAATACGTAGATGGTTCCCATGTCATGAATATATAAGTTTATTACTAATTTTTGTTTACCTAAACATTTAGCTCACTTTCAGTTTGTTAGATACTCTATTAATGAGATTATTCCCAAGATTCCTCATCAGAAGACTCTTCAGCTTCACTTGCAGATTCATCGTCTTCATTTCGATCAGCAGAAATTGTAAATAAAGAAGGTAGTAGCATTTCTGTGGTTTCCTTTAAAAATGGTTTCGTTCTCTTTCTCTGGGTTGGTCTCATGCTTGTGAGCAGAGGATCCGAGCTACGCAGCAGCCTGTTTATAATATCTAGGTTACATGACTCTCTAGAAAACTTCCTGGCATAATTTTGGCGATAGGAACGGAAGTGCTTATTCCTTGCTTCAGCTGCTTCCTCTGACAGTTGTCCAATCGGTAAAAGGGCATTTTCAATTACAGTTGCGCCATGAATTAAAATCTTATGCATTGTGGGGGTCATTGGATGCCATGAATACAGCTGAACATATAGTTTTGCTGTATCCATGGCGTAAGCAGCGAATTTTAGAGTATCAACTTTATGTCCACTTGATATAACTTCTAAAATGACTCTGAATCGATAGATCAGTTCAACATTCATACCTGTTATTTCAGCGGACAAAGCAGGATCCATAAAAAATCTTCGGCTGGTATTTCCATCATTGCTGTTTCCAAACCCAGGTTTAGGAACATCTACAATAATGCCCATTCTATTCTTAAATTGATTTTGAATGTCCGTCTTCCTCTGTTTATAAATCTCTTTGTCATTTTTGTTCTCAGTTGCCATTTTTTGAGGGGTAACTTATAAGACAAGTGCAGTAGACTCTCAAATAATCGAATTCTTGCATGCAAGATGGATAATCCAAATTTGAACGTGTTTGATCAGCTTCCCTTCTATTTGATAAACTGTTACATTCTTTTGATGTGGCTCCGCAGATATAACATTTCATAGTAGATGTAGTATTAGTGGCCGCATTGCATATTTTGGCATCGATCATAGTTAGTATCAGTGTGTGTTTTATAACCAAGTTTCTTCCATTTATTTCAATTTTCGTTTCATTTAAAGTTACTATTTTTGGTTCCAAGTAACCGATTTCTTCTCTAGTTAAATCAGCTGACTCTTTCACAAATCTAATCTTAATGGGTCGACAATATCGAGGAGAAGAAGGTGTAGGAGTTTTCCATATTACCTTCTTTATATCTGTACCGTAAACTAACTGTAAAGATACTAATGAGCTTTGAAATATATTGGCATCTGAATCTATATCAGTTTCAAATTTCTTTTTAAATTGAGTCGAGATCCGTCGCACCCCCATTTGGTTATTAATTCTAATGTATTGCACTCATCTTCACTCAAAGTTTGCACAACTTCTTGCAAATATAACAATAATCGAGCAACAGTGTGGTTTAATAAGTCTTGCAGATTTATTTCTGCGCAAGTAGCTGTCACTTGATAAGATTCAGGTACAGGGTAACAGTCTTTCTTAGCTTTCTGCAACACGGAGTAGCATGGGTAAAGCGTTTTGTCGCTGGCTCTTACGATCTCGTACTGTCTTCTTGATAAACCTATAAAGAAGTATATAAAATAAATATTTTTCATTTGTTTGTGTACATCTGAAGTCTGATTAATGTAATATGTACCAAGTCAGCGATGTATGAAATGGAGGGGGAAAGGAACTGGTCACTCTACCCTATGCCTCTTTGTTGGTATCACCTGTGAGGTTCAGACCTGTGTTTGGACAGTTGACTCAACAACAACAACAATGGAAATAGAACAGATAATTAAGGAACAATAAGACATAAATGGCAGGTGATAAAGTAAATTACCTGCTTCCACGAACATAGAAAGAGCTTGTAGACGTGACAACTGCCCTCTTTTTTCTTGTAGACTGCTGGAGTACGCCTTCCTGTATTTTGTCGCTCGCTTAGGAGATTTAGTAATTTCCTTAAGAACTTTTGATGCGTCTGGTTTTCCACAAGCTCGCAGCTTCATCTGGGTGGCAAAAGTCAATTCCTCGGTATCTACTGTTTCTCTAAGTCCTTGAGTCTTCCTTGTTTTACTTCTTTCACTAGAGTCGCTGAAAGATTTTTGTGGCCGTCCGAATACAGTCGTAGCCGCTGTCATTGCTTTGGGTAACTCCAAGGTCCCTTGAAGCCAGATTTCATTCTTTTTCCTGAATAAATTATCTTTTCTATATGCACTCAACCATCTCCTTTTTAACTCTGCCTTTGTATACGAAAATGTATGTTTAAAAGCCTTAATTTGTTCCTCTGAGTAATTCTCTTGCATCAGCAAATATTTTTCGAGATATTCTAATTTTTCGTTGATATCACATTCTTTTTGCTCTTGCATGATATCATATAATTGTTTCCTTGACAAAATTTTGATCCGAGATGACCCTAGTAAAAGAAAAAATATATATATTTGTAGCAGAGTAAAAAATTGAGAATTAGTATTTGTTACAAAAATGTATGAAAATAAACAATTCGCACGAGATCGCAGCCAATTTCTTTTCTATTACACACCCAAAGATCTAGTCTTTGTAATAACATAGGAAATAACATCGGGACTCACCCTGAAGTACACTAAATCATTAAACAAAAACTTGGGTTCGTAAAATAAATACTGAAAATATAGACGGTTTTCTGACCTCAATAACTCTGTAAATATATTTTATATAAACACAAAAGCCCTCAAAAGTGAAGTACATACCTTGCTGAGAAGGATCCATCCTGTAACAGGCCACACTGTTTCTTTAAAACGTAGAAAAACAATAATGAACTTGTCAACTTGCTCAGAGCGTCAATAAGATACACGTATACTGTCACAAAGACTCAACTTTCGACTGAGCTGACGACCACATGATGAAGCAGATGAAACACAAACTGTTATCTTATCGCTCCCCCACTATTTCTTTCTGTCAGGGAGCAAGAATTTCAGGGGTAGGACAATATTGAAATATCGACTTTTGGCCAGCTTTTTGATGCAAATACCCCACTGTGCGACGTCGAGTACCAAGAAATTCAGTTATCTTCCTTCCTCGTGAGAGGGGAGAACCCGCATAAGGCGCCTCGCGCCTGCCATGGCCACGTGCAAGAGCAATCCATGCGCCTGCTCGTGCGATCGGCTAATTATAGTGAAGCGCAGTCGGGCAGTATCAAGCAGGCAGTGAGCGCAGGCATGACGAAGGACCCCGCAGCGATGTTTGCGCGTAAGTTCAGTGACAACTGAAACACGATGACAGTGGCAATGTTTGTAAGTGATATAGATATGTGTTTTTATAGCCATAGCAGCTTGTGGTAGCCTCGTAGCAGCAGAAATTTGGTGCCGACGAGTTTGTTTGTTGGTTAGAATATCTGTTCACAAGAGTATAAATAAATGTACACGTAAGCGAACGAGAGAGACGGAGCGAGACTAGCTGTGAAGCAGTGCCGCGCTTTAAGCTTAATTTCAACGAATGTTTCACAGACTGAATTTTGAAGACATTGTTAAGTCAGGCTAGACAACATTATAGCCGAAAAGTTATATATTTTATACCATTGGTATCATAAGGGCTTGCTTTGTGAATGTGAATCCGGTATCTTACGAATACATTATGTTAAAAATTATTAATGAATCAATGAACGGATGAATTAAATTTATTTACATTGTGGTTACTAAAGCGTAAAATTTCACGAATTATTCATTATTGTTGGGATAACAGAATTCAGTTTTCGGCGTTAAAACATGAAGTGGTAACAATAATCTTTACGTAGATTATAAAGTGGCAAGGGCAATGGTAAACTTTAGCGGTCCCTGCTTAAAACTACGCCGTCAAGTGCATACATAAAACCGTCAGCCTTCTTTTATTATGGCAGTGCTTCTGAATCCCGTTGTACTGACATGCGTGCAAGAACGGCCTAAGCTGGGACCACTAAAGTTTACCATTGCCGTGGTAGGTTATTCAAATGATAAAAAGGGCACTTCCTCTATCGCCGCGGCCTCATGCTTAACAGGTCGGCATCATACGATAACTTGCGACGTGCTTTTAAAACATAATTTTGCCGACCGATTGTTGCTCTGTAGGTTTCACTATAAGCGTCACGTTGTCACGTCTACTTCCTCGATAAGAATAAGCACTCGTTTGTTATATTGTTAAATGGCTATTATTATCATTATAAAAATAATAATTTATTATTATTATTATTATTATTATTATTTCATATACGAGTACGTTGACATTCTTAACTCTTAATAATAACTCTTTAATAAATAATTTTTAATCACATACCTTAATGTTCGTCCTCAGCACAAGACATTGCAACCTCGGTTTTAGTCCACGTGGATTATACAAGTAAGTGTCATTTAATAATGGAAGCAGCTTATTGGTTGCAACATTGAAATTGAGGCGAGTGATTGGATCGGAGACATGAGGAATTGAAAACAATAATGCAATTAAATTTCAAAGACCAGCCGAATGTTATGCACGAGGCCGCTCAAAGACCTGAGAGCGCGGCGATAATACGCGTTATATATGTTTAGCAGCAATTAATTTCCTGTACCATGTAGCATAATCATTCATAGTTTTCTGCCCAAAAGCAGATTTTTAACTGCAAAGCCAGCATTCTCCAATCTTCCCTCACTTCCGCCTTCCTCTTCGACTCCGCATACAATTCACAATACAATGTCATAGTCTAGTACAGTGATGTCAAAGCAAGCGCATTTTTCAGACCTTGACGTCGTGCGCGGGCATCAAGCGCTAAGTATGGAAAGAGGAAGGGTTGTGTATAAGCAGCCTGTTGGATTAAGAAAACAGTGGTGCACAAACTTCAAACGGAATGTGAAATTTTATATCGTTATTTTTATATGGCTTCTTTCTGTTCGATATTAACTATAGTCTGTAAAACGAAAGTACTAATACTAATTTCTTAATATTGCAGCTGTCTTTTAAATGTTAATAACATAATAAAGAGTTAAGAAGGAATATTCACATAAATTCCATAGTAGTACAAAATTATACTATACTAAATGGATGAAACACATCATTCATAAAGAAAGTGATATCCCAAAACAAGAGACTGAGTATGACATGATAAGTTGGAATTGATATTGATGGTACCTTTAGCCTTATAAAAGTAATCAATAAACTAATCAAAACAATATTACAGTATAAAGCAAAGTTACCTAGGTACTGTTTATGTTTTAAGTGTAACTAATATTCCATAACAAAACTCTTATCGCATTATGCTTTTAAGGTGATATTGGTGAGCAACTTCCTATCATCAGAATATTAAATTATTTTCTCGAAATGTACTGAAGCTATAGAGCTGACATTTTTACAACACATGGGCACGTATCTTTTGCTTATGATGTAACAGTAGTTGCGTTGTTAATTCATTTCCTTACAAACAATTATTTCCATGCGAATATTTTCAAAATTTTCAATACACTATCTTCAGTAATAGGCCTACGTATTTACGATATATTAGAATTACGAAAACATTCTGTAAGGCTACTAAATAAATAGGCCTATATCTGAAAATTTCACTTTTCTAAAAAAGAAATTGAGAAAGTATTTCTTTTGAATAAAAAATCGAACTTGTGAAAAATGACCTTTAAAATTAAAACTTACATTTTTATAATGCACTTATACTTCTCAGACAAATCTAAAAATTAACATAGATACAGTTTTAATAAGTCCTCTTCCCTTTATCTATTGAATCAGTGCTGGCCTTCCCTGAATATAGCTCGATCAAGCGGCATATACTCTTTCGTCTATCTCTTTCCTTTCCGCTGTAAAGCGCTCAGGCTCTCCTGAGTTCTAAAGCGCACGCTTGCTCCTATGGGCATCAATTGACATGACTGGTCTAGTATATAGTCACGAAGCTCAATACGTAGTAAATATGCATCCATACATTGTTGCTAATCACTAAGATCGCTAATATCGCCTCATTACAGACAATGCGAAATAGTACCGGCACAGTCTATTGTTCCTAGCACCCTCACAACTTAAGCTTCGTGACTGTATATACTAGACTGCGATCATACAATGTTGTTTATCATCTGATATGTTCTGCCGCAAACTTTTCTCCCGTCCACCAATCGTTCCAGTGCATCCTTAAGTAGGCAGTTTCTTCTTAGCCAGTGTTCCAGTCAAATTTTTTTATCCTCTAACTCACCAGTTTCAGCATTATTCTTTCATCACCCACTCTTTCCAGCACAGCTGCGTTTCTTATTCTGTCTGTTCATTTTAAACACCCCATTCTTCTCCATATCCACATTTAAAATGCTTCTATTCGTCACACTTCATTTCATAATGTTCATGTGTCTGCCCCATACAGTGCCACACCTCACATAAAGCACTTAACTACTCTCTTCCTTAATTATTTTTCCAGAGGTCCGCAGAAAACTCACCTTTTTCTATTAAAAGTTCCCTTTACCATTGCTATCCTCCTTTTGACTTCCTAGCAGGAGCTTACTTTACTACTTATTGTACACCCCCAAAGTATCTGAAGCTGTCAACTTATATTCTACTGCCCCATTTATAATTCGCACGTTCACGTTATTTATTTTTCTTCCGATAACCACGGTCTTCTTCTTGTTTACATTTATCTCCATTCCATACAGCTTACAGCTGTCATTTAGCTCCAATAGCATATCCTCTTGGTATCATCTCCTCTTCTGCTACCAATGACATAACATCAGGAAATCTCATGCAGTTTATTATTCTTCCTCCTACTATCACCCTTCCCATATTCTGAAAACGGTTCTTCACGAAATCCTCCTAGTGATAAAGGGCATGCTTGTAATCTCCCTATTCCACTTCCCTCTGACATTCTCCCATCCTGGCTTTCACTCGTTTCATATAGAAATTACTGAATAGTCTCCCCTCTTTCCAATCGACACCAATTTTCTTCAGGTTCCTCGTAAGTTTATTCCAATCCACTTTGTCAAAAGTCTTTTTCAAGCCTACAAGTATTATACACTTCTTTATATTTCTCTAGGTATCTTTCGTCGATTGTTCGCAGCACTCATTATGATATTACCATTATTTTACAGATTATTTTCTTGAACTGTTATTCAGAAGACGTACCGGTACACAGATAAAATCACTTAATAAACATCTAAGAGCAAAACTCTAGAAGTGTTCCCCAATCTTTTTGGTGATGGGGCTACCTTTCCTCACATTGCTACAGTGCTACAGCGTAAGATTTAGAATATAGAACATTATGTCCATTTAAAAAATTATAAAATGGAATAGGATTAGATTATTAGGATGCTCCTAAATGTAGGTCTGGAGTAACTTTTAATGTGTTTAAAATTTTATTATTAATCATACAATTAATTGAACAATATTAGGCTATATTAAATTCAATAATAATAATAAACATAATATTAATAATAATAATAACAATAATAATAATAATATTATTATTATTATTATTATTATTATTATTATTATTATTATTATTATTTTCTTAGCAGTCCGTGATGGTTGAGTGTTAGAGAAGGCCGTACGGCCTTAACTCTGCCAGGTTACATAAACCATTATTATTATTATTATTATTATTATTATTATTATTATTATTATTATTATTATAAGCTCTTCTTTGGTCACCCAAAGAAACGCGGTTCTCCGGTTGAGAATCGCTGTATAGAATACAGATAAGCAAACTTCCAGCATTAGTGACCGCATCATACCGAGCCTCGAACCAAAGGAGAGGAGAAACAACTGAAGATCAGTAAAATTGACTGTGCAATACATTTCGAATAGATATCCCTGGATCAAAGACTTTGACTAGCTTACAATTAGTAGATGTTGCTGCAAAATATCTCATTAAAATTAGTAGCGTGTTTGATAAGCAAATAAAGGTAAGTACGTCATAGGGTTTTTTGGTCCACTACGTTTCGTTCACTTTTTTTTGTCCACTATCCATTTCATGACTCGTCCATTAAGTTTTCGTCCACTGACCATTTAGTCCATTTTCATGCTTCGTCCATTATGTTTTCGTCCACTGACTATTTCGTCCATTATGTCAAAAAAAAATCGATGACATGACATATTTCATTTGGTGAAAATGTAATTTATCTAAATTTCTATGTGTTGTTGATGTACATGCTGTTTGTATTATAAACATCATTTTCTTCTTCCTGAACATCTTTATCAGGGTTAATTAATTTTTAATTTTTAATCTATATGAAATTCCTCACAGATATGTTTCCAGCCGGCCGTCGTTCTTGTAGTCTTCATACCGTGTAATCATTTCCCTGATGCCTTCATGATTATTGACATATGTGTGACTTAATGATGCACGGACTCGCGTGTGTCCTCCCAACAAAGAGTACCCATTATAATGTAACATTGGTTGCCTCCGACGTATATATACGTGTGCCATAATTTTTAACATCAAAAATTGAAAATGCATACAGCTTTCGATTGTTGTTGTCCAAGGCCCCTTATAGACGAAGTCATTTATTACACCGCCTTAGATGGCAGTTATTTTAATTTTGAAACTCATTTATCTCATTAAATATCAGTCCTATCAAAATGTTTCAAGAAATAAACCTTATCGGAAATGATTTTTGAAGAAACTTTTGTTATGTAACATTTTTCACAAAAATCAATAATAAGCGAGATATTTCGATTTATTTAATTCAGGCCCCCTTATAACCCCCTTTTTAAATAACGTATTTTGAATGCCATATAGCCTAAAAACTAAGTTACAACGAACTTAATTTATATTCTAATTTTCATCGAAATCCGTTCAGCCATTATCGCGTAAAAAGGTAACAAACATCCAGACAGACAGACAGACAGACATAAAAAAAAATATCAAAAAAGCGATTTTCGGTTTCAGGGTGATTAATTATATATGTTAGGACCAATTATTTTTGGAAAATCGAAACTCACCAGAAAAATTTCGGCTACAGATTTATTATTAGTACAGATTTATTCAGACTCCATTTTAATTGTTGTTATTTACGAACTTCCTCTAGTGGTTCACCCATATGAAAGAAATGAAGTTTGAAGGAATGATTGATCATTGAAAAAAGAGACCGTTCTGCCCTGTTCTCTGCTATACTGGCCCTGCTATGTTATATATATATATATATATATATATATATATTATCATAGATATGGATATATCAGATATATCAGAGATATGGAAAACCCTTTCGAGATGTATAATGATTAGACATCGGATTTTTAAGCACTAAAACTTGCAGTTTTAGGCGCCTAAAATAAGCTCAAAATTTGTAAAATTAGGCTCTATTTTAATGAAAATAGGCGTTTTAGGCACATCAAGGTATCATACTTATTTCTTTCACTGAAATGTTTAGTTATACACTAAAATACGCACAAAAAAGTATGTTTAAACATTAAAAAAGAATACTATATTATATTTATAAACAGAGCTGCACAAATTTAATATATTGAAACTAATGAAGTAATGATTATTGATATCAAGATTACTCATTTTAAGTTATTGAAATTCAGTTCCATGCTCAGACTTTATTATAATTATCTGCACAGTACACCACCGAATTTTTTCTAAATTCTCCACAGTTAAACTTTGCCTTTTGTCACTGAGAATCATTTTGAAAGCAGAAAAACTTCTTTCAACCGAAACTGATGTGAGAGGCGCAAATTTTAAATTAGGTACAATAGAAACATCAATACTTACTGGAACATTTGCACTTTCCCCCGATATCACTCTTGATACTTTTTCCAACAATGAAAATCCTACATTCTTATTTAATACGTTGTCCCACTTATTTTTAACTTTTTTCCCAGTTTCGCCCAAAGCAGAATGTATGTTCACTTGAGCTTCCTTTACTATTGCTATTTGGCTACAAAGAGATTGTTTTTCACGTTCTAAATGTTCAATGCTAGCAGGTATGAAAGAAAAGTTTGATGTTATGTAGGCAATATCGTTTTTCACTCGTGAGTCTTTCGGACAATCTTTCACTGCTTCCACACACGCTGCACTATCAGTTTCAGGTAATTTATCAATAACTGTGACCACTTCTTTAAAATACTTAGAATAATACACCACTGACTGAATCCAGATTCCCCATCGTGTAACAACCGGCTTAGGTGGGAGTGGGATATCTGGAAAGTTCTCTCTGAATATTGAAATCCTGGATGGGGCTTTACAAAAACATTTTTTTGTGTTAGAAATAAACTAATTGACAAGAGGAAATTCATTCCGGATTGTTTCAGAAACCCTGTGAAGGCCATGTGCTAGACAGGTTACATGCGTGAGGTTAGGATAAAATGTTTTAAGAAGTGGAGCTGCAGCAACCATGTATGAGGCAGCATCAGTACAAAACAACAGAACTTTAGAATCGTCTATATTACCTGAGTATAAAGACTGTAGGCCTTTATTTACAAAATAAGCAATGGCTTGGCTATTCACTTTCGAAAGTTCCTTAACACATACGAGGTGTGAAATCGAAGGTCCATCAGGACTAAGTTTTCCTACTACCATATTTGCTATATACCTATTCATAGGATCTGAGGTTTCATCCACAGAGACCCATATGTAAGAATCACCTATATCCTCCCGAATGGAAGCTAAAGTTTCATTGTATATTCTGTCTAAGTAATTTTTTCTTAGGGTCGACTCAGATGGGATATTTTGTTTCCAGAATTTTTGTAAAAACTGTCTTAAAACCGGATTTTCAATTGCATTCCAGGGAATGTTAGCAGCAACAAACGCTCTGGTTAAATCAGCATAGAAATTGCTGCTGAGATTGGATGAAGTAGGCTGTGTTAGTAAAGTTTGTTGCAGTTGATTTTTCTGCTGAGCTTTAGCCTTATGAGCCGCTCCTTGCACATGCTGCTTTAGGTGGCACTTCTTTTCTTGCGAAATCTAAAAATGTAAAGTAAACTGAATTAAAATAAAATCCTAATTGTTGTATTGCCGTATTTCTATCACAAAGTTAGTGGGTTCGAACAATCAAAATTTTAATGACCTGCAAATACTTAAACTATCGGAATTTAAAAGGTTAAAGTGTAGTGGTCTTAAAAAGAATTATACCTCAGGATAGCTCAGTCAATGTATAAATATTATAGGCCTACTCATTAAAATTAATAGAATTTATATATTTCAACTATTGTTACATACCTGTTTGCTACAAATCTTGCAGAATATTATTTTTCCATCATAAGTGAATTCTGAAAATTCTGTTAGCCATTGCCGGATCAATGTAGATTTTGCACTTATATTTTTCGGCATTATCGCGTTAAACTTCACAGGAAAACGTCCTACCGCTCAAAACTTCTCAACACAAATAAGGTGAGGGAAAGAGCAACTGTTAACGAGCATTCAAATGAACCGTTGTTATTGAGATTCAATTGGACAAAAATACAAAGTTCCACTTATTGTTGCATTTCCTGGTAGTGTTAACACTAGGAGGGCCATTCTTTTAAATATTTTGTAACGGTTTACCCTACTAATTCGCAGTTTTACGACTTTTCATAAATATTTCAAAAACACTCTTTCTCAAAAAATTGTGATTTTATGACACTCTGAAGGGCAGTACAGCTAATCGGTTTCAGACCGAAAACAGTCATTTTTATAGTATAGTATATCTCTGAATCGGTAGCAGCACATGTTGTGATTGTTGCCTGCTTCAAAACTAAGGTTGGTTCTTTGTCGGCATGTATGCATCCAAACATGTTAAATTCGGTGAAATCTATTGCGAGTATCGTGAGATTCAAAACATTTTGTTTCCTTTATCAATGGTTTCATGGCCGCTGTGAAGCAAACTTTCCACTTTTTAAATGCCTTAAATTTCGCAGTGAATGCATGTATAAATTATAAAAAGTAAGAGTAAAATGCGAAACTTTACAGTGAGTTAGGCATTTTTAGGCGAATATTAAAAAATTAGGCTCTAATAACCGTTTTAGGGCATTTTAGGGCACTATAAAACTCTTTGAATACCTTTCAATTTCCATGAAATACAAATATTAATAATTATTTTTACTTTTCTCCTAATGAAACAAAATAGGCCTTTGCCCTAGAATCCTATGTCTGATAATGATCAACAATTTAAGTGGAGATACCGTTTCGACAAGAACACTGTTGTGAATATTCTGGTGTCTCTCATTTAAATTCACAATACAACCATGAGGCTTACCGATTTCGCCACTGCTGAAAGTACTGGTTGCTTTGAGATTTTATGATACAGCAGCATTTCAGGTAGATTTAAGTGGCATTTTTTTTTTTCGAAAAGTATTCACGTCCCAACAAAGTGTTATTTGCATTTTTTTTCTTTTTTGTATTCTACCCAAGGAATAAGCTGTTAAAATTTGCGTATTATATCATTTCCACTTTATTTAGCATAAAAATAACTGAAAAATAAATTGAAATGATTTACTTACCGGAATATTTCCGGAGTTTGCATTAAACTCAAATTCAATTTTGTTCCATGTCAATTTCTTCTTTTGGAGAGAACAATTATTTTTTTTTTTTTTTTTTTTTTTTTTTTTTTTTTTTTTTTTCGATATCTCCATATTTAATAACTAGTTATCTTAGCTCACTTCTTTCTGTTTTGTAAAATGCTTTCTGGACATTCTGTATAATTCGCGGGTGCTCGTGTAAAGGGGGTTAAATCAAATTGCAAGGTATGTAAACTTCTCTCCTTTGGTACTGAACAAAACCCCTTTGTCACAAATTATGGAGCACTGTAACTGCATCATAGATGGAAGAAAAGTAATTGTGGATAGTTCAAATCTATGCTTATTCCAGTTTAGCCAAATCAACTTAACCCCCTTTACACGAGCACCCGCGAATTTTTAGCTCTATAATATTTACTTCTGTATTTGTGTATGACAATAATGCCGATTTAACAATTTGAAGGCGCCGGAAAACAATTGAATGTAGGAAAGCGCTCACGTCTAGCCATGTTGCCATATTTCTTTCGATGTCAAGGGAATGCTCAGGGCATATGAATGAGTAGCGTCTCTGCAATACGATCTGAAATAAGTGCTAAGGAAACGCTCATTACTTAAGTGTTTCATTTTATAAGTGACGACTATGAATTCGACCCTTAATCTCCTTCCAGAGAATCCGTAAACTTTTTCCAAGATGTTCAAATGTTTGCCATGTTTTCTTGCTACGTTCTTCTTCAATTTGATTTTGTTTCATCGCTCTTTCTAGCTCAAAGAAACGTCATCACGTACACGACCGCTTCTGGAAAGATTTACACTTTCGACGCCGACAAGGAGCACTACAGGTTGCAGATACTGCAGTGGGATCGAAAGCGTTTCTATTACTTGGGGGTCCTGAGTTTACTGCTCATCATAGCCCTGTGCCTGATAATCATCCTGGCGATATACGTGTCCCACAACAGAGACTGCACCGTGCACTTCACGAACACCGAATCGCAGAAACCTGAGAGTGGTAAGTGCTGCCATCTCTTGTAAAATTTCACAACTCATGGACCACAAACTTGAGTGGTCCAGGAGATCAAAACACGATTCCTCACAACAGTTCCGAGAAAAAGGAGAAAGTTGTGAATATGTTTTCACTTTATATAACGGCCCATTATGATCCAAATCTGGCAATTCATTTATTCAATGACACTTGAGGGTAATTCAGAAATTGCTTTATTTTGGGATTGTGTTAAACGTGTGAAAATTCGTATTGTGTCTAAAATTAGAAAAAAAAAATGAAGATACACCTTATAGAGGTAGATTAAATTTTGCCTTTAAAAGAAAAGCTGTACAGTAGTGGCAAAAGGACCGACCCTTGTAGCTGATTTCAGAGTCACAGATTCAAATTTTGCTACTCATAAAAGACATCCATCTTGTATAATTAATTGTAATAATGAAATTTATTGCATTTGTTCGATTCTTACCGTCTTTTATTTCCTTCAGTGCCTCAAACTTACAGACGAAACAACTTTGAGAATTTTATTTTCATTTGGCATCAATATTACATTTCTACCTCTATTCGGCAAAGATACTGCGTATTTTTACATTAAATAGCAGTACATACCTCTGGCTTCACTATCCATATTGAAATTACCACAGTTTGACACAATACACGGCACAGGATTCTTTTGTATCAGCTGCAAGGGTCGGTCCGGTTTTTTTTTGCCACTACTGTACATATTTTCTGGCGTTTTCGAAATCAAATCAATAAATCTGACAATAAGTTTATAGGCTTATTTGGTAATATGTTGTTTCACTCAGATGTATTGTTTAACTGAAAAGGAAATTTGTAATATATTTTTTACACAAAAATAGTGGCTTTTCTCTGTCATTACATAAAAACAATTACAATCTGAACGTTTAAGACTTTCATCTTACTGGTCCAAGTCTAAGAAAGACACAATGATACACCTGAGGAATGCAGAGCACCATTTTCATAAGGTTAAGAAACAGCATGGAAATTATAATACGGAATTGTAACTCCAAAACTTTTGCGGTATAATCATATTCCACTTAGTTACATATTACCGCTAAGTGTCATGCCAACCCTTATAACCAGGAATGAGCATTCGTGCATTTTCTCAGTGTATGCGAGAACTGAGGAAACTAGCCATTTAAATAAAAACATTAGAAATAGCAAATGTATTTAAAACAACACAGCCTATTTTATAAGATCTTATTTTCGTAGCTAATGGAAAACAAAATACTCTTTCAATCCTCTATTATTCATTATCATGAAAGATATAAAATGGTGGGTTCACACATTCATAGTTTTCTGCCTAAGTACATGTCTTTCACTGCAGAATTCTCCAATCTTTTCTATTTTCTGCTTTCTTCTTGATCTCCGCATATGGTCCGTATATCTTTATATCATCTATCACTTGGTATTTTCTTCTGCCCCGAACTTTTCTCCCGTTCACTATTCCTTCCAGTGCATCCTTCAGTAGGTAATTTATTCTTGGCGAGCCAGTGACCAGCCAATTTCTTTTTCTCTTCCCGATCAGTTTCAACATCATTCTTTCTTCACCCATTCTTTCTGTTGTTGTTTTCTAATGCCAGGCGTTTAACAATAAAGTCATTTGACCTCTTGCACTCCAATATTTTTCAAAGATATTGTCATGGTAAGCCACGGAAGCACAGGTTTTTAGGTGTTCCGAATCCATTTCTTGGTTTGAGTTGCACAATAGGCAGTTAGGGGACTGATACGGATATTCCAATTCTATGCAGGTGTTTGGCCAAACAATCATGGCCCGTTGCCAATCTAAATGCAGCTACAGACAATTTTCGTGGTAAATCGGGTATTACCTGTGGATTATGATGCAGAGAGTTCCATTTCTTCCCTTGAGATTGTGTTATCAAATTTTGTTTTTTGAAGTCTAAGTATGTAGATTTAATAAATCTTTTCACAGAGTAATACGTAGATTTAGTAACAGGTCTGTAAGTAGCAGTGCTGCCCTTCTTTGCTAAACCATCCACATTCTTGTTTCCCAGGATTCCACAATGGGATGGTATGCATTGGAATACAATTCTTTTATTCAGTGTTATTAATTGAGAGAGCATTTTAGCTATTTCTGCTGTTTAAGATGAAGGTGTATATCTAGAGAGACTATTGATAGACTAGCTGCTTTGGAGTCTGACAATATAACTGCATTTTTAAATAAATTGATGTGGCATAGAAGATTCCTACCCACTCTTTCTAGAACATCTACATTTATTATTGTCTGCCCATTTCACGCGTTCCATTCTTTTCATATCCATATTTCAACCCAGCGAGGTGACTCGTGCGTTAAGCACAGGACTCGCATTCGGGAGATCCGCGGTTCAAATCCCCGGACCGACCAACCTCACTGTGGTTTTTCCGTGATTTTCCACAGATACTTAAGCAAATGCCGGGTTGGAAATTTCATTGCCACGGTCTATTTCCCTTCCCTCTTTCCTGTAGAAAAAAGAATTTAGATCTCTAATCATTCATCGTCATCATCTCATTCTATAGGCATATTCAGGTGATGACGCATGTCTTCGTCCGCTTGCAGGAGGGGCGTCCTCTCCGAAATCGTCTCTGTGTTCTGAGTCTTTCTCTGCCAGAATTCATTCCTTAAGAGCACTTCCGAGGGCGCTTTGATACCTTAGAAGGGCTGTCGGAATGAATCCCGTGCTGCTTAGTCACCTTGGCGGTATGAACTTAAGGCGGGGGTGTAGGGGGCCCATTGGATGAGCGGGTGAGGGGTCTCATGCGGCCGGTGGGTTAGTACACCTCATTCTCATTCATCCCATACTTCGGGTTGCACAATAGGCTACCGTTGCGCCGACGTGCTAAAGGGTGGTCCCTAACCCGCCCCTAGTCATAGAATACTATTACTATCCACATTCAAAATGCTTCTAGTCTCTTCTCTTCACTTCGTCGCAATGTCCATGTTCCTACCCCAAACAATACCACACACCACACAAAGTACTTCACTAGTCTCCTTCTTAGTTCTTTTTCGAGAGATCCGTAGAAAATGGACATTTTCTATAAAATCACTACTCAGCCAAAATGCTCGTTTAATGTTTGTTTTTCTAAGGTTGTCTTTAACTTATGAAATAATATTATATGTTTAATTATAGTTTTATAATTGAAATAAATACAGTATATACATTTTTTAATATTTTCTGGTATACTGCCTACTTGAATAATGTGCACTTTCAACAGTGGCGTATACTGGTTAAAGGGTTTGGGCTACCACTGACCCTATTATTACACAAAATATATTTTAAAATCCCTATAATAAAATTCCTTACATATTTATGTGAATTCCAGACGTCTTCATTGGGACGAAAATACGTTGATGACTTCGTCCTTGAAATTACAGTTGGGCCACTTGCAAAGTTTCTGTAGAAATGACTTTTCAATGGATATTAGTGCCAACCGGATAAACGTTCTTGTGTATGAGTTGATCTACAGTAGTATTTTATTCTCTTCAACGCAGAAAATGTTCTTTCTACCGATGCTGACGTAGCTGGTATTGTCACAATTAATGTTGCCAATTTAAGGACTTCAGGAATAACTTGGTTCAGCTGGTTTTCATATATGGAAGATAATATTTCATGGATAGGTTTGTTCGAAAAATCAAAGACTTCTGCTGAATATATTACACTTAATTCATTTTTCAAACGTACTTGATCAAAGTGACTGTTATAGGACTGAAATAATTTGTTTAGCGCCTCATTCGGGAAGTTTTCTCTATAAGCAGAAAATTTTTGAGAATCTAGAAGATGTGTGAACTGAAGCTTTCCATAATCAGAAAATCTGTCAGTAATTTCCATTTGCATACGATCTAGTATGCTGTAGTACAGCTGCCTGTATTTCAATTCATCATCTCCTTTTCTTCGCTTTAATGGTGGTTCCATTGTATTGGCTGAAGAATTTTCATTTTCCATATTACTCCATATGGACGGAAACCCACTACGTCTGAACTCGGATATAGTATTTTTTTTTTAACTTTGATACCTCTTGCAAGTAGTATGCTACGTCTAGACTTTTTGTCTGAAGAATATTGTAGAGCACATCTGTATGTGCGAACACTCTAGCATAGACTTCAAGAAGAAATATATTCTGAAACTGTGTGAAAAATTTCAAATATCCTTGAGCCTGCACATTTACAGCATCATCCCAGTTTTCTTCAGAATCATTACAAATGATATTTTTAAAGAAAGCAGTCCGTTTTTCTCTGTATTCCTTTACTGTATTTACAATTTTTTTTTATTTTAGTTGGTTATTTAACGACGCTGTATCAACTACTAGGTTATTTAGCGTCGATGAGATTGGTGATAGCGAGATGATATTTGGCGAGATGAGGCCGAGGATTCGCCATAATCTACCTTGCATTTACATTACGGTTGGGGAAAACCTCGGAAAAAACCCAACCAGGTAATCAGCCCAAGCGGGGATCGAACCCGCGCCCGAACGCAACTTCAGACCGGTAGGCAAGCGCCTTAACCGACTGAGCCACGCCGGTGGCTCTGTATTTACAAACCGAGATGTAAAATTCAATCTAGTTGGTGCTACTTTTGGGAGTTTCTTGTTCATAAATTCCTTGAGTTTTCTGATCTTTTAGGAGATGATGAGAAAAATACAGCTAAACCCGACAGTGTTTTGAAAAAAATGTGGCATTCTGGAATGGATAAAGTAGCCTAGTTTGTTGCAAAACTAAATTGAGAACATGGCTGTAACAATGGACAAATAGTGCTTGAGGATACTTTTCTTGAACTTTTGTTTTTAAGCCATTAATATTTCCCGCCATAACTGAAGCACCATCGTATGTCTGTGCAATTAACTTATTGTCGACATTGTATTCTGCTATAACACCTTCCACATGCTGATACAAGTAGCAGCAGTTTTGTCCGAACTGACATTTGTGAATCCTATAAACCGTTCTTGAACATTGGCAGTACTGTCCACGTATCTTAAAACAGTGGACAATTGACTCTGATTAGAGCAGTAACTTGTTTCATCAACAACAATGGCCACAAAAGGTTTTATGTTCTTTATCATAACCCCACTTATAGCAAATATTAAGTCATTCTGAATTGCGAGAGAAGTACCACGAAATACTGTGGAACTCTCAAGATGATTGGCCAGTAAATGGTCAAATTCACTTAAGGAACTTAAATATTCAATATAATTTCCTATATTGTCTGATTCCACACTCTCGTTATGACCCCGAAAAGCCAATTCTTGTTTTCCTAGAAAGCAGACTGCGTTAATAAGATGCAGTAAAATCTCCCGATTTTTTTTTTACAAGGGCATTGTGTTGGTTGATGTGTAGAGCTTTTCGCTTATCTAGCTGTAAATCAATTCTTGTCTTCCCAAAGTTTGCAAAGTTCATGCTACTACAAATATGAGCTTTTGATTTGTCGTATTCTAGGACTGCCGTTCGAAGGGAGTTCATATTAGAAAACCCCTCTTTTTACCACACATTAGTTTCGCGGCGAAATAACAAACATGGCCAGCAAAATAGTTTAGACAGTTTAGAAGTACCACACAACCAATTCCACTTACCATATGATGTTGAAGGGAAATGGCGTGTGTACTCTCGCTGTTTTTCTTTTACGTCCATGGACAAATTTAACTCAGGAGTTGGTCTTTCCATTTTCACAATTTCAACTCTCTCGTTGTTATGTACGACGGTTAAAAGGCACTTTTAATAAACCTTCTATTACACAGTCATTTTCAATACAAACCTCTCCAGAAACTTGTTCTGCCATATTTTTCACAATATCACTTAATTGGGAAATTAAAAACTTAATAATTCACAATTAATATAACTCTTAGACACTCGAACAAATCACAGATTTAAAATAATGCACTGCAAGAACACAATCACATTCAATTGCTAGCGTACTAAGCGTATTGCTGCTTCGCGCCTGCGAAGAAACCGATCACGAGAGCGGCAACTCGCCCGGCCTACATTGCACGATGGAAGCAGAGGGGAGAGAGGGGGACGGGCAGTTGTGCGAAGGACAGCGTGAGCGAAACGGTCACAGGCTACCTCACGTAGCAAGCGGTTTCTCCAGCGATGCAGCCTTGACAACTTGTTTCTTTTCGAGAGCAGAGAGCGCATATAAATCTAACAATTACTTTAATTTTAATTACTATGGTAAAACTAATAATACAAAATTATTACATTATGTTATATTATAAACTTTTTCTTTTGTAATTTCCTTGGGCTACCGCCGGTAGCCCCGGTAGTCCGCAAAATACGCCCCTGGCTTTCAAGTATCTTGTATGAAACAGTTTGTAGGTACTTATTATTTAGCAATAACAGTCGTGGCCTACTATGATATACATGTGTAACAAACTAATGAGACTGCAAATTGATTTATATTTTTTTAATTATTGAGTTTTACACGCTTATAATAGTTATTTATGCAACAAGTGGATAATCTTGATGATTATGGCATGAGTGAATGTTTGTCGCACTCACTATAGTTCGTGCGACAATTTTCACGAGTGGCATAATGAGATTATCCAGGAATTGGTACAACACTTTATGGCATCTTAGCATTATAAATTGTAGGAAAGAAATTTATGAAAGAAATTCAACTCGGGATCTCATAGTTGACAACTTGTCTTCATATGTTCGTATCGATTAGTTGCGCCTCGCCTTCGCATTGAATAAAGAATAATGGATGACCTTGCAGGTTATGTTACGAATGCTCTTTTATTTTGTTACTATAGTTTCCTTGAACCACAGAACTGTTTTATATGATATTACAAAAATTATAAAAAAATTGTTAAAGCTTGGAAATAAATAATGCGTTCTGTCCTACATTTCATTTCTTGTTACACGGAGCATAGAATATAGTCAGACGAGCTGCCATGCATCCCGATCCAAGCGTGCCGGTATTACGTCGTATAGCGAATACTATTGCTTTTATAGGCACCCGTGCCATAATAAGGCTATTATGAACGATATTCGATGTAGTAACAACCTGTTTATAATGCTAGGATGGCATAAAACATATTTATGGAATAAAATAATTTATCTGAATTCTTTGTTTTGTAGAGAGGATAGAACAGTTGAAGTATAACGAAGATTCGAACGATGCACAGACAGAGCCAACAGTCAACAGCTCCCAACGTCCAATTCTTTCTAACAACAGTGCACCAACATTAAATTTTCGTAAGTATACTAAACGTTAGGTATTTAACTTAACTCTATTGCGCGTTATTGTTGCGAAGGAAAAAACACTAAAACAAGCGAGTGCTATATGATTATTTAAACATTATGAGTTGTTTGCAGTTTAATGCTCGAGTGACAATGTTCATTAGGCACTTAAACGTTTTGTGAGAACGTAAGTAAACAGCTGTACTAGTCCCGTTCTTGGAAATGCACTAAAGTAATATTACATTTCCAAAAATATATTTCCATATTAACAATTATATTATTAGTAACTAAACAAAAATTCAGATAGCAAGTGATGTTATTTCTCTAGGAAAATTTTACAGAAAGTCAGTGAATATTACATAATGGGTCACTTTGTGACACGTAATATCCAGTAGCATTCATTTATTCGCGGTTACTTAAGTATCACAACAAAATGGACAGAATATTTTACCTACGTAACGATAGTAAGTACTATATTCTCATTGTACCTAAAAAATTACATATTCTTATTTATCTACTTAATAAATAATTACATACATATATATATTATTGAATCAATATTTGTGTTAATTTTCTAGCATTAATAGGTTAGATACAGCTTACAGCAGTAAAATTGTGGAAATATTCAACATTTTTACCTCCATTATTGTATCTTGTACAATAACGAAAATTAGTATTTGCAAAACACTGTCTTTCTGCTATATGAATAAAATATTTTTATGATTTAAAAAAATTATATTTTAATTCAGAATGGTGGCAGTTCACTGTGCAGTGATGAAGCGTTTTCCTCATAACTCAAAAACTATCCAACATTCTGTGATGAAAGTTTTGTGTGTATTTATGCATGTCATATCTACAATATGATGCAAAATCACTTCTCTGTCTTTGACAGATTGTCTGATAAAAAATAAATTCATCTTAAAAAATGGTCAAATATCACTATTTTCTTCTAACACAAAATAAAAATAAAAAAAAAATATTATTTATTAAGGAATGTAGATGAAAGAGCATGATATTGTAAACATGAGTTTCAGAATAAAATAAAAGAAAGAGAACATGAAAAAGTTAACAAGTTTATGAGTTATGGGGGAAACGCTTCATCACTGCACAGTGAACTGCCACCATTTTGAATTTTGAAAATATATATAAATAATTGTTTTAATCGTACAAATATTTTTTTTCCTATAGCAGAAAGACAGTGTTTTACACATACCAATTTTCATTATTGTACTAGATACAGTAATGGAGGAAACAAATGTTGAATATTTCCAAAAAATTTACTGTTGTGAGCTGTACCTAACCCCTTAAGTAACTCCAAAATTAACATTAGTAAAGGTATAATCCAAAATAATCGATAACATTTCTTAATTATAATTTAAAATAAATATAAACTAAAAATAACAGAAGTAAATAAAGAAAATATATTTTGTGACACCTATTAGGCCTAATTAAAGGATTGGAAAAGCTGTACAGAAGACGCACTCCATTCCGCTGGCAATCTAATTCTTCAGGCGTTTAAATATTTATTCACTCAAAAATAAGTTACCTTGATATATTGCTAGAACCTAGAAAGCCGTTGAAACAAAAAGCAAATTTTCAGAGGAATTCTGAATTCTTATTAATTTCATCTATCAAGTATTTGTACTTGCTTCCTTAGCAGCCTGTGTAACAAACGGGAAGTTTTAACCGCACAGCCGGCTTGCGATGGTTTGCCAACGTATTTAGAAATCTAGTACTAATTACATCAAGCGCTTCTGGAAAGTCAAGGTGGGAAAACATTATTACGACGACATCGACTTCGTTGGAGCTCTAGCACTGCCATCGTGATCTAAACCAGGCCGTAATGCAGGATGTGTGACGTCACTCGATGGGTCGGGCTTTTCTATTTGAATATACGGAGCTGAGTGAAATATATTACTTTAATGCGTGTCGGTGCTCAATTTTATTTAGTGTAATGTGTGTATAAGATACGTTCACTTCTTACTGCATAATATGTTGCAGAAATAATTACAAAACTGTGTTATTTTGCTGGTTGAGTGGAAGAGAAGGCCTTACGGCCTTAACTCTGCCAGGTAAAATAAATCATTATTATTATTATTATTATTATTATTATTATTATTATTATTAATGTGAACGGAGTTTTACATGTTAACATAACCTGTTTGCATCAACATTTTAAGTTTGGAATGGAAGCTATTTTGAGATTTAATAAAGAAGAATTATTTATATTGTGATTTTAATTTAGCACATCTATCTTCCTTACTTGTAGGTAGAAAATTTACCACAGTCCCTCCTATGAAATTAGTGTAAGTACGTACGGTTGTGTGTTACTTCATCTGGTAGGTTAGATAAATAGAATTCAATACGACCCAGTATAGTAGGGAACAAATAAATAATACAATTAAATTGTTATTCAATGTAATGTGTGCATAAGTTCCGCCTAGTTCCATTTATTTGTTGCATAATGTGGCAGGAATAATTATAAAACTGTCTTATTTTTATGTGAAGAGAATTCACCATGTTAACATAATCTATTTGCGCCAACATTTTAAGTTGAGAATGAAAGCTATTGTGAGATTTAATAAAGAAAAATATATTTAGGATAAACTTCAGAACACGGTTATCTTCCTTACTTATAAGTAGAAAATTCACCACAGTCCCTCCTATGAAATGTACATATGGTTATATTACTTAACTAGGGTTAAACGAGCGCTGAGGTATAATTCCGGTAACTTCTGAACTGAAAACAGTTGAATTTATTTTTTGTGGAGATGCATTTCATCCTCTAAGCAAGGCATAATAAAAGCCTGAACTAACCGAACTAATTAGTATATGCAAGGTGTATGAATACGAAGGGAACTACCTCAGCTCTAGTTTAGCCCTGGTAACATATTAAAGTAATCAGACTGGAGTACCGTATGAAACGAATAAATACGATTGAAGTGTAGACAAATTGCATTTACAAGCTATACGTAGCGTTATGCTTAATTATGATGCATAATTGCGAATATAGAAATAAGGCAAGTACTGATAGAGTAAACATAACCTATAATGTCAACACATCAAAATATGCGTGCGATGCAACTGAAAATTGTTGAAACGTGCTGAAATGAATGTGCAAGAATTTCGTAATGAAGCGAGCGTGCTTTATTTCAATTAATTACAATACTAGATACTGTAAAAGTAATTAAAACTATAAGGTATAATTTTTCATAATATACTATATGTATCTCGCTTTTAGTTCAAATTGTGTATATTATCAAACGTATTATTTATAATGTAGATTATTCACACATAAGAAGGGCGCAATAATTTAAATTTCATAAAACAAATACAGTAAACTAACAAAAATGGATTAGACAAGAGTAACATCAGTAACGCTGCACTTAGACCTAATCATAATTTACTTTACATCCCAGTCAATGTTTCACTTTCACGTGTATATTATTACAAATATTTACTGTTTATAACACCAAAAATTCACTTAACCACATAAGGGCGCAATATTTAATCGAAATAAAGGCAGGTATTACACATAGGAACTTTGCCTGCAACAAAGTAATTTTCACACCAAAAATAATAGTATACCTTACGTTGCAAGTGAATTGTGTCTCAAGTGTCTCACAGTCACTGTTTAAAATTTTACTGACGCGATTACACTGCATTTCAGAGAAATATATGTTATTTTTCATGTGCTGCAACTAATTGATATGGTTGAAAGACCGCCCTTCGCGATCAGCTGTTAAGCGAGTCACGTGGTCTGCCTTACGGCCTGTATTAGATCACGACGGCAGTGGCTCTAGCCAAGCACACGAGGAGATGCAGCGAGTGGGTAGAACAGAAGAAACTGCCTTGGAAACAAGAGGGGACAATTGTTTGTGGAGAGACAAGAAGCTCTAACTTTTGAACTCTCTAAAAGTACTCGTTCACGATGATAGTTATATAGCGCGCTATTTTTAATAGCGCAACAGAAATATCACATCACGTTTACACGCATGGCCAGAATAGCGCTAGAAGCTTGCAGCACGTGTTTACATGTCGCTATGAAATTCGCGCTGGATTATCTGGCGTAAGAGCGTTCTACTTGACCTTGTAGCACTGACAGTCACAGTGTAGCCTTAATCGTTCACGTGTCCATTGTAATTATTTTTCCATATTGAAAATGTAAGACAAAAATAAAATAAGAAAATATTCTTGATTATACTATAGGCCTATGTCAGTTCACAATATCAGAACCATTCCGACACATTATAGGCTATATCAACCTCATACATACATACATACATACATACATACATACATACATACATACATACATACATACATATATACATACAAGTGTTCTGCAGATCTTTCACTGCAAACCCCGCTTTCTCCAATCTTTCCTATTTTCTGCCTTCCGCATATTAGGATCCATATATCTTAATATCGTCTATCATGTGATATCTTCTGCCCCGAACTCTTCTCTCGTTCACCAATCCTTCCAGTGCATCCTTCAGTAGGCAGTTTCTTCTCAGTCAGTAACCCAACAAATTCCCTTTTCTCTTCCTGATCAGTTGCAGCATCATTCTTTCTTCACCCATTCTGTCCAACACAGCTTCATTTCTTATTCTGTCTGTCCATTTCACACGCTCCATTCTTCTCCATATCCACATTCAAATGCTTCTATTCGCTCTCTTCACTTCGTCGTAATGTCGATGTTTCTGCCTCATACAATGTCACATTCCATGCAAAGCATTTCATTAGTTTCTTCCCTAGTTCTCTTTCCAGAGATCCGCAGAAGATGTTCTTTTTTCCATTAAAAACTTCCTTTGCCATTGCTATCCCCCTTTTGACTTCCTGGCTGCAGCTCATGTTACTGCTTATAGTACACCCCAAGCATTTGAAGTTGTTCACTTGCTCTACTGCAGTGATGTCAAAGCAAGCGCATTTTTCTGACCTTGACGTCGTGCGCGGGCAGCAAGCGCTAAGTATGGAAAGAGGAAGGATTGTGTATATGAATAAGCAACCTGTTGGATTAAGAAAACAGTGGTGCACGAACTTCAAACGGAACGTGAAATTTTATGTCGTTATTTTTATATGGCTTCTTTCTGTTTAATATTATCTATATTGTCTGTAAAACAAAAGTAGCCTACTAACACTGATTTCTTAATACTGCACTTGTGTTTTAAATCTTAATAGCATAATAGAGCAGGTATGCTCAAAATTGTAAAAGCTCCGATTACACGGATGATGCTGCACTGCATAACACAAACAGTGTACGTACTGGGCTCAGCAACTACATTGCAGCACCGCCTGTGGCATAGCTCTCATACTCTTACAAATATGGATAATAAACTGAATCTGAATAAGGAAAGAGTAGGCCTGTAATATTCAGTTATTACATTATTTATTATATTTAATATAGTTATGATATTATTATATCATAGATAATGTTATTTTCATATTCCACCGTACATTGCGGTCTATTCAACATGTGCATTATTTTCGCAAGTAATCGGAAATCTATTTCCAACGAATTTACTGCAATGCGCAGCTGATTCAAAAGATGCTGATCTGTTAATCGAGAACTATGTTTGGATTTAGCAAATTTCATTCTCGAAAATAAAATTGTTCGCACACATTATGTCGAGGCGAAGATTAACATAGTGGCAGCGAATAAACTCATCTTGGGATATTTCGTCTTGTTCATTTTTTAAATAATTCTGTGCTTGTCGAGTCATATTCTCTGTATTTAGTTCTGAATTCTACGTTACTTTGTGAATCAATTAACTCGTCCTGGAACTACACTCTCACGGATTATACTAAATTTACTTGAAAGGATTAACAAAAAGATTAACATCACTCTCCATACGTCTAAAATCACTAAATCTATGTTCCGTGAATTCACATTTCAGCTGTTCCAGTAGGCTACAGAGATATAATTAACTATATTTTGTTCAGACACCATATATCTCTTTACGAGTTCACCATCCGTGAAGGGTTTTAATGCCTCCCAACATACTACATAACTTGCTCCTAAATATAGACTGAATTGTTCGACTCTCTTCAATGTTTGACCTTTCAAGAAGTGCTTTCAATTCTTGAAGCTGTAGTGCACGTTGCACCCCTCAAAAATTATTTTATCGAAACATCTACTATTTCTGCTGGAATAAAATCACAATAATAATAATAATAATAATAATAATAATAATAATAATAATAATAATAATGTTGGTATATGAATACATATTGCAGAAAACAGCTTCCCTGTTACTTCGGCATGTTCTGGGTGGCAGAGCCTATACTGTCGTTTTACATTGCTCAGTAGTATTCCTGACAGTACCTTACAACATAGTAAACACTTATGTTTTCATCGAACGCACAATAAAAATATTCTTCCTCCCACATTGTACAGAATGATCGTTTGCTTACAGAAGGTTTTGACTGTGTCATTGTCCCGCACAGTTCGTACGTTTACTAAATACTTGAACTGCCTTCCGCAGTCATCCGTCGAGCTTCGAACGAGGAACAGCACGCTCTACATTGGAAGGTTGTGATTACAGAACGTAATCGGGAGTCAGAGAATGAGCATACCTGTAATAGAGAGTTAAGAAGGAATATTCACTTAAATTCCATAGTAGTATAATATTATACTGTATTAAGTGGATGAAACACATCATTCATAAAGAAAGTGATATTCCAAAGAAAAAGATTGAGTATGACATGATAAGTTGGAATTTATATTGATGGTATCTTTAGCCTTACAAAAGTAATCAATAAACTAATCAAAACAATATTACAGTACAAAGCAAAGTTACCTAGGTACTGTATCTGTTTTAAGTGTAACTAATATTACATAACAAAACTCTTACCGCATTATGCTTTTAAGGTGATATTTGTGAGCAACTTCCTATCATCAAGATATTAAATTATTTTCTCGAAATCTGCTGAAGCTATAGAGCTGATATTTTTACAACACATGGGCACGTATCTTTTGCTTATGATGTAACGGTAGTTTCTTTGTTAATTCATTTCCTTACAAACAATTATTTCCATGCGAATATTTTCAAAATTTTCAATACACTATCTTCAGATCTTCAGTAATACGTATATACGGTATATTAGGTTTACGAAAACATTCTGTAAGGCTACTAAATAAATAAGCCTATACCTGAAAATATCACTTTTCTGTACGAAAAGTTGAGAAAATATTTCTTTTGAGTAAAAAAAAATCAAACGTGAAAAATGAGCATTAAAATTAAAACTTACATTCTTATAATGCACTTATAGGCCTACTTCTCAGGCAAATCTAAAAATTAACATGGATACAGTATTAATAAGTCCTCTTCCCTTTATCTATTGAATCAGTGCTGGCCATCCCTGAATATAGCTCGACCAAGCGGCATATACCACCCCTTTTGTCTGTCTCTTTCCTTTCCGCTGTAAAGCGCTCAGGCTCTCCTGGGCTCTAAAGCGCGCGCTTGCTCCTGTGGGCTTCAATTGACGTGCCTGCTCTACTGCCTCATTTAGTATTTGCAAGTTTACCTTCTTTATTTTTCTTCCGACACCCATAGTCTTCGTCTTGTTTGCATTTATCTTCATCCCATACTGCTCACAGCTCCAGTAGCATATCCCTTAGTATCGTTTCCTCTTCTGCAGACAACGCCATATCATCAGCAAATATTATGCACTTTATTCTTCTTCCTCCTAATCTATCCCCTCCCATGTTCTGAAAAGAGTTCTCCACCAAATTCTCCAAGTAGTTGTTGAATAGGTTAGGTGATAAAAGGCATCCTTGTCGTACTCCTCACCCTATTTCACTTCCTTCAGACATTTCTTCTCCTATCCTGACTTTGACTCGCTGTTTCATATAAAGTTACTGAACAACTTCCTGTCTTTCCAATCCACATCTATTGTAATATTTATCATTAATGGCTTAGTGCAGGGCTGGGCGATTCGTGTTAGCTTGAGCGACATATAGGTATCTGTCTCCTACTTATGTATTTCCATGCATCATAGGAAATATTGTCCCTTTCATTGAGGGTTAAACGCGCAGTAACGCTCAGATAGAGGATAAACGCCCGGACCTGGGAATGTGTTGATGTAAACCATATCTCAAGAGATATTTATTTCCGGACACATGTTTATAGGAACTTCGTTTCTAGTTTTGACCTATGCTACCTCCTATAAAAATATGCGACACTTTTTAAGCATCCTGTGTGTATATATATATATATATATATAGAGAGAGAGAGAGAGAGAGAGAGAGTGTTAGTTGGGAGACCGGAGAGAAAAAGACCTTTGGGGAGCCCGAGACGTAGATGGGAGGATAATATTAAAATGGATTTGAAGGAGGTGGGATATGATGATAGAGACTGGATTAATCTTGCAAAGGATAGGAACCGATGGCGGGCTTATGTGAGGGCGGCAATGAACCTTCGGATTCCTTCAAAGCCATTTGTAAGTATATATATATATACACACACTATAATAGATGAAGATTTACGTTTCTATTTCTTCTGCAGTTTTTCTTTAATATACACAATGGAAAATCTAGCACCGTATAGAAGACTTGCTGCACCAGTTGCCATAATTTCTAACCTGACCATGCCAGAAAGAGATAGCGCCTGACTTCCTTATCGCACACGGCACAAGGATCGTATTGCAAGCCAGAAGTCATTTGTGCGTTTTTTCCTTATAGCCTCTGCAATCTAGCACCTCGCTCTGTAGTTTACAGGTGCAATAGCGGTTTTGCGCTGCAAATTCATTGCAATGGACAGAAAACTAGCTCCGTGGAGGAGTACCTTTAATTAAGTGTGATGCTAATTAGCCTATGTGTTGTGCTATTTTATTGATTAGCAAGTACTTGCATTTCTCGCAATATACCAAACATTCTCTGTAACTATGACTCGTTCGAAAGTCATTCAAAAGTCATTTAAAACACTTCGAGAGTTTCTAGTGTCATAATATTTGAGATTAATAAACATCGTTATGTTGATCAAACAGTGGAATTTTTGTTTGTTACTTTCTGCGTTTCCATAGTTATCATTTTATATATTAAATATTAAGGATATTATTATTAATAAGTGTTTTATAAAATAAAACCATCTGCCCTTCAATAAGGGTGACCACAAGGATCCAGAAAACAAATACATAAAGTTTGCAATGAAAATACACACAATAAATTTCAAAAGAAAATTAAAGTGAATCATATTACTTGAAATAGAAATGAAATTTCAAAATTTGAATCGAGTCCTTTAGAATTTCTCTAAGGATTTTCTCAACATTGTAAAATGAGAATCCCTTTGATTTTAAATTGTTATAACTTAGGTGTATTTGTAGATGGTACCACGAACTCCAAAAAGAAGTCCGTATACTGACCAACGATTGGCCATAATATTACACTGCTTGCTAAAATAAGGAATGCAAGGTTCATAGATGATTCTCTTTTCATCATCAGTAAGTTTTGGCTGTTGTGCATCTCTTTCAAACCTGATAGTCGGGTCTGGTAATTCGTCATATCAAAAATCAGTATAATTCACAGAGTCTCTATTGTTGTAAATATGATTGTTTATATCTTCTGGTATATTCTTCCAATGGTTAAGTATTTTCTTCTGGCTATGTTGGTATTACTGGTATTTTAATTATATACTGCAGAAGATATTCTTCCATGGCCTGCAAGAAGATCGGACATGAACGAAATTGAAAATATGTAATCTATACTGAAGAAGAAAGCGAACAAAAGAGGCTTGCAACAAAACATGGACTCATTTAAGCACTGTCTGATATCTGGTTAAATGATACTGATATTCAAAGAAAGTGTCAAACTTTGGTTTCCAGCATCCCTGACAAAATCAACTTGTTAATCTATACTTACTTACTGGCTTTTAAGGAACCCGGAGGTTCATTGCCACCCTCACATAAGCCCGCCATTGGTCCCTATCCTGAGCAAGATTAATCCAGTCTCTATCATCATATCCCACCTCCCTCAAATCCATTTTAATATTATCTTCCCATCTACGTCTCGGCCTCCCCAAAGGCCTTTTCCCCTCTGGCCTCCCAACTAACACTCTATATGCATTTCTGGATTCGTCCATACGTGCTACACGCCCTGCCCATCTCAAACGTTTGGATGTAATGTTCCTAATTATGTCAGGTGAAGAATACAATGCGTGCAGCTCTGTGTTGTGCAACTTTCTCCATTCTCCTGTAACTTCATCCCTTTTAGCCCCAAATATTTTCCTAAGAACCTTATTCTCAAACACCCTTAACCTATGTTCCTCTCTCAGAGTGACAGTCCAAGTTTCACAGCCATACAGAACAACCGGTAATATAACTGTTTTATGAATTCTAACTTTCAGATTTTTTGACAGCAGACGAGATGATAAAAGCTTCTCAACCGAATAATAACACGCATTTCCCATATTTATTTTGCGTTTAATTTCCTCCCGAGTGTCATTTATATTTGTTGCTGTTGCTCCAAGATATTTGAATTTTTCCACTTCTTCGAAGTATAAATCTCCAACTTTTATAGTTCCATTTCGTACAATATTCTGATCACGAGACATAATCATATACTTAGTCTTTTCGGGATTTACTTCCAACCCTATCTCTTTACTTGCTTCAAGTGGAATTTTCGCGTTTTCCCTAATCGTTTGTGGATTTTCTCCTAACATATTCACGTCATCCGCATAGACAAGAAGCTGATGTAACCCGTTCAATTCCAAACCCTCTGTGTTATCCTGAACTTTCCTAATTGCATATTCTAGAGCGAAGTTATAAAGTAAAGGTGATAGTGCATCTCCCTGCTTTAGCCCGCAGTGAATTGGAAAAGCATCAGATAGAAACTGGCCTATACGGACTCTGCTGTAAGTTTCACTAAGACACATTTTAATTAATCGAACTAGTTTCTTGGGAATACCAAATTCAAAAAGATATTATATAAAACTTCTCTCTTAACCCAGTCATACGCCTTTTTGAAATCTATGAGTAACTAATGTACTGTACTCTTATACTCCCATTTTTTCTCCAATATCTGTCGAATACAAAAAATCTGATCAATAGTCGATCTATTACGCCTGAAACCACACTGATGATCCCAAATAATTTCATCTACATATGGAGTTAATCTTCTCAAAAGGATATTCGACAAAATTTTGTACGACGTCAACAAAAGTGATATTCCTCGAAAGTTACTACAGTTAGTCTTGTCCCCCTTCTTAAAAATAGGTACGATTATGGACTCCTTCCATTGTTCTGGTACAATTTCCTCGTCCCAAATTGCAAGTAGAAGTTTATAAATTTCGCTAGATAATACGCTTCCATCCTCTTGTATTAATTCTGCTAGAATTTGATCAATACCTGGAGACTTGTACTTTTTCAGATTTTCTATAGCAATTTCGACTTCAGAAAGTGTGGGTTCCGGTATAAATGGCTCAGCAGTTTGTATTAGAATTTCGTCCCGATCATTTCTACTTGGCCTATGTATATTTAGTACAGCGGTTCCCAAACTTTTTCAGCCACGGAGCCCTTTTTGAAGCAAAAGTTTCTCGTGGAGCCCCAAGAAATGTTTAGTGTTTAGTTCTGTCTGTATATGTTCTATGAAGCATAATACACACGATATGTATACGAAAGTAAATATATATATATATATATATATATATATATATATATATATATATATATATACACACACACAGGAAACAATAGTAAAAAAGAACAGGAGACAATATTATTTAAAAGTACAAAATGATAATTATAAGTAGTACCGGTAGTTAAGGTATGTAAAAAATGTTACAATGTTACATTTACACCCGAATTAATGTGAAGAAAGTACTGTTTCTTGCGACAGAGTTTGTCAATTTCCGGTGTCACGGAAGTCAGTTGAAGACGCATATCGTCTTCTGTATCCAAACGGGCTCGATATTATGTTTTTATAGCCGTGTACTTCGAAAAGGCCGTTTACAGAGGTATGTAGTATCAAAAGGCAGTAAGAGCAATTTAGCTTTTGATCTTAATATCGAAAGATCCTCCCCTAACTGAACCCAAAATTCGGGAAGTGGTTTGCTTTTAAATGATGCCTGACAGTGGCTGTAAGCCATGTCTATAAGGACCTTATATTCTGCCGCAGTGAAGGCTGCTGGTTTTGAATTCACTGACAATGGATCTACAATCCACTCATATTTCTTTCGAATCGATTCCTGAGTTTACTTGGAAAGTATGAATTCATATTTTGAAGCAAATTATCATGGTGCTCTTTTGTTATTGCTATGAATGAGTTATTCATTATTATGTTATTTTCTTCTGTAAAGTTTGAAGTCAATGAGAAACATGTCAGATCTTTATTCTAGACTCTTTCCATGTAGAACGTTATTTTTTTCTTCAGTGCGGTAATTTTGTCATTAGCATTGAATATAGTCTTCTGTTTCCCTTGTATGGATGTGCTGAATTCGTTATTTTTTACGAAATGTGTGCTAAGTAACATAATTTGCACAACAATTCCTGGTCATTCAAATAATCTGCTAGCAAACTCTTTTGGTCATTCAAAACTCAAGACAACGCTTATCAAGTGACAATCATGTGTAATAAATAATTAATAACAATGACTTATGTATACTTCCCATATCTTCATACAGAATTTTGAGTAGCCTACACTGCAAAAGTCGTGCCTTAACAAAGTTGATAATTTAGACGACGATGTCTAGTACATGCCTTAATAACGCTGGTATTTTTTTTTTCGTTGCGAGGGTGTGTCGGTGTAGTACACAATGACTACTTGTGCAGTTTTTTTAAACTTTCTTGATCCTTGTAACACAGCCAGCAACAGGACCTACCACGGTCTTTGCGCCATCTGTGCATCCATTAATGCAATTGTTCCATGGTATCGATGAAGGATGGATAGAACAGAGAAAAATTCTCTCCGGCACCAGGACTCGAAACCGAGTTTTCAGCTCTACATGCTGACACTTTATCCACTAAGCCACACCGGATTCCAGTTCCGATGCAAGATCGAATCCGCTCAATTTAATTTCTATCTCTCAGTTTTCCCTTTGGTGACCTACCCTCATGTACTGTGTCACAGAATATGTGATAGTGGCACAATGTCCAACGCACTATGTACAGAGGTGCACTTATTACGAGTGGCTAAGTGGCCGGGATCCGACAGGATGAGCGCCGTCTTGAATGACTAAGTGATTATTTACGCATATCATAATATACCGAAGTACATCATAATAATACCATGGTGCCGGTATCAAGTTTTCAATGAAGACATCTATCAGGGGAAAAAAATTCAGAACCGCTTGTAGTGGATGGCAATGGCTTGCAGAACAAAATATCTTCATGAAAAGAATCTCAAAATTCGTACTGCACAAACGTCATTAGCACAGCTAATCCGGCAACGTCCGTGGATTCGTCAAGTTGTAGCAAAAATTGCGTTTCTTTGATACAGGAAATTATGATATTTTTAACATTATGTGATAGATCCTGGATCCCATAATGCACAGTGTTATTTGATAAGGGCACACTGGAGAACAACTTTGCAATTCTTTCGTCCACCATGCACTTCACTGCCTTCACTAATAGTGGTTTTATACGAATTCCGGCAAAGGTGTGAGGTTTACCAGTAAGACCCAGATCATGACTAACCAAATACGACGTTTTCAGTGCTTTATAGTTATTTGTTTTTACATGAGATAACATTTTTGTCTGAACTGCATGGAGTTCGTCACATTTTCTTTTGACGTAGTCTGCAGTTTCATTTGTGAAGTCAGGATGAGTTTCGAAATGCTGCCTAAGCTTGGCAGGGAGCATAGAAATATTGGGCAAAACTTTGTTACATATCACACACTGTGGACGACGTCCATCAGCAAACTTAGTGAATCCCATATCCAAATATGAATCACAATAGTTTCGTTTTTTACTTCCTTTTCTGTACCTCTACACTAAGCATCGTAAATTCTGAAGCAGGATCATGTGTAGCATATTCTGAACTCAATCCCTAAGAATTCGCACCATCTTCTTCGAAAGTAAGGTTACAGCTGTTGTTATCCTCCTTTGACTGAGCACTGGTTGATGACTGATGACTAAGGAGCGGATTCCTATGTAATTAAATATTTTTCTTGCATGTGATAAAACACAATTAACAAAGTTAAAAATTCCGAATGTCAAGTTTCAAGTTTAAAACCCGAATTTTATTTCACATAAAAACACATATTTTCACACAAAAAATATGTAAATACATGTTTTCAGGAAAACTATTATAAACACATAAATTTTGGAATTTTTTTTACTTAAATAATTTTTTTACAAGAACGTTTAAATATTTTAAAACTAAATCAATTATATCACTCAGAAATACGTAACTTTTTTGAAGAATTCTTGGTTGCTTCGTGTTTCTATGGGCTGTGTGGTGTATCCGTAATCCATTTTTGTAATAGTATCGCCTCAAGTTCTGAGAACTGCTAGGTAGCATATCAAGTGTTATTATATGAGAATAAATTAACATGGACAAGAAGGAGAGATTTTGCAACACATACTTAGGAATGTTTATTGTTGCTGAAGATGATTTCATTCCCGCTCTGTTTGTGAAACACAACGGATAAGAGCTCCGGTATAAACATTATTTAATTTAAACAAATCTCTCGCCTCTCGCTCGTGCCTATGAAGTGAGGAAATACATCTTGTTGTGATTCCCCGTTGTCGGACCATAAGCATAAGCTGCGTAGTGTAGACGTTGTGGCGTCGCTATAGGAAGCTTTTCTCCGACATTGTCAGTCAGTAGCCAGAAACATGTTTTTACATTAAGACGTGTGTATATTAGCCTCTTAAGATGCCTAAAATCAAGTCGAGTTTAAGATCGCGTCTACAGCAATATGTAGATGAATTTAAAAACATTTTTACTACCGACGTAAAAGTGTTATTTTGCCAAACATGTGGTAAATCAGTAAGTGCAGATCAGAGCTCTCAGGTAACACAACATTGTCTGGAAACAAGCATATTGCTGCTGCTTCACGTGTGCATTCACGGCAAAACAGGGGATATAAAAAAATGTGTAAAGTTGCTTTAGTATTGGAGGGTGTGCCTGTAGGTGAAATTGATGGTGTAGGTGTTTGTGACATTCCTCTCTTTAAATATGTTCGTCTGACGTCCTGTGATGTGGAAAAATCGTTTTCACAGTATACGTCGTTGTTCAGAGATAATGGGCATGCATTTATGATAGAGAATTTGGAAATGAACTTTGTTGTTCACTGAAATTCTCGGACAACTACTAGCAACTGATACTTAAGTGTGATTGGTGAATACCTAGTAACATTTTTTTTCAAGCTAAGTAAGGTATTTTGTCATAGTTAAAAAAAAAATACTTTTTTTTTATTTTAGCAAATATTTTCGTGTTTTTAGCACATAAAAAATAAATATATTTAAATTTTTTAGCACATAAAAATCCGCTCCCTACTGATGACTATAGTAGATCTATTATTGCTGCTTCTATCTAGCAATAAGAAATCAAACTACTTTCTGAGAAAGCACTTTTCGCTTGATGAAAGTAGCTTACGTTTTTCGCACTAGAGACTAGATGGAAGCAGAAATTTTTGTCATCCGCGGTCGGAGCCCCTGAGACTTACTTGCGGAGCACACTTTGGGAACCGCTGATTTAGTAGTTGCTCAAAATAGTTTTTCCATCTGTTAAGGATTGAATGAGAGTCTGCAAGCAAGTCACCATTCTCATCCTTGATCACGTTTAACCTTGCCTGATGTCCATTTTTAAATTCCTTTATACCCTTGTATAAATCTCGAATGTTTTTATTCTTACTATTTGTTTCTACCTCATTCACTTTTTCCTTCAAGTAATCTCTCTTTTTATTCCTAAGTGTACAACTTGCTTCCCGTCTTTCATTGAAATAATTATCTCTATTCTCCTCAATTGGATCCTGTAAGAATTTCAATTTTGCCTGTTTCCTTCTATCTACTATTCTACCGCAATGGAACAATCTTCATCAAACCATGGTTTCTTTTTCTTAGTTTCATGATAACCTATGCTCTGCTCAGCTGCAATTTTGATATTATCTCGGATATTGTCCCACACGCCATTAACATCTAACTCTTTCTCAGCTTCGTCGGAAATTGCTAAAGCAGCAAACCTATTTGAAATTTAATTGTTAATCTATACTAATAATAAATCTGTAGCCAAAATTTTTCTGGTAATGTTCGATTTTTCAAAAATAATTGGTCCTAACATATATAATTAACCATCCTGAAACCGAAAATCGCTTTTTTGAAATTTTTGTTTGTATGTCTGTCTGTCTGTTACCTTTTCATGCGATAATGGCTGACCGGATTTCGATGAAAATTGGAATGTAAATTAAGTTCGTTGTAACTTAGATTTTAGTCTATATGGCATTCAAAATACATTATTTAAAAGGGGAGTTATAAGGGGGCCTGAATTAAATAAATCGAAATATTTCGCTTATTATTGATTTTTGTCAAAAATGTTACATAACAAAGTTTCTTTAAAAATAATTTGCGATAAGTTTTATTCCTTGAAAAATTTTGATAGGACTGATATTTAATGAGATAAATGAGTTTTAAAATTACAATAACAATGCCATCTAAGGTGCTGTATTGAAATAAAAGCAAATGACTTCGTCTATAAGGGGCCTTGGACATCAACAATCGAAAGCTATTAAACATTGCCTACAAAAAATGTTTCTGTGTTTGTATGAAGTAATATCGAAAGCTAATTAATTGTTTAATTATTATTTCACCTTTGGAAAGTGTAGTTTCTCTAGATGGACATAATTCTATAATGTTATTACAGTAACTTCTGAGTGAAATTTAAGGATATATAAGACTTTTAAAATAACAATACAATACATTTTCACCGCCGCCTCAGATTATAGCGTTGTTGTTCCTGCAGTAACTCCTATGTGCAAAATATAAAATTTTTGAGTATTCATTCCATGGCAATGGTACATAGGAGATCGTGAATTTCGAAAGAAAGAAATATAATTACATATCTCTGTTTATGCTTTATCACTATTTAAGTTATTTGTAGGGTTCAGAACCATGGTGGGCCAAGCGCCATTTACTGAAGACGTAGAAAACAATGGTTAAAATTAAGTTATTACCATAATTCAATGGAAACATATAGCAAGTAATATGAAGTATACACATTAAAACTAAATGAGATGTCAATCTTCATTAAACTATGGTTGCATGTAATAACAAATAAGAAACATGTTAAAGGAATTGTCATTGCAACAAACGAGTGCTCTCTGGACCAAAATGACCGCACTGAAATTATTTAACTACAATTTCAATTAAGTAACATGTTAAACGATTTATCCTTCTATCAAAAACGAATGTTCCCTGGATCAAACGTCCTATTTTAATTAAGTAATTACTTTATATTTATTTCTAACAGGTGCAGCGGAGCGCACGGGTACGGCTAATAAGGAATAAGGGAATGTTCACAAAATATTAGTAACTTCAAGACTCAATTTTCTTTTCATTATATCTGTGCAAAATACATTTTTGTTCATTATTTCTACCGATAAATACAGCTTGGTTGCACATATAATTAATTTGGTCTAATAATTTGTCCACGTCTGTATTTCAAGATAATACTGCCCAGCCCTGGCGGTCAGTAATTTTGAATTCATAAATACATTTGTCAATTACTTTTCCTGTTTCAGAGCCGAACGATGTACGAAACAATTCGCTGAAGACGATGTTGAGTCGACTCCAAGGCGAAGAAGGGCCATTACTACAACCGACGCGTTAATCATAATAGCTTACACGACCATGGGGACTTGCTCAGCACAGGAGGAATGTGTGTTCTTAGTGCGCAGAATCCACACATTTCACTTCAAATCCAACGAGTTGAATGACTTTGGCTACAGCTTCATGGTAGTAGGAGATGACAATGTTTACTTCGGACGTGGATGGGACACACAAGGAGCTTTCGTGTATGATTATAATAACAGAATATTGGAATAACATCGTTGGAATTTTCAACCAAGAAGCGCCATCTTGAGACAAATGCAACCTGGACAACAGCTGTTAGCCAAATAAATCAAGACTGAGCAACATTGAATTTGACTAAAAGTTGAAACATTGACGGTTATCTGTTATTCAAAGTCCTTACTTGACATTTTATGAAGTCATTAAGACGTGGGCACACTATACAGCCGAACTGTAAACTAGACAGAAATACACAAGAAATTAACATTGAATTGTTGATTCTGGCGTACTGCTCCACCCTCCACATTCAAAGATCTGGGCTAGAGATACAAATCTGTATCATATCTCAATAGAGCAAGTTACATCCACGAAGACAACGCCTGTAGCAACTCTTCAAGCCCACATAGTCCTCTCTTACAGACATATTTCTTTCGTATCAATTCCCAGAAGGCATCCGACAATAAAATTAATCTTAATATGATGTGTCATTGCTGCCAACATAAGCATTTAGTGAGGGAAATGATGGCTAACCTTAACTAATCTAACTTCATCTAACCTAACTTTTGTTTCCTTTCAGCATAATTCGAGCTATATAAAATATAATGTAACTTTAAAATCTTCACAGGCTTCCAGGACTATACGTCCAATGATAACATGTCCATGTCACCAATGTCCACACACAATTATGTCCACTTCAATTTTTATTCGTCCCGTGTCGTAGCGTCGTGATCTAAGGCATCCTGCCTAGTATTCCCGTTAGGGAATGCGCACTGGTTCGAGTCCTCATGGGAGAAGAAATTTTCTCATGAACTTTCGGCCAGTGTATGGGGCCGGTGCCCACCCAGCATCGTAGTGCACTTGGGGAGCTATGATAGCGAAATCCGGTTACGAAAGCCAGCTATAACGGCTGGGGGGGATCATTATGCTAACCACACGATACTTCCATTCTGGTTGGATGATCGTCCATCTTTGCTTCGGCATGTGGACGTGAGGTCAGCAGCCGGTTGCCCGGTCATGGTCCTTCATGGGCTGTCGTGCCTCGGATTATTATTATTATTATTATTATTATTCGCTTTATTTTATGTCCACATTTTTGGGTCCATGTGACCTATGTCCACAGATACTTATGTCCACTTTTATTTATGCCCAGTTTCGTTTATGTCCACAGATACTTATGTCCACTTTTCATATTATGTTCACTTTTTGTATATGCCCACTCGCGGGATGTGTGAAATGCATATGTGTGTATCTAGTTATTTAGGCAGAGTTAAGGCCGGAAGAACTTCACGAGGGAAAATTACTGCACAAGTACAGTGTATGCATCATTATTATAATTATTCTTAAGCTTTCTGTTTCATTGTTTATTCAGAATATCGAACAACAAAATCCACGTATAAGAAATTAAATTCGACAAATAATGCCAACTCCTTGTTTTTGATAGTCTTTAAATAATATTGAGTCTGAAGCGATGGATTTAGCGTTATATACAGGGTGTAAGGGATTTAAGTGCCATTATTTTAACAGATGATTATTCATGTCATAGGGAAGAAAAAAGTGTCCTTACAATTTTTTTATAATTGCAATATTATTTTAACTAATTATTGAAGTTTACAATATTAGGCATTTGGCAACGTTGCTGGGTGGGGAAGAGGAAGTTTACAAGTACACGGTACAGCTCAAGAGGATACAGACATACCGGTACAAAACAGATGCTCTGTTCTAATGCAGGGGCGGACCGTTGATTACATAAAACGAACAGCAAATACAAACTTTCAATCTCATTAATAGAACTCTATGGTAAATGTCCATTTTATTTAACAATATTGGTCCATTTTTTAATTATACGTCTAAAAAAAGCAGTAATGGTTTACTGCACAAAATCTCACGAACATTTTTTTAAATGCAACATTTTAATCTCTCCCGCTACTATAAAGCAGTATCATTTTTAAACAAATTTCTGGTTGTGTGATTTTCGAAACGAGGTAAGAGACTTCTAGTTGCTAATAACCGTTAAGAAACCGCTACAAAATTTCGCCGATTAGGTAACTTTCATTGCGGAAAACATTCACGGTACATCATCTTGCCTCACTTGAACTACGACGACTTTCTCTATAAATTAATAACATATGATATTCCTAAACTGTGACATTGTAAGTTGTTTATCGAATACCTGGTACCGAACTGTCATCCGCTCTCAAGCCAGAATATTAACAAATTTAAGCATGCAATTTTATTTAATTTCACGAAGACGTAATGGAACACACAAATATGTATTTAAACTAATATTAACTCTTTGCTAGATATACCTACTGATGCAATTGTTTTCGTAATTTTACTAACGATATAAGCAGTATAACGCGAATAAAATAAGAAAATAATTTTTTTCTGGGAAAACTATCAAGTTTTGACCCTATGTTGTAGGGACATTTTTTGATCCTGTAGACCGTCCCGACGACTGTGAAAAGGACGGCACTTATACCCCTTACACTTTATAGAAAGAACTTCATAAGAGGAACACATGCTCGAGGAAGAACAGAAATATCAGCAAGATTTCCATTTGAAAAATGGAACACTTAGACTATAATCAGATTATGACAGGATAACATGATACAACAAACGTATTTAAAGGATGACACAATCGATTCCAAAAGACATATAGTCAGTCATACATCACGCACTGATCTAGAAATTAATTGAATTCATTAAGAAGGTCCAAAAGGACAATTAAATTGTTATAGCCCATATGCTTGGCGGGAATCGGAATTTGCGTCATCCAATTAAATGATCGTACCTGATAAATTTAAGACGATAGAACAGATTGTTCACAATTACAACCACTAGAAGGAAGACGTGCCATCACTCCTTACCTTGAAGCTATTAGTTATCGTTTGAAGCTATATGAAGACGAAGAAGCAGAGGACGAGTAGCTAATTGGGGGATCCGGAGCATTCGCCACTAGGACAATTCGTAACACATTATAATTTCGTTACCGGGAGATTCGAAACACATTAGTATTTCGTTACCGGGAGATTCGTAACAGATTATAATTTTGTACAACAATACGTTTCCGAAGTTATGGTTTCACATTCAATTCAAACAAAATTTGTATAAACGTTTTCACAGTTTCGGTTTAACATACCATTCAAACAAAATTTGTGCTATATTTTTTCTAATATTTCGTGATGGATAATCAATTAAGATTAACTTCAAGTAAACGTGGTGGTGACAAGCTTACATACAACGGTTTTATATATACGAAACATCGAATGATTCAAAAGGAAGGTATCGTATGGCGCTGTGATCTACGCGGAGAACATCAATGCTGGTATCATCACTTGACAGGACAAGAATAGACTCTGAACCAACTGACCATTCCCATGCCTCTGACCGGGGACGGATTCAAGCTACAGAATGTTTCAATTCGATGAAAGCAACGGCTAGCACATCGGCAGTGACTCCAGCCCACACAATCCAAAAACGTTTCTAGGATATCCAGTGAGGCCTTGAAACTTCCTAAAAAGAGTCCATACAAAGAAAACTTGAAGTTAGGCGAGAACATCTACCACCTGAACCTAGGGTTTTTTTAATTTTATATATTGAAAACATAAAAAAATTAATTGAATTTTTAAGATTACAATATTCATTCATAAATATTGGCAGCAAGCAGTACTTTGACCAAGTTGTCATTGTAACGAACATGTCACATGTTACGAAAAATCATTGTGACCAAATTTTCACTGTGACGAACTACCAATGATTATACTAGCTGGTGACAAAACATTTGTGACGAAACGCCCTAGACCCGCTAATTGGTTATGTAAAGTGGACGTAAACATTTGAGATGAACATAATGCATTGGGCTAGTTAGTTTTTGGACTAAAATAAAGTGGACATGTAATTAATTAGACATATATTGATCATAATTTAGAGGACTTTTATGTAATGGACGTAAGAAAATGGATATTAAAAACTGGACTTCGTGTCTGTGCTTCCTTCACAGTGTTAAAATGTTAAAGGACTAATGTACCTTGAATTTGCAGTACAGCTGTTTCGGAATTTTATTCTCCGTCGTCTAAACTGTGAAATTTTAAAAGTGTTATTATATTTTATATATTAAACGTGTTATAACGCGAATCACAATCAACAAATAATCCGAATGTCTATTTCCAAAATTGGAAAAATTCTAGTTACGAATTTTTTCATGATAAAAGGATATAAAGATTTTAAACTAATCTGTACAAACTTGAAAATAAATTTAAACGTTCAGACCGATTAATTATATGCATATTTCTTTCATGGCTTAAAGTGGAACCTTCTTGAATTCATGAGTGACACATGTCTTCGTCAGAATCGATGTCGGAGTAACCACTATTTTCTTCTGGCTCACTTGCAATACTTAAGTACGTCTCAAGTCCCAGTTCACATTGAACACTTCCATGGATGCTCATTTCCACATCTTCTATTTTATCAAATTCAGATGTCTCACATTCTGATGTGATGCTAGTGTCAGGCTTATGGCTTTGTAATCAGTCTGAAACAATTTTCTTCCTTATGAAAGAAGAATATCTTTCTTTCGGTGATTTTTTTTTTATTCAAGACCTACAAACTTTGATGGAATAGCATTATCATTCACTCCTGAATGTTTAAATTTACAATCGGGCAGAAGCCTTTTTTTCATCATATCTGACTGATTAAAATCTTCATTTCGGAAATGTATGCCACAGATTACCGAACGTGATGTGGGAATGAAATTGTTTCCCTTTGCACACAAAATCCATTTCCTGTATAAGCTTGGGAATTTATCCTTGTTCGGAAAAGAATAATAACCAATATTTTTATTTTTCCCGGTAGTGATACAGAGTGGCCCAAAAAAAAAGGTAACCGAAATGATAAAATAGCGTATAATATGTAGTTTGTAACATACCTTTTTATTGTTTCTGTTACAGATTATTTCAATCAAGGTGTGTTTCATAAACCACCACCATCTAAAAAAAAAACAATTCTGCAATGAGTGGAAATGTTTCGAATGAAGGTTCTGTTACCAATCACAATTGCCTATATCCGCAATGTGTGGTGGTCTGACGAATGTGACATTTTGTTAAGTGGCCACGTTAATAAACAAAACTGTCGTTTCCTTGGTTTAGAAAAACCACAAGAGTGTGAACAGAGACCATTACATTCTGAAAAAGTAACAGTGTGGGCTGCTGCGTCCAGCCATGGCATCATTGGTCCATACTCCATTCAGACGAACATGGAAAAAAGGATAAATGTCAATGCAAACGTATACAGACAACAAGTTATTGAACGTTTCAAGGGATTTGATAACATTTTGTGAGTTAAATAATCTTGATTTGGGATAGCAAGTGTTTCAACAAGATGGGGCAACTACCCTACTGGTCATGGAAATCTAATCCTACTGCAAGAGTTGTTTCTGGTAGACTGATTAGTAGAGGATCAGACTTCCCGTATCCTGCACCTAGTCCTGATCTGTCTTTATGTGATACGCTTCTGTGGGGAATATTGAAAGAACAATGCTTCATACACGTCCCACGTATTCTAGACGCTCTACGTGGAAACATCGAAAGAATTATGCACAACCTAACAAGAGAACAGTGTGATTCTATGCTTACCAGAATGGTAGAGCGCATGAAACAAGTCATAGCCAATGACGGAAGACATGTAGGACACTTAGTTGTACGATAGTTGTGATATTGTGTGGTACAAGCATTTCGGTTACCTTTTCTTTGAGCCACCCTGCAGTACAGCCGTAAACACTGCAAGAAGGCATTGTTACCGCAAATCAACACCAGTCAGCCAGGAATTATTAGACACCAGAATATGTTTAGTATGCACACCAATGTCACTCAGTCCCTCAGTAATGTTACAGTATAATTAAACACCAGAAAATGTTTTGTGTGCACACCACAGACTCATTTACTCACAGCCACAGCAATAAAAATAACATTGAACTCTCCTGCATGCGTTTGTCACAGCCAAAACCAACAATCACTGAAATGCTAGCTGTCGGCTGTCTTAGCCTCGTTCACACTTTTTAAGTAACCTGAATTCAAGTCGCAGTTCAGACATATTCAAGTTATTTTGTTTTCAAGTAGGAAAAATGGCGTCGATGGAAGTTGTGCAATTAGGAATTCCTGTAGTAGCAAGCCTCCGTGCCAAGGAAATGATAAAGATATTGAAGAAATGGAAGATGCGTTGTTCAGTATGGGTTAGGAATTAGATTAGTAAGAGAAATACACGACCATTGACTAATACAAATAGAATAAGTGAAATCTTCAAGTATATTTAATAATTTTTAATGTTAATGTAATAAAATATAAGCAGGTCTGATTAACTATAATTGAAAGTGATCATCTTGAAACTGTTACAGTTTCCAAAAAAAAAAAAAAAAAAAAAAAAAAATCTATCAGCCACATTGAACTATGCCAGTTTCGACCGATAAATGTCATCCCTTCAAGCAACACTTTTCTTAATCCCGCCTATCTTCCTCACTTCTTCTCCATCTACAGTTTAATGGTTTTTAATTTTCTTTCATATTTCATCTGTGTCCACGTTAAGATCTCTGCTGTTCAATTCTTCAATGAACTCTTCCTTCGTTGGCAGCTTCCTTTGCATTTCTGTCACGAAACTTTACAGTTTCTATAATCTACAGCCCTTCGTGAGTTTTATACAACTTCAGAAACTCAAATATTTGGTCATTATTTCACTTACTATTCTTTCCTATTACTTTTACGTTCTCAGTAGAACAGAAAAACAATCAGCTGTTAATTTAACGCTCTTAAAACAGCTGTTAATTTAAATTCCCGCGATTTTCTCCTTGTATTCAAGTTATCAAGTGACGTTCACACCCTTCAAGTTGTTTCAAGTGTCCTTTCAAGTCAAGTAAAAAGTACAAAGGGGTTCAACTTCACTTAAAACTTGAATTCAAGCCGTTACTTGAAATGTGTGAACGAGGCTTTACCTCCGAGGCTGACGAACCACGCTTATCGCACAGTGACGTCATTGCAGCGAACAACATCTGCTTTAGTGCCTTGTAGATTGAGAACGGTATTGTATTTCGAATTGCGGTCTTCAATACTGATATGAGCTACACATCCTCTACTTTATATGAAAAAATATTTGTTTGGTTCAGTACTCCTTTAAGATGGTCCTCAAAATTTATCGAAATTAGAACTGTCCGGTATTGGAATTTCATGCCTCAATTGAAGCATGGCAATAGTCTTCTAAAATGTGAAAAGACGGTCTTATTTCTGAAAAGCATAAGGTATTAAAAATCATCTTCCGACTGTTATTAATATTATTAACCTTTTATAAATGTACAATGAATTTTTTTGTGTGTGCGTGTGTGTGTGTGTGTGTGTGTGTGTGTGTGTGATCAGAACTTACTTGCATTAAAAGTCAGTTTTCCATGTACTCACAATTTATGTTCAAACATGTTGTCTTATTTTTACAGGACTGTTAATACAGTCTCGAAACAATCTCACTCCAATAATTAAAAAGGATTACCATTAAAATGCAAAAAAGTTAAAAAAACACTTAAAGTTTAGAATTAAATAATTATTATCTTCGTTTTAATTTTGGAGTGGGCAAATGAACAGTAAATAACTTCCGACGAAGAGGTATCAGAGCACTTGAATTGGCACAGAGCTCAGCAACTACTCAAGAGTTTCCGATTCAGGTGCTGTATGTCCTGTCCTGTGCATTAAATACAGCAGATTCCGCATGTACGAAAATGTACCGCAGGGAGCTCACGAGATCAGCCCTGGTAGGAATGTGGAGTAATGCCAATCCTACAGGCAGGCAACAGCTAACGTAACACCACTCTTGCGTGTAGAAAACGACATGACACACTACTATAGTCCCGTCACTCTTATTTCTGGCAGCCAATCACGTTGCAGATCGGCTACATTTAAATGAGTGCGTCTTCTCATTCGTTGCTGATGACGTTATGCACTTCCTAAGGCTCGATAAATACTTAATATAATCGCCCGCCATTTTGGCTCTTTCGTTGGCGTTTGCAGAAAGCACACGAGGACGTTATTTGCCGCTCAACTATTTGCTTAATTACAGTGCGTTTCATTCATTATCATAGGAGCTACGACATGATAATGTTTAACGGTGCGGAAAATAGATTCCTCTTCCAGTAGATCGGCAACGAAAGAACAAAAATGGCGAACGAAACTACCTACCTAGACTTTATAGAGCCTTCACTAGGCGTAAGCAAAGAGGAGGAGTCACGTCGGAAATAACTACACGACTATAACTACGTTACAGTAACTAACCAATATGAAAACAGCCCATCAACTTTTAAAATATAAACTAACAGTTTCAACTTATACAACACACCGACACAGAGCTAGTCTCAAACTACCTGATATTTTCAGCCACTGTATAATTAAACATCATGTGGTGACCGAGATGTCATTTGTTTAGTGTCATAAGACTCTAACTCATAACAACTTATATTATCTCTGGTCAGTTCTAGGAAGAGCGGTACTCCATTCATCAATACCTCCTCGCACCACACCTAATTAAAATACATCTCGCAGAGACTCTCGTCAGCTCTCGTCTAATGTTTCAAATAATGCACAATATAAAATCACCTACTTATTGACAAAGCATTTAGGCCTATATTGGGTTACAGAAACATACTTTGTCAATTATGTACGCATTAAGTATCACTTTGGAACTTTAGTATGAAGCGTTTGTGCGGTTGAAATTCGTGAAATCTAGTCACACTCTGTTAATACGTTATGAAATAATTAATTACAATACTGTGCTCCAACCACGAGAAAGTCTCTACCGGATGAGACGAAGCGGGGTAATGCTGTGAATGAATGTTGATGTCATATGAGTCATAAGGTCGCACACGTGGGTACTCTTATCTCTATTGGCTAGCTCTCACAGCACAAACCACAACATTGATACAGACATATTGGTACTACCCTAGTTACAAAATTAGATCACAGTTAATCTCCTGGTCTTTTAATCTCTTCATACAGGAAATAACATATGCAGGAGAGCGCATGGTTTTTAAACTGACGTTATAACGGTAATATTATTTATCTACTTCGTTCCAATAGATGACGCAATAGTAAGCACATTCCTTTCACGGTTGATCTCCTGATTGGAGAACAGTAGGTCTTGTGTGACTGAAATAATGATGGATTTTGAACTTCAGTTTCTAATCCAGCCAGTCATGATAAAATATAAGATGTAAACGAATGTGACATAATGAATTCATCATTATTGTAATAGAGCTGTATCTTTGCCCTTTTTTCCTACTTTATCACTTTATTCAAAGTTACAGGCATTTTAATTAAATATCATTATACAGCCTTAGGATTAAGATATAGAAGTTAGGCCTATATAGTGCCTAAAATTACATATTTCGGTGATGTGCCTATTTCTGGTAATGAAGCCTATAAATACCTATTTCGGTCTTTTAACTTTTCTAAGTTTAAAATCAGTCCTTGCCTTCGTTCCATTGTCAAAGAAGGAACTGAAAAAAAGAACATGATTAAAGTAAAGTACATTCGCGTCACGGTTGATCCGAAGAACGCGGAAAGATCCCAAGATTGCTTCATGTTTCAAGGCTGCGCGGGCCTGTATGTTACCGGTTGTTTCCACAGCTTAGTACAGTCTGATATGTTAGTGATATAAGACGTGTGTGCTTGTATACTTCTTTTAAAGACGTTTGAAGTGTGTGTGCTGTGTACTAAATTTGTTGTTTAGATGATTGAAATGCCGGCTGAAAAGTTTACTCTGCAACAGCGAATATTTATGTATGAAACTTACGTCAAAAAAGATTTATCGATGGCCCAGAACCAGACTGTTCCAAGTCCATTTTACTATTTTTTTTTTTTTCAGGAAAGCTATTTTAAGCTCCTGACATTCAAAGCTTCATGAACTAATTTGGAATAGCTTCATAGCAACCTTATGGAGAGGAATATTTACAATTTTGTTCGATTCATATATGCAGACAAGAACTGGAAACACAATAAAACACAGATTTCTTTCTTATAAAAAGTTGGACTTACAATTAGAACAGTCTGGTTCTCAGCCATCGATATGCCGACAAGTGTGTAGGCAATTTGTAGAGAAATTCCCCGATATTCGACCTCCAAACAGAGGTATATTTCGAAATCTTGTCATTAGATTAAGAGAAACGGACACGCTGAACTCTAAAATTCGTAGGCCAAAAACATCTGTAACAGAAGCAAAACTTGATGATATTGGTGCATCACTTGAACGTTGTCCTAATAAATCTTTATGTCGTGTTGCACAGGAAGTAGGCTATCAAAAACTTCAGCCCATACGGCTACTAAACTTCTAAACTTGAAACCTTCAGAGTTAGCCTACTGTAGTTACACTGTCGACAATATTGTTGATCTACATTAATTAATCATTCTCTCTGATGAGGCTTGGTTATGTATGTTCACAGAACAATAGATTCTGTACACAAAAAACCCGCGTTTAATTCACGAAGTTCTATGAAAAGAATGGTGTGTGATGTGCCGTATTTTTATAGTCACTCGTGAGACATCTAAGCGAGGGGATAATGGTATTAGGAGTTCCTTTCTCCCTCTATTGCATACATCGCCGACTAGCAACATATTACCACAGTCTAGTATATACAATCACGAAGCTTGAGTTGTTGAGGGTACTAGGAACAATAGACTGTGCCGGTACTATTTTGCATTGTCTGTGATTTTTAGTAGGCTATTTTACGACGCTTTATCAACATCTTAGGTTATTTAGCGTCTGAATGAGATGAAGGTGATAATGCCGGTGAAATGAGTCCGGGGTCCAACACCGAAAGTTACCCAGCATTTGCTCATATTGGGTTGAGAGGAAACCCCGGAAAAAACCTCAACCAGGTAACTTGCCCCGACCGGGAATCGAACCCGGGCCACCTGGTTTCACGGCTAGACGTGCTAATCGTTACTCCACAGGTGTGGACCACTGTCTGTAATGAGGCGATATAGCGATCATAGTGGTTAGCAACTATCTTTGGATGCACATTCCCTACGTATTGAGCTTCGTGACTGTATATACTAGATTGTGATATTACACTGTATAATTATTTTAAACATTCAAAACAAAATTTTGTACCTTTTCCGCCATTTCTCGTTCTCAACTCTTCATAAGAGATGTCACCCCGATAAGGACTGAGGAGACCTCTGATGGATAAGAGTGAAACTATTTTGATTCAGACTCTCACTGGTCAAAGAGCCATCTGTGTAAGGACCCCACCAACGTATTAGTACGAAGTGCGTAAATTGAAAATGGGTTAAGCTGAAACTAGTCGAGAAGAGCCAGTGACTTTGTTGCCAAGCGTTCGACATTAGAAACCAACCAACTTGCCTGTTTCACTGGTTGCTCATACGAAATGTCGTATCAGTTAATCTTTACTTGAATTTAAAACTTGTCTGGCAATGTACTTATTTTTATTGAAATAAATAAATGCCATATCATTCATGTTTCTTAACCCAGATATACCTGAAATAATTTTTTGCAATTTTTGTGTATTTTACTAATCACATTTAATGCAGTATATAATTGAAGTACATGTATGATGTCGAAGCATTCTAGTTGTAAATGATTGAACTAGAAACAGGTGTCCTTTTAAAAGGACATTAGGCAAATGAGCATACATTTTGAGGAAGAATTGTATACTATGCTTGCATGAAAGGAAACAATGTCATTGTTGTAACTTACAATTATTATTATTATTATTATTATTATTATTATTATTATTATTATTATTATTATTATTTTCTTTTTTAAACAAATTATTACATTGTTATTTCATTATTGTTTCTTTATTATTATTACTAATATTATTCTGAAGAGCAATTCATTGCGGCTACAATCACTTTGACTCTAGAGTGCTACCGTCATTGAGTAGTACTGTATTGCTATTGATAGGTACGTAAAAATGACGTAATAGGCGAAAAGAGTGTTGAAGTTTCGAGGGGGAGGTTATATTGCGAGAGAAGTGACGATACGTATAATGAAGCAATTGCTGTGGCAATGTCAAGAGACAGGTTTGAGTACATTTTCTCAAATCTGCATTGTTGTGATAATGACAATTTAGATTGAAATTATAAATTTACGAAAATAATGAAACCTCTTCCAAAAATGCTGAATGAGAAACAGTATAAACTTATCCTATGTCCATTCTTCCCCCCCCCCCATCCTATCATCAGATCTTGCTGTGTTCCCAGAAACATTGCTGTTACCTTGTGTTTGATCTCCACCCGCAACAAATTTGTCACACACATTCCTCCTCTTCCTTCCCTTTCTCATCAACATACATACATACATACATACATACATACATACATACATACATACATACATACATACATACATACATACATACATACATACATAAGAGTTCTGCCCAAGGGCAGGTCTTTCACTGCAAACCCAGAAATCAAGAGACTAAGCTGAAATATTTCTGCTCCTGCTGCAAGCTGTGAACCAGGTAGATTTAGGTGTTACATCACGTTTGTCCTTGAATCCTCGTCTGTTACGCCTTCAGTGGAATTTGTAGGCGGCATTATAGCGATATGTCTGTATTTCAGATGAAAGTTCGCCCTAGCATAATTTTCAAACATAGATAACATTTCTTGCAGGGAAAATCCACTATAATTTGAAAAATAGATACAATTTTTAAATGTATGGGGATATTCTTAACGTCTTTTTAAAAGGACACAAGTTTTCGTCGTAATGTCGCAATGAATAGATATCTCAAACGTATTGTGGTTTCACGTAATATTTATGTTTACTAGAATCATTTGATTTATAACAATATGTAAAATAATTTCGAACTGTAACAATATTTATATGATATTCTTATTGAATTTGGTATTCCCAAGAAACTAGTTCGATTAAGTAAAATGTGTCTCAGTGAAACGTACAGCAGAGTCCATATACAGTAGGTCAATTTCTGTCAGATGCGTTTCCAATTCACTGCGGGCTAAAGCAAGGAGATGCACTATCACCTTTACTTTTTAACTTTGCTCTAGAGCAGCGGTTCCCAAACTTTTTCAGCCACGGAGCCCTTTTTGAAGCAAAAGTTTCTCGTGGAGCCCCAAGAAATGTTTAGCTTTTAGTTATATCTGTCTATGTTCTTTGAAGCATATTACACACGATACGTAATATGAAAGTATGAATAAGATATATTAATAAAGGAAACAATAGTAAAAAGTACTGGAGATAATGTTATTTAAACCTACAAAATGATATAACAAGTAATTAAGATATTTAAAAAATGTTACAATGTTGCATGTACACTCGAAGTTAATGTGAAGAATGTACCTATTTCTTGCAGCAGAGTTTTTCACTGTCCGTTGTCACAGAAGAGAGTTTGAAGACGTATATCGTATTCTGCGTCCAAACAAGCTCGATATTTTGTTTTTGTAGCCATGTAGGGAGAGTGGGCCACACTGAGACAAAAAATGTTTTGAGCAATTTTTTTCAGAAATGGATGTAATAAACCAAACTTTTATTTTGCTAATCACAAAACACATCTTTCCCATTTATTTTAATGTGGTCACAATTAAAATTGACCCACTAGTTTATTTGTTGGAAAAATATTTTCTAAGGCACTACAATTGTCTCACCCTGCCCCACCGGTGTTCCACATTGAGACACCCCATGGTCCACAGTGAGACAGGATTTACATATCTAGTTTTGAGATATATTTGAAGTACAAAAGTGATGATCACGGTAAAGTTGGGTAATCAAACAGCATCTTACATGAAAAACTAACATACAATACAATGAACTTAAAAAACAGAACATAAAAAATAAGTGACTTTGGGTTAGGTTATGTAGTGATTTCAAAACAACATTTTACTTTTTACATGATATTAAACCCATGGAAATTAACCTGAAATGACAAGTAAGATTTCTGTCTCTTTGTTTGTCCATAATAAGTAGGTAGTGGTAATACAGATTCAATATCTGCTTCATTAATGCTGGCAATGTCTGGTATTTCAGGAAAGTAAAATTGGCCTTCAACTTTTTTACTCTTTCTTAATTAAGTCACTTCGTAGTCACCATCATTGTCCTTCTCTTTTAACATTTCACCCACATAATACACTGACCGTTTACCCAAAAACTGCACCAAAACAAAATCTTCTTTCTGAGGTTCTCTCTGCAAACCTTCAAGACCTGTAAGCTCTTCTTCAGGCATCGATTCTGTGTCCCCTAGAGATGAATCATCAGAGAGTTCAATAGGTTCATCTTCAGATGTTTCCTCATTAATAGCATTCTTATTTGTTTTCTTGTTTTTAAATAACTTTCTTTTGGTATTGGTTTTGTTTCTAGTTTCTTCTTCCAATCTTTTTTTGTCAGGTGTATCAGTGGGAATAAAAGATCGCCCCTTTTTCTTTCTCATAAACTTTCTCTTTCTTTCACCTGCTTTTGGATATTCTCTAATTTCTTGTGGGCTTACATAAACTTGTGAAGTTGAATGACTGTCCTTATCTGATAGTTGAGGAGAAATTTGTCCAGGGTTGCTGTTGCCATTTTTTAAATTTCGTCTGTTACTTCAGAATTGCTGCTGGGACATATTTCCCTGTCAGTAACTGCACTGACCAAATAGTCTGCATCAGAGAAAATATTTCTGTCAAACGGGTAGATACCAGTTTTACGGAACCCTGATATAATGTTGCTTGGAGAAAATGCCCTCTCATGAGCTTGACCTATCAAACTTGCCACTTCATATATGGACACAGTTTTCCCAGGATTTCTCATTAGCCAGGAGTCTGCTGCTGCATTGTAGTGGCTCTTGAAATAAAAAAACACACTAACATCAAGTGGTTGAAGGTGGTTGCTGCAGTGGGGAGGGATGGTTAGAATAGTCACTCCATTTTCTTTTGCACAATCAATTGCACCTAAGCTAACATGACTCTCATGATTGTCCATTATTAGCAGCGATGGATTATCCTTTGCTGAATTAGTATGCTTCACAAAATATTTAATTACTTCTGGAAAAATGTCTCCATTCATCCATCCGGATGGTGTAGCGAGTCCAAGACTGCCTGTGGGTGCTCCATGTAACATATCGTCGCTTAAGAACCAATACCGCGTAAATTACAAAATGTAAATTTTACAGGACAAGGAAAAAACCGAATAAAAACCATAAAAATAACGCAATAATCTTGAAAAGTGGTGTATGGCTATGAAATAGCATAACTAATTTGTAACTAAGTGAAAATGGATGATCATGGCCGTAGACATTTGGCCATGTCACTTACGCGGTATTGGAACTCTGCCGTTGACTACATTTTGTTAGTTACGCGGTATTGTGAGGCAACTTTAGCAGCTTCAGGACACATGCTGACAAGCGTTTTCTTTGCGTGAAAACTGCCTTCTGAAAAAATTATTCGTGCTCTTGTATATGTCAATGTGTTATCTGAATTGTTGTCCTACCATCTGACTTGAGGTCAAAGTCGGTAGGCTGTAGCTTGAATCAGCACTAGATTACGTTCCAGATAATGACTGCTGCATTCTTAGTCAATCAAATGCTGAAACTATGGGAAAGGAAAAAGAAGACACAGTTCAATGTTTATTGTTATAATAATAATAATAATAATAATAATAATAATAATAATAATAATAATAATAATAATAATAATAATAATAATAATAATAATAATAATAAATACAATCTGATACCAGGTACTTTATTTTCACATTACGTATTTGAATAGATAAGTAGAATTGTTACTAAAACGTTGCTGACAAATATAATTTTATAATAAACTAATAATAATAATAATAATAATAATAATAAGTATTAATAATAATAATAATAATAATAATAATAATAATAATAATAATAATAAATACAATCTGATACCAGGTACTTTATTTTCACACTACGTATTTGAATAGATAAGTAGAATTGTTACTAAAACGTTGCTGACAAATATAATTTTATAATAAACTAATAATAATAATAATAATAATAATAATAATTATTATTATTATTATTGACAATGGACTTGACTGACTTGCGAATAATGAAAAGAAAATCATATAAAAATATAATAATGATGATAATTTTTCAGGCACAATATTCGTTAAACACAATAAAGAAATAATTATAGGCCTATGCTGAAATCACAAAAAGTAATCCTTGAGTAACCCTAGTGTGGAATACTATCATAAAAACTATGGCACAATCGGTTCTATATACAATAATGTGACGGTAATTTAGGCAGGCTACGAATGCTCTTTTTTTTCTGTGCTTTGCACGAGAACATGACTTTTTTTTTACTGAAGGGACGCCATCAGTACTATTAGCTAACCAATATTGCACAGTTCATTCTTTAATTCCCAATGTACACAGAAACATCTTTTTGCAAACCTGAATTTTTTTCTCATCAACTTTTAGGTTGTAAACAAATGTTCTCTTTCTTCTCGATTCAGAATTTGTACTGTCAGGTCTTTTCGTAGATTTGATACGTAAATGGTCCTCTGTTCCCAAGTCATAGATTTCCAGAATGCCTGAAAGATGTCTTCTCTCATTAGAAATTAAATTACAGCCCCTTACTTTCGAATTTTGGCACATTTTATAACTACACTCTGGCCCCAAATTCCTTGCATCTCTTCCGTATCATGTGTTACTTTGCCATCTTTCGATCTCTTGTAGCTAAGATAAGCTTCCTCTTCCATTCTAAGTTTTCTATTTTTCATTTTCTTCCACTTAGCCTTTTGTGGCTTTGAACTTCTTTCTCTTTTCTGTCAAATTCCCATGAAACGCTTGTAGATTCTTCTCTTCACCTTTTTCTGCCGAATGTAAAGATGTAGAATAAGTAGCACTCACAAATTGTTCGGGGTCGTCTGCATCTGAAGACGCATCCGAAATTTGGTGTAGATCCTTCATTGACAGGATATTGTCTTCAGTTTCTGTGCTATCCTATTTATAGCTGTATCATTTTAATAGCGTTGCTTTAAATCATACCAGACTGCATAATACGATCATAACATTACCGGTAACACTGGACGGATAATCCCTGATCTGCAGTAGCCCATTTCCAGAAGGGCGGTTTTCTTTTGCATTTGAATTATCAGGCAGTACATCTACGAATAAGATGAGATTACTAGTGTTTATAAATGTGATATAAATGGCTTAAAAACATGTGTAGTAAATATTATCATCAATTTAGGTCTTCCTCCCATCGGAGGAAATGGAAGGATCCAAGCTCAGCACCACTGAATGTAGCGCAAATTATTTTAGCGGCCCATTCATGATTATTTATATTAAGTACTTAAATTAAGTTTGCTGTTATGATTCCGTAACTGAAGAAAAATAAACGTTTAATAACTGTGATACTTCTTATGCCATACCTTTGTTAATGTTCACAGAAGTTTCTCCCGTTTTGAATGCAGAACATAGCACAGATAGGATTTCGTTCTCGCTAAACTGACTGTCGTCTGATTCATTGTCCATTTCTTTTCTTGTATCTGTAGGCCTAAATAATAATAAAATATTAAATGTACTATGTTTCAGTGAATGAACTTGCAGTAAGATTCTGCGGCAATTCAGCTTAACTAACATTCAATTGACATTAGTGAAATAATTCTATTATATTTACCTTTTAGATAATTGAAACTGAACACTTCTTTAATCTTCTCAGAATATTACACACTGTTGATACAATTTTACAAGCCAGTAACGAGAACCAGCTTCCGTACTGAGGGCGCGCAGGGAGTAGACATAACAGCCTATCTGTTGTCAGATACGCGGTATTTCCTACAGACTTCTCGTGACTTCAGATACGCGGTATTGTACCCCCCTCCTTCGCACGCAGGCCATTCATGCAATCAAATTCCCGCGCTTGTCAATGCATGCAGATGACAGTGGAGGTACCATCTGTGCAAAAAAACAGTTTTGGCCAAAAATGTCAGTTACGCGGTATTGGTTCTTAAGCGACAATACGGTCTCGAAATTTGGCCCGAGGAAAGATAATTGCAGGAGGCAGTGCATTTCCTGAAGCACTCACAATGTAACATGCTGTGACCAAATTTCCTCTCTCTGCACTTGTCACCTTGCTGACCTGCTTCACACCTTTGCCAGCAATGATGTTCTGTGGAGTCTGAACTGTACTGCAGCCTGTTTCGTCAAGATTGAAGATCCGGGTTCCATCTGCAAAATGTGGTGTTCGATGCATCACCATTTCTAACTTGTCAAAAAATTGACCAACATTATGCTTATTGAATGAGGTAGCACTTGACAAGCTGCATGCTTCTGGTTTTCTTATCGACAAGTTAGGGTGTCACTTTAAAAAAACTTATCATCCACTCTATACCAGCTCTTTTATTGATGTTCCATGATTCAGGGTAATTCAACTGATTCCTTACTGCTAATTCATATGATAGTACAATCCATTGAAGTTAATCCGTAACATATTGCAGAACATGTTAACAAATAATCAACTAAATCCTTTTCCAGATCAGACGATAAAACTTGACGACTGTTATACTTGGGGCACATTCTCACTGGTCTGTTCTCATTGCTCTGTTCCTTATTCTTATTCACATATCTGAAACACAGATTCATACAATTATTATGTAGCCTAGTACTTATGTAAAAGTAAGGAAAATATTATTAGAAAATATAAAATAAGAACACTGAAATATGTTAACTCACCTGTATAATGTTTGGTAGGCAACACCTTTTGTTTTGGCAGCTTTCCGAAGTGACATTCCTTCCTCAACAAGCATTACAGCATCTCTCATATCTTCTTCTTTGAATGTTCCAATCTCTGTCTTCCTTTTTCTGTTGCGCGTCATGCTTTAAAAAATTTAAAAATCAATAGTTATAAATCAGATAATAACTTGGGGCACGGTGAGAAAGTGTTTCACTCTGCCCCACAGGACGAAATCTCATAACATGTGCTGTCTCACTATAACCTTAAATCTAAAAAAATAAAGAATAGGTAGCATCCTGCTTTAAACATTGCTTATTACACGATCACACAACAAATCTGTATAGTAAAATAATATATATGTCCAGAAATTGATTTACCAAACCACTAAAATAATTTACTTTACATACCTTAAAATGCGTTTTTCCTCTCACGAAACACGAAACGTTCACAAACAACTGACAATCACGCTGAAATATGTGAATATACGGAACTGCCAACTTGACGAAAAACCGCCAAATTCCCGCGAATTTTAAACAGCGATATGACCAATGTTTCACTGTGGCCCAATCTCCCTACCTCGAAAAGACCGAATCATAGAGATACGTAGTACCAAAGGCAGTAAGATAAATTTAACTTTTGAACTTTAATATCAAAAAATCCTCCCTTACCTGAGCCCAAAATTCCGGAAGTGGTTTGCTTTTAAATGATGCCTGACAGTGGCTGTCAGAAATAATATTTATAAGGACCTCATATTCTACCGCAGTGAGAGCTGCTGGTTTTAACTTCACTGGAAATGGATCTACAATCCACTCATACTTATTTCGAATCGATTCCTGAGTGTCCCTTGGCAAGTATGATTCAAATTTTGAAGCTAATTGCCAAGGTGTTCTTTTATTATTGCTATGAATGAGTCATTCATTGTTGTGTTATTTTCTTCTATAAAGTTTGAAATCCATTATTTTCGATGCTTTCTATGCAGAACGCTATCTTTTTCTTCAGCGCGGCAATTTTTTTCATTGACATCGAATATAATCTTCCGTTTACCTTGTTTGGATGTGCTCAATTAGTTAATTTTGAAAAAATGTCTGCCAAGTTAAGATAATTTGCACAAACATTCCTGATCAATCAAATAATCTGCTAGCAAACTGTTTTGATCATCCAAAAGTGAAGAAATTTCCATTCGAAGTTTAAGTAAACGCGACAACCAACGCACTTCTGTGTGTAATAACAATGACTTGTGTAGGCCTATGCCTGTATTTCCCATAGGCACAGAATACTGAGCAGCCTACACAGCAAAGGTCGGTCGTGCCTTAACAAAGTTGATAATTTTGACGACGTTGTGTACGTAGTACTTGCTTTAATAACGCTGGCATTTTTTTCGTTGCGAGAGCATGTTGGTGTAGTGCACAATGACTACTTATGCAGTTTTTTTTTAACTTTCTTGATCCTTGTAACAGCGCCTTTGCGCTATCTGTGCACACGTCAATGCAATTGTCCCAAGGTTTTCAATGAAATTTCAGTACCGCTTGTGGAGGATGGCAATGGCTTGCAGAACAAAATATCTTCAAGATAGGACCTGAAAACTCGTGTCGCACAAACGTCATTAACACAGCTAATCCGGCAACATCCGTGGATTCGTCCACTTGTAGCGAAAATTTCATTTGATTGATACGGAAAATTATGATATTTTTAACATCGTTTGATAGATTCTGTATTCGATTACGCACAGTGTTATTTGATAAGGGCACACTGGATATCAAGTTTGCAGTTTTTTCTTCCACATGCATTTCACTACCTTCACTAATTGTGGTTACATAAGAGTTCCAGCAAGGGTGAGGTTTACCAGCAAGAGCAGGTCATGACTAATCAAGTACGACGCTTCCAGTGCTTTCTCGTTATTTGCTTTTTACACGAGATAAAAATATTGTCTGAACTGCATGGAGTTCGCCAGTTTTTCTTTTAAAATACCTAGTCTGCAGTTTCATTTTTGAAGTCAGGATGAGTTTTGAAATGCCGTTTCTAAGCTTGGCAGGGAACATAGAACTACTGGGCAAAACTTTGTTACATATCTCACACTGTGGACGTCCATCAGCAAACTCAGTGAATCCCAAGACCAAATATGAATCACAATAGTTTCGTTTTTTAATTCCTTTCAGTACTTCTACACTAGGCACCATAGACTCTGAAGCAGGATCATGTTCAGCATATTCGAAACTCAGTCTCAAGGAATTCTTCTTTTAAAGTGAGGTTACAGCTGCTGTTATCCCCCTTTGACTGAGCACTGGTTGGTAGCTGATGATTCTCGGGTATTACGGAGCCCGTCTTAAGCCACAGTTCCAGTGCAACGAAAGTTTAGCAATCAAATTAACATGAAGGTGTATATATTTTTTTTTTGAGTCAACATAACAGTCAATAGATTGTAGATTCCACGTATCACAATTAACAAACGCTGCCTGCTTGGTATATAAAACATAAAATAAATTTCGAGAATCATTGAGTAGGCCTACTTGGCAAGAAAGGAAGATCGAGATAGTTCCAGTAACGAATAGATCTATTATTGGTGCTTCCATCTAAAAAGAAAACGCAAACTATTTTCTGAGAAAGTATGTTCACTTCATGGAAGTAGTTTGCGTTTTCTCGCTAGAGACTAGATGGAAGCAGAATTTTTTTTGTCATCTTCATAATTGCCACGGACGGAGCCCCTGAGAATCACTTTGGGAACCACTGCTCTAGAGTATGCCATTAGGAAAGTATAGGATAACAGAGAGGGTTTGGAATTGAACGGGTTACATCAGCTTCTAGTCTATGCGGATGACGTGAATATGTTAGGAGAAAATCCACAACCGATTAGGGAAAACACGGGAATTTTACTTGAAGCAAGTAATGAGATAGGTTTGGAAGTAAATCCCGAAAAGACAAAGCATATGAATATGTCTCGTGACCAGAATATTGTACGAAATGGAAATATAAAAATTGGAAATTTATCTTTTGAAGAGGTGAAAAAATTCAAATACCTGGGAACAACAGTAACAAATATAAATAGTACTCGGGAGGAAATTAAACACAGAATAAATATGGAAAATGCCTGTTATTATTAGGCTGAGAAGCTTTTATCATCTAGTCTGCTGTGAAAAAATCTGAAAGTTAGAATTTATATAACGGTTATATTACCGGTTGTTCTTTATGGTTGTGGAACTTGGACTCTCACTTTGAGAGAGGAACATAGGTTAACGGTGTTTGAGAATAAAGTGCTTAGGAAAATATTTGGGGCTAAGAGGGATGAAATTACAGGAGAATGGAGAAAGTTACACAACACAGAACTGCACGCATTGTATTCTTCACCTGACATAATTAGGAACATTAAATCCAGACGTTTAAGATGGGCAGGGCATGTAGCACATATGGGCGAATCCAGAAATGTATATAAAATTTTAGTTGGGAGGCCGGAGGGAAAAGACCTTTGGGGAGGCCGAAATGTAGATGGGAAGATAGTATTAAAATGGATTTGAGGGAGGTGGGATATGATGATAGAGACTGGATTAATCTTGCTCAGGATAGGCACCAATGGCAGGCTTATGTTTGGGCGGCAGTGAACCCCCGGGTTCTTAAAAGTCAGTAAGTAAGTAAATAACAATATTTAACTTTCATAATAATCTGATTTGCGTTTCGGATGCCATAGCTGAAATAAACGAACAACTCTCACGTCCATATCTCAGAATAAAGAACTACCACTACTCACATTACCAATGTTACCACACCTATAGATTGACAAATCGAACTGAAACCCTGACCGAGTTACTACGTGAGCGCTGGCTGTCTTGGGGAGGAGCAAGTGAGAAAGCACGGGGGGGAAGGGAGCGAGTACTTTGCACTATGTACTTGCAAGTCCACTCACAGTTTATCAAACCTGCTAACAAAAGCATTAAAAGATTGACTAGTTGCCTGCAATGCTAGCATAATGGAACTTTCCTAGCCGACAGTCGAGGCAAAAATGAAGAATCCGTTATTGTGGTAATACTGGAGAGTGGTTCTTCTATTGGTCGCGATGCCCACACACACCCTCTCAGATATTTACGTAGTGGTTGGTGACTGAATGACGAGGAGCGAGGGAGAGAGAAGAAAGAAAGAGACAGATTCCAGAAGTTGGCGTGTTTTACGGGGTTTCACTTGAAGTTGTCAAACTATAGCAAGCCTCTAATTAACACCAGTAATAGTGTCCTGTGAAAAAGCAAATCGTCGTTGTTCCTGCAATAACTCCTATGTGCAAAATATAAAATTTTTCAGTAGGAACAAAAAACACATTTATTCATTCTATGGCAGTGGTACATAGGATGATTGTGAATTCTTACATTTTCGAAAGAAAGAAAGAAATATAATTACATATAGCAGATTTTATTATTTGCTGTATCACTTTTTAAGTTATTTAATAGAGCAAAAATCTGAAAATCGATAAATATGTCACATAGGAGTTATTGCACGACGAAATGTGTTAACTGTACAGCGGGAAATTTGAAACATTGACCATTGTCCTTTTATAAGGACAATAGGCATACCTGGGTAATCTATTATAAACAGTTTTAATTATTTCAAACAAACTTTAATAGTTGTTATCCAGAAAAGTGACCTGATTTAAAATATATACAATTAGCATTATTTTTAAATTACATGTTTATTGTTTGCTCCAGGCTATACAGTAGAGCTTCAACTTTCAACTCACGTCTTTATAGTCTCTCCACGAGTATGTCAGAACCACCAGCCACAGTACACACATCCAAGTGTTAGTCCAATTCGTCTCAGACTGAATGTAATATTCGTCTTGTCATTTCTTCCATCGTAGTCATGAGCTTTCTTCAGTTTCTGAAGATTTAAGAGCAGGAGTGTCATAATGTTTTACATATGGCCCCACACAAAGAAACTGCTATGTCCGGCGATCTGGGTGGCCAGCAGTGCAAGGCCAGGCAATTGATACCGCTACATCCTGTCCAACGGGATGTGAAAATTTCTATAATAAAATTACGGACTTCTCGAAGAAAATGTGGGGCGCCAACTTGTTGAAAAATATAGTTATTGGAATAATTTTATTACTCGACTATTTAAGTCGACCTGGTTGGCGAGGTGGTATAGCGCTGGCCGTCTATGCCCAAGGTTGCGGGTTCGATCCCGGGCCAGGTCGACGGCATTTAAGTGTGCTTAAATGCGACAGGCTCATGTCAGTAGATTTACTGGCATGTAAAAGAACTCCTGCGGGACAAAATTCCGGCACATCCGGCGACGCTGATATAACCTCTGCAGTTGCGAGCGTCGTTAAATAAAACATAACATTTTTTTCGACTATTTAACGACGCTGTGCGAGCTATTACGTTATTCAGCACCAACACATTCAGGTAAAGGAAAAACACATCCAGGTAATCAGCCTAAGCGGGAAACTAACCCACGTTCACCCGCAGCTCCGGATCAGCAGACAAACGCGCTACCTGCTCAGCTATTCCGATGGTTCAGAATCATCTAATAGATTTGCAACAAATTAGTGAAACACATTCTATGCCACAAATAAACGTATTTTGGCGATTTACTTTCCCACTTGAGTGAACTTCTCCACTGAGGTGGAGTGGTGCTTCATTTGAAAATATCACCTGGGATGTTAATTCATCAATTTCCAGCATAATTACGTCAGACCTTGTGCCTTTTAGTTTTGTCATCGAGGTATACGAGTATAGCTTGTAGCAACTGCAGTTAACTCTTCGTGTGAAATCTCTTTCGCCATACTGTAGTTTGAGGGTCCTTCCACCTGTGACATTTTCTTGACTTTTGTGGGCGTTGTTAGGCACAAACCGTAACTTTTTGGGTTTCATCTTCCGACAATTGTGGTCCTCTACAGCTCTTCCTTTTGCAAATCTATTCCTTATTTTGGAACTAATGACACCATTGGCGAATGTTTTTCTTACTAGGTGGAACAATTTTAAATCTATTTCTTTAGATTAATTTACCTTGCACTCGAATTACAGAATGCAATTTTGCAAATTCCAATACACAAAACCCTTTTTGGTAGGGAATGTCTTTTTGTTTTATCTCTTTCCTAATGTTCCAGGCGCCGTCCAATACTCTATCGGAAGAAACTCCACATTTCTCACCATAATCAAGAGCTGACTTCCAATGGACCTCATATGATAACCAAAATTTGTCATCACACCAACCTATGTATATCATTTATTACAAATTTTTGTTCACTTAGGAGCCAATCTAGGCTGCCTTCAATTTCATATCATGTATTGTATTTGTACTTAATTTCTAAGTGGTCGGTATAGCCCCTAATGCGCTCATCGATCAATAAGTTATTTGAAAAATCTCGTTTCCTAGGAGACGATAAAAAATGTTCAACAGCTGACATACGAAACTAGGAGAGTCTTTTTATCATCTAGTGCAAACGAAATAGTTCTTACTTCCAAAATACATTCAATATTGATGCATGTATTTGGTTCATTCTCCTTTAACAGCACTGTATTACGTTTCAAGCGACTGTGTATACGAGTATTTAAATGTTTTCTTTGCTTTAACCTTTAACACAAGAATACGAGTATAGTGAGTGCAGTACATACATGTTGAGTGTAATATTTACGTGGTAAATGCTTGGTGCTGGACAGTCTGTTAAGCATACTGTAGCATCGAGTTGGATAATTCATATCGATTTATGTCAACAGACTGGTAGCATCTCGAATCTTGAAGCAGAAGGCCTTGAGACAGCATCTCTTTCTTGCAACATGTTCATTGAATGCATTTCACGAGACTGGAGGAGATGGCTGACAAAGTCCAAGCACATGCATGAGAAAGAATGATCGTCTCGAATCTATAACGCATTATCAAGTTAATAACCTGAAGTTAAGGTAAAACTCAACCGTGACAACTGACTGCTATTATGACAGATCATGATAATAAAGAAAAACAATTTCCTTAAAGCAACTAAACGCATACTGATCGCTCCAAATACGGTTTTTCTCTTTTCGTGATGATGTATTGCGTGCGTGCGTGCGTGTGTGTGTGTGTGCGTGTGTGCGTGTGTGTGTGTGTGTGTGTGTGTGTGTGAGTGACAAAATGGCAGTAATGAAATTTTGTGGTCACACGAACACACATTCACCAAATGCTGATAATGTGAAAACCTGATGATTACAGCCATGTTTAAATTAATACTGCTGATGATATTGATGATAAAACGTATAATGATAGCTAGACTAATGGTTGATTTTGTCGAATATTCTTTTGAGAAAATTAACTCCATATGTAGATGAAATTATTGGGAATCATCAGTGTGGTTCTAGGTGTAATAGATCAACTATTCATCAAATTTTTTGTATTCGACAGATATTGGAGAAAAAATGGGAGTATAAGGGTACACTATATCAGTTATTCCTAGATTTCAAAAAAGCATATAGGTCGGTTAAGAGAGAATTTTTATATAATATTCTTATTGAATTTAGTATTCCCAAGAAACTAGTTCCATTAATTAAAATGTGTCTTAGTGAAACTTACATCATAGTCTGTATGTATAGGCCAGTTTCTATCTGATGCTTTTCAAGTTCACTGCGGGCTAAAGCAAGGAGATACACTATCACCTTTACTTTTTAACTTCGCTCTAGAATATGCCATTAGGAAAGTTCAGAGAGGGTTTGGAATTGAACGGGTTACATCAGCTTCTAGTCTATGCGGATGACGTGAATATATTACGAGAAAATCCGCAAACGATCAGGGAAAACACGGAAATTTTACTTGAAGCAAGTAAGGAGATAGGTTTGGAAGTAAGTCCCGAAAAAACAAAGTATATGATTATGTCTCGTGAGAAGAATATTGTACGAAATGGAACTATAAAAATTGGAGATCTAGCCTTCGAAGAAGTGGAAAAATTCAAATATCTTGGAGCAACAGTAACAAATATAAATGACACTCGGGAGGAAATTAAACGCAGAATAAATATGGGAAATGCGGTTTATTATTCATTTGAGAAGCTTTTGTCATCTAGTCTGCTGTCAAAAAATCTGAAAGTTAGAATTTATAAAACAGTTATATTACCGGTTCTTCTGTACGGTTGTGAAACTTGGACTCTCACTTCGAGAGAGGAACAGAAATTAAGGGTGTTTGAGAACAAGGTTCTTAGACAAATATTTGGGGCTAAGAGGGATGAAGTTACAGGAGAACGGAGAAAGTTACACAACGCAGAACTGCATGCATTGTATTCTTAACCTAACATAATTAGGAACATAAAATCCAGACGTTTGAGATGGGCAGGGCATGTAGCACGTATGGGCGAATCCAGAAATGAATATAGAGTGTTAGCTGGGATGCCGGAGGGAATAAGACCTTTGGGGAAGCCGAGACGTAGATGGGAGGATAATATTAAATTGGATTTGATGGAGGTGGGATATGATGGTAGGGACTGGATTAATCTTGCTCAGGATAGGGACCGATGGCGGCCTTATGTGAGGGCGGCAATGAACCTCCGGGTTCCTTAAAAACCATAAGTAAGTAAGTAAGAGTAGTGGTAGAGTGATAATTTCACACTAACGTTATTCAGACAATCACTAAGCTTATTGATTCTGAATTGAACAATGAAATGAAAATACATTGATAGTTTTATACTGCAAAACTAGTAAGTGATAATTTTTTAATAGTTCAATTGATTTATTTCAACATGGTGGAAAGTTTAAGAGAAAATTCTAGCGATCAAACACAACATGCAGACAACGAGAACATGGAACTGTAATTAATTATAACAACTGTACTATTAATTAGCACTACATAAAGTGACTTTGCAGTAAAATATATTTAATGTGTAAATGTTCAAATACAAATAAAATGTAATACCAGATTCAAAATAAAGCGTTGTATGTATTTGTAATAATGTTAAAAATAAAGGCATACTCAGTAATAACGCACTGGACTCGATTTCAGTAAGTCCGGGTTCGATCCCCGATGCTCACCAATCAGGTCGAGGGTTTTCTCCGTGGTTTTCCTCGACTGAATGTAATGAATTTTTAGTTAAATAAAGAGAAATGCAGGAATGTACCCAAATTTCCAAATAATAAACAGTACAGTGCGCTCGTTTCATAAACATACTCGCGTCTTAATTACTACCAGTAGGCTCGTTGCATAATGTACTATTATTAGACAAATTCCTTATCAGCCAGAGCCAGCGGGTCCTTTCACTAAAGATTCTAAGCAGGTTAACAGATACTTTCGCACCAAATATTACGATAAATTCACATTGATAGGGCAAAGAATTAGGAGAGAATGGTTGTGTTATTCAATTAAAAATGACTCTGTTTATTGTAAACCGTGTTGGCTCTTTGGACAACAGAAATCGTCTTCAGCTTGGAGAGAAGGTGTCCGAGATTGGAGATGGTTAACCAAAAGTATAGTGGGACACGAAACTAATTACGCATATTTCAATGTATGCGTCGCCTTCAATTTGTGGTGTAAGAAAAACACAATTGACGCGGGTATGGATTCAGAACTAAAGAAAAGTGGAAACATATAGAAACAGGTTCTTGAGCGTATCGTGAATGTGACTTTAACTCTGGCATCCAATAATCTAGCTTTTCGAGGACATAGGGAACAAACTGGAAAATCAAACAGTGGAAACTTTTCAGCAATCATCGAACATCTCGCAAAGTACGATCATGTATTACGCGATCTCATAAATAAACCAAAATATACACAAAAGTACCTAAGCCCTTCTATTCAAAATGAGTTAATAAATGTTTTATCCCGTGCAGTTGAAAAATAAATTATTAATGACATTAAAGCTGCCCCATTCTTTTCAATAAGTACAAATACAACACAGGACATAAGAAAAAAAAGAACAATTAATAAGTCAGATATTTGGATATGTTACAGTTTCACATAATGTAACTGGAAAGCCTTATGATGCGAAGATAATTGAAAGCTTCCTAGGTTTTTCGCGAAATAAAAGATCAAAGTGCATTAGGAATAGAGAAAGAAATGCTCAATGCAATAAACTGCCGTAGGCAGGGGTAGATTTAGATTTAGATTTAGATTTATTTATTTAACCTGGTAGAGATAAGGCCGTCAGGCCTTCTCTGCCCCTCTACCAGGGGATTACAACTATAACATGAACAATAAGATTACAATTAATATTAAATTTACAATTACAATTACAATAAAAATTAAAGTACGACAAGAATACCTGATTAATGAAAGCTAGACATTTTATCATAGAAGTTAAGAACAAAGAATATTTTTGTATTTACTAAATTACAAATTAAACCTACAATAACAAAATTCTATAGTGATGAAATTACCGGATATTGAGATATTTTGTGGTAGATTAAAAGAACTATTTACAAGAAACCATGTCTGAACGAGTCTCAATTACTGACCAAGTGCCTAGTAAGTTTGCGTTTGAATTGAATTTTATTTCGACAGTCCCTGATGCTAGCAGGTAACGAATTCCAGAGTCTTGGCAGGGCTATTGTGAAAGAGGATGAGTATGAGGAGGTGCGATGGGATGGTATTGTTAGTATTGTTTCATGGCGAGAGCGTGTGTTCAGATTGTGGTGGGAAGAAAGGTAAGTGAAGCGAGACGACAGGTACGAAGGAATAGAAGAGTTCAAGATTTCGAAGAGAAAGAGAAGTGAATGTAAATTTCTTTTCTTATCTAGTTTAAGCCAACCTATTGCTTCCAGGGATGGGGTAATATGATCATATTTACGAACATTGCTTACAAAACGTACACACAAATTATGAGCACGTTGAAGTTTCATTTTGTTGTCGCTGGAAAGGTCAGTCAGTAAAATGTCAGCATAGTCAAAATGGGGAAATACAAGGGTCTGCACAAGGGACTTTTTTAAGCAAGAGGGAAGATGAACATTTATCCTTTTTAGCACATGAATAATAGAATATACTTTTCTGCAGGTTTCTGTGATTTGCATGTCCCAGTTGAGATTATTATCCATGTGAATGCCAAGATTTTTTACCGAAGAACTGAAAGGGATATACACTGTACTTACTTTAACGGGGGAAATGTCGAGGTGCTTTACAGCGTCGGTTTGCCGTTTGTGTCCTAATATGATTGCTTGTGTCTTTCCAGGATTGATATTAAGATGGAATTTCTTTGTCCATGTCACAATCGAGTCAATGTCTTTGTTCAATTTATCTATAGCGTCATTTATTCGATCTAAGCGGGAAGAGATGTAGCATTGAAGGTCGTCAGCATACAAGTGATAGTTACAATGCCTTACATGAGATGTAATATCACTGACATATATCGTGAACAACAATGGTCCGAGTACCGAACCCTGTGGTATACCTGATGTTATGTTAAACCAGGAAGAGCTTCGATTCCCGGATACAACACATTGTTGTCTTTCCCGTAAGTAGGATTCGAACCAACTCACAGCAGTCTCTGACAAATGCAGATTTCTCAATTTATGGGTGAGCAGGTCGAAATTTACAGAGTTGAAAGCTTTGCTAAGGTCAAGAAGTGTTAGTATTGTTACTTTATTAGAGTCGATTGCTTCACGAATGTCTTCTGTCACTTTAAGTAGAGCAGTGCTTGTGTTGTGTCCAGCTCTGAAACCTGACTGATACTTGTCGAATAGTTTGTGTTCGTTCATGTAGTTAGTAATTTGTCTGTGTACGATTCTTTCCAGTGCTTTTGATATGGCTGGCAGGATACTGATTGGTCTATAGTCGTTCGGGTCGGTGGGAACTTTGACTTTTGGAAGAGGAAGAACGAAAGCTTGCTTCCATATTTTAGGGAAAGTTGAAGTGATTAAGGAACTATTGAATATGTGTGAAATTGTAGGTATTACTATGTCTTGTATTTTCTGTATGAGTAATATGCTAATGTTGTCTGGCCCTTGAGCTTTCGTCTTGATGCGTCGGATGGCTTTCATTACGTCAATAGGAGTGACGTCAGTAAAATAGAATTTGTCTCGAGTTGGGGGAGCTGAGTCAGGCAAAACTGTGTCTTGTTTCGTTGTGTTGTTTAAGGTCGGGTCCTTTACAAAGTGTTCGTTCAATCGGTCAAGTGGGATGGGTATGTCTGCTTGTTCACTAGCCCTTCCAAGTCCAATGACCTTCAGATTTTTCCATAACTCGGAAGGGGTTGTGTTGGGCTCTATAAGTTTGTAGGAGTATTTGAGTTTAGCGTTTCTTATCAGTTGAGTCGTTCTGTTTCTTAGGTGTTTATATAAGTTAAAATATTCGTCGTTTTTATTGCGGGTGTATTTCCTATAGGCTAAGTCGCGTTCGGACATCAGGCTACGTATTTCAGTCGTCATCCAAGGGGCTGGGGTCTTTCTGGTACGTTTGGTCTTTAATGGTGCGTGTTTGTCATAAAGTTGAAGTATTAACGTATTGAATAAGTCTACTTTCTCGTCTACAGTTCGTAATGTCCAGATCATGTGCCATGGAAGTTGCGCAGCGTCTTCTTTCAATGCAATATCATCTATTCTTTTGATATCCCTGTAAGTAATTACTCTAGGAGTCGATTTAGGACACTGCAGATTAAACGATAGATAAATGATATCATGCCCTGATAGTCCTGGTGCAGGCAACTGTCCATGCAGTTGGGTATGGGTATGACGGTTGTGTCAATATGTCAGTCTTATACAAAGATGTAAGACCGAGAATTGAACAAAGACAAAGAACTGCAAAATATGTACTTGTGCAGCGCATAATTTAAGTCTAGTACTTAACGGAGAAGTTAGGTCCTTTTATGACATAGTGGAAATGTTGCATCTTTTTTTCAGTCATAGTATTAAAAGATGGGAACATTTGGTATCTTTTTATACCTTAAAAACACTTTGCCCAACACGTTGGTCTTCGAGATACCAATCTGTTAAAGCCCTGCATTGTTCTTATGTCGATTTACTTATGGCTCTGTCAAAATTAATATTGATATATATTTTGAAAAACCAATTAGAGAAATTTCAATTCATTTTTCTAATAGTGTTGCAATCAAAGATTTTAGAATGTGCTAATTTAGCATGACAAATTATGCAATCGGAAAATGTAGAGCTTGATAAAGCTTGTTCTCTTATTCAGAATGCAGCTGATTTTATCTTGCTACCGAAATAATTTTGAAAAAGATGTCATCAGATGTCTCTGGCAAAGATCTGGGCCATTCCACCACAATTTAAAAATAAAAGAATTCGAAAAGTGAAAAAAACATTTTTATGAATTGTTCAATGGTTGAGTTGTTTGGACTTTTCCATTTCTCATTTTCAAAATTGTAGCACAACGTTTCAAATTGTGGATCTCTCTTCGTTGTCAGGTGAAAACCTACTGTGAGGATCGTGACAAACAGCTAGCCTGTCTGACTGAGAGTTCCACTCCTCAAAACATTGTGCTACAATTTTGAAAATTAGCAGTGGAAAAATTCCAAACAGCTCAAACATTGAATAATTCACCGTTGATGAATTGTGCCAGGACGAGCGGCTAGTAGATCCAAAGATATATTTCAGAACCACTGTTTTTAATGGCTGTTTGGACATTATTGTAGCCCACTTAAAAAAAAACAGATTTGAAGGTATGCATAATATTAATCTTTTTTTTTTCAAAATTATTTTCCCAAAATTTCTAAATTCTGCTTCCGACGAAGAGATTCAAAACGAATATGAGAAAGATTTAGCCAGTGAATTCCCAGACCTGGTAATAGCTTTCAGAAATGCCCTGAAAAAATAAATAGCCTCATTAACCTCTGTAGATGACTTAAAAAATCTATTAGTAATAGAAAATTCAATCGTAGCTGCTAGCGTTCCACACTTATGCACGGCATTTTACCTATTTCTAACTATTCCGGTTACTGTTTCTTCGGCCGAACGATCATTTTCGAAGCTACTTATAAACAACTATCTGCGGAATTCTATGACCCAAGACAGATTTAGTGAACTTAGCCTCCTCAGTATCGAATGTGAAAGGGCTAGATCCATTGATTTCAGTGAAATCATTAATACCTTCGCACGGCACATAGTCCAGTTTCACTAAAGTTCAATGGGAGTACAGTAAAGTTTTATAAGTACAACAAGCAGCAGATAGAAGTATATGATCATTGATAGGCCTACTCGCCTACTATAGTATATATTAAATATTTTGTTTTTTTTTAATAAAATTTATTAATAATTTGTTATTATTTTAATAATCTTACAAAAATAAACGATTAATCCCTTTGTTCTTAAAACATGGAAATATATTGCATTAAAATTGGACTTCTGCCTACTGTAATTATATTTACATTACTGTTAGTTATTGATTGATTATACACTTTATTTTAGGGGCCCGAATTTTTATTTTTGCAGGCGGGCCCATATCACATTCATTACGCCCCTGGGGAAATTACTGTACCAATTTAATCTGTGCATTCACTGAAGCATAATGGAATGCACTCATAAAATATTATTAATTTTTCGTGTGGAAATTATTTAGCCAAATACCACTCGTGGTGATAATTTCTGTGATAATTTGATTTCGCTTTCAACTCATGGCAAGAAACAAGCTCAACGTAATGATCAGAAAACTATCGGTACTTCTGGTATAGTATTCCTGGTGATAGATGCTGATTACAGTAGTAATGATGATATTGATGATTGTAGTGATGTAATTAAGATATTCTATTGATATTGGTGGTTTATAATAGACTGTGGTGATATTGTTGGTACTAATTACAGTTGTGATGCTATTTATGTCTGGGTATTTGAAATAATGATTGCAGTAATACCACTAATAATGAGAATGATATTAGTGATACAATGACAATTTATTATGGTGATAATGCCGGTGTTGCGATGACTGCGCTTTCTTCTAGGCTATATACTTTTCTCTTTTTACCTCTCCAATATCCATTGCCTCACCGTTGAGCAAAGAATTAATACAAAAGCGAGCGACAAGTTACGAAGTTGCGTTTGCGCATGTCTCAGTTCCTAGAACTCGTCGGTTACCGGTATCGTTCTTGTTTATGGCTTCATTAATTCATTCGCTGTGCGATGAGCATTTTGTCCTTCAAACAAGTTTCTTGTTGTTTGCTCAAGTGTAACTCCGTATATACTCACCAGTGGCGCGGCGCCACTGTTCAGGTCCAATAGTCTCCTGCTGCATATGCATTTAGCCCATGTAAAAAACTCTACTGCCCTGTCATTGACTTAATTTATCTAGTAACGACCGTGTTACTTTCTACTGGTTATAGATCGGTAATACAAACTATTATATACAGTATAATTATACAACATAGTAGTACAGTGAAACTTCCCAATAGCGGACACCGCCGGGGAAAAATTAAATGTCCGTTATTGAGAAGTGTCCGCTATTTAGAAAATCGTTAGTATGTATACAGTACATTAAAATTTCTCATACGTATTCAACACTATATTTTACAGTACAGTATAGTAGACAGTGAGATTGTGAGATTGTTTACAGTATTCATCCAGAGAGAAATCGTACCAGTAAATGTTTTGTAAATGAAATAAACATCAGTCACTGTACCACTTCACCTTACAAAAAAAATCTAGAATTGCATTCTCAGTGCATGATTTTAAAATAACATCCTTGTTTTTCAAAATTTCACTAACCTGAGTTTTTCCCACATTAAACTTTGTGGCCAGCTCACGAACACTTAATTTCTCCTTCTCACTATGCTTTACAATGTCCACTTTCTCTTTTAGTGACAAACGTTTACGTTTTTGTGACATTTCTAATGTGAATGTACTTCCGAACACTCAACTTGACAAACTAAGTACGGACTGCTCACGTACAGTATCACAACTAACAACTGTGGTGCTTACCTTCAATAAAGTACAAGAACGTTCAAATGCACGATAATGATTGTTGCAAAGAATTCCGTTTAATTTACAACCGTCTTTTTCTTTTTTCCTTTCAAGCTGTCCGCTATTTGGAAGTTTTAATTGTTGTTGGGAGATACATTTCAGTGTCTGCGTCCGTTATTGAGAATGTCCGCTATTTGGAAGAATTTTATCATAAAGGCCAATGTTATTTTGCAGGGGAATTTTAAAATGTCCGCTATTGAGAGGAGTCCGCTATTGGGAAGTGTCCGTTAAGGGTAGTTTACTTCCTAAACTATGCGCCGCAATGCCGAATCGAAAATCGGCCAGTCCAGTGCGTTCCGGTACAAAACAGATGCTCTGTTCTAATGCGGGGGCGGACTAGAACAACTGTTGTTTACATAAAACGAACAGCAAATACAAACTTTCAATCCATTAATAGACCATTAAGGTAAATTTCCATTTTATTCAACAATATTGCTCCATTTTTAATTGCACGTTTAAAAAATAAATAATAATGGTTTACTGCACAAAATCACACGAAGTTTTTTTTCTATTGCAAAATTGTAATATCTCCCGCTTCCGTAAAGCAGTATCATTTTTAAAGAAATTTCTGGTTGTGTGATTTTCGAAACGGGTAAGAGACTCCCACTTTCTATAATCTTTGAGAAACTACTACAAAAGTTCGCCGATTAGGTAACCTTCTTTGCGAGAAACGTTGGCGGTACATCCTTCTTGGCGCACTTGATTTACGACGACTTTCTCCATAAATTAATAACATATCTGATATCATGATATTCTTCACATTGTAAGTTGTTTATCGAATGCCTGTACTGAACTGCCATACCCTCAGCAGGAGACCTATGGACAGGGAGCTTGAACTCAGCTGAGCTGTACGTCTGTGCAGAGCAGTCAGCTGCATGAACCCTGCTGAACACGTTACCACGTCTCTTACGCCAGAATATTAACCAATTTAAACACGCATTATTATTTAATTTCACGAAAACGTAATAGAAGACACAAATATTTATTTAAACTAATATTAATACTTTTCTAGATATACCTACTGGTCCACACCTGTGGAGTAACGGTTAGCGCGTCTAGCCGCGAAATCAGGTGGCCCGGGTTCGATTCCCGGTTGGGGCAAGCTATCTGGTTGAGATGTTTTCCGGGGTTTTCCCTCAACCCAATATGAGCAAATGTTGGGTAACTTTCGGTGTTGGATCCCGGATTCATTTCACCGGCATTATCACCTTCATCTCATTCAGACGCTAAATAACCTAAAATGTTGATGAAACGTCGTAAAATAACCTACTAAAATAAAAAAAATATACCTACTGATGTAATTGTTTTCGTAATTTTACTAACGATATAAGCAGTATAACGCAAATAATTTTTTTTTCTGGAAAAACTATAACATTTTGACCCTATGTTGTATGAACATTTTTTGATCCTGTAGACAGTGTAGACCGTCCCCGAAGACTGTGAAAAGAACGGCACTTATACCCCTTACACTCTGTATAGAGGGACTCTTGTTTACTGCACGTGCACAATGTGTTGTAAGCGAAACATATAATTTTTTACACTGTGTATTTTTCTTTTTTTTTTTAACTTAACATATTTGAATATAAAGAAAATAAAAAAAGTTACAAATAAAGTAATTGTACATTGCATTGTACATAAACACAGACAAAACTTGCACTCAGAATATAGCGTAGGCCTACGTCATTCTGAGGACGGTTGATAAGATCGCTGAATATCAGCAATGCATCGAAAATGAAAATTTATAAGATCATCGTCATGACGACAGTGGGCGTATGCATTTTGTTTAAAAAGTCTACAGATATTGGGCTTAACATAGAGGTCCCAATTAGCCATATGATTATACCGATTTTTCCGTAGAAGCCACAATTTCCAATTGAGGTTAAATTTTTCTACAATATCAGCTTTTTCTAAATGAGAAATATTCATCTTCCAATACGAGCGCTCCATCGGAAGACAACTCAAATTTAACTTAATTTTCATTTATACTGCCGCATGATCAGAAAAAGGCACTGGCAATGTTTCTACATTTTGAACACACGATCGTAACGGCGAAGTGACGTAGAACCTATCTAATCCTGAGGCGGAAATGCCAGCAAAGAAAGTATGTTATGTTTTGTTGGCCAAATATCATGTCTAAAATTCCCGGTACAATCCTCTCGCCGTAATAGACCATTAAAGTCACCGCCAAAAATGTAATACGCAGGCAAACCTCGTAGTAAATACGGTATGTCATTTTGAAAAAAGGCATTCCGCTTGTTGTGTTTATTTGATCCGGATGATGCATAAATGTTGACAAAACATAGTTATGATTAGGCTTCGGCCAAGGGACACAGAGTAACCAGTATGGGGCTTACAGTACACGGAGTATAAATGACGTCATGACCCGTGTGGAGGAGTGACTGCAACAGCAGAGGTGGGTCCGTAATGTGCATTACCGTTGTGTGTATTGCTGCTTGGCTGCGGCACGTGTAACAGTTTCGGCGTAGGGACACCTGATTGAAGGTTACAACTCACGTTAATACTTTAATGGCAGACATTTATTCTCTACACTAGGAATGTACTGTATATACTGCATCTGTACAGGGTGAAATATATTTTGAGCCGTACTGTGACGGACTGTTTACATGTTGAGACACGAAGTAACAGCGCGCTCCATCTCCCACTCCACTCGACCAACACAACACTATCGCCCGTGTGTTCTGAACTTCATGAGTTTCTGTGCAGAGGACTGAAGCCTGGTTATGATACATTCCACTTATTCCTCTGCCTGAAGGTAGTTTTTTCAATATTTTGCAATTCTATTTCAGATTTCACTAATATTGCTATCCCTAGCATTTTAGTACCAATATTGACGTAAGAAGTGTAATTATATACTCGAAAAATCTGTCTACCGTATTTCTTGTAAATATACATTGTCAATATCATGAGCTAAAGAAAAGTCTTTAAAGAATGCAATTTGGTTTGAATATAGTTTCCATTAAAATTTACAGTCGCTATCGTGAATGTTAGTAATATTACTAAAAGTATATACACGAATATACTAGATACAAAGTCATGATTAAAAGCCATTTAATTTCTTTTCCGCAATAATGGAAACCCAAGTTTGCTTATCTCTGCTTTATAAGAGTGTGTAAGATGTCTGGTACTCTTCTGCGATTTAGGGTTGAAATTTCATCACACGGCTCCTCTGCTGTTTCTGCCTCCAATGTACTGTTCTCCAACCAGGAGATTAACTGTGAAATGAATGTGCTTACTATTGCGTCATCTATTGGAGCGAAGTAGATAGATAATATTACCGTTATAACGTCATTTTAAAAGCATGCGCTCTCCTGCATATGTTATTTCCTGTATGGAGGGATTAAAAGACCAGGAGATTAACAGTGATCTAATTTTGTAACTAGGGTAGTATAAGTATGTGTGTATCAGTGTTATCGTTTGTGCAGTGAGAGTTAGCTAATAGAGATACGTGTACCTACGTGTGTGACCTTATGACATCTTATGACATCAACATTCATTCACAGCATTACCCCGCTGCGTCTCATTCCCCTGAGACTTTCTCCTGGTTGGAGAACAGTATCCTGTTCATAAGACATTTCTTCATTCCACGACGATCTTGCAATTGAGGTTCTTGAAGGTCAAGTTGTTTTGTTGTAGTCTGCTCCTCTACAGTCTACACGCACGTCAGTCTCCTTTGCATGTATCGATGTTTTTGACTGTTGATCCTGTTCATGATGTACTGTATAGAAGGCCCCTACTGTACGATGAAGTTTTGCTGTCTTCATTTTTACTCGACTCTTAGAATTAACATCACTTTTTTCTACCGAATCTGTTGTCGAAGTATCGAGAAAGTTTTCTTTTCATTACTCATTTCAGGAATTTTTTGTAGCGCCTGACCATCCTCAATGTCGGAAGGAAAGATTGTTACCTCAACTTCCTTGCCATCTTCAGACTGCAAATTGGAATCGTGTGACGTTCCTGGTACGTTGTCTTGAATTAGATCTTTATGACCGTCAGCATGACACACGTCCATGTGTGTTGCCCCATTAGAATAGTGACCTTTATCCATCGCAACAGAATGTGTTGATGTCAGTAAAAATTCGGTCCCGAGCTGTTAGATTTTCAGACCGTCGGAGCACACGTTTGGGAAGTTGATTCGTATATATGTGAGGTATCACCACATAGGAAGCATTGTTGTTCATGTCTAGCGTACTATATGCTTCAAAATTTGCAATTATAAAATTCGATGGAATATGATTTGCCACATGCATCTGCACAATGTGAATGCCAGTGTCTACGGCGTATGGATATCTTGTAGCCCATTTTTCGTTCACCACTGATTGCACTGTTACATAGTTTTTTTAGGACGTTACAGATTGTATCATTAGTCACTTCTGGTGGTAAATTAAGCACATGCACTGTCAGTAAGACAACATCACTTGGCGTAATTACAACTGTTGTCGTTTCACCATTGAGAAGTGTTACTGTTGATGTACCTGCATGTTGACGCAAGTATTTTTCGTAAGTTACAGTATTGACGAATTTCATATATACAGAGTTTTGTTTCCCTACAAGTTGCAACATTAAAAGTTCACTGTCCATAGATGAATTTTAACAGCGGAAGAACGTTGTTTTTCTTTAGTGAAACAAACCTTGAACGTGTTTACTCGATTTATCTTGATATTCATTTTAGACGATGAAATTCACAATCATAAAAGAGACGTAACGAGGGTACACTGTCACTTGGCGTAGGTGCAGTGGACACAACCTTCCACCACAGCATCCAATGCCAGACTGTACACAATAAGGGAGCTCCATACTTTATTTCCGTATCTGTATATATCAGCAAGAACCTCAGAGGTAAAATAGTCTATTCTTAAATTCGTTTGATGTCTGACAGTCTTTCACATTACTCGGGTGTATGGGGGTGGGTTAGGGTTCCCAGACGTCCCTAAAATACGGGAAATGTCTTCGGGGCAGCTTCCGTCCCGTATTTTAGAGTTCTAAACTGAGAAAATTAATGGAAAAGTTACAACGTCTATTATACATTACAAATTAAAAACATCGCACTTCAACACTGCATTGTAGATGGAATATTATGAAACAATTATTGTGAGTTATTAATTTCTCAAGGCGAGTAATAACAACAGCAAACGTTTAGATGAAGTCTGGATGGATCTTTTTAAAAGTACTGAATAAGAACTCTCAAATATGAAGAAGGTACTGGAGTTCATTATGTGTATCCCTGGGACACATGCGTGTGTCGAAATTTATTTTCTCGCGTGAACGCTCTAAGGAGTGATGAGAAAAATAAATTGTCTGTAAAAACAGTAAAATCAATGCTTCTTGTAAAACCATTCTTCAATGAGGATTGTGTTGCTTTTCATGACACGATTCTTCAGAATAAACAATTGTTATGACAAATTAATTCTTCAGAAAAATACTGAAAGGCCAAAGCGGATTTCTTTATAAGAATATTATCATGTGAGTGACTTAGTGAATTTTGTAGCTATTTCTGTAATAACTTAGTAAAAACAATTTGAAGGCAACTTACATAAAGAAGCAATGCAAATAAGAAATGCAAATAAATCAGTAGGCACTTTCCAACAATGTGGCCTTCGCGATCTCCAGATTTCAATCCGGCCGACTATTGGTTGTGAGGTTACCTTAAAGAAAGAGTTTTCGTGACACATCCAACAACCCTACTGCAACTGAAAAGATGCCATATTGCAAGAAATTGCCAATATTTCAAAACATTATCTTCAAAATGCTGTGCATGGTGTCGCAGACAGAATGCTGTACATCGAACAAGAGAACGGCGCACATCTTCCCAATGTTTTGTAAAACCCATTGTTTGCACTGTGATGTTTTTGTTTTTTCCCCCGTCTCAAATACTATAATATTTATAGCGGTTTAATGTTTGAACGGACTTTTGAAATACCCTATATTATGTTCTTTGTCTTCGACATTATAAATTTCTCCCCTCCACGATAACCGCATTCTTTACACAATTTATACAGAGTTGTAGGGATTTTTCTAGGTTTTTTTTACAGAATTTTGTCTATTTTTTATTAAGAAAGAAATAATTTCAGATTCCCAAGTAGCCTAATTTAAAATGAAATGTATATAATGAAAATTCACTGCTCTCTTAAACATGATTATTAAAGAAACAGGAACAAGACTTGTAATATCCTAAAATACTGTACAGCGAGCCTTTCCTGTATATCCCTTCAATTATCACATTCTTGTCTGACGCAACAGTTCATAAAGGCTAAGTACCAGAAATGGTTCTATGCACTCAGATTCAATCTAAAACCAGCATCAAGTTAATTAATTACAGCCATAGCGTGCGGTGAGTCGTTGCTAGGGCAACCATAATTAGTCATTTATAAACAATTCAGTGTCGGCCACGAAACATAACGTGGTGAACGAGGACCAATATGGATGCAACAAATAATATTAATTCAGGTAAAACAACGCACATACAGCTACTCCGTACTAGTATACAATGAGTCAGCAAAAGTTATATTCTAGTATTGTTAAGATCTTATCTATGTAGTGTTATTGTATTTTATACGCAGATTCCAAACGTCTTATATTAACATTGTTTTGTGCGAACTTTAAGAATTAATTCTTGCATGTAAGCAATGAAATTTAAAATGTACGACTATCTTCACTATGGCTTATTTAAGGAAAGTGTTGTTTCATATACTCGTAATACAATAACAGAAAAAAATAATTACCTAACCTATTTTAACTTCAAAATCCATCTATAGCCTATTATGAAATTTGCTTTGAGAAACTATCTTTCCCGTGACATATTTAGTCAAAACACGCAATTGCATATTTAATAACGTGAATAATTCAATACAACTAATAGAAGTCACCGTAACCCACGTCATGTGTTTATGCTGATTTCTTTATATAGGCCTACTTACTTACTGGCTTTCTTTATATACCAAAATAATCCACGGTGTTCTATAGGTTTGTAATTTAGTACGTTTCGAGGGTATATTTCTGTTTGCATTCTTAAAATGTGCGCATTCCAGTCTTAGTTTTGTTCCCCTAATCTGTTAAGTTCAACGTATTCAGTCCCATTCGAACGTCTGAACTAAACCATGCATTAGGCCTACTCATTATACAGTATATCCTTACAGAGATCAATTTTGTGCGCTTATACTCGTAGTTGCAAGGGAACAGATCGTCGTCGTTACTGCAATAACTCCTATGTGACAATTATCGATTTTCAGATTTTTGCTGTATTAAATAACTTAAATAGTGATACAGCAAATAAGAAAATCTCCTATATATAATTATATTTCTTTCTTTCGAAAATTTAAGAATTCACAGTGTCCTATGTACTACTGCCATAGAATGAATAAATGTGTTTTTCTTCCTAATGAACAATTTTATATTTTGCACATAGGAGTTATTGCAGGAACAACGACGAGATGCATTATAGGACCAAGACCGTCTCCAATACTCAGACCTTAATACAGAAAAAAATACGGCCGCCGCTGAGGTCCAACCATTTCCATTTATATGGACGGTTCCGCCATATCTTTATGTCAAAATAGTTCAATTTTTCGTATTTCTTAAGTTGAATTACCTGTACTAAATTTTGCCTTAACTAAACGTCCAGCGTTAATTTATGAGCAATGTTAAGTTCAATTTCAAAGGCGAGTACGGTACAAGTACAAAGAAATTGCTATGAAGTTATGAACTTGACAGTGCAAACGCAGCCTGAAAATACTTTTCAGTAAGTTGAAAATCAACTTTACGGGGAGTTATACTTGAAAGCTTGATTTGCTTAATACACGTCACTGTTCGTTAACAGAAAGCCACAATTTAAGTCACACAGAGTTAGTGTGCACTCAACTTTGGTTGCTTGACAGCTGTCAGCCCACTTTGAGGTCTGTGGATATAGAGGGAAAAATTGGATTGGTGTCTGGTAGAGTTCCCGGGTAGCTCAGTTGGTAGAGCGTTGGTACGATAAACCAAAGGTCCCGGGTTCGATACCCGGCCCCGGAACAATGTTTCTCTCAAAATTATTCGAAAACATTAATTATTATATATACTAGACATACCCGTGCGCTCCGCTGCACCTCTAAATTTAAAGTAATTACATAATTAAAATAGGACGTTTGATCCAGAGAACATTCGTGTTTGATAGAAGGATAAATCGTTTAATATGTTACTTAATTTAAATTGTATTTAAATAATTGAAATGCGGTCATTTTGGTCCAGAGAGCACTCAGAAGTTACGTAATAACATAATAGCATTATGTCCATATAGAGAAACTACACTTTCCAATGGTGAAATAATAATTAATTATACAAATCGGTTAATTTAGCTCGATATTACTTCATACAAACACACAAACATACTCTGTAGGCTATGTTTCATAGCTTTCGATTGTTGTTGTCCAAGGCCCCTTATAGACGTAGTCATTTATTTTCATTTCATTACACCGCCTTAGATGCCATTCTATTTTAATTTTAAAACTCTTTTATCTCATTAAATATCAGTCCTATAAAAAATTTTTATAGAATAATACTCATTTGTAAAGAAACTTTTGTTATGTAACATATTTCACAAAAATTAATAATAATAAGCGAGATATTTCGATTTATTTAATTCAGGCCCCCTTATAACCCCCCTTTTAAATAATGTATTTTGAATGTAATATAGCCTAAAATCTAAGTTACAGCGAACTTAATTTATATTCCAATTTTCATATAAATCGGTTCAGCCATTATCGCGTGAAAAGGTAACAAACATCCAGACAGACAGACAGACATACAAACAAAAATGTCAAAAAAGCGATTTTCGGTTTCAGGGTGGTTAATTATTAGACATAGGATTTTTAGGCACTAAAAATTGAAGTTTTAGGCGCCTAAAATAAGCTCAAAATTTGTAAAATTAGGCTCTATTTTAATGAAAATAAGGCATTTTTAGGCACATCAAGGTATCATATTTATTTCTTTCACTGAAATTTTTAGTTATACACTAAAATACGCACAAAAAAGTATGTTTAAACATTAAAAAAGAATACTATATTATATTTATAAACAGAGCTGCACAAATTTAATATATTGAAACTAATGAAATAATGATTATTGATATCAAGATTACTCATTTTAAGTTATTGAAATTCAGTTCCATGCTCAGACTTTATTATAATTATCTGCACAGTACACCACGAGACTTTTTTCTCAATTCTCCACAGTTAAACTTTGCCTTTTGTCACTGAGAATCATTTTGAAAGCAGAAAAACTTCTTTCAACCGAAACTGATGTGAGAGGCGCAAATTTTAAATTAGGTACAATAGAAACATCAATACTTACTGGAACATTTGCACTTTCCCCGATATCACTCTTGATACTTTTTCCAACAATGAAAATCCTACATTCTTATTTAATACGTTGTCCCACTTATTTTTAACTTTTTTCCCAGTTTCGCCCAAAGCAGAATGTATTTTCACTTGAGCTTCCTTTACTATTGCTATTTGGCTACAAAGAGATTGTTTTTCACGTTCTAAATGTTCAATGCTTGCAGGTATGAAAGAAAAGTTTGATGTTATGTAGGCAATATCGTTTTTCACTCGTGAGTCATTCAGACAATCTTTCACTGCTTTCACACACGCTGCACTATCAGTTTCAGCTAATTTATCAATAACTGTGACCACTTCTTTAAAATACTTAGAATAATACACCACTGACTGAATCTAGGTTCCCCATCGTGTAACAACCGGCTGAGGTGGGAGTGGGATATCTGGAAAGTTCTCTCTGAATATTGAAATCCTGGATGGGGCTTTACAAAAACATTTTTTTGTGTTAGAATTAAACGAATTGACAAGAGGAAATTCATCCCGGATTGTTTCAGAAACCCTGTGAAGGCCATGTGCTAGACAGGTTACATGCGTGAGGTTAGGACAAAATGTTTTAAGAAGTGGAGCTGCAGCAACCATGTATGAGGCAGCATCAGTACAAAACAACAGAACTTTAGAATCGTCTATATTACCTGAGTATAAAGACTGTAGGCCTTTATTTACAAAATAAGCAATGGCTTGGCTATTCACTTTCGAAAGTTCCTTAACACATACGAGGTGTGGAATCGAAGGTCCATCAGGACTAAGTTTTCCTACTACCATATTTGCTATATACCTATTCATAGGATCTGAGGTTTCATACACAGAGACCCATATGTAAGAATCACCTATATCCTCCCGAATGGAAGCTAAAGTTTCATTGTATATTCTGTCTAAGTAATTTTTTCTTTGGGTCGACTCAGATGGGATATTTTGTTTGCAGTATTTTTGTAAAAACTGTCTTAAAACCGGATTTTCAATTGCATTCCAGGGAATGTTAGCAGCAACAAATGCTCTGGTTAAATCAGCATAGAAATTGCTGCTGAGATTGGATGAAGTAGGCTGTGTTAGTAAAGTTTGTTGCAGTTGATTTTTCTGCTGAGCTTTAGCCTTATGAGCCGCTCCTTGCACATGCTGCTTTAGGTGGCACTTCTTTTCTTGCGAAATCTAAAAATGTAAAGTAAACTGAATTAAAATAAAATCCTAATTGTTGTATTGCCGTATTTCTATCACAAAGTTAGTGGGTTCGAACAATCAAAATTTTAATGACCTGCAAATACTTTAACTATCGGAATTTAAAAGGTTAAAGTGTAGTCGTCTTAAAAAGAATTATACCTCAGGATAGCTCAGTCAATGTATAAATATTATAGGCCTACTCATTAAAATTAATAGAATTTATATATTTCAACTATTGTTACATACCTGTTTGCTACAAATCTTGCAGAATATTATTTTTCCATCATAAGTGAATTCTGAATATTCTGTTAGCCATTGCCGGATCAATGTAGATTTTGCACTTATATTTTTCGGCATTATCGCGTTAAACTTCACAGGTAAACGTCCTACCGCTCAAAACTTCTCAACACAAATAAGGTGAGGGAAAGAGCAACTGTTAACGAGCATTCAAATGAACCGTTGTTATTGAGATTCAATTGGACAAAAATAAAAAGTTCCACTTATTGTTGCATTTCCTGGTAGTGTTAACACTAGGAGGGCCATTCTTTTAAATATTTTGTAACGGTTTACCCTACTAATTCGCAGTTTTACGACTTTTCATAAATATTTCAAAAACACTCTTTCTCCAAAAATTGTGATTTTATGACACTCTGAAGGGCAGTACTGCTAATCGGTTTCAGACCGAAAACAGTCATTTTTATAGTATAGTATATCTCTGAATCGGTAGCAGCACATGTTGTGATTGTTGCCTGCTTCAAAACTAAGGTTGGTTCTTTGTCGGCATGTATGCCTCCAAACATGTTAAATTCGGTGAAATCTATTGCGAGTGTCGTGAGATTCAAAACATTTTGTTTCCTTTATCAATGGTTTCCTGGCCGGTGTGAAGCAAACTTTCCACTTTTTAAATGCCTTAAATTTCGCAGTGAATGCATGTATAAATTATAAAAAGTAAGAGTAAAATGCGAAACTTTACAGTGAGTTAGGCATTTTTAGGCGAATATTAAAAAATTAGGCTCTAATAACCGTTTTAGGGCATTTTAGGGCACTATAAAACTCTTTGAATACCTTTCAATTTCCATGAAATACAAATATTAATAATTATTTTTACTTTTCTCCTAATGAAACAAAATAGGCATTTGCCCTAGAATCCGATGTCTGTTAATTATATATATTAGGACCAATTATTTTTGGAAAATCGAAAATTACCAGAAAAATTTCGGCTACAGATATATTATTAGTATGTATACAATATATACTAGCCGTACCCGTGCGCTCCGCTGCACCTGTTAGAAATAAATATAAAGTAATTACATAATTAAAATAGGACGTTTGATCCAGGGAACTTTCGTATTTGATAGAAGGACAAATCGTTTAATATGTTACTTAATTTAAATTGTATTTAAATAATTAAAATGCGGTCATTTTGGTCCAGAGTGCAATCATTTTGTGCAATGACAATTCCTTTAACATGTTTCTTAATTGTTATTACATGCAACCATAATTTAATGAAAATGGACATATAATTTATTTTTAATGTGTATACTTTATATTACTTGCTATATGTTTAAGAAGTTACTGCAATAACATTGTAGAATTATGTGCATCTAGAGAAACTACACTTTCCAATGGTGAAATAATAATTAAACAATTAATTAGCTTCCGATATTACTTCATACAAACACAGAACAAATCTCTGTAGGCTATGTTTAATAGCTTTCGATTGTTGATGTCCGAGGCCCCTTATAGACGAAGTCATTTGTTTTTATTTCAGTACAGCACCTTAGATGGCGTTGTTATTGTAATTTAAAAACTCATTTATCTCATTAAATATCAGTCCTATCAAAATGGTGTATAGAATAAAACTTATCGGAAATTAGTTTTAAAGAAACTTTTGTTATGTAACATTTTTCACGAAAATTGATAATAAGGGAGATATTTCGATTAATTTAATTCAAGACCCCTTATAACCCCCCTTTTAAATAAAGTATTTTGAATACCATATAGCCTAAAATCTAAGTTACAACGAACTTAATTTATATTCCAATTTTCATATAAATCGGTTCAGCCATTATCGCGTGAAAAGGTAACAAACATCCAGACAGACAGACAGATAGACATACAAACAAAAATTTCAAAAGAGCGATTTTCGGTTTCAGGATGATTAATTATACATGTTAACACCAATTATTTTTGGAAAATCGAAAATTACCAGAAATTTTTTGGCTACAGATTTATATATATATATATATATATATATATATATATATATATATATATATATATATATATATCGATAAATTGATCGAAACGCTACTTCCGTTGACCTTTTTTTTTGCGGCTTTGCATATTTTTATATTTAGGATGGGTCCTATAATGCATCTGTTCCGTTGCAAAGTAGCGTCAATGCGAGGCAAAGGAATGCGATTGTTTAACATTGAATTTCATTTACCTACATTTGTGCACTCGTGAAGATTATTACGCAGTAGGCCTATCAATTTATTTAAGATATAACGAAAAGCGCTAAACAATTAAACACACTGCAAATGCGGTTGTTCTATTCATATCATTTGGGGGGGGGCGTTTTACAACGCTTTATCAACTGCTCTGGTTATGTAGAGTCTGAGTGAGATGAAGGTGATAAATCTAGAGAGATGAGTCCAAGTTCCAAAGCCGAAAGTTATCCAACATTTGCTCTTAAATGGTTGAGGGGAAAACCCCGGTAATACCTCAACCAGGCAACTTGTCCTAACCAGGATCTGAACACTGTCCCTCTCAATTCACGGTGAGGCAGGGTAACCGTTACTCCACAGCGGTGGACTCTACCCGCATCCTGCATAATAATTCATAGGGAGTTATTGGCAGCTACTGGATGACTACATCATTGAATTAAATTGAATTTAGGGAAGGGTCATTACGACCAGCAGTGCGACCTTTCCAGATCAACTGCGCTAACCCTCAAGCTACGCGCATTTCCAAACCCACAACTGCTGACTACACTAAGGTTCGTTGCGGATTCAGGTTTCGAGCAGGCAAATCCAGTCTTTTGTGAGTGGCCAGTCGGCGTTTCAGGGAAAGCTTCGGAATAATGAAGTAATTAGTAGATGCGTAGTGTGGAAAAACAGGAGAAACCCAAGAAAAACCCCAATTTGTGACCTTGGCCATCACACTGTTACACTGCCTCGGTTGCTGCGCGATCCGCCAATTCCTGCCTTAAATCCCCCCCCTCCCCACGTATCGTTAGGTGACGTCACCCGCTCCAACTCAAGATTATAGTGGATTCTTCATCTGTCAATCACCCCATACTTCATTTGAATTCGTCGTGTAGTATAGAAATAAAATTATAGGCGCGACAAAACTCGTCTGAAAATGTATCGGTCGATGTTCTGGGATCGCATCCTAGTACTGCACCGAACTTATAGACATACTCGTATTTACGTCAACACAGTGGATATAGCACACTTAATGCAATTTCAAATGTGTTATCGAACATATATCTGTGGCTAACGAGAAAGACAGGCTTCGGCACGAATTTGAATCACGTGGTTATTGTGTTCTAGTCATGGCCATCTTAACAATCGTCTAATATAAATAGGCCTACATGTTCAAAAAAAAAAAAACAAAGGAATTGCTATATTCAACTCATGTTAAATGTGCATTTATATATAAACTTGCTCAATGTTGGCCATGTTATGACTAAGAATGTGACGTCACGCCTTAACCTGTCTTTCTCGTTAGCCACGAATATATATCCTAATGACGTCACTGAAGATGTACATTTAAGCGACGTGCCTAATTTCAAGTATGCTCCAGCTGTGTCAGCCAACGTGGAATGCAGTTTTTCCATGTGTTGGCGTAAGTTTTTTTCTTTCATGTAACAGGTGTTGTTCTCAACGGAAAATGTGAAAATGATATTCAGTGTGTACGCCTACTATAAAAAAATCACACAAGGATTATAAGGTTTATGTTTGCTAATATTTAATGTGCAATATTGTAACGGCATGTCAATTGATGTAAATTTTGGGAAACCAACAAAAGCTATATTAAGAGGTTCACAAAAGTAATCGTTTTTTTTTTTTCTGATTTTTAATAATGTAGGCTACCTATGTGAAATTTTGAGAAGAGCTTTTAACATATATTAATGATTCATTTTTTAATCATTTCCTTAATTTTCACACAATGGAAATTAGTGACATGTTCTTAAAAAATGGATCCAATTAAATAATTGAAACGTTTATTATTTATGTAGACCAATAGGCCTATATTTCTTTAAACTATGTAATAGATTAATTTGTTCTCAGATAATTTAGTAATAAGTTGCGTGTAATTTTCGATGACTGCTTTGTCAATGCAGTAGCTCGGTTCCAGATCACTAAACCTTGGGCTATACTCGTATAAACTACGTTTCAACATTACCTTGAAGTGCTCCAAATCCTTTGCCCTGCTTATAACTTATAATAAACTAATTAGACCTATTCATTAATAATAACAAAACTGTATTTGGAAATATAACAGATTTAAGTCAATGATATTTATTTATAACAAGACGTGCAGCGAAGCGCACGGGTATGGCTAGTTATTAATAAATCACTTTAAGTAACAGATGTTTGGTAACGCTGTTGCTAGACGAGTGCTTCAACATAAGACCCGGGGAAAGTAAGAGAAGACAGCTCATGAGATGTTAGCATTGACTACATAACCGCCCTCACTTTTGCGGAGAAGGGGCGGGTCCATGCGTTGGCAAGTGCTACTATATTTACTGCGATGTTGGAATGTTTTCTAGAAACAAAGTCGATTTCCCGCTGAATAAAAAGGAATATCGCAAAATGACAAAAGAAAAATTCTGCACCTTTGGTCTTAAGAATTTACTCTGTGAAGTTATTGTCTCTGAACGCCATTCACTCTATATACGTGGTACAGTCATTAAGTTCTGACACTGACGCCTGAAGGGTAGGCACCCACAAGAATCTGGATGTCTCAGAAGATGCCGCGTGATACGGCGTACACTTAAACAGATCGACATCCTCCCTCAATATAGTCGCCGTTGGCCGCTATGCACGTCTGCCAACGTTGGTGTAGCTGCTGGAAGCACCGCTGAAAGATGTTGGCAGGAAGATGCCGTACGGCTTCTCTTGTGGCAGTCATGACCTTTGCTGGCGCATTAAAATTACGCCCACGTAGGATTGATTTTATGAGGGGAAAGACAAAAAAAAAATCGCATGGTGCGAGATCAGGTGAGTACGGAGGATGTGGCAAAACAGCGACCTGTTGCCTTGCAAGTTCCTCTTGGACAAGGATGGAGCGATGTGCAGGGGCGTTGTCGTGTAGCAACAGCCAATTCTTCCTATGCCAAAGCTCAGGACGCTTACGACGAATTGAATTGCGTAAACGGCCAAGAATCTCTTTGTAGAGGATCTTGTCTACAGGTGCACCTTGTGGGATGAATTCTATGTGAACAATTCCATTTGAATAAAAAAACTGTTAAAGCACCACCTTGCCTTTTGACCTGTCTTGTTGCGGATTTTTCTGTCGTGGAAATAATGGCGTTTTCCAGGTGGCGAATTGTCGGTTCAGTTGCGGATCGTAAAGGAAACACCATGTTTCGTCTCCAGTTATGATTGGTTATAGCAGTTTCGCCTAATTTCTGACAGAACGTGACGTTTGCCCGTTGCTCAAACTGCAACATACTCAAGTTCCGACGCGCACATTCAAATCACCGTCACAACAAAGACCGTAGTTCTGCTTACACTATATGCACGTAACTGTATGATGCTGGGACGAGAGACTAACTGACAAGGTACCATATCACGGCGCCACCTATCCGTTCTAGTGCACCACACCGCCACTATGCTCTCAGTCTCAGAACTTAATGAATGTACCACGTATATGCATTTGTACTTGCATGTATTTTATAGACTTTATGTTTATATTCCAGCTGGAGAAATGGGGTCAATCTACAGTCCTACCACGAAGCCCTATGTGTCCAAGCCACAACTCTCAACACTGCGGGGCTCTTCCCCTCTGCATCGCAAGCCCATGTTCTACTTGGGCATCCTCCTCACAGCTGGCCTTTTGGGTCTGATAGTGTTCTTGATTGTGTATTTCACTATGTCAGAAGGTAAAGCATGCGTGTTTCAACTTCATACTTCAGTTACGAAGTTCGTAAGCTATTGATGTGTTTAGTATCATGGATGTTTTGAACAGGAATATCAATATTATTTCGTAAAACACTCCAAAATTACTCAACTTCATTTAAAAATGCTCTACTTCATTTTAAAAACTAGCTATTCCACAAGGTTAACATAAAATATACTCAGTTTTATATGGATTAACTTAAATTGACGACGTCATCTAGATGGTATCGATATTAGCTAATTTACCCAGCTAATGTAACTTAGCCGACCACACACCAGTGTTTAATACTATGAAGTCTACAAATCTGAATAACGAACCAATCAATCAATCAAATCAGATTAGGGAGCAAAAATAATTAAAAGGTACGCGAACTAACGTCTTTGCAAGGAGATTTGGAGCTGTGAATTCGAATCGAGTTGGTCGTTTGTCTCGTTGCGTTTTTCGACTTTCCATTGCAGGAACCTATAGAAATTCTGAAGTCGAAAGCCGAATAATGAACAAAACCTAACAGATCACACATAATATGCATCCACTCACAAAAATTCAACAGCCTTAGTTCACAACATAGTTCATCTTGGCTCAAAATAAAAATCAACACAGCATATTTTTGCTTCAATGCTTTCCCTACTTGCATTTGTTTCAGTTTTCAGTTTATTTCTCTATGCAGTGTTTTAGAGCACTAATAACTCTCAACGGAAACAGACTCTAGAGCAGGGGTCGTCAGCACAGAGCAAGCTGGGGCTAGTCTCTCTTACCCGCGGAAAATGCAATGCACTAGGGTGCACGCCGTAGCTGCTAGCGGGTATGCTCTCTATCTCTCCCTGTTGCACGACAGTGCACACGGGACAGCACCGCATACCCTTTGCACATTTCAGCGAGTGCTGGCGACCACTGCTCTAGAGCAGCCATCGTCAACTAGACTGCACACTAGTTCGGAGCGCCAAGACGCTGGCTGAGGAGGTAGTACTATGCAGTGTGCAGTGTCTCGAGCCAAGCCATCACAAAAGCCAACTTTCTAACCATAATTTACAATGTCTTCTTCGAGTGCGTTCTACACGAGCATTGATACCTATTATTGACCAGTTAATGAGGGAAAAACGAATTAAAAAATGCAGGAAAACCAATGCTAATGATCAGCGAAAATAGTCTTTGTCATTTGTTATTTACATTGTAATAAAATAATTTAGGCCTACTTCAGTCTTTTAACAGAAACGACAGTAAGTTTCATATGTTATACATATAACAAATAATTGGTTTTGTGATATATAGTGTCAGATAAAATAGATAATTTATTGTATTTTATTGGCGACACTTGAACAAAGGAATAGGATGACATAATTTAAATATTAGTAATGGATTCGATTTGTTTAATATCTTGTAACGTTTAAAATGCATTATAGGTATGTAAGTTCTCAATTACTTTAATACGAAAAAAATATATTAGCTTTCAAAACCGTTACAATACATAACGGAAAAATACAATTTGCTTCTTGTCTTAAACTGAAAAGTGTTTTACTTGTTACACAGTTCCTCTTAAAATAAATTAAGTGCATGCTTCTTCCGTCTTTATTTTAATTATAATTATTAGAGAATGATTAAAAGGGTTGAACAAGTGAACGGTCGCCACTGCCATCACCTGAATCCTTCCCCCCAACTCCTGCTGCACAGTTGATGTCTAATGGAGACAACTGAGCTAGCGAGCAAACTGTGTCTCCACCATAGTGCACAGAGATGACGACTCCTGCTCTAGAGGATGTGAATGACCTTTTATAGATGAGAATATGAAGGTATATTTATTGAGTTTTTATATCAAAAGCAATCTTTCAAAGTCCACACCAAATTTAGACGCATGTTCACAAAAATTCAATAGCCTTAGTTCACAACAGTGCTCCCAGCATAGTTCATCTTGGTTCAAAATAAAAATCAACACAGCATATTTTTGCTCCATGCCTTCCCTGCTTGCTATGGTCTCAGTTTTCAGTTTATTTCTCTATGCAGTATTTTAGAGCACTAATAACTCTCAACGGAAACAGAATCTAGTGGATGTGAATGACCTTTTATAGATTAGAGTGTGAACGTATATTTATTATTTTTTTATATCAAAAGCAATCTTCCAAAGTCCTCACCAAATTTAGACGCATCTAGCCCTTGTTTACTGCGCTCAAGCGGGTATACCATCCGAATTCACTTGTTGACAGTATAACATCTCACAAATTTGCTATTTTTCAAACTACACATCGCAAGGCTTTACAGTTCTTGTAGTTTTTGCTGTTTATAAAAAGGCTGCTTTCTGATCCAGTGTGTTATTGTGTCCATTAATTTAACGAAAACACGGGCTGCAGATCGCGTGTGGCTGTACTGTACAAAGCTGTGTTGTCACGTCTTGCTTAATTTTATGTTTCATAGGCCTAGATAGTTTAATTAAGTATAGCGCAACCAATAGTTTAGCAGTGTCGGCGAAATTACTAAACGTCTTACGCAGAGCGCATGTAGTATCAGACCTGTCAACCTTTTATAAGAGATGAAATGCAGGGGATGGGAATTTAGTAGGACATATCCTATTCAAAAATAATAATAGTAAAGTAATAGTAAAGTAATAATAATAATAATAATAGGCCTAATATACATATTATTATTAATATAAATGGAACGAGAACAAAAGAAACACGAAAGTTATGCGATCACCTTTAAATCCGTGTCAATGCGGGATAGCAGAAGTCGTGACCTAATTGCGGGTGACTCGCGCATTATGCATGGAAGTTGGTAGCAGCGACCTGCTTCCGATACGGAGAAACAAGAACAAGTATGAAACAAAAAAATGAATAAACCAACCGAGTAAAATAAATAATCTTGCCAAAAACGATTTTTCTTAAACATTTCTTAAAACACCAGCAATTAGGTAAAACTTTGTATTCTTATGGGAAGTGATGACAAGTTGTTATTAAAAATACTTAATCCTTTTCGTACCATAAGTTATTGAGGTACTCTCAGAAATAAAATATATGTTTTTAGAAAGTGCAGCGAAGTGCATGGGTAAGGCTAGTATATAAAAAAAACGCGTAAGAGCATTGACTAGTATTCTGTAATGTTCAAACATGAAAGAGGAAATCGAGACATTACAAACTTCGTCTTATTTAATATGAAAACTAACCGCAAGATCTGTGCTCAATTGTTTTTTTATTTTAGCAGGTTATTTTACGTCGCTTTATCAACATCTTAGGTTATTTAGCGTCTGAATGAGATGAAGGTGATATGCCGGTTAAATGAGTCCGGGGTCCAACAACGAAAGTTACCCAGCATTTGCTCATATTGGGTAGAGGGAAAACCCCGGAAAAAACCTCAACTAGGTAACTTGTCCCGAACGGGAATCGAACCCGGGCCACCTGGTTTCGCGGTCAGACGCGCTAACTATTACTTCACAGGCGTGGACTCTGTGCTCAAATCTTTAAGCGGTTTAAAATAGCGTCCTGCAATGTTCGAACATAAGAGAGGTAAACAAGACATTACAAAATTCGTTTCATTCCATAACAAAAGCTAATCGCAAGATCTGTGCTCAGATCCCTAAGGGCCGTATTCATAGACATTCTTAGCGCAGGCTTCCGGTGGATATCAGCGAACTAAAGTTTTTTGTATTCATAAACCAGTGTTAGCGATATGATATGATATGAATCCAGTACAAAGTAACCGGTCGATAGTCGGGGCTAGTTCAGCACGCTCGTAGTGCGGGCTAGCGAAATGTCTATGAATAGCACCCTAAGAGGTCAAAACATGAAGGGATGGGAGTGGAGGACAGCGAATTTTTTTTTGTAACAATGTGGATCAAACACGACAGAGCGAATATCGAACTTGATCATACTCGACAAACTTGAACAGAACATAGCGCCTGTAATGCATGAAGCTAATTGAAAGCATGAAGGAATGGGGGAGTAAGACAAAAATATTTTCATAATATTGAATAACAAACATGATAGGCCTCCTCCTGCAAAGCGAACATCGGCAAATATTGAACTTCGACATACTCGACAAAATAAACCGAACATAGCGCCTGTAATGCACGACGCTAGTTGAAAGCATGAAGGGATGGGAGAAGACAGCAAATATTTTCATAATATTGACTAACAAACATGATAGGCCTCCTCCTGCAAAGCGAACATCGGCAAATATTGAACTTCGCCATACTCGACAAAATAAACCGAACATATCGCCTGTAATGCACGAGTTGAAAGCATGAAGGGATGGGAGAGGACAGCAAATATTTTCATAATATTGGCGAACAAACATGATAGGCCTCCTCCTGCAAAGCGAACATCGGCAAATATCGAACTTCCCCACACAAAATGAATCGAAAATAGTGTCAGTCATGCACGACGATAATAATATATAGTACAGGTTGGATAGTATGTTATAATAATGTAAAATAACCTATTATTAAAATGAGAACATTTATTTGACAGCTTGGATATTATTTATTTCATTTATTAATAGAGTAGATACTGTAAGTTGTAATTATGTATAATATGAAAATATGTTTTTCTATTTATTAACATACTAACAGGTAGGATAATCTAAGTTAATTATGTGCAGTATGAAAATGAAGTCATATTTTATTTATGAACAGGTTGGATAAGTTATAATGATGTGTAGTATGACTAGGAAATCATTTACTTTTTCTGGACTTATACAATTTATCTTATATTAGGCCTATGTGTTCATATTCTAATACTTTCTTCATCCGTATAGTTACACATCTATTGTTAGCGAGCAACTGTGATTTATTTGAATATTATGTCAAGAATGTAATTATAGCTACTATCTGTCGGTAATTGGTATAGGCCTAGTTAAAACTGTCATATATTTTTAAAATGAAATGTGATTTACCTATATTTACATAGATTTCTGTGGATGTTTAATGATAATTTTGTAATAAAAATTCACAAGATTTGTTCTAAAATCCACAGCTTAAAGCATGAAGGGTTGAGAGGGGAGAATAGGAGAGGCCAGTGAACTTGAAGGGACAGGTTCGAGCGAGCTGAAGAGATCCGCTTCTTCAATGATGATTTTAGTTCTTGTCACTCTCGACAAACTTGAATCGAAAATAGCGCTTGAAATGCACGACATTTGTATGTATGATGATAATATGTGAATGAATGATGGTGCAATGAGTCAGAGGTTCGAGGGACTACTTACATGATATATTTTGCTTATATTATATGCAGCATCAACTTGATAAGCAACACATAGCTTGAACCTTTTTTTATAACATGGAGATAACTATACCTATGTGTTTCCCACACGCGCATTGAGAAATATAATAGATAAATTATATTTTGAAAAAATTAATAATTTATACCAACCTAATCTTTAGAATTACATCTCTACAATTTTAATTCCAAATACAATTTGTTCTCTTTCATATATCAATAACAAAATACTGAAAGGTAATAATACAACTTTAATAATGTAAGATTAAGGTACAGTAATATAATTATGAAGCTTTGGGATAATGTTAATAGTTTCTTCAAGGTGTCTCGCATTTCCCTCAGATTAAATGTTGCAAGCGTCCCTTATGTATAATGTGTATTCTGAAATCCTGGTACCTATACTTCCTGACCACCGCTGTGGAGTAAGGATTAGCACATCTGACCGTGAAACGAGCGAGTTCAAATCCTGGTTGGGACAAGTTAGACAAATTACCTGGTTGGGTTTTTTGCGGGATTTTCCTTCAACCAAATCAAGCAGAATTGCTTGGTTACTTTCGGTGTTGAACCTCGGACTCATTTCGCCATCATTAATTCACATGTCATCTTCATCCATACCATAGCCCGGGTTAAGTTCACGAATCATTCGGCGTTCGGCTACCCATTCATTCACAGAATAGGAGTGGTAAGCACAGTAAGCCTCAGGCTGCAGTATAAGCCTTCAGGTCCCTCCTCCGTACAAGAGAGAGAGAGAGAGATAGAAGAAACTGTACTTCTCACTTTCCTAGATTGTCCCCTGCTTTGTCAGCAAGAGACCCCTCCAGTCTCATTGGACGTTGCAATTTCAGTATGTTCACCTGTAGAGACCTCTGTCAGCAAGACAAGGTTAGTTGAGTCGCGTAATAGATGGCCAGTAATGTGCAATGTCGTAGATCTATTACACGAGACCCGTGGATTTACTTCCCAGTCGATGAGCCAGACTTTAAGATTTTTATCCTAACTTAAAAGCATAACGCTCTCTACCAGGCTTGGATTCACAAGCAAAAAGAAGTTAAAGTACTATGGAGAACGACTGAAAGGGGCGTGAAATATAGGCCTAGGATTTGAGGGTAATCTTCGATAGAGTAATTTAAAGTTTGCCGTTATCGGTTGATTTAGCGGATAGTGATTTCCGTTAAGAGATTAGGCCAGGCTTATTGTCAGGAGACTATGGAGACTGGCCGTGGGGACAATGCTTCCTTCACTTCGTGTAGCGAAGTTCACCGTGTCTTAAAAAATGTTAACACTTATTAACACCTAGTGATTCAGTTTATATTTATGTGATTGTACACAGAACCTTCGGAGTAATATGATTTTTTTCTTCAAAATAAGACAGGTCATGGTATTTCCATACTAATAATGAATTTGTTTCCTTCTCTGTTGTAAAAATGGCTACAAAATTCAGTTTGGAGGAATTACCAAGTATGCGGCATAAATGGAGGTGTTTCAGTGCTCCACAATGGTGTGTAAAATACATGAAGCATGCCTAGATCAGGCCTGCACATGGTTTGTACTCTCCGAGTCGGCTCACAGCTTGAGAGCGGAATGCAGATATTAGCTGCGCTCTGTATAAGGGTGGACTGGAAGAAGGGGTAATCTCACACAAAATATATACAAAAGTACTAGTACGAGTGTTCATGAAATGAATTCCCGTTCAGTGTTTACAAAACTATCTTGACTATTATTAATTAATAAAGAAATATTTATTTTACAGAAATAATAGAAATTCTATAGCTACTTAAATATGCAATATCATTTTGTTATATTTTTATTTATCAGTAGGCCTACATCAAAATGGGGTTTTATGCTGTTGGCAGCTGAAAGGAACAGTAGTCTACTGATCGTAATGAAACATCAGTTACAGATGTTCGATGTCTGCCTTTATTAAAGTTGATAATAGAAAACAGTTGCTTACAAATATAAATGTTGAGCCAAACATAGCAATCATTTTCACAGCCAGCTTGTGTAGTCGTGGATATTATTGCTGAGATTTAGTCTTGTAAAACTCAACCAGACTAGTAGTATTATTCAAAACGGTCTTTAGTCCTTAGTCCACATTGAAGACCAGTAAGTTCAAGCTGTAAATCTTATGACACTGTTTCAACTGGTGTTGAAGGAATTTATTATGATAACTTTAAACTTCTTTCCAATTAAGACAAGAGCTTGGAACCTAGAATTAAATTCATTTTGAATTTCAATTCATATTTGCACATAATCGTTTAACATGGCTTCATCACGGGCAGTTTCTATCGTTGGAAAGTGAGCCATATTACCTTCCCGAAACTGACTTACGAAAAGTGTAAGTTTACGACTGAAATCTCGTAATTTATTCAACATATCAACAATGAGCTAGCCTTTTCCCTGAAGAGAGATGTTTAAATTGTTGAAGATTAATAAATTCTAACGTACTCTACCTCATGTAATAATGCAACTTTCAACTCTTGAACCTTTTTACTGCGATCTTCACCAATAAAACCATCGTATCTCTATGTGTGGACTAGTAATGACGCATTGTATTATGTTTTTCTGTTGCTTTCGAACTTTTGTGGAAGCTGCTGTGAAAAAAATAAGCATTTTCCCATGAAATATTTAAAGAATTTGCCTAATGACCACTTTTCCGCCCTTTAGATTCCTCCAATATGTAGCCGTAGATAGGGAAAGTGAAATAGCTACTGATAATACACACTATAGCAGATAACTGCGTGGACTATCCTCTACCTATAGCAGGCATACGCCATTCCGACGTACCTTTCCGGCTCTTCCGCTCCGAAGGAGCGGCAGTGCTCAATGTGCGCCGTTTGAGCAGGCCTGATCTAGATTAATCACTTACCGCATTTATTACAAATTGTTCGAAACCAGATCAGTTGCTCACAATTACAAAGTGAACAGGCTGATCTCTTGAAAACATAGTTTCTATACAAAAGCCTCTCATACGTATCCAAGCAAATCAAACAATACAGTCCAAATAGGTCAACTGTATGGAAAACTATTGGATGGTGCTCCACAGCACTTTGCTCGGGATGTCCGAACGAATCATTTCAACAAGATGGATTGGTAAAGGAGGACCAATGCAGTGGCCAACACGTTCGCTGCATCTTACTCCCTGCGATTTTTGGCTATGGGGCATGCTGAAAGATCGTGTATATGCAACTAAACCACTAAGTAATGTTGACAATAAGCGACAGAAAGAGCAACAGATGTAATTTCAATAATCCTACAAGAAATATGCATCCAAGCTCTGCATACCACATGGGAAAGTTTTCTTACAGGTGTTGAACGCGGTGGTGAACAAGTGGAAAAATTCTGAAGTTAGTGTTTATAAGTTGTGTGAAATCACTACCAATATAAAGTTAACATTTTTTAGAGACACGCTGTGTTATTTTGGCAGGTAATTAAAGCTTTTCTCAAAAGACTATAGAAATATCTGACAGCAAATGCTTCATTTGTCTCTTGTAGTGGAACTGAATTCGGTATAGTAGACTTCATTTGTTGGAAACATAATGTGATAAGTAACCATGGAGACAACAATATTCATTATTCCACAAAGGGCATGGCTTTCTGTAGCAGCCATTGCTGAGCCGATAACAACTAGCGATATAATGTTCTGGACGTTATCTATACTAATAATAAATCTGTAGCCGAAATTTTTCTGGTAATTTTCGATTTTACAAAAATAATTGGTCCTAACATATATAATTAACCACCCTGAAAACGAAAATCGCAGTTTTGAAATTTTTGCTTGTATGTCTGTGTGTATGTTTGTTACCTTTTCACGCGATAATGGCTGAACCGATTTATATGAAAATTGGAATATAAATTAAGTTCGTTGTAACTTAGATTTTAGGCTATATAGCATTCACAATACTTTATTTAAAAGGCGGTTATATGGGGCCCTGAATTAACTAAATCGAAATATCTCGTTTATTATTGATTTTTGTGAAAAATGTTACATAACAAAAGTTTCTTTAAAAATGATTTACGATAAGTTTTATTCTTTACAAAATTTTGATAGGACTGATATTTAATGAGATAAATGAGTTTTAAAATTAAAATAACGCCATCTAAGACGATGCAATGAAATAACAAATGACTTCGTCTATAAGGGGCCTTGGACAACAACAATCGAAAAAGGGGCCTTGGACAGAACAATCGAAAGCTATTAAACTTATGTATCGAATATGAATGAGGTCTCGCCCACCTCATTGCATATTACATGACTAGTGTGAACTAGTCAGTTTGTTTTATCACCATTAAGTACGAGAAAAATTCGTACCGGCACCGGGAATCGAACCCAGGACCTCTCAGCTGTGCGCGCTGAGTGCTCTTAACCAACTGAGCAATCTCGGGACACGATCCATGACGCCGGCCGAACTCCTCTCATAGTATTATGTTACGGCCTTACTACCTGCGTTTAAGACGATACACGTCATATATGTATCGTCTTAAATGCAGGTAGTAAGGCCGTAACATAATACTACGAGAGGAGTCCGGCCGGCGTCGTGGATCGAGTCCCGTCATTGCTCAGTTGGTTAAGAGCACTCAGCGCGCACAGCTGAGAGGTCCTGGGTTCGATTCCCGGTGCCGGTACGAATTTTTCTCGTACTTAATGCTATTAAACTTAGCCTACAGACAATGTTTCTGTGTTTGTATGAAGTAATATCGGAAGCTAAATTAACCGATTTGTATAATTAATTATTATTTCACCATTGGAAAGTGTAGTTTCTCTAGATGGACATACTGCTATAATGTTATTACAGTAACTTCTTAGTAAATCGAGGACAGGTAAGATTAAAATAGCTTCTTATGCACAGAAAATTTGATAGGCTATTTTGTACATTCGTTTTCTGTATTTCTTAAAATAATATTTATGTACACACTCATTTTAATCACAGAGAATTAACGAACAACGAGAGTGTATTGATTTAGTATGCAGTAATAGGACGTTAGCTTAGCAATCCATTACTTTATAATTCAAATTTTAACTATGCTCAATCGAATCGTGTTAAAATACATAAAATAGACTATATATGCAATAAATTCAATGCAAAAAAATTGGGTAATGAGCCAAGCAGATTATGTTGCGCTGTTGTAAAAGTTGTTGCTTCTGAGATTCAAGAGCCCCCACAACAAATTAAAAACTTTCTTATCGGAGTACATCCGTTATCAACGCACTTTTTATATAATATAATATAATATAATATAATATAATATAATATAATATAATATAATATAATATAATATAATAATATATGTAACCGAAAATTTTCTGGTAATTTTCGCTTTTCCAAAAATAATTCTGTTAACATTCATCCTGAGACCGAAAATTGCTTTTTTGAAGTTTTTGTTTGTATGTCTGTCTGTCTAGATGTTTGTTACCTTTTCACGCGATAATGGCTGAACGAATTTCGATAAAAATTGAAATATAAATTAAGTTCGTTGTAATTTAGATTTTAGGCTATATGGCATTCAAAATACTTCATTTAACGGGGCCTGAATTAAATCGAAATATCTCGCTTATTATTGCTTTTTTGTTAAAAATGTTACATAACAAAAGTGTCTTTAAAAATTATTTCCGATAACTTTTATTCTATGCAAAATTTGGTAGGTCTGATAGACATTTTAAATAACAATACAATATGTTTTCACCGCCGCCTCAGATTGTAGCGTTGTTGTTCCTGCAGTAATTCCCATGTGCAAAATATAAAATTTTTGAGTAGGAACAAAAAACACATTTATTCATTCCATGGCAATGGTACATAGGAGATCGTGAATTCTTACATTTTCAAAAGAAAGAAATATAATTACATATCACTGTTTATGCTGTATCACTATTTAAGTTATTTGAAGGGTTCAGAACCATAGTGGGCCAAGCGCCATTTACTGAAGACGTAGAAAACAATGGTTAAAATTAAGTTATTACCATAATTCAATGGAACCATATAGCAAGTAATATAAAGTTTACACATTAAAACTAAATGATATGTCAATATTCATTAAACTATAGTTGCATGTAATCTATACTAATAACAAATCTGTAGCCGAAATTTTTCTGGTAATTTTCAATTTTCCAAAAATAATTGGTCCTAACATATATAATTAACCACCCTGAAACCGAAAATCGCTTTTTTGAAATTTTGGTTTGTATGTCTGTCTGTCTGTATGTTTGTTACCTTTTCACGCGATAATGCCTGAACCGATTTCGATAAAAATTGGAATATAAATTAAGTTCGTTGTAATTTAGATTTTAGGCTATATGGCATTCAAAATACATTATTTAAAAAGGGGGTTATAAGGGGGTCTGAATTAAATAAATCGAAATATCTCGCTTATTATTGATTTTTGTGAAAAATGCTACATATCACAAATTTCTTTAAAAATCATTTCCGATAAGTTTTATTCTTTGAAAAATGTTGATAGAACTGATATTTAATGAGATAAATGAGTTTCAAAATTAAAATAACTGCCATCTAAGGCGGTGTAATGAAATAAACAAATGAATTCGTCTATAAGGGGCCTTGGTCAACTACAATCGAAAGCTATGAATCATAGCCTACAGAGAATGTTTCTGTGTTTGTATGAAGTAATATCGGAAGCTAAAGTAACCGATTTGTATAATTAATTATTATTTCACAATTGGAAAGTGTAGTTAGTCTATATGTACATAATGCTATAATGTTATTACAGTAACTTCGGAGTGAATTGAGGACAGGTAAGATTAAAATAGCTTCTTATGCACAAACAACTTGATAGGCTATTCTGTGTATTCGTTTCCTGTATTTCTTAAAATAATGTTTATCTCAGAGAATTAACGAACCACAAGAGTGTATTGACTTAGTATGCAGTAATAATATGTTAGCTTAGCATTCCATTATTTTATAATCCAAATTATAACTATGCTCAATTGAATCATGTTAAAATACATAAAATACATATGCATTAAATGCAATGCAAAAAAATTGGGTAATGAGCCAAGCAGATTATGTTGCGCTGATGTAAAATAAAATTTGTACCTCCTGAGATTCAAGAGCCCCCATAACAAATTAAAAACTTACTTACCGGTGTACATCCGTCATCAACACATTTTTATATAATATAATATAATATAATATAATATAATATAATATAATATAATATAATATAATATAATATAATATAATATAATATAATATAATATAATATAAGTTATTTGAAGGGTTCAGAACCATAGTGGCCCAAGAGCCATTTACTGAATACGTAGAAAACAAGGGTTAAAATTAAGTTATTATCATAATTCAATGGAAACATATAGCAAGTAAAATAAAGTATACACATTAAATCTAAATGATATGTCAGTCTTCATTAAAATATGGATGCATGTAATAAAAATTAAGAAACATGTTAAAGGAATTGTCATTGCACCAAATGAGTGGTCTCTGGACCAAAATGATCGCATTTTAATTATTTAAATACAATTTAAATTAAGTAACATATTAAACGATTTATCCTTCTATCAAACACGAATCTTCCCTGGATCAAATGTCCTATTTTAATTACGTAATTACTTTATATTTATTTCTAACGGGTGTAGCGGAGCGCACGGGTACGGCTAGTAGCAAATAAAGATGTTAAAGTTATTGTCATTGCACCAAATGAGTGCTCTCTGGATCAAAATGATCGCAATTTAATTATTTAAATACAATTTCAATCAACTAACATATTAAACGATTTATCCTTCTAACAAACACGAATGTTCCCTGGATCAAACGTCCTATTTTAATTATATAATTATTTATATTTATTTCTAACAGGTGCAGCGGAGCGCACGGGTACGGCTAGTGTTCAAATATTTTATTTTATTTTTTTACAGGAAGGGAAAGGCTGTCATACGGGAAGCTTCATATTGTGAGTAGAAATGAATGGCAGGCAAAACCACCAACCGATGAGGGAACACCACTCCACCATCCGGTGCCATACGTGTTGATGCTGGACACAGACACCACAAACTGCTCAACAAAGTTAGAATGCATCCCACTGGTACGTTACACCCAGAATTGCCACATCCACAACAAGGGATGGAATGACATCGGCTACAGCTTCCTGCTAGGTGGAGACGGCAACGTGTACGTGGGGCGAGGCTGGGACACCGAAGGAGAGTTTCTGGACGGCTACAACAACCGCAGCATCGGAATCTCCTTCATAGGAACATTCGGAACGAATTCGCCTGCAAAGAAGCAGATGAACGCAGGAAAGCGACTGATCGAGAAGGGTATACAACTTGGCAAGATTTCGCCAGATTTTAAGTTACTAACGCAACAACAATTTTCCCTCGCTGATTTCTGATGTCTTAAGGACATGGCTGCATTGGACTGAGCTACCAACAACTGAGGAAGCTATGTGAATTTCGATTCGATATATCAACAGATGTATCAATTACTCTAAAATAAAATAACAACAAACTATCATAAAGAAAATGATTTATGTTAATATACATAAAGAGGCATTATCTCATTTCTTGTATTTATAGGCAAAGAATATTTTACATAATTTTATCTAAATGATAACACCATATTATTTCTCATTTCACTAAATATGTTCTCAGTGAGCTGAAGTGGGGGTAAATATTTATAAAATTATTAGCCTATTGTTAAATAGCATAATACTAACATATTTCTAATTTGTCATTAAGTTGCAACTGTGTATGTCGATTGTTAATTTGATTCAATTGTTTTAATAACGAGTAAATAAACCGCCAGAACTGTTACTAATTTCTTACCAAAGGCCCTCACTTTTTGATGGAAAGAGAGAAAATATACTATTGCTATTGGAATTGAGAAATTAATGTCTCGTTGTTACGGTACTCGTCGTCTTATATTTCGGAAAAAATACTTATTTGATATTATTATGAATTTTTTGTACTAAATAAATTTTGTTTAAATTATACCTATAAATATAGCGCTTCTTGAAATAAATAGAATTACGACAGATCCTTTTTAATTTTCCTAGCATCTTTTACTAAGCTTTAAATTTATAACTGCATTGATAAAGGAGCTAACCAGACAAATATTATGCCCTTGCAATAATAATTTTATTTAACCTTTCTATTTATATAACTTAACTAAAGTCAATATAAATGCTAGTTGGTTATAACTAGACGGCGGAACTGTATGCGCTGTCCCTGAAGTTTAGTATGCATGAACTGTGTTGCTACTGCTCGCGTCGTATGCACGGATTATGTTGCTACTGCTCGCGTTGTATGCATGGACTGTGTTGCTACTGCTCGCGTCGTATGCATGGACTGAGTTGCTACTGCTCGCGTTGTATGCATGGACTGTGTTGCTACTGCTCGCGTCGTATGCACGGACTGAGTTGCTACTGCTCGCGTTGTATGCATGGCCTGTGTTGCTACTGCTCGCGTTGTATGCACGGACTGTGTTGCTACTGCTCGCGTCGTATGCAAGGACTGTGTTGCTACTGCTCGCGTTGTATGCACGGACTGTGTTGCTACTGCTCGCGTTGTATGCACGGACTATGTTGCTACTGCTCGCGTTGTATGCACGGACTGTGTTGCTACTGCTCGCGTTGTATGCACGGACTATGTTGCTACTGCTCGCGTTGTATGCATGGACTGTGTTGCTACTGCTCGCGTTGTATGCACGGACTGTGTTGCTACTGCTCGCGTCGTATGCACGGACTGTGTTGCTACTGCTCGCGTCGTATGCATGGACTGAGTTGCTACTGCTCGCGTTGTATGCACGGACTGTGTTGCTACTGCTCGCGTCGTATGCATGGACTGTGTTGCTACTGCTCGCGTTGTATGCACGGACTCTGTTGCTACTGCTCGCGTTGTATGCATGGACTGTGTTGCTACTGCTCGCGTTGTATGCATGGACTGTGTTGCTACTGCTCGCGTTGTATACACGGACTGTGTTGCTACTGCTCGCGTCGTATGCATGGACTGAGTTGCTACTGCTCGCGTTGTATGCACGGACTGTGTTGCTACTGCTCGCGTCGTATGCATGGACTGTGTTGCTACTGCTCGCGTCGTATGCATGGACTGTGTTGCTACTGCTCACGTCGTATGCAAGGACTGTGTTGCTACTGCTCGCGACGTATGCATGGACTGTGTTGCTACTGCTCACGACGTATGCATGGACTGTGTTGCTACTGCTCGCGTCGTATGCACGGACTGTGTTGCTACTGCTCGCGTCGTATGCACGGACTGTGTTGCTACTGCTCGCGTCGTATCTATGGACTGTGTTGCTACTGCTCGCGTTGTATGCACGGACTATGTTGCTACTGCTCGCGTTGTATGCATGGACTGTGTTGCTACTGTTCGCGTTGTATGCACGGACTGTGTTGCTACTTCTCGCGTCGTATGCATGGACTGTGTTGCTACTGCTCGCGTTGTATGCACGGACTGTATTGCTACTGCTCGCGTCGTATGCATGGACTGTGTTGCTACTGCTCGCGTCGTATGCATGGACTGTGTTGCTACTGCTCACGTCGTATGCATGGACTGTGTTGCTACTGCTCGCGACGTATGCATGGACTGTGATGCTACCGCTCACGACGTATGCATGGACTGTGTTGCTATTGCTCGCGTCGTATGCATGGACTGTGTTGCTACTGCTAGCGTTGTATGCACGGACTGTGTTGCTACTGCTCGCGTCGTATGCATGGACTGTGTTGCTACTGCTCGCGTTGTATGCATAGACTGTATTGCTACTGCTCGCGTTGTATGCATGGACTGTGTTGCTACTGCTCGCGTTGTATGCACGGACTGTGTTGCTACTGCTCGCGTCGTATGCATGGACTGTGTTGCTACTGCTCGCGTTGTATGCATGGACTGTGTTGCTACTGCTCGCGTCGTATGCACGGACTGTGTTGCTACTGCTCGCGTTGTATGCATGGACTGTGTTGCTAGTGCTCGCGTCGTATGCATGGACTGTGTTGCTACTGCTCGCGTTGTATGCACGGACTGTGTTGCTACTGCTCGCGTTGTATGCATTGACTGTGTTGCTACTGCTCGCGTTGTATGCATGGACTGTGTTGCTACTGCTCGCGTTGTATGCACGGACTGTGTTGCTACTGCTCGCGTTGTGTGCATGGACTGTGTTGCTACTGCTCGCGTTGTATGCATAGCCTCTGTTGCTACTGCTCGCGTTCTATGCACGGACTGTATTGTTACTGCTCGCGTCGTATGCACGGACTGTGTTGCTACTGCTCGCGTTGTATGCATGGACTGTGTTGCTACTGCTCGCGTTGTATGCACGGACTGTGTTGTTACTGCTCGCGTCTTATGCATGGACTGTGTTGCTACTGCTCGCGTTGCATGCATGGACTGTGTTGCTAGTGCTCGCGTCGTATGCATGGACTGTGTTGTTACTGCTCGCGTCGTATGCACGGACAGTGTTGCTACTGCTCGCGTTGTATGCACGGATTATGTTGCTACTGCTCGCGTCGTATGCTTGGACTGTGTTACTACTGCTCGCGTCGTATGCACGGACTGAGTTGCTACTGCTCGCGTTGTATGCATGGCCTGTGTTGCTACTGCTCGCCTTGTATGCATGGACTGTGTTGCTACTGCTCGCGTTGTATGCATAGCCTCTGTTGCTACTGCTCGCGTTGTATGCACGGACTGTGTTGCTACTGCTCGCGTTGTATGCACGGACTGTGTTGTTACTGCTCGCGTTGTATGCACGGACTGTGTTGCTACTGCTCGCGTCGTATGCACGGACTGTGTTGCTACTGCTCGTGTTGTATGCACGGACTGTGTTGCTAGTACTCGCGTTGTATGCATGGTCTGTGTTGCTACTGCTCGCGTTGTATGCACGGACTGTGTTGTTACTGCTCGCGTCGTATGCACGGACTGTGTTGCTACTGCTCGCGTTGTATGCATGGACTGTGTTCCTAGTGCTCGCGTCGTATGCATGTACTGTGTTGTTACTGCTCGCGTCGTATGCACGGACTGTGTTGCTACTGCTCGCGTTGTATGCACGGACTGTGTTGCTACTGCTCGCGTCGTATGCATGGACTGTGTTGCTACTGCTCGTGTTGTATGCACGGACTGTGTTGCTAGTACTCGCGTTGTATGCATGGTCTGTGTTGCTACTGCTCGCGTTGTATGCACGGACTGTGTTGTTACTGCTCGCGTCGTATGCACGGACTGTGTTGCTACTGCTCGCGTTGTATGCGTGGACTGTGTTCCTAGTGCTCGCGTCGTATGCATGTACTGTGTTGTTACTGCCCGCGTCGTATGCACGGACTGTGTTGCTACTGGTCGCGTTGTATGCACGGACTGTGTTGCTACTGCTCGCGTCGTATGCATGGACTGTGTTGCTACTGCTCGCGTTGTATGCATAGCCTCTGTTGCTATTGCTCGCGTTGTATGCACGGACTGTGTTGCTACTGCTCGCCTTGTATGCATGGACTGTGTTGCTACTGCTCGCGTTGTATGCATAGCCTCTTTTGCTACTGCTCGCGTTGTATGCACGGACTGTGTTGCTACTGGTCGCGTTGTATGCACGGACTGTGTTGCTACTGCTCGCGTCGTGTGCATGGACTGTGTTGCTATTGCTCGCGTCGTATGCATGGACTGTGTTGCTACTGCTCACGTCGTATGCATGGACTGTGTTGCTACTGCTCGCGACGTATGCATGGACTGTGTTGCTACTGCTCACGACGTATGCATGGACTGTGTTGCTACTGCTCGTGTTGTATGCACGGACTGTGTTGCTAGTACTCGCGTTGCATGCATGGTCTGTGTTGCTACTGCTCGCGTTGTATGCACGGACTGTGTTGTTACTGCTCGCGTCGTATGCACGGACTGTGTTGCTACTGCTCGCGTCGTATGCATGGACTGTGTTGCTACTGCTCGCGTTGTATGCACGGACTGTGTTGCTACTGCTCGCGTTGTATGCATGGACTGTGTTGTTGCTACTGCTCGCGTTGTATGCATGGACTGTGTTGCTACTGCTCGCGTTGTATACACGGACTGTGTTGCTACTGCTCGCGTCGTATGCATGGACTGAGTTGCTACTGCTCGCGTTGTATGCACGGACTGTGTTGCTACTGCTCGCGTCGTATGCATGGACTGTGTTGCTACTGCTCGCGTCGTATGCATGGACAGTGTTGCTACTGCTCACGTCGTATGCAAGGACTGTGTTGCTACTGCTCGAGACGTATGCATGGACTGTGTTGCTACTGCTCACGACGTATGCATGGACTGTGTTGCTACTGCTCGCGTCGTATGCACGGACTGTGTTGCTACTGCTCGCGTCGTATGCACGGACTGTGTTGCTACTGCTCGCGTCGTATGCATGGACTGTGTTGCTACTGCTCGCGTTGTATGCTCGGACTGTGTTGCTACTGCTCGCGTCGTATCCATGGACTGTGTTGCTACTGCTCGGGTTGTATGCACGGACTATGTTGCTACTGCTCGCGTTGTATGCATGGACTGTGTTGCTACTGTTCGCGTTGTATGCACGGACTGTGTTGCTACTTCTCGCGTCGTATGCATGGACTGTGTTGCTACTGCTCGCGTTGTATGCACGGACTGTGTTGCTACTGCTCGCGTCGTATGCATGGACTGTGTTGCTACTGCTCGCGTCGTATGCATGGACTGTGTTGCTACTGCTCACGTCGTATGCATGGACTGTGTTGCTACTGCTCGCGACGTATGCATGGACTGTGTTGCTACCGCTCACGACGTATGCATGGACTGTGTTGCTATTGCTCGCGTCGTATGCATGGACTGTGTTGCTACTGCTCGCGTTGTATGCACGGACTGTGTTGCTACTGCTCGCGTCGTATGCATGGACTGTGTTGCTACTGCTCGCGTTGTATGCATAGACTGTATTGCTACTGCTCGCGTTGTATGCATGGACTGTGTTGCTACTGCTCGCGTTGTATGCACGGACTGTGTTGCTACTGCTCGCGTCGTATGCATGGACTGTGTTGCTACTGCTCGCGTTGTATGCATGGACTGTGTTGCTACTGCTCGCGTCGTATGCACGGACTGTGTTGCTACTGCTCGCGTTGTATGCATGGACTGTGTTGCTAGTGCTCGCGTCGTATGCATGGACTGTGTTGCTACTGCTCGCGTTGTATGCACGGACTGTGTTGCTACTGCTCGCGTTGTATGCATTGACTGTGTTGCTACTGCTCGCGTTGTATGCATGGACTATGTTGCTACTGCTCGCGTTGTATGCACGGACTGTGTTGCTACTGCTCGCGTTGTGTGCATGGACTGTGTTGCTACTGCTCGCGTTGTATGCATAGCCTCTGTTGCTACTGCTCGCGTTCTATGCACGGACTGTATTGTTACTGCTCGCGTCGTATGCACGGACTGTGTTGCTACTGCTCGCGTTGTATGCATGGACTGTGTTGCTACTGCTCGCGTTGTATGCACGGACTGTGTTGTTACTGCTCGCGTCTTATGCATGGACTGTGTTGCTACTGCTCGCGTTGCATGCATGGACTGTGTTGCTAGTGCTCGCGTCGTATGCATGGACTGTGTTGTTACTGCTCGCGTCGTATGCACGGACTGTGTTGCTACTGCTCGCGTTGTATGCACGGATTATGTTGCTACTGCTCGCGTCGTATGCTTGGACTGTGTTACTACTGCTCGCGTCGTATGCACGGACTGAGTTGCTACTGCTCGCGTTGTATGCATGGCCTGTGTTGCTACTGCTCGCCTTGTATGCATGGACTGTGTTGCTACTGCTCGCGTTGTATGCATAGCCTCTGTTGCTACTGCTCGCGTTGTATGCACGGACTGTGTTGCTACTGCTCGCGTTGTATGCACGGACTGTGTTGTTACTGCTCGCGTTGTATGCACGGACTGTGTTGCTACTGCTCGCGTCGTATGCACGGACTGTGTTGCTACTGCTCGTGTTGTATGCACGGACTGTGTTGCTAGTACTCGCGTTGTATGCATGGTCTGTGTTGCTACTGCTCGCGTTGTATGCACGGACTGTGTTGTTACTGCTCGCGTCGTATGCACGGACTGTGTTGCTACTGCTCGCGTTGTATGCATGGACTGTGTTCCTAGTGCTCGCGTCGTATGCATGTACTGTGTTGTTACTGCTCGCGTCGTATGCACGGACTGTGTTGCTACTGCTCGCGTTGTATGCACGGACTGTGTTGCTACTGCTCGCGTCGTATGCATGGACTGTGTTGCTACTGCTCGTGTTGTATGCACGGACTGTGTTGCTAGTACTCGCGTTGTATGCATGGTCTGTGTTACTACTGCTCGCGTTGTATGCACGGACTGTGTTGTTACTGCTCGCGTCGTATGCACGGACTGTGTTGCTACTGCTCGCGTTGTATGCATGGACTGTGTTCCTAGTGCTCGCGTCGTATGCATGTACTGTGTTGTTACTGCCCGCGTCGTATGCACGGACTGTGTTGCTACTGGTCGCGTTGTATGCACGGACTGTGTTGCTACTGCTCGCGTCGTATGCCTGGACTGTGTTGCTACTGCTCGCGTTGTATGCATAGCCTCTGTTGCTATTGCTCGCGTTGTATGCACGGACTGTGTTGCTACTGCTCGCCTTGTATGCATGGACTGTGTTGCTACTGCTCGCGTTGTATGCATAGCCTCTTTTGCTACTGCTCGCGTTGTATGCACGGACTGTGTTGCTACTGGTCGCGTTGTATGCACGGACTGTGTTGCTACTGCTCGCGTCGTGTGCATGGACTGTGTTGCTACTGCTCGCGTCGTATGCATGGACTGTGTTGCTACTGCTCACGTCGTATGCATGGACTGTGTTGCTACTGCTCGCGACGTATGCATGGACTGTGTTGCTACTGCTCACGACGTATGCATGGACTGTGTTGCTACTGCTCGTGTTGTATGCACGGACTGTGTTGCTAGTACTCGCGTTGTATGCATGGTCTGTGTTGCTACTGCTCGCGTTGTATGCACGGACTGTGTTGTTACTGCTCGCGTCGTATGCACGGACTGTGTTGCTACTGCTCGCGTTGTATGCATGGACTGTGTTCCTAGTGCTCGCGTCGTATGCACGGACTGTGTTGCTACTGCTCGCGTTGTATGCACGGACTGTGTTGCTACTGCTCGCCTCGTATGCATGGACTGTGTTGCTACTGCTCGCGTTGTATGCATAGCCTCTGTTGCTACTGCTCGCGTTGTATGCACGGACTGTGTTGCTACTGCTCGCCTTGTATGCATGGACTGTGTTGCTACTGCTCGCGTTGTATGCATGGCCTCTTTTGCTACTGCTCGCGTTGTATGCACGGACTGTGTTGCTACTGGTCGCGTTGTATGCACGGACTGTGTTGCTACTGCTCGCGTCGTATGCATGGACTGTGTTGCTACTGCTCGCGTTGTATGCATAGCCTCTGTTGCTACTGCTCGCGTTGTATGCACGGACTGTGTTGCTACTGCTCGCCTTGTATGCATGGACTGTGTTGCTACTGCTCGCGTTGTATGCATAGCCTCTGTTGCTACTGCTCGTGTTGTATGCACGGACTGTGTTGCTACTGCTCGCCTTGTATGCATGGACTGTGTTGCTACTGCTCGCGTTGTATACATAGCCTCTGTTACTACTGCTCGCGTTGTATGCACGGACTGTGTTGCTACTGCTCGCGTCGTATGCATGGACTGTGTTGCTACTGCTCGCGTTGTATGCACGGACTATGTTGCTACTGCTCGCCTTGCATGCATGGACTGTGTTGCTACTGCTCGCGTTTAATGCATAGCCTCTGTTGCTACTGCTCGCGTTGTATGCACGGACTGTGTTGCTACTGCTCGCCTTGTATGCATGGACTGTGTTGCTACTGCTCGCGTTGTATGCATAGCCTCTGTTACTACTGCTCGCGTTGTATGCACGGACTGTGTTGCTACTGCTCGCGTCGTATGCATGGACTGTGTTGCTACTGCTCGCGTTGTATACACGGACTGTGTTGCTACTGCTCGCGTCGTATGCATGGACAGTGTTGCTACTGCTCGCGTTGTATGCATGGACTGTGTTGCTACTGCTCGCGTTGTATGCATAGCCTCTGTTGCTACTGCTCGCCTTGTATGCACGGACTGTGTTGCTACTGCTCGCGTCATATGCATGGACTGTGTTGCTACTGCTCGCGTTGTATGCATAGCCTCTGTTGCGACTGTTCGGGTCGTATGCATGGACTTTGTTGCTACTGCTCGTGACATATGCATGGACTGTGTTGCTACTGCTCGCGTCATATGCATTGACTGTGTTGCTACTGATCGCGTCATATGCATGGACTGTGTTGCTACTACTCGCGTCTCGTGCTTCTAGCCTGTTTCGTTTTCTAACCGCACACAGATCCGACCTCTAGATAACATATGAAATTTTCACTCTATGGTGAAGTGAAAAATGATACTTTCCATATTAACGATTACAAAGTTAGAGTAAGAATTAATACTACCGTTTTAAAATCATTAAAATCATACACCTTTTTCATGATTCATAAAGACTTCTTTACATGGTGGTGGAAAGAGCCGATATGAAGATATGAGTTATTTCGTCAACTGTCCGAAGACAGGTCTGAACATCACAAGTGATACCAAGAATTCACCACTTATAAGACAACTAGGCACGGAGATAATTTATTAGGGTGGCCAGTTCCTTTCCCCTCCATTGCATACATTGCCGATTAGCTATTTATTACATTAGTGAGACTTCAGAGAATGTATGGACTGCTACAAAATATTTTGCTTCAACTTTATCGCCAAATCTCCAAACTACTGATACAGTAGACTACATAGAAAGGTAAAGAACGCTCAATTCTTATTCTGCACTGTGCAGTTATTTATCTATAAATCTGTAGTTTAATTATCACGAACTGAAGTAGAGGGGAATTTGTGAAAGGAATCAATTATTATATCTTCTTTCTTCCTCCCTCAGACTGCTTCATGCAACAAGCACAGTAAGTGATAATTTATTTGTCTCATTATAAACAGTAAAACATTGGATGAATGTGACTGACATGACATATCATCACTTTCTCCAAGTCTACAGAATGAATAATATTATCTTCTACATCTCTTCTGCAATGATCTTTCGCAGCTTTTGCCTTTTTTTAATTTGTATGTCCCACTTCCTACATTCTTCACAGTCGATCTGCAGATCATTTTTTGAATGAGGATGCACCCTTCTTTTTCAAGTTTAGCAAAATAAATATCTAACTTCTGAACTTCAGCACGGCATAGTTCATAGGAACACTGAAAATGGGGGTGTTGCTTGGAAAAATCGTCGTAGGCCCACGTTAATTTCACTTTTTTTTTTTTACTTATTAGGAGGGAGGGAGGGAACATCCCACGCACTATGACCTGAGGTCTATTGTACACCTCCCGAGATGGGATGAGTTGCGTGCCCACTGATCCTCTACGCGCACCGACCTAACCACTTGACCCCCTTAACGACCGGTCCCCACAGCCAACAGAGTCCATGTGCCACTCCTGCTTCGACAACACCCCCAAGACTCCCTTAACGATCCGAGAAGGAAGTCCTCCCCCGAGAAAGTCTGCCCCGGGTTCCGTTGCAGAAGCTATCCATCATCACATGAATACAATCCACGGAGGCCGGTCGAAAGAGCCAGCAGCTTCGAAGGGCCGCCTGTAGAGTGATCTGAAAACCAGAAATAACGGGATGATGAATGAAAGGATGATAGGGGAGGAAAGGAAGTGGCGAAGATGAGTGGGGTTCCAATCGCCTAATAAAGTTACCTGATATTCATCCATAGGATTGAGGGAAAAACCTCGAAAGAAACCTCACGTAGGCAACTCGTCCCAACCGGGTATCGAACCCGGGCCCCCTGGGTTCGGAGTTAGACTCGCCACAACGGTGGACAATTTCACAGATAAAGCACTGGGCAGAATCTTTGATCAGGTGGATGTTCCCTTCTGTAATGAAATACAAATGGCTGAAAAACATAAATGCCAATAACAAAGCAAAAAGGCAGTGAACATATTATGTTTCAGATGCCCCAAAAGTGACTTCCATTTGCTTCGACTATCTACAATAAATAAAAGCGTAAATATGGAGAAATGTATTGTCATGTTAACACATTTTTAATAAAACCAGAATAACTGCTACAGACATTAAAAAAAAAAGATTTGAGAGCTCATGCCGCAAAAAAGACACTATGCTATGAAAGTAACAATGATTCATTTGATGGGTGAATTATAATTATGAATCATTCGTACTGGTAGTAACTCTTGCAGAGCGAAGTTCGCTTGAAAGTATAACTTTACTTGATTCGCGAGGTAGTTGTTCGACAAGAATTTCCAAGTAATCGCTCACTCGTAGACATAAGTCATAATACACAACAGCATAGTAAATTGTGAGAACACACAAGGCCGCGTGAGACAACACTTTAGATAAAGCACCGGTGTGTCGCACGTACTGCAGAAGGCCTGTGTTATGGTTACAGGGAAGTTTACTGAAGTTGAAGTCCATGGAAGAACGCGGTAAGTTTACACAAAAAACTGAGTACAATACATTGAATCAAAACCAGAATTTGTCAACAAATGCAAAACTATTCATTTCAGAAATTAAACTTAGAACTGTTAACCACGACATTTTCGAGAAACACCAGAATTCAGTGAGTTTTTTGTACAGCGTTTACAAAAGCGAATTTACGTAATTTACGATTACAGTTTATGTGAATGATTAATAATATGTTCAGAAATTTTGAAAACATTTCCAGGGGTGAGAATGATATAGTCCTAAGCCACACAGACAACATTTCGCAGGAAAGCGTATTGAGACAAGTTCAATGCTACGAATATTAGGTGCGGTATCATAATTTCTTCAGTGTATATTTCTGTAATTGCTGAATAAATCTTATAATATTTTACTAGTAACTTTCCCATATATGTAAGAAGTTAATTCGTAAAAAAATATTTTTATTAACATTGTGGCTTTGGAGTGTCTCATTCTCACCCCTTCATTTATATTCCCTTTACAGACAAGTAGGCCTACTCGTAGAAATCTTCACGTGAAAGACTTGGGTCTAGATATCACACTGCTAAATCTATGAATATTCTTTCCACCTGGTCTTTCATGCGATGAAGAAATCTGAAATATTTCAACTATAACTTAGCCTAATCAAGCAATCATATTAGAAATTACGTATTTGAAACTGTTATTCGAAAGACATAGGCCTAATTAAATTAAATAACTTACTATGCACCCTAATAGGAGACAGAATTTCCGTTTTCCTTGTGTGTGTGTGTGTGTGTGTGTGTGTGTGTGTGTGTGTGTATGTATAGGCCTATACACACAAATGGCTTTTAAGGAACCCACAGGTTCATTGCCGCCCTCACATAAACCCGCCATCGGTCCCTATTCTGTGCAAGATTAATCCACTCTCTATCATCATATCCTACCCCCCTCAAATCCATTTTAATATTATCCTCCCATCTACGTCTCGGCCTCCCCAAAGGTCTTTTTCCCTCCGGCCTCCCAACTAACACTCTATATACATTTCTGGATTCGCCCATACGTGCTACATGCCCTATCCATCTCAAACGTCTGGATTTAATATTTCTAATTATGTCAGGTGAAGAATACAATGCGTGCAGTTCTCCGTTGTGTAACTGTCTCCGTTCTCGTGTAACTTCATCCCTCTTATCCCCAAATATTTTCCTAAGAATCTTATTCTCAAACCCCTTAATCTCTGTTCCTCTCTCAAAGTGAGATTCCAAGTTTCACAACAACACAGAACAACCGATAATATAACTGTTTTATAAATTCTAACTTTCAGATTTTCTGACAGCAGACTAATGACAAAAGCTTCTCAACTGAATAATAACAGGCATTTCCCATATTTATTCTGCGTTTAATTTCCTCCCGAATGTTATTTATATTTCTTACTGTTGCTCCAAGATATTTGAATTTTTCCACCTCTTCGATGTGTAAATTATATATATATACACACACACGCATACACATACACACACACACACCAACAGAGTTAGTTAAACATCCCGCACCACCTAAATAAGTTTCGAAGTAGTAACATGAAACTCGCTCAACACCAGCTAGAATCATTTAATGCATTAAATGTTAGATTCAATCCCTTAAATAAGATGTTTCTGTATTAATAAACATGATTCCATGGATATAAACAAAGTACAGTCAAATCACAGTAACAAAAGAACCGTTTTACTCTTAAGGCTCATTCACAATGAAAATTAAACATAACGTAAGCGTTAACTTAAGAACATAAACGTTACGGTAAATTAAGAAGTCATACCATCATTCACGATGGGAACATAAACATAACAGCAAACATACTTGGTAACCATGGAAACATAACAACGACGCCATTTCCTCATATTCCGTCGTATACTTCAGCGCTCCAAGATTGAAAGTTGAAAGTTTGGAGTTTGCAAATGATCCCATTTGGTAGCCTGGGCGCAAACTTCTGTGTTTATGTTACGGTTATGTTTAATTTTCATTGTGAATGGATCTTTAGTCGATGGATATAAACAAAGAACAGTCAAATCACAGTAACAAAAGAACCGTTTCACTCTTAGTTGACGGATATAAACAAAGAACAGTCAAATCACAGTAAACAAAAGAAGCGTTTTAATTGTATTTATTCGTTATACCACGCTTTTCTGTTTTCTTGATTTAGCAACAATAAATTTGTACAGAATTATCTAGTGTGGGTACTTTTTGATAAACTCTTAATGAGCATTATTCTAAAAAATAAAAATATATTGGGTATTCCATTTAAGATAATAGAGATGCAGTTCCTTTCGTTTAAACCTGAAGCAGAAAAAACTAGGTAATACTATTATTGAGTTCTTAATATACGGCTATACCCCTTATACCGAGTTTCATGTCACTGAATCACATGCTTCAGAAGTTATTTAGGTGAAGCGGGACGTTTAACTAACTCTGTATAATATATTCTTCAAAGTCTCAACAGTGATATATGTGACTTCACATACATTTTACGGTGCAAGTATGCGTACAGTTAATTTTTCAGAAATCTGCATAAAATAACTGAACGCATAGACTATTGAAATCATCTGTAATTACTTATGACTTTTAAGGAACCCGGAGGTTCATTGCCGCCCTCACTTAAGCCCGCCATCGGTCCCTATCCTGAGCAAGATTAATCCATTCTCTACAATCATATCCCACCTCTCTCAAATCCATTTCAATATTATCCTCCCATCTACGTCTCAGCCTCCCCACAGGTCTTTTTCCCTCCGGTCTCCCAACTAACACACTATATGCAATCATCTGCAATTACATTTTTCTTATTTACGAAAATAAGCATTTAAAAGTGACATGAATGTTAAAATTATCACACCTTGCTTCAGTGGTTCAGTCACGCTAACAAATGTGCTTACGATAAGGAGCGCTTTATTTCCCCTATCATTCACTATTCGACCTGGGTTTGTTTTACAATGTTCACAAATCTTGTAAATTTCTGTTTTATTAACTGAGCTTGTAAAGTTGAACTTAACTTCCTTTGTAAAGTCTTTACAAATTATATCTTGTGTTCTTTACAATAAATTAATGTTTTGTTACACAATCAAAAAGTGATTTTACAAATGTGCAAATTTTATTTGTAAGGCTATCATTCATCACGTATTTTTCTATAATGTCCTTAGGTGTGCAAAGTTTGAAAGTTTAACAAATCATGCATTAAAGGAACTAAATGCTTATTATAATAATTTATAGTATAAGGAAGTAAAATCAGATTTTATCTGCGAGTGGATAATTTAGAGAATAAACTCTGTCTACTGTCGTGTGCTATACCATAGTCTAGTATATACAGTCATGAAGCTTGAGTTTATGAGGGTACTAGGAACAATAGACTGTGCAGATACTATTTCGCATTGTCTGTAATGAGGCGAAAGTAGCGATCCTAGTGGTTAGCAACTATCTATGGATGCATATTTACTACGTATTGAGCTTCGTGACCGTATATACTAGACTGTGGCTATACAATATTTTATCCATCAATATCTACGAGTAAATTCAATATTTTAAATTATATGCCTTTTCTTTGTACTGTGTTGTTCGTGAAAAAAAAAATTACAAATTGAATGAATGTATGTTTTTTATCGTTGCTAATGTGTTCGTTGCCATGGAGAGAGTATTTAAAAAAAAACTTTAATTCAATGCTGTGAGTTGAAAACTTTTAATTCACTGCTGTGAACAAAGTCATTGTTTAGAATGCTAAGGATGATGAAATAAATACCAGTTTAGAAATGAATAAAATGTATTCCATGAGTAATTGAACAACATTAAGAGTTAAACTAAAGCAATAAAATTGTAATATTATTTAGCAGTCTAGCGAGTCAGATGAAGATATCTGTATTGAATTTAGGCCTAAATAAACAAGACGTAATAGTTTCCGACCAAGAACTAACAACACTTTCATATCACTACATGAACATTATGAGGCGTTCAGAGCTAAACTGAATCAAATCCATACAAAGTTTTGAGATAACAGGACTTAAAGTTAACTTGCTCTAGTGGATTATCTAATTTCACTAGCAATAATTTTATTGCCCCATTCTCAAATTCTAGATTTATAAAATATAAACAATTGTGATGTTAATTGATGCAACGCTTTGGTGACTTGATCCAATACGGCTCAGAACATCGTGAACAAATAATTTGAGCCAAAAGTGATTGGTGTCATCTACCGGCGAATGCTTGGAATTAATATTTGATCCATTACTGCTCGGAAAAAAATCCAACTTCAGATAATCAGAACATGAATTGAACTGAATTTATAAAAAAATTTGACTTGATCCACTTATAATGAAGGTTCCAAGACGCTATGTCCACGGATATTTAGTCCACTGTTTCGTACGTCCCTTTGATATTCTGTCCACTATATATTTTCGTCCTCTGGTGTTTCATGTCCACTATTATTTCGTCCACAGTTCAAATGTCCATTGTGCTATTTTGCCCTCTGAAAGTTTGGTCCACATTTTATTATGTCCTACATTTACCTTTGTCCTCTTTATTAAGTTTCCATTTTATTGTCTCGTCCAGTACACTGTGTGCAATATTCCTGATTGTCCATTTGCACAAATGGTTTAAAACTAATACACTATTACTACTATACCATTAGCACTGTAATAATAATAATAATAATAATAATAATAATAATAATAATAACAATTAATGTAATAATATTTACTCATTATGAAAACGTACAATATGATAATGAAGTAAAATGTTATGAAATTCCAAGTTAGACTATTCCCAATTTTCTTCTCCGATTACTTCTGAGTACAATTTAATGCGCTAACTTATAGCGCATAGGTACAGGTTAATATTATTATTGTTACGGTATTCTTGATATCTGCGCACGCCTTGTTGAATTTGTGTTTGATTAATGCTGTACCTTTTTTTAATAGGATAGCAAATTTTAGTATAGCCTCCTGATAACTGCATGATACTGATAACTGCACGACTTCGTTTTCTTGTTGGTCTTTCTGTAAGTGCTCTAAGAATTTCCAAGTGGACGAATGGTGAGTTACAATTAACTTTTGAAACCTCGAATGCCAGCCTTCTATTACATTATTTGTCTTTTGCATTCCTTTTAAAACTTGGTCGTATACATTCCATACTTGTGGTGGATATCTTAGTGCCTTGCGTTTTATGCGTCCCGTTTGCATTTTTTTACTTCCACTTCAGCTCCATTGGCGTTATGAGTGTGCTCTCCTTTCGTAATAATTATTCCAGCAGTGTGATGAATGTCGGTTATGCAACGGACATTGTATATTTCTCTTTTTTCACAACGCCAATATATACTTCTACCATTTCTCTTTGTTAATGAAAGTGGTAAGTATAACTGTTATGGTCTAGCATGTCCCGTCCTCTTACGGTTCTTATCATATAAGCCATGTGAAATGTTTTTACTTACTTTAAAATTTAAAACTGAACCAATGAACTACATATTTCCATTGAAATGGACATTATTATGCTACAAAACAATTAAATACATTTCCATAGCAACCCTTCTTTTTTAAATTGTTATCCAAAAATGTACAAAATATTCGAGGACAAAATATTTAGTTGGGACAGAAACTAGTGGACAAATAAAAATTGGGAAAAATGGGCACAATAATTATTGATCGAAATATTAATGGACATACTTTTTGGTGGACGAAATTTAATGTTTACTGGACTAATTATCTTGGGCGAAATTGCTGTGGACATGAGATAGTGAACAAATTGTCTGATGGACGTACTGCTGTGGACGTATCGTCCAAGAAGGTTTTTAATGAGTTCCCATGCAATGAAAACACTGCTGAAAAACACAGGATCTTATATACAACATCCAGCAGAGAAAAGTGGAGTCTAACCCGAAAACAACTTTGAATTGCTATGCAATAACAGATGTATCTTCAGTATGCAGATATCATTTCCCTGACTTATCTTTGTCAAAACTGCAATTTTGTTGTTATTAGTAACCTAAAAAGGAACCATGCTGAACGATTCTGAATCTATTGAATTTCACTGTTTCTATGCTCACATAAGTCATAGATCAATCAACGCATTAATCTAATTGATCAATCACATTGCAGAACTCACGAGTTTCCAATATTGCGAAGCCTGGAGACTGTTAAATGTTTCTTGGTCATATTTTATACCATCAATTGTTGAAATATACATATATGGTTTAGCATGCTTATATAATCTAATTTAGGATAAAATATTAACATCCACAGGTAGTAGTAAAAATACGACAAATTTACCTCTGCTCCTTGGCAACAATGTGTAATATAAACTCCAATTTTAAAGTACTTCAGCTGATATTGTAAAACTTCTCAGATTTTAAGATGTACATTGTGAAACAGGGTTTACAAGCACTTTTAACCTTTTACCTACGGTTTGTATACTGTTAATATGTAATTTGTTGACATTGAGAAGTTTATTTATTAACGGGACTCTGATGTAGCTTGGGCAGTTTCTGGGGCTCGCTAAACCTTCAAAAATTCTCAATGAAGCACAATAAATTCAGCATAAGATCATTCATTCTTTAAGAAAGAGTTTTTTTAATTCTAATTGATCGTCTCATTTTTCACTTTCTTCTGCGGAATAAAAAAATCACGAAGAACATCATTGTGTGAGATCGGAACTAACTCGCCACTGTGAGTTTAATTCAAATAAAGACGTATTAAGTTTTTACTGCAAATTGTTCTTTATTTCGTGTGAAACGTACCCGGATAAATTGACCCGTAAGATACTACTGAAAATCAATAATATTCAACAGTTTAGGAGAAATCTTTGTACACTGATAAATGGCATTTCCTGAAACTTTTTCGTTAGTAGGAAATATCACAACGTATATTTCCGTCAAAGTTTCTGAACCAGGCATGGCAGACATCAGACTCTAAATATGCAGTTATGTGCGCGGATCGCCGGTCTCTGCAGATTGCATCAATCAAGCGTTGCTTTTACCCGTTCTTAGCTGGAGGAGTGTACAGTAGTGGTAAAAAAAACCGGACCGACCCTTGTAGCTGATTTCAGAGCCTTGTTCACTCCAGAGCACGATAGACTGGTAACTAAGACTTTCGTGGTTCGAATCCTGCCTGGGAAGGAAACTTTTTTTTGTTCCTTATTCAAATTTATTCGCAATACTTTTCGATTACTGGTAAAATTCATGTTAATTAAGTAGTAAAATATCGCTGGAATCGAAAAGTATTGGGAATAAATTTGAATAAGGAACAAAAAAAAGTTTCCTTCCCAGGCAGGATTCGAACCACGAAAGTCTTAGTTACCAGTCTATCGTGCTCTGGAGTGAACAAGGCTCTGAAATCAGCTACAAGGGTCGGTCCGGTTTTTTTTTTTTGCCACTACTGTACACTAATCTATTCTGCGCTTCTAGGGTTAGATTAAACAGACATTTGGACATTATAAACACACTTACAATTAGCAGGAAAGAACACAGTTATTATCAGTGTTTATATTTGACAATTGTAATACAAGAAACTTTAGGCTTACTCAGTTAGCCTATACTTCACAAAGTAGTGGTTTGTAAAGCATACCTTATTATAATATGATTTTATACTGTATTTGAAGAAAATAATATTGCAGTAATTTCGAAACAACAAGAAACGAACAAATATTTCATTTTACGTAGTAAGTACTAATTATTTTAAAGTAATAGACACTACTCTTTCATTGTTCGTCAAGCATTATTATTTATTGCGGCCATTAGTACACAAATGTTGAAGAAAATATTATACGGTACTCCGAATTAATTACATGCAGTAGGTCATTGTGAAGTTTTCACACTGAAATCATTTCCTTGCTGTATGTCAGTATAAATTAACATCAGTATTAATAAATAATATAAATTAATCTTAGAATTTAAATTCACATATAGTTTATTTGGAAAACATTGAGAGCAAGTATCGACAAGTTGGGAACGTTACTGAAAGAAATTAAAAGTTTAGTTCACAAGCTGTGAAGAGACGATATTCTCTTTAAGTTATGTCAGATTTAAAGATTTATTAATGTAAGTATATTAAATTAATATAGTGACGTGAGATGGAAAATTTGCTTTTATATATTTTTCCAGAAAATTTTTCCGCCTTGCAAAGAGTTGTTTTCTTCGCTCCTTACAACCTCAAGAGCCTCACATGTATTCCTCACTATATTCTCATCACTTACCAGCTTATAAAATGAAAGTTGTAAGTCGTCTAACCTTTGATGGTTGTGTTAGTACAGACTCCAAAACAACGCCATTGTCAAGTTCGTTTTACCGTGAGAGTACTGATTTATGTATAAGTGCTGGCAATATCATATTTTGAGAACTTTACTAATCTGATCTAAACTGTCACCTCACAACACTATTACCTCAACATGGGCTGATGAAAGCCTTTCATTTTAAAATTATTGTTGGCTGAGGAAAACATTATAACAATTATGTTTTATGATTCGTAATTTCTCTTCTCCGTTATCTGTGAACTCCTCACTTTATTTATCATAACTCAATCACAGACACAGCCAAATCGGCACTCGTACTGAAACTGTGTTACTGAAAACAAAAGCTGCTGCAGGTACTGTATAGCCCTGTCGCGTTCCCCTCCAAGGCGATTCACTCCCTCCAGGTAGGGGAAAAGTTTACGGATTCATCTTATCGAAGAGTGCATAATCCGACGAAGCCAACTCAGGGAATATGGCGGATGCGACAAAGTTTGGAATCCAATTGATGTCAGTGTGACACACGCCTACCTCCTGTGTGTGGTCTAGTGTTGTCGTGCTGTAGAAGCACTTTCAGCGGCCATTTGGCTTTGCTTCTCTGTTGAATTCTGCGTTTCAGTGTAGCCAGAATATAACAGTAGACAGTTCACATACTGCGCATTTCGAATACGACATTTGACATACTCGATATTTCACATACTACATTTTTCACATAATGTCAATTAACATACTACACATTTCACATACGGTAGCCTATAGAGTAATTCACATATTTTATTAATGATTAAAAACATTGAATTTCTAACCCAAATACAGGATGCGGCAAAACATCCTCCCTAATTTAAAGTTTAAATAAAAAATAGATGGATGAAAATAAGGAAACATTATTAATATGAATGGTATCTTAACAGTGGGAATTTTTCATTTTTTGAATAACTTGTCTCTCAAGTGGTGTCCTTCACTATCAATGCATTGTTTAATGGGACTTCGGAAATTCTGCATCTAACTAGCATTTCTTGAGGAATAAGACCAATTTCTTCCTGTATTGCATTTATTAGGTCTGGCAAAGTCCTCGGCCGATGTTTGAACACCTCAGCCTTAAGATGCCCCGAGAGAAAAACATTGCAGGGTGCAAGGTCTGGTGATCGTGCTGGCCAGGAGATGTCGCCACGTGAAGAAATTAAGCGTCCGGGAAGCATCTGTCTCAGGACCTGGAGAGAAATCTGAGCTGTGTGAGAGGTGGCTCCATCCTGCTGAAACCATACATAGTCAATCTGCAGCGCACTGAGTCTTGGTGCCAAAAAATTGTTGCTCATAAAAGTGTACCGCTGAGAGTTTACTGTCACAGTAGCACCATCGTCTTCAAAAAAGTAAGGACCGAGTATCCCGACTCTTGCAACCGCGCACCATACAATAACACGGTCGTTATGTAGAGGTTTTTCATGAAGTTCACGAGGGTTCTGTCCACTCCAATATCGGAAATTTGGATGATTCACGCATCCCGATAAGTGAAAATATGTAATGCAGATGCTGAAGATGCTGTGGTTCTTTTTAGTGATGAAGCACGATCACCAGACCTTGCACCTGCGACATCTTAAGGCTGAGGTGTTTAAACATCGGCTGAGGATTTTGCCAGACCTAAGAGATGCAATACAGGAAGAAATTGGTCTTATTCTTCAAGCAATGAGTGATGAAGAATTTCAGAAGTCGCATTCAACAATGCATTGATAGTGAAGGACACCATTTGAGAGACACGTTATTCAAAAATTGAAAAATTCCCACTGTTAAGATAACATTCATATTAATAAAGTTTCCTTATTTTGATCCACCTGTTTTTTATTGAAACTTTAAATTAGGGAGGATGTTTTGCCGCACTCTTTACATTTATTAAAACTTATAAAGTGAAGTTGTAACCCAAAGACATTACATACTGTAGTACTCGGTTGCCATTTTTATACTCTTGGTACGTCCTGACTATATTCTGTAGCATACTTCTTTCGAAGTTGCGGACGAATTTTCCTTCCTGCATCCAATTCTCTCATCATCGTTTCAGTGCCCTCTTGCTCTTTAATAATTTCTCGTATGAGTGAATTAAGTGATGGGTGCACTTTACCTACAAGCAACTGAAAGCAATTCTGCCAGGCTTCAGTTAGATTGTTAGTCCTTGGTTCATTGCGAAGCACTGAGTCATACTGATTCCACCACGAATGAGGGTATCGCACTCTGACTGCTGGTATCAGTCGCCGTCCTTGTCTTCGAGCTGGCGCACCGCGAATGTAAAAATTGGCGAAATAATCTCCCAATCCTAAGCAACGATTTGGAATTGTCCCGTACAATTCTTCCATAGATATGATAAATATGATAAATGTATCCTCCATATGTAAGGCGGTATCCTCCCCGTCAAGTTTCAATAAATTCTCCTTCCATCATAAAAACAGTACTAGTCAATTTTGTCAACTAAAAAATCTTCATCACCATGGAAACGGCAACAAATAGATATAAAAATGGCATATGAATTATGTATGTGAATTTGTGTATGTAAAAAAATATATGTGAAACGGAATATGCCAAATGTCAGTAAGCGAATTGGTGGTATACCGAATGATAGTGTGTCACTAGACAGTATGTGAAATGTCTTGTAGACCAAATCCTGTATGTGAAGAGTCATGTAATCCTGCATCTACCTTCATCCCATTCTGGATTGATGGTAACAATGGCAAAAGGATATAGGGTAAACATTGGTAATTTCGTGATAATTTTATGAAAATTAATTTAAAATGCAATGTGTAAATGTATCGTTATTCCGATTTTTTCATCTAAAAGACGATAATTTGCTGTACAAATCTGGAGACATAAAAGATTTGACACGTTCTTGAACAAGTGCCAAAAACCACTTTTACAACTTAAGCTAAAAGGTTGCTTATTTCGTGATAACCTTGGTAATTTTGTGATATTACATTGATAATTTCGTCAGAGGTAGAAGAATTGTGGAAAAATTCATTAGTTAAATGAAATTCTCGTTTATTGTTACAAGATTTCAAACATAGTAATTCCGTCTAATATTCATAGCAAGAAAACATATCAACACATAATAAGAATGAAATCAAAGTAAAAATTGAAATTGAAAAGGGATCTTCTTTGCCCTGAAAGGGTGAACGCTTTTATTACGGCCTTTACTATAGCCTATATTACTAGGGTAACTCCGAAACTAATGCATAACATTTGTTTAAAAATTATATTTTTATCCTACAGCTTTGCTATTTTCATAGAATGTAGATGCATCCTTTAGGAACAAGATGTCACTTTTCCACATAATCCCCGTCCCTTTCAACTGCCTTACGTAACCTAGGAACGAGGGCCTGTAGACCAGCACAGTAAAAGTCTGGACCAACACGTCTGAGCCACTCTTTAGCAGCGTGCACAAGGAAGTCATCTTCTAACCTCGTTCCGCGAAGGGATCCTTCAGCTTACCAAAGAGATGGTAATCTAACGGTACCAGTTCAGGACTGTAAGGCGGGTGTTTCAGTGTTGTCTATCCAAATTTTCTGATCTGGTCTGTGGTCTTGTGACTGACATATGGCTGTGCGTTGTCGTGCAATAGCAGAACATCCTGCTTCTCCCGATGTCGTCGAACATGACTCAGTCGAGCTTGAAGTTTCTTGAGAGTTGCCACATTCGCGTCAGAATTAAAGGCGGTTCCGTGTGGCATGATGTCCACAAGCAAGAGTCCTTCTGAATCGAAAAACACAGTAGCCATAACTTTTTCTGCCGAAGGTGCACTTTTGAATTCCTATTTCTTTGGTGAATTTGCATGATGCCACTCCATTGTCTGTCTCCGTCTCCGGTCCAAAATGGTGGAGCCATGTTTCATCTTCAGTCACAATTCTTGCAAGTAAGTCATCTAGCACTCATCATTGACACTTAGCATGATAACAAATCAAATAGAAGCTACACTGAATCCATTGCGTCCCCCTTTTCTTTTTTGTTATCACATCTTATCTTCAGATTTCTAAAATTCGTATTGTAATACAATTTTTAAAATTGTATAAAATGTAACGCTTAATGCTCAACAAAATTTCGCCTCAAATAGCTAAGATTTCTATCAGTAAAACTAAGCCTATATGGCGACTACAGCTGTATCTAAAATTCCAAAAACATTTCCTAAAATTTCATGAAGATACAATAAATTTTTGTACCAAATATCATATGCTTACCTTTAGTAACAAGCCTGTAATGTAATTACAAACCACAAAATTTTTACGCCTGAGAAGTCGATGCTAACTTGCCCTCTCCAAATATAAAAGCTCACTGAAGCAGCTGCAATACTCACACAAAGCGTAGCTGTATGTTTCTGGAAACTGGACAAAATATGCAATCCCTTGGCGGAAATTTGAATCTCGTAACACCATTGGTTAGTTCACGAAAGAGCAAAGAAAAGTATCACGAAATAACCACTGCCACGAAGTTACCAATGTTTACCCTATACACAAATACTGAAAAACGTCTTTCAAAATACGCTTCGTGTTCACTAGTAGTAGGCCTAACAATTGCAAAAAAAATACACTAACATTAAAAACGTGTTCCAGAATATGTGTCGTGTTCATTGGTGGTGGTAATAATAATATACATAAACATTACAAAAGGTTCGGAATGGAGTACGGTTGTGGGAAATAGAGATTTTCTTTGTCTGTTCGTCTTAAGAATGTGTGTTCCAATTACACCAAGACCCGGTTTCTCTGAAGCGACTTACATTCCATAAGACAACAAATATAATTCCTTTGCGTGCTGTTCAAACGCTAGTAGAACAGTGTACATGAAGACCAGAAGTATAAGTTAAACAAACACATTTCTGTTTAGTTAGGAAGATCTTAGACTTGCTCAAATATTGATGTCACCGAGCTGGAAGAGGGACAAATCAAACAAATTATATATGTAGGGATTAGGAAATGCCTGTCTGGTACAGGATCTCTACTTTAAAATGCTAATTCTGTGACATTTCTACTAGAAACAATACTTGTCCGTGTTATCTAGGTTATACAAGTTCTAATATACGTTTTACGCTTTTCGCAAAAATCTATTTCTTTCAACGCGTGAACAGTGATATTTTTATTATTAATTTGAAGTTAAAAATGAACTAAATAATTTACCGAACATAAAAATAAGAGAATGCTCATTTTTTGCATAGTGGCCAAAATTTGTTTAAGCAATTCTTTTGACACTATTAACATGGTGAAAAAAAAAAACTTTTTTATCTGCCCCCATCAGAATGTTTGCTTGTTGGTGATTTGTCCAGTAGTAATATAAATTGAAGAGTCCAGAATGTTTTCCAAGATAGATTCTTATTTTTATTTCATTGTCCATTCTGTACTTGAAGGAATTTTGTTGCCCTAGGTATGTACACTCCTTTACGTATGGAGTTTCTGGACCGTTTGACATCAATTCTGCTTTGAGTTTGTTTATTGAGAGGCCTACGGTTTTACTGTGTGCACACAGCTGCTGAAGCATTGCCTGTAGTTCTCTTGGTGATTTAGTCTATACTTAAGAGGATGTTTAAAAATGTATATAAAATCATGAAATCATGATTCAATAAAAACATGAGACACAAATAATGATGATGATGATGATGATGATGATGATGATAATAATAATAATAATAATAATAATAATAATAATAATAATAATAATAATAGTAATAATAAATTTATTCAGTGTTCTGCCCAAGGGCAGATCTTTCACTGCAAAACCAGCTTTCTCCAACCTTCCCTATTTTCTGTCTCCTCTTTGTGTCCTCATATGATCCATAATATATGTATCTATAATCTATAATCTAATATCTTCTTCTATCACAAACTCTTCTCCCGTTCTATTATTATTATTATTATTATTATTATTATTATTATTATTATTATTATTATTATTATTATTATTATTATTAAACATCTAAACGGAAAAAATATATTCCATGTAAGTATCGAGGATTTTCGGTGTGTGTCCTCCAGAAGAAAATACCGAAACTGACTGCAAAAGCAAAAATAGACTACAACTTTCCGCCATAAAACCAGATAAGAAGTTTCTGCAAGCTTAAGAAACAAACATATTTAAACTACTGATCAGAATATTATTGAGATACCAGCTTTTACATGTTAGTTAACTATTGAATTCTAAAAAAATATAATAAATTTTGTGTCATAAGTATAATTTGTTAAGTCCTTATAAAATTTAATTACTAATTATAAGCCTAAAAATTCTGAAATTTCAATAAAATTGAAAATGCACGGTTTTGACAATGTATATGCATAATTAATCTACCATCAATTTTGTAGTTGCACTCGTTTTAATACATTTATTTATTTATTACTTATTTATCCACTCTCTAACTCACTCATTTATTTTTTTAAATACAATGGGACTTGACAGTATTACTGCCCATAAATACAGATAAATCGTCAGAAACACAATAAAAATCAATTAATAGAGTTTTGCTCTTGCTTACTAATGTGACATCAAAAACTTTTTCCTTGCATTTTTAACTATGTCTTGTTTGTACCTATGCAGTGTAAAATATTATCACCGCAACTAAAACTTACCATTAAGTAAAGGCTGCATAGTATAGTAAAAAACAAGGTACAATAAAAATGTAAGGAAAAAATTTTTGATATCACTGTAGTATCTACCTTTTAGCACAGTATAGCACTGGAATACGTGGTCTCTGTGCATGTATATGTTTGTATTACGAAGTGGGCAATGGGGCTCTCGTAACTCCAAATCGGAAGAGAAGAGCTGCAAGACAGTCATGTTCTGTATTCAAGCTAAAATATGCAACAGCTTCTTTACTGGATGCATCTGGTGTGGTAAGGGCTGTGTTCCTCCAATGTTTTCGTGTTCGGGTCTCTAGTTTATTCTGGGACTCATTATTTACTGATTGCTTGGTAACAGCTACTGAATGATATGGTGGACTTGTTTTTGGATGTAACATTATTGTCTTATAATGATGATGGAGAGCTTTGATTAGTTTCCTGCATACCAGTACTTCTCTGTTTTGAATACCTTGGTTGTATCACAGTCTACTATATACAGTCACGAAGCTTGAGTTTTGAGGGTGTTAGAAACAATAGACTGTGACGGTACTATTTTGCATTGCCTGCAATGAGGCGATATTAGCGATCCTAGTGGTGAGCAACTATCTAATATTTGCATATTTACTACGTATTGAGCTTCGCGACTGTATATACTAGACTGTGGTTCAATGTTGCTTGCATAGCTGCTTTAGAATCAGAATTGCTATGTGACTATTGAGTTGTCACTCAACCAGCAAAAAGAATACATACATATATATGAACTTACAAGCTACAAAGAATTCAACAATCTGATTTAGATAAGAGTTACATGTATACAAGAGTTATTTATGAATTAATATACAAGAGTTATTTATGAATTAAACAGCAAAATACTATGAACTATTAATTAAACAACAAGAGTTATTTATGAATTAAACAGCAAAATACTATGAACTATTAATTAAACAACGAAATACAAACTGTGTAGCAGAATTAAGCTAAAATACATAGAATGTTAATATATTTCAAATAATGTTAGATAATAGAAAGAGATTACTATGAGACAATTTTGAAAATTCAGCGCTATCAGTATGATGTCTAAAGGAAGAAGTAACAATATAGTCAGTGATAATTAAGTCAGTATGATTGGAGTGAACTGCTAAGAAGGTTATCCTTTAAGCTGTTTTTTTTTTTTTTAGTGTTTGTCTTGCAGCCCCTAATACTTTGTGACAAGGAATTCCATTGTCGCGAGGTGGATACTGTAAAAGTTGATGAATAACAAGATGTTCTAAGAAGCTGTTCTATATTATCTATATAATAATAATAATAATAATAATAATAATAATAATAATAATAACAGTAAAATAAGAAATGGATTACAAGAGTTCCGAGATAACACCATAGACTAAAAGAGAATCCGCGTTGGAAAAAGTTTGAGAAACACTGGTTTAGAGGATAATATTTGAAGATGGCTCGGGTTTAATAAAAATCAATATGTTATTCCAAATACAAAAACGAAAGTTTCTAGATTTTTAACAATTTCTCAAAGAGATGTTTATGAAGTCAACTGTTTGGAAAAGTTTAGGAAATATGCTTAGTCTACGAATACATCCTTCTAATGTTGATTATCAACGGTTCTTCGTTAATCAAAGAAATTCAAAATGCAGTGTACAACTTGCAGGTATCAATATTAGCCTATAATCATATTGGTGCTATATATTAAAGAAAAAAACAAAGAAAAAGAAAACATATGCCAGATACTTGGTCTCCCAAATCCTAATGAATATATAGCAGTGATGTCAAAGCAAGCGCATTTTTCTGACCTTGACGTCATTCGCGGGCATTAAGCGCTAGGTACGGAAGGAGAAAAAATTATGTATATGACTAAGCAGCCTGTTGGATTGAGAAGACAGTGGTGCACAAACTTCAAACGGAACGTAAAATTTTATGTCGTTATTTTTATATGGCTTCTTTCCGTTTGATATTATCTATATTGTCTATAAAACAAAAGTATTTACACCAATTTTTTAATATTGCAGTTGTATTTTATACGTTAATGATACAATAAAGAGTTAAGAAGGAATATTCACATAAATATCATAGTATTACAAGTATACTGTACTAAATGAATGAAACACATCATTCATAAAGAAAGTGATATTCCAGAAAAAGAGATTATGACATGACAAGTTGGAATTGATATTGATTGTATTTTTAGTCTTGTAAAAGTAATCAATAAACTAATCAAAACAATATTATAGTAGGCCTACAAAACAAAGTTACCTAAGCACTATACATGTTTTAATTGCAACTAATATTACATAACAAAACTCTTTTCGCATTATGCTTTTAAGGTGATATGGATGCGCAACTTCCTATCATAAGAATATTAAATTATTTTCTCGAAATCTGCTGAAGCTATAGAGCTGACGTTTCTACAACACATGAGCACATATATTTTGTATATGATGTAACAGTAGTTGCTTTGTTAATTCATTTCCTTACAAATATTTTCCAAGCGAATATTTTCAAAATGTTCAATACACTATCTACAGTAATACGTATTTACGATATATTAGATTTACGAAAACATTGTTTCAGTACCTATAAAGCTACTAAAAAAAACATATCTGAGCTCTAAAGCGCGCGCTTGCCCCTATAAGCATCAGTTGACATGACTGATTCTAGACCATTACTTTCGGTAATATTCAGCTTTATTAGCCGGCGCAAGAGCGGATACAGCAATTCTTATAAAAGACGGTTCTACTTGCGTTGCTGAAGGATATGTTGAAATAAAGAACATTTTGTGTTGAAGAAAATATTTCGAAGAAAAAAACAGCATCTGGAAAAGGAGAGTAGTAATTTACCAAGAAATGCTGAAAATAACAGTATTAACCTATTATTTCTCAAGGATCATCATCATCATCATCAACATCATCATCATCGTCGTCGTCGTCGTCGTCGTAAAATATCATAATTTGTCATTTAAAATATTGCACTGTAAATATTTGAAATAAATGTGTTGAAATTATTGTTGATAATGATTTTTAAGTACTGGTGCTTAAAAGTGTCTATTTTTTAAACTTAAAATGACAAACGAGAAACTGACTTTTCAAAACTATTGTGAGAAACGCTCTTTTTTGTACTTATATCGTCTCATAAGAAATATCGGTTTTTTAATTTCGATGTTTAATGATTTTAATTAGTTCTACAACGCAATTTACAGCACACCATGAATATTATTACGTAGACTATTGTGAGCATGTGACAGTTTTAAATTGTTAATACAATGAATATAAAATGGAGATGATAAAATTTGAGACTAGAGTCCTTCTAAAGTACTATTAGAAACAATATTAGACTATAGACCTGCTGCGACGACAACTATGTGAAGTTGAGGGTGAAGGTGTCGTTAGTTAGCATATAGCACAACGATGATTCTAGTGTTTCAATAACGGATAAGGGGATTTTAAATATTTACAAAATCCTGGAAGGGCCAATGTATGGAATATTGAAAATGCACGCAGAGTTTTGGAAAAAAACAACAAAAATAGACTCATCCGTTGTGAGAACTTGTGCTGCAAGGGTATATGTACATGAACGACCATAAATATTATCAGAAAATGCAGGCTCTAAATTTCTAAAATTTTGTAAAAAAAAATGAACTCACAATTGGACAAAAATTACAAGATACCACAACAAGACTTATTAGACCTTAAATATTTGATAAAAATGTAAAAAAGGTTACTAATAATATTTTTCAAACAAGTTTTATTAAAGGATGAAAAAAATCTGCAGTTACATAATTGGTAACCATAACATTGTTATGGTCTCTCTGACATCTTTAATATTTTCTCCTCATGTATAATGAAGACTTACTTCTGAAAAGTAGACTACTCTCAGACATGTAGAGTTGTTTATTTTAATATAATTATTTTTATTTGTCCTATGTAAAATATAGGCCTACTAAAATTTACGTAATGTTTTGTATATTTTCAAAGAAATGGACATTATTGTAGTCTACCTTTTGAAAAAATGCATGTTAAATCAGTGTATAAAATTTCAGAATTTTATCTCTAATGATTGTAGAGTTTTGAAATAATATGTGTAATTTTTTTTTAATTTTGGAAAATTTAATTTAAAGTAAAAGTGAATTCTAAAAAATATTATTAATAACTTTTTTTATACGTTTATCAGATATTTAAGTTCTAATAAGTCTTGTTGTGGTACCTTGTAATTTTTGTCCAATTGTGAGTTCATTCCAATAAAAAAATTTAGAAAGCCTGCATTTTCTGATAATATTTGTGGTCTTTCACGTACATATACCCTCAAAAGATATATCTCATCGTCACATTAAAACGCTTACAAAATCATACATAAATAATTGTAGATCTGTACCTCTTGAACTGACATCTAAACAGGCTCAGCGCAGAGTGGATATCTCCCGTCAGATTATCGCTAATCCATTGATAACAGATTTATTGGAAGAATTGTCACAGTGATGAAAAATGGGTATATTACTGCAACCATGACAGCACAAAACAGTAGCTCGATCGCCGTCAGCCTACCAAAGTCGTCGTTAAACAAAATTTGTTCCGCCCGAAAGTACTATTATATGTCTGATGGAATTTTGAAGGTGTGATTCACTGGGAGTTTGCTCTAAACGGACGTGCAGTCGATGCGGATCTTTATTCTCAACCGTTAGAACGAGTTAATCAAATTGCAAGAGATAGATACTCGGCATTATTTTATCGAAATCGAATTTTATTTTCTTGTAACAGAACAATGCGAGACCCTACCCCTCGAACAACCATGAAAAAATCCAGAAATTTCGAGGAATCGAACTGCTACCACACCCGGCATATAGTCCTGATTTTGAGCCTTCAGACTACCATCTGTTTCGATTCTGCGTAGAAGAAAATTTCAAAACTTGGAAGCCGTTTAAATGTATATCACTGAATTTATCTTTCGCGTCAAAAAACCAGAAACTTGTACCTTCGCGGAATAACAAACCTCGCTGAAAGGTGACTCAAGACAATAGAATCTAATGACCGTTACTTTGAAGATTAGATTACTTTCTCGCCACAACACATTTTAACTAAAATGTTGCTCCAACACCTACATTACTTATGAGACATTATTCGCCACAAGATAAAGGAATTGAATTTTTTTAGTTGGTTATTAACGACGCTGTATCAAGTACTAGGTTATTTAGCTTCGATGGGATTGGTGAGAGCGTGATGGTATTTGGCGAGGTAAGGCTTAGGATTCGCCTTACGGTTAGGAAAAACCTTGGAAAAAAACCAACCAGGTAATCAGCCCAAGCGGGAATCGAACCGGAGCGCAACTTCGGATCGGCAGACAAGTGCCTTAGCTGGCTGAGCTACTCCGGTGGCTCAACTGAAATGTTACGAAGTACGTAAAATATATAAAAATGTGTCACCCTCGTTGTAGCCTACTCATTTTCAATAAGTATTATGTTTCAAGTGTATATTCTCTTATAGGAGGAAAGGAACTGGCCCCCTACCTCATTATCTCCTGGCCTAGTTGCCTCATAAGTGATTCCTTATTGGTGTCACGTATGAGGTTCAGAACTGCCTGACTAAACAGTAACAATAACAACAACTTGACTCGTAGATATTGAGTATGAACAAAATCCGTTCAGTAGTTTATGAGACATCTCTATAAAGAGTGTATCAAAAGGTGAGGTCAATCCTTAAGGAGGTGATTCAGGACCTTATTTGCAACAAAAAATCCTAATACCCTTTTTCAATAGTTATCCCCGTTTCCGTGTTACACGAATATCACGTACCGTATCTATCCCCATTTGATTCCACACCTAATGGACCTGTCTGCTTGAAAGAAGGTAAGCTAATTGTCAGTTGTCTAGAGCAGATGCACAAAATGTCCCCCTCTCGCACGAACACACGCTTCAGTACGCCGTCAGATCTTTCGCTGCACATTATCCAATCCGTGCTGGTGTATCTCCATTGCAGCCGTGTTAATCTTTGCAACGAGCTCTTTCTTGCTTGCTATCTCCGTTTGGTACACTTTCTCCTCCACTCCATACAGCCCCAGAGAAAGAAATCCAATGATGTTAGGTCTGGGGACAGGGCTGGCCAGGCAACGGGACCACTCCTTCCAATCCATATACCTGGAAAAATGGTGATCTAATATTGGCGTACTGGAAGTCTGAAATGTGCTGGAGCATCGTCTAGTTGATACCATAGTTGTCTAGCAAGCCCGGTCCCCAGACCTACACCATTGGACTTCTTTCCCTGGGACTGCATGAAGGAGAAAATGTACCAAACGGAGAAAGCAACCACGGAAGAGCTCGTTGCAAAGATTAACATGGCTGTAATGGAGATATACCAGCACGGATTGGATAATGTGCAGCGAAAGGTCAGACGGCGTGCTGAAGCGTGTGTTCGTGCGAGAGAGGGAGACTTTTTGAGCATCTGCTCTAGACAACTAACAATTAGCCTACCTTCTCTCAAGCAGACAGGTCCATTAGGTGTGGAATCAAATGGGGATAGATACGGTACGTGATATTCGTGTAACTCGGAAACGAGGATGAATATTGAAAAAGTGTATTAGGATTTTTTGTTGCAAATAAGGTCCTGAATCACCTTCTTAAGGATTGACCTGACCTTTTGATACACTCTGTATACAAACATAGAGAAAGATGGATCCCAAGAAGAAAACCACTTTTTCGTTTTCAGGAAGACGGAAAACATTTTTTTCCAAATGGATCTCAAACTATATTTTTGACCAGCATTAGAATAATAAATTTCCGTTTATGCCTCACATTATGATAAGGTAATATAACTGAAACAATACATTTCCTCCGAGGATCGTCATCGCCATTCTTATTAAAAAATTACTTCCATTCCGACAAAAAACAGTATTCTTTAATTTTCCAGAAATTACCATGCTTGCAGCCACCGGCGTAGCTCAATCGGCTAAGGCGCTTGCCTGCCGATCCGGAGTTGCGTTCGGGCGTGGGTTAGATTTTCGCTTGGGATGATTACCTGGTTGGGTTTTTCCGAGGTTTTCCCCAATCATAAGGCAAATGTCAGGTAATCTATGGCGAATGCTCGGCTTCATCTCGCCAAATATCATCTCTCTATCACCAATCCCATCGACGCTAATTAACCTTGTAGTTGATAGAACGTCGTTAAATAACCAAGTAAAATAAAAAAAAACCATGCTTGCTATTGTATTCAAAGTTTTTTTGGCTTCAAATCCAGTCTAAGGGGTGGAATTTTAAGAGGCACAAACGAATTCTGGACGGGATAAATTGCTTATCAACTTTTTCCTTACGTAGCGAACAGGTGTTAGTGTAAAATTGAAACTGTACATGACTTCGTAGAACAACGACTCGTGAAACCGGAGAAGTATGTGATAGACAAACTGATATAAAAAAGTAGGAAAAGTATGACGCAAATTCCACAACTTTTAAAGGACATACAAATCAGAGTGTGATTTCATTAATGCAGTCCCTCGAAATGTAAGTAGCTTCTGTATATAAAATGAGTCGTAAATAAAAAAGATACCTAAATGCCTGTCTAAAGAGTTTTATATAGCCAACTGCTATACAGAGCGAGTGACGAAAAGCCTAATCAAGAAACGGCTCGGCAGGCTACGAATTTCTTCATTAATACATAACCTAGTAGCCGGTAGGTAACAACAAGCCGTAGGGGACGCTCGACAAGATAACATATTTACTTCATATCGCTGTGACACAACACCAGTTGCTGACGTCGTTACGACAATATTCCTCATTTGCATTTCTTTCTGATAAAGATAGCTTTTGTACTCTAAGTGTTTCTAAGGCTGAGGTTCGCATACCTCCGGAGTTTGACGAAAAATGCCAAGAACATTTTTTTTTTCAGTTCCACTATAGCTTTATAATCAGAACTTGCTACGATGAAAAAATCATTTACAAATTTTCACGAAAACCACTTTTTTAATCTCCAAAACAGAGGTTTTTTATACGCCATTTATCTGTCTGTTTATAGCCATTTCTACTAACTAGTGGACGCAATTTTTCCATATTCAATATTTATGTATCAATTGAAGGGTTCAGAGCCATAGTGGGCCAAGCACTATTTATTAAAAACGTAGAAAGCAAGGGTTAAAGTTAAGTGAATACCATAGTTTAATGAAGATTGACATACCATTTAGTTTTAATCTGTATACTTTATTTTACTTGCTATATGTTTCCATTAAATTATGATAATAACTTCATTTTAAGCCTTGTTTTCTACGGTTTTAATAAATGGCGCTTGGCCGACTATGGTTCTGAACCCTTCAATTTATGTACATGAAATACGAGTATAATAATTTTATTTTAGTAAGCCTACTAATCTGTCAGTATACAGAGGTTTCTACTAAACTATTTGATGAATTTTATTCATCTACTTATATAATATAAAAGTCAATGTGGCTATGTATGTATGTATGTATGTATGTATGTATGTATGTATGTATGTATGTATGTATGTATGTACTCTATACAAATCTACACGCTTTGACCGATACTTGCCAAAGTTTCCACATTTAACCTTCATAACCAGGAGATGAACATAGGCTACATTAAAATCGGACAAGTGGATGTTAAATTGATTAAAAAGATAAAAAATAAAAACAAGTAATATGATCAAATATTAAAATGCAATTTTATACAGTCAATTGTTCTTTATTATTGTCTGTTGTATTCAACATCGACTTCCATGAGGCCATGGAAAAATAACACGACATGAAATAACATTGTTAATACATCATGAAGACCAAAATCTAGACAATCTAGGTTGTGTGACTGTAGCCTGTATATATTTTCGTTTGGTTTTACTTTGTTTACAGTTTCATTTTCTATTATTTTATTCGTATTTCTGGTGGTGTGGAAGAAGGCCTAATGGCCTTAACTACGTCAGAATTAAATAAATACGTAAATAAATAAATAAACAACAACAACAAATAAATATATATTAAAAACAGTTGAACGTAAGGCACATGACGAAATGTTTTATTTTTTAATGCCTGATCTACAGGTGATTAAATTGAGTTAACCAGGCAGGCATTTGGCTAAGAAGTTAATTAATTCATGTACGTGAACGCTATAGAAAGATTCATCTTTTAGGGATGAGGAAAGCTTAGTAAAGACAATTCGTTTTGGTTCTCTGTAGTTGGATTTCCGAGATTTTAGAAACGCCTAATAACCAGTTTAACTAAAATAGAAGCAAAAAGGAAAATACAGGCAACGACGGGTTATTTCAGCTAGTATTCAATATTTATGAGTCAATATATCGGGAACGATGTACATTAAATATGCTAATTTCAGTGTAGTCTGTCAGCGTACAGCGATTTCTACTAAGTTATTGGATGAATTTTGTTCATATTCAGTATGTACGATTCAATTTACCAGAGTCTGACGTACATGAAATAAGCTAATTTTTGTACTAGTCTGCCAGTTTACAGCGATTTCTACTAAACTATTCCATGGATATTGTTCATATTCAGCACCTACATGTCATTTTATCAGGGTACGATGCATATGAAATATAATAATTTTAATACTAGTCTGTTTTTCCATTCTGAGGGAAGAAGTTGAACTAGCGATTAGGAAAATGAAGAATGAGAAAGAAACAGGAGTTTATGGAATCCCCACTGAACTAGTTAAATGCTTGGGTGAATACAAGAAATAAATCCTAGATTTCAAGGAGACAGTGTCGAAGAGAAATAATGCCATGAAATGTAACGAATTCAGAACTATCAGCTTGATGTCGACCTCGGTGAAGATTCTTCTGCGAATACTAAATCGACGTTTATATTCTAAGACGGAAGGACAGTTGGAAAGAAAGCATTTTCGCTTCAAAAAGGGAAAAGTTACGAGAGATGCAATTGGATTACTGCGAATAATCGGCGAAAGATATTTAGAGAAGAATAAAGAAGTGTATATAGTATCTGTGGACCTGCAAAGGCATTTCACAGAGTGGACTGTAAGGAATTTATAGGGATCCTAAACAATATTGACGGAATGCAAAGAGAGGGGGCTGTTAAGTAATATTTATATCACAGAACGATTTAAAGTCAGGATAAGAAAAGATATTTCAAATGGAAGGAAATAGAGGGAGGTGTGCGACAAGGATGCCTAATATCACCCACCTTGTTAAAAATCTATTTGGAGAACTATTTTCAGAACATAGTAGGGATAATAGGAGAATAAAGAAGAATAAAGTGCATAAGATTTGTTGATGATCTGGCGTTTTAGCAGAAGAGGAGGCGATACTAAGAGATATGCTACTGGAACTAAATGACAGCTTTGAGCATATGGGATGAAGATAAACGCAAACAAGATGAAGATCGTGGTTATCGGATAGAAATTAAAGGAGGTAAAATTGCGAATTCTAAATGAGGCAGTAGAGCAAGTGTACAACTTCAAATACTTAGGGTGTACTATGAGCTGCTGCCAGGAAGTCAAAAGGAGGATGGCAATGGCTAAGGAAGCACTTTATAGAAAAAGGAGAATTTTCTGCGGATCTCTGGAAAAAGAACTAAGGAAAAGACTAGTAAACGCTTTGCATGGAGTGTGGCATTGTATGGAGCACAAACATGGACATTACGATGAAGTGAAGAGAAACGACTAGAAGCTTTTGAAATGTGGATATGGAGAAGAATGGAAAGTGTGAAGTGGACAAACAGAATAACAAATGAAGCTGTGCTAGAAACAGTGGGTAAAGAAAGAATAATAATGAAACTGATGAGGAAGAGAAAAAGGAATTGGCTGGGTCACTGGCTGAAAAGAAATTGCCTACTGAAGGATGCATTAGAACGAATGGTGAACAGGAGAAAAGTCGGGGCAGAAGAAGATATCAGATTATTGACGACATTAAGATATATGGATCGTACACGCAAACTAAAAGGAAGGCAGAGAATAGGAAAGATTGGAGAATGGTGGGTTTGCAGTGAAAGAAAGCTATGAATAAAGGAATGAATCTCTTTACAGTAATTTCTATTAAACTCTTGGACAGATCCGTACTCAACATCTAGGACTCAATTTATGGTGCACATTAAATAACTAATAATAATAATAATAATAATAATAATAATAATAATAATAATAATAATAATACATTTTATTTTAAACAGACTAATTGTCACTAAGAAAACATATTTTTTCATTGCACGTTTTACTCTCTTCCCAAGAAATTAGTTCCTCTACAGTTGTTAATGGAAGTACTGTTTACAGTGTTTTATGAATTATTATTATTATTATTATTATTATTATTATTATTATTATTATTATATTACTATTCAAAAGAAACACATCCTCTAACCTCTTTTTGGGTCCTCTTTCTATAATCGTAGCCGATCAATTTTAAAATGCATTTACTTTCTGTAGGTTTCGTTTCATATTATGAAAGAACCGTTGTTATTCAATTGTTTTATTAGTTTTTTTCATATTATTAGCTTTTTGCCTATTATTATTTCATTCGTATCCTTCATGTTCTCATACTGATAAATCTGTATACTGAGATACCGGTATTACTACATTGGGATCATATAATTTGAAGTAATTAAAAATAATACTGATCAAGAGTGATTTTGTTAAATGTACAATTTCTACTGTTTCTTATGTAATTTCATCTGCTGATTCCAAAATTGAAGTATTTTTCTACCCCCCCCCCTCACTTTTTGTAATTTTAGAAAAATTGATTTATTTTTATTGCTATATATAGTCCTAAAATGCTAATGGAAAGAACATATTTCAAATATTTAATTTTATTGCTTTAACAATTGAGGCTTTCAGAGCTAAAGTGGATCAAGTCACAAATTTCATAAATTGAGTTTAATTCATTTTCTGATTATCCGAAGTCTTTTCCGAGCAATAATGAATCAAGTCTTAATTCCAAACATTCGCCGGTAGGTGGCACCAGTCACTTTTTGCTCAATTTATTTGTTAACGATAGTGGATCAAGTCACCAAAGCGTTGCATCAATTAACATCACAATTGTTTATATTTAATCTATAATTTGAGAATGGAGCAATAGAATTATTGCCAGTGAAATTAGATAATCGACTAAAGCAAGTTAACTTTAAGTCTCATGGACTTGATCCACTTTAGCTCTGAACGCCCCAATTGCCCTATAAGTTTAGATCATTGTTGTCTGTAAAGTCAGAATTCATAAAAACAAATTTTATTCCTCATTAGACTTTGAGAGTTAATATTAATTCTGAGTTGAGTTGAAACTTGCATTCATGGAACAAATTTCATAACCTGTGTTTTCTTTGTCCTAATTTTAAGTGTGGTAAAATATCTTATAAAGTGAAACATGCCTCGAAATATACTGTGTAAATCACATAAACAATTTAGTTACGTTTGTGATTAGTTAACTTTGAATTTTACTACACTCGTTAAAAGAGCTTACGAGTGTTCTTTTGATTGTAGGCCCCTGAAATCTGTTGTCCTCCATGTGATTCTATTAACTGGTTGGATAAAAGGAACCCGTCATATGGCTTTTCCAGTTCCAATGATATGCCGAAAACCTAAGGATCATTCAACAAACTGTTACTTTCTAGGAACCACAGATCAGAAGGTTACAGAGAACTTGTCAGCGAGCTGATTCAGAACTATAACGTGATGGGATGTCATATCTCACAAAATAACTTCTTGGATTCTCATCTATTTTTCCTTTCCTCAAAACTTCGGCTAGTGAGCGACGAACACAAGGAGCGTTTTCATCAGGATTTTTCTGAAATGAAAGAGCGCTACCAGGAAAAATTGAGCTCAAATATTCTGTCAGACTACTGCTGGACACTCAAATGAGACGTTTCTCAAACGAAGTATAGCCTAAAATCTATTTCACACACATTTTAGATAAATGTTACAAGGTATAAAAATAAAATTAAATTAAATTAAAATTAAAAATAGAATATTGCTGCCACCGCTCGGTACCCCTTTTTCAAGGACAGCTATCCTTTTTAGATTCTTCTCTCCCTACTACAAAAGTTTCAATCAGCCCACATTTCATGTAATTACTCAAACAACCTGGGTCATAGAAAATTTTTGAAAACAGATTTGAAATCAGCACGAAAAATGGTACAAGAATCACCCATTCTTTATTTTTTAACAAAAAAATATGTGTAATTGATTATAAATGGTTTTAAAAATATCATTTTCTATATTTTGAGATCTGAAGAATAAAAGAAAAAGAAAAAGAAAAATAAGCACACAGTATCTTTAAAAAAGACTTTCTTGGCACACCTTCTGAAACAAAATATTGAAAATATTCATTTGTCATCCCCTATATCTTTTATGACCTACCTCCGGTCTGTCATACACGTGGCCCGGGTTCGAGTTCCGACCAAGTCTGGGATTTTTCATTGAGAAATCCATAGTAACACGCAGTTGGGGTTTTACTCGGGGTTCTCTCGTTTTCCCCACATTAGGCATCTACATAGTTCCTCCATTTCGTCATCATTCCATTGCATTCCCCGATCGCCGGCTGGCGACGCACGGTGGAGGCTGGCTAAGGGGTGAGGGGGGGTTGCCTTCTCAAAACCTGGTTACACAGCGAACCTTAGTGTAGTCAGCCGGTGTGGGATTTGGGAGTGAGCCTAGCTTGAGAGTTAGCGCAGTAGATCGTAATAGGCATTATGCCCCTCTCCCGTACATTCTATTCCATCATGCCTAACACTGGCGTTACGGAATTAATATTGGTTCGAGTCCTTATGGGGAAGGAATTTTCTCAAGAAATTTCGGGTCCACTGCTGTGGAATAACGGTTGGCATGCTTGACCGTAAAATGAGGGGACCCGGACTCATATCCTGGTTGGGACACTTTACCTAGTTGAGTTTTTCCGGGGGTTTTCCTCAACCTATTAAGAGCAAATGCTGCGTAACTTTTTATGAGCTGGACCCTGGACTCATTCCGCTGGAATTATCACTTTCATTTCATTCAGACCCTAGATAACCATAGTAGTTGATGAAGCGTCGTAAAATAACGAATTAAAAAAGTTCAGCCAGTGTATAGGAGCGGCGTCCAACCTGAATCGTGATGAATGAGGGGAGTTACGATAAGTAGCGAAATCCGGTTATGAACGCCAACTATAACGACTGGGGGATCATCGTGCTAACCACACGATACATCCGATCTAGTTGGATGATAGTTCACTTCTGCTGAGACATGTGGACATGAGGCCGACAGCCGACTGGACGACCTTGACCCTTCATGGGCTGTTGCGCAACGAATTAATTTTATCATTGTTTATTGTAATAACAAAATAATATTTGTATTTGGTTCCGTTTAATTAGGCCTACTTATCTTTAATATTGATAATAAGTCAACACATCCTGACTTAATTATACATACTAGGTAATAGTCAGGGAAAGGATTTATATGTAAATACATATTTACTTATAAAGCTAATATAATTTATATTTTGCATTATCTTTATGTTTCACAATGTGTAGGGTTGAAAAATCCTACTTTTATTTTCCATATTTTTCCATATTTTAGAGTTTAGTACATATTTTCGTTAATTTCCATATATTTTCCATATTTCATATAAAACAGTCCATATTATATTAGGTTTAACAATAAAACAAAACAAAATTCCATTAACTTTTAAAAATACATTTCAACAATAGAGATTTAAACACATGTTCAGTAATCCCTTTAACATCAGAGTTATTTGAAAATTAGCAGTCCTATCAACAATGGGAAAGTAAGTTACAAAACTGTATTAATTTAATTTAAAATTTTTAACAGACTTCAGTTGTGCAGCTCAACAGTTAAATGCCAGTCAGAGTACACATAGGTTCAGTTTTGTAAATCATACTATAAAGACGGTAAATATGCCAAAAGTACGTTATTCAGTCAATTTAAAATCAAAACTAACAAGTTACATTTCAGAATTTAAAGAAGATGGTTTATCAACTGACAATAAAATATTATTTTGTAATTTGTGTCAGTGTGCAGTATCATCTACACAAAAGTTCCTGGTGCAACAACACATTACAACTAGTAAACATCAGGCCAACAAACAACTAAATTCCAAGCAGAGACAATTGTTTTTAACACAACCAACAACATCGAATGTAAGATCTGAGTTTAACATCGACCTGTGCCGTTCTCTCATCTCTGCTGATATTCCTCTCTACAAACTAAAGAATAAGGTCTTCAGGGAATTCCTTGAAAAATATACTCAACATACAATCCCGGATGAGTCAACACTTAGGAAGACGTATGCTCCATCCATCTACGATGAGACAATACAGAAGATAAGAGATGAAATTAAAGATAGTTCAATTTGGGTTTCCATTGATGAGACTCCCGACAAAGAAGGTAGACTTGTTGGTAATGTAGTTATCGGTTTGTTAAGTGAACAATATTCTGAACGAATTCTTTTACATTGTGATGTTCTAGAAAAGTGCAATAACAAAACTATAGTTAAACTGTTCAACGAAGCTATGGGTATCCTGTGGCCAAAGGGTATTATGTACGATAATGTGTTATTCTTTATTAGCGATGCTGCCCCTTATATGGTCAAAGCTGGACAAGCATTATCTGTTGTATATCCTAAATTGACTCATTTTACTTGTGTGGCGCATGCATTTCATCGTGTGGCAGAAGTGGTCAGAGACAATTTCCCTAAAGTAGATTTGTTGATTTCATCAGTGAAAAAAGTATTTCTCAAAGCTCCCAGTAGAGTTAACGTGTTGAAAGAAATGTACCCTGAAATTCCATTGCCACCAAAGCCAATTTTAACTAGATGGGGTACATGGCTAGAAGCAGTTGAATATTATGCCGAACATATAGACTCTATTAACAATGTTCTCCTTGCATTGGACTCTGAAGATGCAGTCTCAATTGATACTGCGAAAACAGTTACCTGTGACATAAGTGTGAAGAATGACTTAGCTCACATTCAGCATACATTTTCATGCATCATAAAAACGCTCAAAAGTCTCCAAAATAGGCACCTTTCACTATCTGAAAGTTTTGAAATTATAAATAGTACTGTGGAACAACTGAATCGTGGTAGAGGTAAAGTTGCAGATGCAGTAAGAGCTAAGGTGGACACTGTACTTTCAAAAAACCCTGGATATGAAGAACTACAAAAGGTTGTTGCTGTGATGAGTGGTGAATCAACAGTGAAGATTAACTTGGACTTATCCCCAGCAGACATTGTGAAATTGAATTATGTACCAGTTACTTCTTGTGACGTCGAACGCTCTTTTAGTCAGTATAAATCTATCCTCAGAGACAATAGAAGAAGATTCACTTTTCAGCACTTGAAAGAAATGTTTGTAACCTATTGTTATGGTAACAGACAATAAAAATTGTGTTTTGTTGAAACTACATTGGAAGATAAGGTACGTCCATTATATTTTTTGTTTAGTTTGATTAAAATGTACCAATATTTAACGTACATAGTCATTTTTTTATAATTTTAAGTCCATATTTAATTCCATATTTTGGTAAAAATCCATATTTAATTCCATATTTTGGTAAAAATAACTACATATATATTTACATATTTCATATATTTTTAGTCCATATAAATCCGTTCCCTGGTAATAGTGAAGCCCCGGTGGAGGGGATGAACGTTCTCGCCATAAATGGCATCATCAGGTCCCATGTTAAGTGGTAAACGATAAATTAACATGCAAATCTATTCTTTCAGGTGAAGCTCCCTGTAAAGCAGATTTGAATAATTTCAAGGGAAAAATTGTTCCGGGGCCGGGTATCGAACCCGGGACATCTGGTTGAAGCCCCGGAACAATTTTTCCCTTGAAATTAGCTAAGTGAACATCTTTAGAATATCTGGATCTCAAGAATATTTTCATACATACATATGAAGATATTGCACACTGGAACACTAAAATAATAATTACAAACTACTGAAATATATACACTATCAATAACATGTTATAGCCTACAAATTGAACTCTTAAAATAACATGCTATTCGTAGGGTATGTAGCCAATTTTAATAGTTTGTAATTATTATTTCAGTGTTCCAGTGTGCAATATCTGCATATTTATGTACGAGTATGTATGAAAATATTCTTGAGATCCAGATATTCTAAATATGTTCATTTAGCGTTTACCAGTAAGCATGGAACCTGATGATACCATTTATGGCGAAAACTTTCGCCCTCTCCCACCGCTGGGGCTCCACTATTAGTTTGTAAAATTAAGTCATGACTTATTATCAACTAGCAGTACCCGTGCGCTCCGCTGCACCCGTTAGAAATAAATATAAAATAATTACATAATTAAAATATGACATTTGATCCAGGGAAGATTCGTGTTTGGTAGACGGATAAATCGTTTAATATGTTACTTAATTTAAATTGTATTTAAATAATTGAAATGCGATCATTTTGATCCAGAGACCACACATTTGGTGCAATGACAATTCCTTTAACATGTTTCTTAATTTTTATTACATGCATCCATACTTTAATGAAGACCGACATATCATTTAGATTTAATGTGTATACTTTATTTTACTTGCTATATGTTTCCATTGAATTATGCTAATAACTTACTTTTAACTTTTGTTTTCTACGTATTCAGTAAATGGCGCCTGGGCCACTAAGGTTCTGAACCCTTCAAATAACTTAAATGAATTATATTATATTATATTATATTATATTATATTATATTATATTATATTATATTATATTATACTATATTATACTATATTATATTATACTATATTATATTATATTATACTATATTATATTATATTATACTATATTATATTATATTATATTATATTATATTATATTATATTATATTATGTTATATACAAAATGTGTTGATAACGGATGTACACCGATAAGTAAATTTTTAATTTGTTATGGGGGGCTCTTGAATCTCAGGAGGTACAAATTTTATTTTACAACAGCGCAACATAATCTGCTTGGCTCATTACCCAATTTTTTTTGCATTGCATTTAATGCATATGTATTTTATGTAAATTAACACGATTCAATTGAGCATAGTTATAATTTGGATTATAAAATAATGGAATGCTAAGCTAACATATTATTACTGCATACTAAATCAATACACTCTTGTGGTTCGTTAATTCTCTGAGATAAACATTATTTTAAGAAATACAGGAAACGAATACACAGAATAGCCTATCAAGTTGTTTGTGCATAAGAAGCTATTTTAATCTTACCTGTCCTCAATTCACTCCGAAGTTACTGTAATAACATTATAGCATTATGTACATATAGACTAACTACACTTTCCAATTGTGAAATAATAATTAATTATACAAATCGGTTACTTTAGCTTCCAATATTACTTCATACAAACACAGAAACATTCTCTGCACGCTATGATTCATAGCTTTCGATTGTTGTTGACCAAGGCCCCTTATAGACGAATTTGTTTATTTCATTACACCGCCTTAGATGGCAGTTATTTTAATTTTGAAACTCATTTATCTCATTAAATATCAGTCCTATCACAATTTTTCAAAGAGTAAAACTTATCGGAAATGAGTTTTAAAGATATTTTTGTTATGTAACATTTTTCACAAAAATCAATAATAAGCGAGATATTTCCATGTAATTAATTCAGACACCCTTAACCTCCTTTTAAATAATGTATTTTGAATGCCATATAGCCTAAAATCTAAGTTACAACGAACTTAATTTATATTCCAATTTTCATCGAAATCAGTTCAGCCATTATCGCGTGAAAAGGTAACTAACATATAGACAGACAGACAGATAGAAAGACAGACATACAAACAAAAATTTCAAAAAAGCTATTTTCGGTTTCAGGGTGGTTAATTATATATGTTAGGACCAATTATTTTTGGAAAATCGAAAATTACCAGAAAAATTTCGGCTACAGATTTATTATTAGTGTAGATATTAAAGATAAGTAATTAGATGGAACCAAATACAAATATTATTTTGTTATTATTGTACCTGCTTATCGGATCAATATGTCAATGAAATTGTTTGTTATTACAAATTTTTATAAGTTTCTTTATAAAATGAAAAATAGGAAAGCTACAAACAGTGTCGCAAACATTTTAGTCGGCTTGTACAGTATATCAAATCAATCGTCTTTATTTTAATGCATATTATATTATTCTTTTGTTCTCCTTTGTAGTTCACTATGGAGCCACTAGCTTCAGTCCTTGGCCTGTAGACCATGACAGCAGACGAAAAATGCCCGTGATTTATTTATATTACACGAGGCATAAGACCTTCATCATTTTCGTCAACATCGCCTTCTGGCTTGCTGTATTCTACATTACAATATATAACATCGGACGCTACAATGAGGACGAATCGCTCAGGAAACACAATACAACAGGTAACAGCAGAGACATGTTTGTGTAAACAATATAGAAAACCATGCATACAACTTTGAGTTTTTTTGTTAGCAATCTCCAGCTTTGAACTGTGTCTGTGAAGACTTATTGAAAAATTGTAAATTTTAAACTGTGTTTTATTTAACGACGCTCGCAACTGTCAATGTTATATCGGCGTCGTCAGTGTGCCGGAATCTTGTCCGGCAGGAGTTCTTTTACATGCCAGTAAATCTACTGACAATATCCTGTCGCATTTAAGCACACTTAAATATCATCGACCTGAGCTGGGATCGAACCGCAACCTCGATCACTGAAGGCCACCACTTTAACGACAGCGCCACCCAGACCGACAAGACTTACTGAAAAATGTATTAATTTCTTAAGTGTATGTGGTGTTCTACTTCTGTGAATGAAATATTGTGTTGTAGTGCATACAGTGATTTTTTGTGTGAACGATCTGACACACACACACACACACACACACACACACAGATATATATATATATATATATATATATATATATATATATAATTTTGTCGTTATTTCTTTCTACATTACCGGTATAAATACAGTTAAACATTTCACGCACGTGCAAATCAACACTAACAGAAAAAAAAAACTCTTCATCTTCCCGTCTATTGAAGATGGGCAAATAGATATCGTACATTAAATAATTATCCGCAAGGCAATGAAACATAAATAGCATGTAAACAGAAAAAGTAAAAGCAAATAGCACATGACTTAAAATACTCTAAACTATGATATACAGTGCGTCTTCACCATCATGCTCGCGATGATTGATCGGCAGTATGCCCGGTAGGAGGCCGTACTTCTGCCGCTGAGATGGCAAAAGCTCTAGCGCAAATTAACTCCTTAAAACTTATAAAGAGCTTCATGCACAATATCTAGTTCTCTGATGATCAATATGTCATTCTGTGATGCCGCGAGGCCACGCAGATTAAATCAAGCTTCATCATGAAAAAAATCGATCTGGGATCAAGTGCTTCATTATTCACGTTTTCTAACACCTAATCACAAAAATTAAGCTTGTGATTGTAATCTTGAGGCTGTAATTCATGACATGATGGAATTATGTATCGTTTTAGTTTGAATAATTTTGCTGCCACATCCGCAGATGCTTTACAAATCCCTCTCTGCTATGCTAAACATCTCAGAGACTTGCGTGGGCTACGCTCTAATGCCGCATGAATTTCAATCAGTTTTTCCTCCGTAAGATCACGGGGATTTTGTCGTGTTTTTCTGTCATTTACAGACCCTGTTTCATTGAATCTATTAAATAACCTTAATATAGTTTTTATAGAGGGTACTGGTCTGTCTGTAAATTTCGTCTGGATTTTCGCCTCGTTGAAGCACATGATTTTCTATTATTTATGTACGTGTTGTACATGTAAATACGTTTCCTTAATGAATATCTATTTACCATGACGAAACGATTTGTTCTCCATCTCAGCTAAACGAATACTGCTATAGGCATCCAACAAGGAAAACTCAGTGCGCAGAAACCAGCGGGCGTGACTGTCTCGCGCAGATGATGTATGCTCCCGTTCCCAGCATGCTCTCACGCCTACTCTAGGGGGGAGGGGTAAGAGGGGTATGGCATGCGCGCCACGAGGAGTCCGAGCTGAGTTTTACTTGTAAGAAACCTATAGAAGCCAAGTTACAGATAAACTGTTTTATTTATAGTCAACGTCAGCATACATGTCTTTTTAATGGCAGAAACTCGGCCTCCCACCGAGCACGTGGCCGGTCAATCATCGCGGATATGATGGCGAAGACGCACTGTATTATTCAAACAAATTAAGAGGACGTTATGCTACATATTTAGAAGCAATCATAAGGTAACAACATTCGAAAACTGCATTCAATGAAATTAGGACGAAGGTGAAGGCACCTCTTGGAATTTTGAGGCATTAAAATTGAGGTCGTCAGAATCAAAGGGGGTGTAAGTGAACTTACGTTATTGTCCATGAAATGTTATTAAAAGTTACTAAGCATTCGTAAATTCCGTGAAGTTTTAATTTTAAATGTTAAAGATATAGCCCTTTACCACTGAAATTTTAAATGCTTTAGTTTACCCTGGATGCACTTAAATCATTTTTTTATAAATGTCACTTACGGCCCTTTGCTTCTAACTCCCTCAATTAACATTAACCTCATGAATTTTTAAGATCATTTTATAGAAGAATGTATGAAAGCGCAATATGTTTTCAGTTAAGATAGATAGAGACCTAAGGTTTTTAGTACGCATGTACCTGGGTGCGACTCAAGTAGTGAAGTCCTTAGCGTCCTTGAAATGAGAAAGGACAAGGGTGGAGGAACTCACATAGTTGTTATACAATTCTGCGGGGAGCGCGTGTGTCCGCGCCTTTTGTGGAACAGCATTACTCTGAATATTCTGTACTGGCAAGCACACAAAGTTCTTCAGTGGTAAAATTTTTATGTGATTTTATTAGCAATCGCCACTACTAATATATTAGTAATTATTGTTGAAATTAAAATTATGATTTTAATTATTTCTGTGAATTACCGCACTTTAAAAAATATGCAGCTTTCTTCTTAAATGCATAGATTAATGGGACATATACAACTAAGTGCACTCAAAGGGGAACGCAACACAACAATATATATATATATATATATATATATATATATATATATATATATATATATATATATAGGTATTTTAAATGACTGTACTTGTCTTTCAAAGCAACAATGTAATGGTTTTTACTTGCAGCTCGCCATCGTTTTTACAGGAGAGCGATTCTTAGAAATAGTATGACGTCACTTTGCCAAGCGGTCGCGTAGCTGCAGCAGTAAGGCACGTGTCACAGTGAGCTTCTTCCTCATTCTGTACAGTCGTTAAAATGCCTCAATGTGCGGTTTATGGATGTTCCAACATTTCTGGATATAAAGGCAAGGACAGAAAGGAGAGAAAATTCTTCTACTCGTTTCCCAAAAGAGATCACTCTCCAAAGCGGCACTTGGCTTGGGTGCAGTTTTGTAAGAGACAACACTTCATCCCAACATCTAATGCAGTTATTTGCTCTGACCATTTTTTACCGTCTGATTATGATGAATCTGAGGTTATGAAGTTTAAATTAATGCTCGGTAACAGAAAAGGACCTACTCTTAAATCTGGAGTAATACCAACTGTAAGAGATGTGAATATATTAAAAGTTGAAGAAAAGACACTACGAAATTTACGATATGAGACGAAATAGAAGAAGAAGATTGTTTCCATGCTCTTCCTTGTACATCTACTTGTGACGTGATAGTTAATGAGGAAATTTCATCCCAAGATCCGGAAGAAACATTTAATGTGGATACAGAAGTTCAGTGCGAAATGGGAATAAATATTTAGAAAATTATGTATCGACGAAACTTTCGACAATAATAATGATGGACGTTATGAACAGAGTAAAAATTCCGAAAGTGATAGTGACTTTGAAGACAATGATAGCGAAGACATAAACAAAGAAACTTATATTGAAGTAACGTGATTTCTAATTTTATAGAGTTGTTTAGATAAACTATTTAGATTTTGTTCGCGCTGTGCATCACCTGCTATAAAAGTGAGTTGTTACACTAAAGGGGCACTGTTGTGTTTTACGACTACTTGTGAAGAGGGTCATAATGTACAGTGGTATTCACAGGAAATGCAGGATCGACGTCAAAGAGGCAATGTGTTAATTACATCGGCATTAATATTATCTGAAATGCAGTTTAGTGTACTTCGCGAGCCATCTGCAGGGGAAATGAGTCGCCCGATTTCCAACATAACACTGATAAGCGGTAGGCTTGTTTATACAATTTATAACAATAATAGTAATAATAATAATAATAATAATAATAATAATTTATTGTCAGGCGCAAGTCCAGTAGTTCGTGACAGAATTTTATTAATATTGGTTTATATTAGAAAAAAATTAGCTATCATTACGAAAATATACTTTATATTACTGTATTACAACAAAATAATATTTGCATGTAAAGTTTACACTACTGGGTTTATTAATGAAGTTACTTTATCATAAATAGACGTCACATTGAACACCTCCTATGAACAAGAGTTCAGATCTCAGCAGAAAGTATGTGTCTTAGGACCCATGATTATTAGACATCATTTTCTTGTTTTGATGCATACTATCACCTCCTAAAATATTGGATGCTTTTTAACACCCTGTATATAAGTAACTGTGTGTTCAGTGCAAAACGTGGCTAATTATATCGACTTTTAATGAAAAAAGGGGGTAGCTCCATTATTTGTTTATAATTTACCCCCCTAAATTGCTGATTATAATCAATGACTGAGTGATAAAATGAAACTTCTAGAAAACTAGGACATACTCTGAAAAAGGAATGAAGCTTACTTAAATTTTGAATTTTTTATAATGTTTGTTGTAGTTTTCCACAACTTTGTAAAAGTGGAGTTACCTCGTTTTTGGAAGGACCTCTTAAATTCTTTGTATACCTCTAAAGTCTAATTGGTGTAAGTATAATTTGTTATTAGTCAGCGATGTATGCAATGGAGGGGGAAAGGAACTGGCCACTCTACCTCATTATCCCCTGGCTTAGTTGCTTCATAAGTGGAGCCTTTCTGGTATCACTTATATTACAAATTGTGATGTGCGTGTGTTTGTGTTTATGTGACGACGTGGCAGCTGATTTGACGCAACATTACACTTGGCTGAATTTTAATTATAAAATATTATACTACCGTATTTTTATAATAGAATGTTGCAGGCATTAAACTAGCATCTTGAAGGGAAAAATCTGGTTAAGCTTACTGCATTAATTCTAGGGACCACATTCTGTCCCAGGGAGTACGGAGATAAGGTTAGTTGTTCGTAGACTATATTGGCGTAACGTAATATTGACGCGTGACCTCGCAGACTGTAGAAAATGCGTTCTAGTGATTAAGATTGATACTATGATGACTTTTCCTACAATTTAAATTATTTATTCGTTTATTTAATTGATTTATTTTTACTGGTGCTGTCTAATTAAGGTCATAAGGCCCTTCTCTTCCACTCAACCAGTATAAAAATACAGCATATAGAAAATATAAATAACATGAGAATAGAAAACAATGGAATAATAATAATAATAATAATAATAATAATAATAAAAGCAAAATGTAGATCAGATTAGTTACATGTAATTATAAGAGTTAAACAATTACAATTTAGTGTTAACTAAGACAATTTGGATGACATGAATTATTAACATTGTAAAGGAAATTTGGTATATTAAAAATAAAAATCATATTCTACAAAAGTAATATTTAAGAAATAATATACCGGTATTATAGGGACGATAAAGTCTTTTTGACAATCGGCTTTTGAAAGCAGTCAACGTTTAACATTCCCTTTACACTATGTATACTAAATACGCTATTTTTACTACTTACACTACCATAAAGAATGTAGAAAAATTAAATATTATTTATACCATTATACACTACTTAAAAAATAAGTAGGCTATAGTATTATGAAATGAAATACCTTGCATTACAATACACAACACTGTACATAATAGTGTAAGTACTGTAATGTTTGATCAACGTAGGCCTATATTCTCTACGATACTGTAAATAGTAAAAATAGCGTATTCTAGTGTATACATAGTGTAAGTAATTTAAACTGCAAATATTAGTATAACTGTTAAAGTGGTTCAAGTTTTATTTTGCCCAACTTTACCAAACAAGAATCGTGTGCACAGTCAATAAAGCACGTCCCTTGCTAGATGCAAGCGCGTCGTCCACTTAAAAACTCCAGCAACAGTTAACCTTGTAACGTAGTGGTACTAATTACCTTTATCTATATTACATATTATAAACTTGAGCATTACTTTTTCCGTGGGGTACAGACCAGAGACAGGCAAACCCTCTTTCAGGCTTGCCCATACCCGTTTTGCTTCGTGACTGGGCTAACGCAAGGTACCGCTGGCCTGCCTGCAACCTTCCCTCACAAGCAGACAGATAGTGTCGTTGCACGTGACATCAAACAGTCCTATTAGTGACCCGAAAGGACTGATGTGTTTTGCCGACCTGCGTCAGACTGTGCTGCTTGCAGATGCATGATATAATAAATATCAACAAGTCATTCAAATCTGATGGGAAGCATACAGATATAGACAAACTACCGAAAACTTAATTTGTTGTCTTCTGAAATGTACCGTTAATAAATACAAAGAAAACTATTTCTCGTCAACATAATATTCGTTATATGCCAAAAGTCATTATAAATTACTTACACTTTCCTTTTCATCATAGTAATACAAATTTAATGCGAACCCTTCAAACTTTCAGCTTCATAAATAAAAAGAAATCTGTCTCTTAGAAGTTAAATAGCAAATCAATATTCTGAAGAACGAAAAACTTTCTTACATTTTACAGTTCTTCATGAGGCTTTTAATTGTTGATAAGGAAAAGTTAAAATGGAATATTTTCCTATAATAGTTGTATTCATAATAATTGTTATCAATGCATTTTCAACCTCTCCTCTCCTCCTCTCCTCTCCTCTCCTCTCCTCTCCTCTCCTCTCCTCTCCTCTCCTCTCCTCTCCTCTCCTCTCCTCTCCTCAACTAGTCACAAGTTACGAAATGTTACTATTTTGTTGAGTCAGATACAGTTTGCAGGAATATGAAATGTATAATATTGTCTTGTTATTTTTTATGAAATTCTCTTACTTACTTACTTACTTACTTACTTACTTACTTACTTACTTACTTACTGGCTTTTAAGGAACCCAGAGGTTCATTGCCGCCCTCACATAAGCCCGCAATAAATTGTAAAACTGTGTTTATTTAATCAAGAATTATCTGCCGTTATTTCTTGAGTCAGATACACTTTACAGAAAAATGAAATTTATAAATAAAAATAATGAAGCGTCCAATTCCAAAACTGTCTAAATCCATATTTTTTTTTTAAATTGAGATAATGGCGGTTTCGTCATCTACCTAAGTGTCTCTAGCAATTTTCTAATGAATGTTGTGCCTAAATTCCCTCTTTCCTTCCATAAATAAGCTTCAAATATGACGAACACTGCAAACAAGTAGGAAAAAAGTTATCAGTTCTTGGCGTTTCCTGAAAATTTTTAGGAATGGATGTAGACAGTTTTGGAATTGGAGGCATTTATATCTTACTAGCTGAAAGCACCCGGCGTTGCCCGGGGTTTTCCTTTCTGCTTCTATTTTTAATTAAGCTGGTTATTAAATTTTCGGAAATCTCGGAAACCTAACTATACACAACCAAAACGAATTGTCTCGCCCATAAAGATTACTCTTTGCTTAACGTCACTTACATGAATTAATGAACTCCTTAGCCAAATGCCTGCCAGGGTTAACTCAATTTAAAACAGTTGTAAATCAGGCACCGAAAAGAAATCATTTCATCATGTGCCTGACGTTAAACTGCTGTTTTAAATTTATATATTTATTTTATTTATTTATTTAGTGATTTATTTATTTATTTTTATTTATTTATTTATTTATTTACTTATTTATTTATTTATCCTGGTTTAGCTAAGGCCATTCGGCCTTCTTTTCCACACCTCCAGAAATACAAATAAAGTAATAGAAAAATCAAACTATAAACAAAGTAAAACCCAACGAAAATCTAATTCCTTCTCCTCTTTCTGATCAGTTTCAGCATCGAATCAATATATACATACCTACCTACCTACCCCTATATAATTTAATTTATATTGGAAGATTTTTTACCTCTTGACAGCTGTACACCTACTTATATCATATCTAGTTTTTTTTAATATACTTGAAACTATATCTCATAAATTCAGAACAGATTATATTATTTCTAATTTTATATACAGAATACAGATACAATATAAACTCGCAATAAGTCATTTTTTTTAACATAAAGACTAATATTCTGAGAAACGTATAGGCCTACTGATATTTTAGAAATTAAGAGATTTTTATTTCCACAACGCTTAACATACTAAATTTTCAATATAATTTCGCAGCAACACATTTTCGGACGTGAACAACAATATTTTGAGAATTAATACAATGTTATTTTCAGTGGGCTTATGTACATTCACATACTACATTAACATGACAAAGTATCATTGAATTGCTTGTTGATATATATAAAATCTTTTTTTTTTCATTTCTTTGTATAAAATATAGTTGAGGATGTGAAAAACACGCAGTTTTTATGTTAATGTCTGCAACTTTGAGCGACTGTCCTTGAGCTTCATTTTAATATGGCCATTACAAATGCTAGTGGCATTGAAATTGCAGTTGCTTAAAACTGAATGAGTATCCTAGCAATACGTGGAATAAAAACATCTCCTTTTATTTTTGCAGTTAATATTGTCAATTCTTTTACGTTTCGTATGAGTTTTTCACACCAATTCTTATTCGTGCATAATTTTGGTGGGTTAATATTTCACAATAGTACTATTTGTTATTCAATATTAAGTAAATTATGTGGTAGCGATCCTTGTAGTTTCAAAGAATTCTATAATTCAGTTGTATAAAACAGTATGCTCACTATCTACAAAACTACATCGAGGAATTCATAATACGGTCCTGGACTGCGTAAAGGTACTTATTGCATGAATTATCTAGTTTTAGCCTTTATGATGTGTAACAACAATGTCATTTAATTTCGTGTTAAAATTTCCATGGCCTCGTGAAAGTCGATGTTGAATACAACAGACAATAATAAAAAACAGTTGACTGTAGAAGATTTTGCATTTGAATATTATACATGAATATTATCTATTTATTTTTAGTTTTTACAATTTTAATTAATTTAACTTCCATTTGCACAATTTTAATGTAGCCTATGTTCTTTTCCTGGTTATGAAGGTTAAATGTGCAAACTTTGGCAGATATCGGTCAAAGCGTATAGATTTGTATAGAGAACATACACACATACATATATACATACATACCCACATTCAATTTTATATATTAAGATTATTTTATGAAATTCTATAGCGCAATACATTTGAAACTGTGCTTCTTTAATCAAGAATAGGGCCTATCTGCCGTTATTTCTCGAATCAGATACATTTTGCAGAAAAATGAAATGTATAATATTTATCGTATTATTTTACGAAATTCTGTAGTGCAATAAATTGTAAAACTATATTTCTTTAATCAAGAATTGTCTGCCGTGTTGGCAGATTGACTTCCGTGAATGCCAGTCACTCTACCTTACAATACGAGCAAACAGGCAGGCTTTCATGAGTCCCGTCTGGACTGGACTTAAACCCGGACTGAATGGATCAGTCTCAAAAGCTAACTTGCTTTGTAGCTTCACAGGAACCCAAGCCTGATGGCAGGCAGTTACGGGCGTTCTTGTGTGATGTGCCGGTGTCTAGTACAGATATACTGTAACGATAACCTAAGCAACAAAATTCATGTTTTTTAATAATTAAAAAGCAAAATGTTTTGACACCCGCGCCTCCCAAAATTTTCGGCCAGAAGTTACCACTGGATGATGATGATAATAATAATAATAATAATAATAATAATAATAATAATAATAATAATAATCCATATGAAGCAATGACCTCTAAAAATTCGAAAGGGAGACGTTGGTTAAAGTTGGAGTACCCGTAACGCGTTCTAACCTAGTAACAGTTCTTAGTATAATGAAACTTTCATCAACATTGAGTTATATTGCTGATTTCGATTAAAAACGAAAACTGAACGAGATGTAAATCTTCCACGAAATTTCCTGCATTATTCTGTCTCGGAAGTAATAAACATGGCTTATTCCGCGTAGAAACAACACAAATACATTTCCAAGAACCAATTTGTACACGGCCTACTGCATTCGACAAATCTCGATACGATAATTTCCTCGAAACGAGACACGGAATTTCGATTACAATCACGGCCTCCTCAAACACTGAACGCTATCTCGTGGCAGTTGAACGTACTAGATGTACTAACACTTCCCTCCCCCCTTCCAACAACTCTCTTGTTGGTATAAGCGGATTTTGAACTGAGTTTACGTAATCAAACGTCATAAATCTTTCAGTCCTCGTAAATTATTTAATTTCATTCAACATGTTTAACATGGTTATCCATAACAATAAATCTCTAAAAGCGAGTGTGCTGTGCGTTTTCATTATATCAAACAATATTAACATTTTACGCTGTTTTACGCTGCTTGAATAAAATTGTAATGTAATGCAGTGCCTTTGCATTACTGCCCTCTCTCTATAAACCCATATCCTATAAATGTACTACTCATTTATCTGCCAGTTGCTACGCAACGGATGTTTGTAACCATTGCTGGTAGGCCCTCTGTTTTGAAGCATGCAACCAGTGGCGGATTTACCATTCAGCCGCCTGTAGGCACCCAATAATTTCCTGCCATCTCTTTTCCTTAATATGGATTCCTCTACTTCCATCCCCGATAAAAGTTGTAATAAAGAATTCTGCGCTGTATCAGGGATACACGGGCACGTAGAATACGTCACCTAATTTCGGAACTTAAAGTATAGTAGTTGTGTTGATTTGAATGTTTTGTTTGTTTCGTTTTAAAAATGGAAAGTATGGATCTATGATAAGAGAAGTAATTATTAATAAAAGACATACAATATTTTTTTATACGAAGTGACATTCCGCAATTAATCACCTCACAACAAATGTTTTACTGTGATTCACTCAAAGTGAATCGTACGTATATTATCACTATAATACACCGTGTCCCACTTAGAGGGATCGAGAAATAACTGCTAATTTAAAGTATAAATAATGGTTTTATAACATAACTTTTTGTATAACTTGAAGTATAAACTCTCCGAGTTTCGGAGAATGGCCAGTGCAACTCGATATGTGCGCCTCTAGCTACCCTGAAGACATCCAAAAGGTACTCAACCTTTTGCCAAGTGTTCCATAACATTTGTGGAGTGATTAGCGCAACTGTATTTATAATACGTTGTCTCAGTTTTCCCAACGTTGGTACATAACATTCGTAATAATGCCCCAGAAAGAGGTCAATGCGCGTCAAGTCGGGTGACCAGGTGGCCAGGCACGGGTTCTTTTTGTTGCTGAAAAACCGATCCTGGGGGAGTTGATCAACAACAAAAGTTCTGCACATGTCAAGATACACATTCCCTTTGATTGTCGTCTCGATGAAGGAGATTGGTTCAATGACGGAATGTTCTACTGAATGGCGTCAGGCTTGTTTCCACTATAAACGTTAGTGCGCAAGCGCATGAACATTCAACTGTTTTTAAGCCATGTATGCATAAACTTGGACAGTTTCTGCATCTTGTCAGACGTAAATCAAAATAATATCTTCATCTGATTTTAAATGGGGAGCATTTATTTTCCATTCCCTCTAAGCGGGACACGGTGTATTGCAAAACACTCGATTACAAATCAAAGGAGTGGTGGCACAGACCTGTATCTGATCTCGAGACCGGAATATTACTGAGAGAGACCGCGCGGCAAGAGGAATTTTATACGCAAATTCGCCACCCGTAGCGAAAAGAGATGGCATAGTTGGACGTGGTCATATAAGTTACATTGGTACATTTCCTAACTACTAATAACATCAGCATTCGACAGTGACCCATATTATTGTTGAAGTAACCACTGAAATTCTGCCAATTCTTGTTTCGCCACGTATCTCAGAACGGGTGCAGTTAAACTCGGTGCGAGAAAAAAATCTATTCTACATCAAACCAAGCTTATGAATTCTATATTTATTTTAAGAAGATATTGGAAATTGAAAATTACAAGATACAGTATCATCTTTCTAATATATTTCGCCTTGACTCCTGCTGAATAAATTGATCAATGCTTTTGGTCAAATCCATTTTCTTCAAAATGTTGCCCTATGGAGATGACAGCTAGTGGGTTGTGGCGATGCTCTGTCATATTTGTGTGCAGATAATTTTTTACACTTCTCAGCCATGAGAAGACGTGTTCTGCTGAGCAGTTGGACGCAAGAGTACACTTGAAACATCCGGAGAGCAATTTCAACGTTTCGGTAAATCTGCTGTAATCAATTTGTAAGTAAAATTGTCAGCGTGCTACACTTACCTTAAATGTACCTGAGAATTCCCACCTTTCCGTTTATTTTTTGTAAATAAATCATGGAATGATCATTGAATAAATATGGTACATGCTTTTCATGTAGCAAGTCATGTAGTGCTACAAATGAATAACACTGCAGATGTTATCTGCACCGAAAAAAAAACATATCATAGCGGTATCTGGGAAATCAATTTCAAAATTGCCAAGTTTAAAATTATGAAAAGAGAACACAGAAATTTACACAATCCAATAATGGAACACTTCCTGCAGTCCAAAATATCGCGCTAATTCAACATATTAAGAAACGAATAATAGTAATCTTCCATTTAACGAGGGAGATTTGATAAACTCATTTTCAAAACATACCATCTCCAAAAAATTCGAAAATGAGATAGCAGGTTGCAGCATTTCTCAGAACCAAACTTTATAAGATTATGAAAGCAGAATTTGCCAAAACGTAACATATTCATATTAAGTTATATCTTAAAATCGTACTTAATCAATACAATCAGTAGCAAATCCCGCCGATTTCTCTGTCAAAAGATACCACATTCGTTCATCCTACCAGTTGCTCCGCATGATGCATGACCATGGTCGGCGTAGGACAGGACAGCAACTTACAAGGTTCCGATTCTGGCTGTACGTACAAGCACTGCCGTACAGCTTCTACAAGGTGCAATCAATACATTTACGAACTGCACTTCTATTTATTGTACCTTTTAGCATAGACCTATAGGCGCGTGTCACTAAAGATCATTGCTTCCATGCATGTTGAGTAAGTCTATCAAAGAGCGTCAGATTTAAGAACTGAGGTTCATTTTATTCATTTCACTTAGTGTTCTGCCCAAGGGCAGCTGTTTCACTGCAAACCCAGCTTACTCCAATTTTTCCCATTTTCTGCCTTCCTCTTCGTTTCTTCATATGATTCATATATCTTAATATCGTGTATCATCTGATATCTTCTTCTACCCCGAACTCTCCTCCCGTTCACCATTCTTTCCAGTGAATTCTTCAGTAGGCATTTTCTTCTTAGACAGTGACCCATCCAATTCATTTTCCTCTTCCTGATCAGTTTCAGCGTCATTCTTTCTTCACCCACTCTTTCCAGCACGGTTTCATTTCTTATTCTCTCTGTCCAATTCACACGTTCCATTCTTATCCATATCCACATTTAAAATGCTTCCATTCGTTTCTCTTTACTTCGTCGTAATGTACATGTTTCTGACCCATATAATGCCACACTCCGTACAAAGCACTTCACTAGTCTCTACCTTAGTTATTTTTCCAGACATCCGCAGAAAATGCTCCTTTTTCTGTTAAAAGCTTCCTTGGCCATTGCTATCCTCCTTTTGACTTCCTGGCAGCAGCTCATGTTACTGCTTATAGTACACCCCAAATATTTGAAGCTGTCCACTTGCTCTACTGCCTCATTTAGAATTCGCAAGTTTATCTTCTGTATTTTTCTTCCTATGACCATGCTCTTCGTCTTATTGAACTGAGGTCCTACACGTGATTTTGTGCAAACATGTCAAGGACTTATTCCGGTTTTTCCTAAAATCTCTCCATATAGACTACGCGTTATGCAGTAACTAGTCTTATTCTCTGTCTTTCAAGTATAAAGTATAAATTCAGGCATTTTTCTGGTTCCAGATAACTTCTTCGTTTTCTATGTCCTGTGTGTTGCCTACATTCAGGGAAATCCGGAAAATTATTGATTGCCCCTTTTATAATCTCTACATTGCTCGATAAACTGCCTACTTGCAAGAGCTTCCCTCAATGCGGAGGAGAGATATGTTAGTGGGAACCAAATGGGATCTATACAGTGAATTGTCCAGGGTTTCCAGCCAAGGTTGACAATTTTGACACACGCGTCAGTCGGGTAGAGAGATGTCAGGCTATATCATCGAGGTAAGTAATAATTACAAATATGGTGGGGACTCCGGGAAGCTTGTTAAGTATATCTAAATTAAGATCTCACAGTAATGTACAGCATATATCGTTGATAATTTTACAGGAAATCAGTAATAACAAGCCCTTATGTAGCCTATTCTTGAAAACAGTCCACGTGTTTTTCCTTTGAAATAATCTTCCTGAATTACTGTATTTCTTCTTTGTAGACCTTGAATGTTGTCATTTCATGGACACTACCTTCGATTTACGTGTGTACGGTGCTCCCATTCCTCTTCGGCCGTCATGACATAATAGAGGAAGACATTCCCAACGTTTCGGTACCGCATCATATATTCAAGGCTACTGTCCATACCGCTACTTGCGGTGTTCAGGAGTTTCTGTAGTACCCAGGGCGACTACCTTAAGGTAAACTGCAATAGGTCGTTGAGCTGAGCCTACAGACATGTTCAGGGTTTAGGCAACATCTCCTATTTGAATTCTTCTGTCTTTGACCATTTTATCCAATTTTTAATTCTGTAACTTTTCAAAGTGTTGGTCATATTATATTGAAGTAATGATACATTTCGATACAGATCATCTAAAAACTTGAAGTCATATTATATTCTGGCCAACAGAGACACCTCGAGATTTCGAAGCTGAGGATGATCAACTGTAATGTGTCACAGATGCTTACTAGTCCTTGAAAAAAACGCCCGGCACCATTTTAAAACTATGTGAATCCTCAACACATGTCCAAGAACAACATAGTTGTCACTAGGTTATAAAAACTTTCAAGTTGCATATTGACGGAGCAGATAGTACGTTTATACTAAATATATTTCACATACTATAAACAAGCTGCTCTCAGCAAAGTTGTGTTATGAACTCTTCATTGCCCATTGTAATTAATTAAATATATGCAAGATAAAAGTAACGAAGACGTGGCAAGACAGTCATTTCAGACACAGACCTTGTTTTGGTTAAGATAATGAATGTAATAACAAATACTGAAGTATATGAAACTTTGTGCATGTTAAAGAATGATGAAGCAGTAATTCACTGCCTGCGAGTGTAAATGTTAGACCAAAGGTCGAAAATAGTTAAGTGAAATATAAATTGTACAGTAATCCAGGTGAAGTTTGTTACTCACGAGATGAAGGAAGTGAGATGAAGAGGCACTGGGAAGTATGTTAGTGATATGAACTATTACAAGAAAAGTACAATGTATGACTCAATAGCGAGACTATTCATTAACAAATATGCAGACTTCATCAGTTTGCAGTTATTGTTTTGTGCTTAGGAAATAAGTTGAGCTATTAATAACACTTCGTACTAGATTACGCAAGTATTAACAGTTACTTAATTGATATAAATATCCTTTACTTTCCATATGCACATTGTTAACAAAGTTTTCAGCATGGGTAGTAACCTGCCTATTGAGAATAAGCATACAATATTCAAGCGCATTTCGAACTGGAGCAGCAAGGTCACGTACAAACGTATAAACTACGCATGAGTCACTGAACTGAAAACTGTGAATTGAAGCACTGGTAATCTCGGCTGTCCCAGTTGATTTTAGTTGACGAGAATGGTCCAGGAATGGGTTAAGCACGGATGATAAATGCAGTCAAATTGCTTGAACTTGATCCGCAAGTTCGAAATGCGCTGACAATAGGATGGTTATCTCAGTTATGTTCATCATCACTCTCACAGTCAAGAAGGTCACATTCATTCTGCTCGTCTTCTCCTGAATTAACCTTCATGGTTTAAATAAATTGGCAAGAATTAGTACACCTGCGCGAGCCTGCTCTTAGCGTCATGACTGCCCTCAATTCGCCAGACCAAGTCTCCAGCTGTTGACCCCAGCAATGAAGCCATATACTCTTAAAGAAGGTATACTTGAGCACACATGTAGTGGGCGCTATTATATCAATGCAATGTGGACATCAATGTTGCCAACACATAAATTGTATTCCCGTCAATCTAACACCTAAAAATCCGTCAGAATCCGTCAAAATAAGAAAAAGATCCACTCAATATATCTATATAAAAATAAAAAGCAAATTTTAACAGAAACTTACTTATCAATTTTGATTAAAATAATAATTCTTCAACCTTTGACTTGATTACGAGGAAATATGAAACAGGGGATTCTTCAATATGGTACGGCACAGGTAGGGCTTCAAAGAAACCGTAAAATCCGCCAAAAAATTAAACAATTAAATTACGGAATTTCCGTCCAGTTGGCAATACTGGTGGACGTGTATTCGACAGTTGTCAGCGCATGCGTGCTTCTCAGCGCTAATGACCTGAGCCATTTTCCGTTGGTTTTGTGTCATCTATCAAAGAAAATGTGCATGTGCATTCACTTTGGACGGTATTTTTACCACCGATTGAATGATCAAATGAAATGTGTTTGTCTCATTGGCCAATATGAAACGCAGCCGATATTATGGGTTCATAGGCGAGATAAAACGATTTCCTTGGCCGTGGAAGCCACAATAGGATGATAAAATAAGTTAAATCTCAAGTACGTATTATCATGAGCATACGAATGCGCTCACACGCATAGAAAATACAAATACATACACAATGAAAAAATAAACATTCATTATGTCCTCTGAAGTATATACCTTCCTTAGCTAAGTACAGCAACATTTCTATTACTGTATATGATATAAAATAATATTGTCGACTTTTTAAAACAAGACATTAAGATCCGTGTCTGAATAGAGAGAGAGTTGTGCCATTACTGACTCTGTAGGATGCCTCATATATTTTGTCCACTTCGCCACTTGTTTAACACTTGTATGATCACTAGTTGTAGGTTGAATATCATCACCCGCAATAGTAGCAGACGCACAAACACTATTATCCGTAGGATTAACAGGTACTTCATTATTAACAATACGTTTACTTCCACTTTGTTCTATAATTTCAAAAAAGGAACGGATAACCAGCGAACTCATTGTTACATAAAGTGAACAGAATGAACTCTACCCAGAAATGTTGCAAGATTGTCCCAATTCTTTCTTACCTATACTACAGGGTTGTTTCCCATCTCTGATAACGAATCTGAATGACGTCATGTGCGTCAGGAGTTACACAACAGCTGAACTGTGGCGTGAGGTGACAGACCAGTAGTGAGTGAGCTCATAGTGAAGAGTGCACGGTGACTCACAGCAGAAATTCCCAAGAAAATCGCTTACAAATTTTGCCTGAAGCCTTCTATCAGAGACAGGGTGCATTAGCATGTCGTAAATCTAGCACATGAGACCCACGGCTTGCTTCCCTCCCGCGAACCTCGAATCCAAGAATAGCATGGAATTCACAGGATGATCTCGAATTGAATGAAAATTACGTGATTTTTTATAAATAAAACATGAATTTTTAACAAAAATCTTATTATTTCATGCTCATCATTCTCGGATAAATTCACTTGTAGCTACTGAATAACAACACAATACAACAACAGTTTAGAATAAACTGCAGTGCAGTACACAGATGGACAGACAACACACACACTGATGCTAAAACGTGTATTTCTACGAAATACCTCGAAATCTACATTTGCAGCATTGCAATATGTTAAACTTTACATAGAAAGTGCGAAAAATGTTGGGCAAAAATTTATGAATCTGTCCCATATACTGAAAGCGTGAAAACTGTCGTATTTAACAACAAACATTTCCGAACTCATGTTAAAATATAACATTTTTTCAAGGTTTACGCATGTGGAATATAATCTTAATGTTTCGCTAAAAAGTTTTGGGACAAACTGTATTCATATCACGAAGAAAAAGTAAGTATCAAGTGATGTTATGCTAGCTGATATTCAGAGCTAAGCCACTTCAAGTTCTTTCATAGAAGTCACAAATATATTTTCTCAAATCGACTGTTTTTGAAGCCGATATATTGATCGCAAAATTTTCAGCTGTAATGTTGTAATTTGAGTTACAATTCCATTTGTCTAGCCGCACATACCACAACGGAAGTCGCAAACCGCACATCGCTGATCTATTGCATTCCGGTTAATTCCACATACAAGCAAATGACACTATGTTGACAACAGTAAAAAAAAAAAAAAAGCAAACAAACATTAGTGGCTTACTAAACGACATTTCATACAACTTAAGAGGATGCGAAAGTATTTCTTTCCCCTTCTACTTGCCCTGAGTTCGTCAGTAACAGGGCGTTAGCTGTTGCCTCTTATACCTGCGCCCCCCAAGTTGTAGGCTACACACAAGAAAATAAAATATTAAATAAAGTACATAAGTGATTATAAAAATATAGTGTCACAGATGTCCGACAATTACTAGGTTGAGTATATTTTAGTGTCGCTTACTATATTTTCAATTAATAATTATAATAAGGAACGTTAGTTTGTATTGTATTGTCAGGGGGGGAGTGACACAGTGCAGATTGTTCCATTGTGCGTGTTGTAGAGTAGCAAGTAGCGGTGGAGAAAACATTTATCTTTTGCTCTCAGTAGCTTTTTAATGTGCCAGTTGATATAAACAGCAATAAAATGAAATATAAACGCTTAGTATAGCCTTTCGAAATATAGATTATCAGTAAACATTTTCAATAATATAGTCTAATTTTTCACTATTTTGAAAGTCAATTAGTCGAACGATGGACAGTAGCATCTTCCCCTTCATTGATGGCTGAGAGTGTGAGTAGAGGGCAAGGCCTATCAACCAAACTGAAATGGGGATTAGTGAAGTGAGCAGGAAACTTTATGGACGTAGAACTAAGTTTGTCAGCGAGGCGTTTTGGGCGAAATTGGTGAAAGAATTTGTTTCATTTATGGTGTGAAAGAAAGAAAGAAAGAATGAAAGAACAAACAAACAAACATAGACAGGCAGAAATAGAGAGAGGAAGCTAGAAAGAAAGGAAGAAAGTCTGAGTAGTTTATAGAATACAAAGTAGACTATGCTTTCAGACCAACAGTATCCGGATTGACTGAGCCGATGTACACGGCTGCAGTAACATGTCTCACCGTTCTGCAGCCCACGCAGCTCACGTGCGCCAACGCACTTTTGAGTTATCTCTGCATGTCTGCGTTCCTACATCTATGGAGCAGGTTTACAATATTACTTATAAAATAAGACTTTAGAGATGAATAGTATCATCTATATTTAACATAGGCCTACTACCACATATAATACAACAAATTTGCATAATTAAACACCTTTTCTGCATTATAAAATCCATACTGAATGCAAGAGCTCGGTAACTCAGTTCTTTTACACTGAAGATAACGGAATAAGAAACTGTATCAAGTGAGTTGGCTAGACGGTAGCGTTTGAGACTCGCATTCGGGAGGTCCCGGGTTCAAACTCCGTGTCCGACAAATCTGTCTGGGGATTTTCATAGTTTCTCTCAGTCACGAAGGCAAATGCCGGATACGAAATTTTCATTCTATGATACATTACCGTCTCAATCACCAATATCATAAACATTAGGTAATAAAAATCTAAAATCAGTTACATGAACGCAAGACTCCCATACCACATGGCAACAGAAACAGAAACTCAATAGTAAAAACGACCAACTGATAAACCCAAAGATCCTACTCACGCGATATGACCACAGATGTTAAAGTGTGTATAAATAAACTTAACAAAAAATTAAATAGTCCTTACATTGTCTACCCAATAATGTTTATAGTACAACACAAAAAAACTTTTCTTCTGTCTTTCTTATATCTTCTGTCAGTTAATATTGTTCTGTACGATGAAACACACACTAAGTTGTAAATAGAATATAAATTAATTGCACAGCATAATTGATTAACAAAACCCGTTAAAACATTAATTTACACATGTGTATAAAAACATGGCAGCACGTATGGGTGAATCCAGAAATGCGTATAGACTACTGTTATTTGGGAGACCTGAAGAAAAAGATCTTTGGGGAAGCCGAGATGTGGATGGGATTTGAGGGAGATGTGATATGATGGTAGGGACTGGATTAATCTTCCTTAGGATAGGGACCAATGGCGAACTTATGTAAGGGCGGCAATGGACCTCTGGGTTCTTTAAAAGTAATTTGTAATTAAGTATATAGACATGCGTACACATAAAAAACCATCACTAGATTCGATATACTGAGTAAATAGGAACCACTTGCTTTTTTACGGCTTATCGAATTCATTGATGTTACAAAGCAGTGAGAATTAATTGTGGTGTTGGACCAAAACAACATTGTAAACCTTTATTTCAATCCTGTCAAATTCTCACTCTTCCATCGCTATATGTATTGCAGGGATTGTTATATACTAAATTGAATATCAATAATTTCCCATTGAACTTGAATTTTCACGAACACCATTCGAGAAGTTGCAACGATATAAGACTTGATTTATGCAGATACAAGACTACACAAAATAATTTTTGTTATATGTCTCTGAAGTTATGTAATACGTTATTAAGTTCAACTAAAAATTTAAATTACGATTGATTCACATCGTTAACTAAAAGAAAATTTTATTAACATAGTTCGTATAGCATTAACGATTATTTTAACTTGGCAAACACTTTTGTATGATCTTGTTTATATTGACGTGGCTATGCATAATGTACTTATGTCTAAGCAATAATCTATCTATCTATCTATCTATCTATCTATCTATCTATCTATCTATCTATCTATCTATCTATCTATCTATCTATCTATCTATCTATCTATCTATCTATCTATCTATCTATCTATCTATCTATCTATCTATCTATCTATCTATCTATCTATCTATCTATCTATCTATCTATCTATCTATCTATCCATCTATCCATCCATCCATCCATCCATCCATCCATCCATCCATCCATCCATCCATCCATCCATCCATCCATCCATCCATCCATCCATCCATCCATCCATCCATCCATCCATCCATCCATCCATCCATCCATCCATCCATCCATCTATCTATCTATCTATCTATCTATCTAATCTGTCTGTCTGTGTCTGTCTGTGTCTGTCTGTCTGTCTGTCCATCCATCCATCCATCCATCCATCCATCACTGTGCACTGATGAAGCGTTTCCTTCGTAACTCATAAACTTGTTAACTTTTTCATGTTCTCTCTCTTTTATTTTATTGCTCAAACTCGTGTTTACAATATCACGCTCTTTCAACTACATTCCTTAATAAATATTTTTTCTGTGTGTTAGAAGAAAATACTGATATTTGACCATTTTTAAAAATGAATTTATATTTTATCAGACAATCAACCAAAGGTAGAGAAGTGATTTTGCATCATATTGAAGATATGACATGCATAATTACACACAAAAAATTTTATCACAGAATATTGGATACTTTTTTGAGTTATGAGGGAAACGCTTCATCACTGCACAACAAATTTTGAATTTTGAAAAAAATAAAATAACTAATTTTTTTAATCGTAAAATATGTTTATCATATAGCAGGAGGACAGTGTTTTGCACATACTAATTTTCATTATTGTACAAGCCACAGTAATGGAGGAAAAAAATGTTGAATATTTCCAAAATTTGACTCATTTAAACTGTACCTAACCCCTTAATCTTGCTCAGAATAGGGACAGATGGCAGGCTTATGTGAGGGCGGCAATGAATCTTCGGGATCTCTAAAAGCCATAAGTAAGTATATCCCTTAGTATTATATTATTAATATACATTATAGAATAAATACAGAAAAAAAGAAAATAATAATAAAAGGCAATACGAACATAACATTTTGAAAACTCAAAATAGTATTTGCATTAATAAAAGGCAGGAACTTATATCTCCATTCAGATTTGTTGCTAATCCCTGGTTTTTTCTTCTACTAATTTTATGCATTTCTATTTCTCTTCGTGTTTCTTACTTACAAAAAAGACGGATCGAGGTCAAAATGGAACACATGGCCTATCACTTGTCTCGAAGAAGATATCTTTCTGTTTTTCTCCTTGTTTGTTGTTTCCTCATTTTTTGCTTCTGTATCCTTTTTGATTCCTCTATTCTCTATCCTCTTTCTTCTAATACACGCTTGCCTTAACAACAGGCTGGATCACTCCACCCTTTCAAACTCTCTGTGTAACGTTCGGCTTACACTAAGCCTCTAGATCATACAGCTTCCACATGATCTAAAGAGCAAAATCCCTGCGTCAACGGTATCAGTTCCAGTAAGCACGGATTTCACACGACCGATGTTTTAATTTACAGCAGCTTTATTTAATTCAACTGCAGTGAATGTATCGAGAGAAGGAGTAGCCAGTGTTCGAGCTTACGTTGGACGCGTCAGACAAGTCGATTTTCATTTATTCCTACTACTCGTACATTCCGGTTCTATTCATATGTATTTATTGAAATGTCTGTCGTTTCTGTTTTTCAATTAAACATGCTCATGTTTTTTTCCGTCACGTAAACCATTCTGTGCAATGCTCCTAAAAACTTCATTTACTTGATCTGTGGTGCCTTTTGTTTCAATTAATTGTGCTTTTGTTCTGCGTATCAATACAGGAAATAACAATAGGCCTACTTACTATACATGATTCAATTTGCGTCTCTTTGCTCGATGTTATACACAATTCAACTTGATGTGTAAAATGTGTTCAAAATGTCTTTTTCTTGTTATTTATTTACTTTCAGCTGCAAACCACTGACCGTCTCGACTTTTAATTTTATTTAAGCACTGCATCATCTTTCGAATGTTCATTCAATGTACAGAGTCTCTGCGAATGAAAGGTGAAGTTTCACTAGGTTATTGTGAAGTATGTACTCGTATAATGGATTGAAAGTGCTTTTATTCAATTCAGTAATTCAAGGAAATGCGTTCATGTGGTTTTATTTTCTGTCATTGTTATCGTAATAAAGTCACTTTTGTTAAACTTAAGTGTTGAAGTGCTACTGGTCTTAGCTCTGAAAAGTATGTATTTCTTACAGTATGTATATTACCTTCAGCTTGATATACAATTAATTAAATAAATGAAATTAGATGTTTTCGAATCTATTTCATTACGTAAGTCTAAAATAAATAAATTAAAGACAGAGAAATAAATCAAATTAATTAATTAAACAAATACATTAAATAAATAACTAAATTAATTAAATAAACAAATAAATAAAATAAAATACTAGTAAACAAAAGTAAAATAAGTGAAGTAAAGTAAAATAAAAACATAAAGTAAGTAAATAATTTTGTGTATACAACACTTAAGTGTGAAGGCTGTCTATTATTATTAGGTAGCCATACCAGGTATCCGTGTATTTCATTTTATTGTTATTGTTCTCAATTATAATTTCATTAAAGTTGTAGAATCTAGAAATAGTACAGAAATTATTATTCTAAAAGGTTATGGGTCAGCTCAACCTGCAAAAATGTTTAAGACTTTAAAAGATAAAGTGAATAAAGGGGAAAAGATAATATTTGTGTCTTAATAAAGATTTGATGTATTTTAATTGTAATTACTAAAGAGTAAAGATCCTCTGATCGAGGTTGTGGCTGATATGTACATCTATCATCAGGCAGTACATCTCACTTGATATTTTGGGCGTTCAGAGCACAAGGGAATCAAGTCACAAAAATAAACTTTTCAGAAAATTAGACAAAGTCTATATGTATAGTTAATAACCCATTAAAGGTGAGTGTGATTTTAAATATCTGCACCATTGCAAAGATTGTGAGGACGTGATTCTTTTATGCTCAGAAAGTAGTCTCATCTAAGGTACGTACAGACGAAATATCGCCCAATTGACCAAAAGTGGACTTGATTCCCTTGTGCTCTGAACGCCCCATTTGTCATAACAATGCACTTCTTTTTGATAGCACGATGGACTTGCCGATGGAGTATGAAAGTCATTTTGGCGAATATTTATGCTATGAACTGTTGCATTAGTTACAAAGTTTTCACGATTATATACGAGGAAGTTTATTAATAAAAAAATATACTGACAAGCCATGGGTATTATTTGTATTTTATTTAAAATGGTTCTACACGATTGCATAGATTGGGCACCTACTATAATATTATTCTAATTAAACCTTTTTGTAGTAGGAATATACTGTTACTATTTGTAGAATTTCTCCAGAATATTATTCCAAAACTTATTACCGAGGAAGTATGCAAAGTATATTGTTTTTATGGTATTGGTATTTATTATCTCTTGCATAGTTCTAATAGAAAAACATGCTGAATTCAGTTTGGAGGTAATTTCTTTAATATGATTTTTTTATTTTAACACATTAACTTATCGATTTGTAAGCCAAGAAATGTGGTTGTTGTTTCTATTAGGGACCTATTATTAATTATTGCGCTTGAAATTTGCGAAGTTCAATTTGGACAGGATTTAAATTGAATTATGTAAGTTTTGTTACAATTTAATACTAATTTATTGGCTGAGAAATGAATCACATATTTTGAGGAGGATTTCCTCTCTTGAAGATTGGAATGTGTTGGAGTTATTGGCTCTAATTACTATACTTGTTCCCTTATAAATAATATGGGATGACCTACATCTTTTATTAGCGGGGCAAGTAGGAAAAGTAGGGGACCTACGAGTAAAATTGATCCTTGTGGTACTGTTTTCGACTTTGTTTCCTATCTATCAGATATGAGTGAATCCATTGGTGTGCAACGCCTTTAATTCCACAATAATCTAATTTGTCTAGCAGCATTTTATGGTTTATACAGACAAATTCTTTGGAAAAATTACAGAAAATTCCTCCAATTTTGAATGTTTCCTAATTTCCTCCAGAATTTTGTCAATTAAACTGAATGTTGCATTTTCCCTCGATTTATGTTTTATAAATCCAAATTTTTCTGGGACTAAAATGTTGTAAGAGTATCTTTCAAGATTATGATATAATCTTTTATACATTACTTTTTCAAACACTTCGGAGAAAGCTTGTAGAAGTGATATGGATCTGTAATTTTCTGGAAATGTTCTTTCTACTTTTTTGAAGACAGGAATAACCACTGTATATATTAATCTCTCAGAGGATATACCATTGAACATTGAATAGTTACATAAATAATTTGGTGGTGTAGCTATAATATTGAACTCGCTTTTAATATTTTACTTGTTTTTCTCATACGCTGAGGAGTTTTTTACCTTTAGATTTTTAATAATTGCAATTATTTCTTGTCTGTTTATTGGAAATATTTGAATTTTTGGGAATTTTCTTGAATAATATTGTGTTAAAGAGTCTAACATTATCTTCGGAAATGTTGAGGCTATCAGTTATTGAATATATTTGCAATTTCATTTGGGTTTGACTTGTTTGTATTGTTAGATATACTGTAAGGGTATAGTTTGTTTCCTTACATTTTGATCGTCCACTTTTTAATTATTGTTCAAGTTGTTCTGATTTTATTATCAGAGTTTTGTATTGTTATATTACAGTGTAATTCTATAGCTTTTTGGATCATTTTGTGTAATATTTTAAAATAATTTATGTAGTGTTGTTTTAAGTTTGTGTCATTAATATTTCTATTTTGAATAATATATAATGAGCTCTTGATTTTGCATGAGATTTTAATACCTTGTTTCATACATCTATTCTTGAATATTTTTGCATTTTTATACTTTAGTTTATAGGAAAACTGGATTCAAAAATGTTTAGAAATGCTTTATGAAACTCTTTCAATACCACTTTGACTATATACTGATTCCCATGTTTTATTTTTAAGATTTGTTTCAAAATTATTTAATGATTCTCTGTTTATAGTTCTGAATATCACTTTAGTTGTCTTCTATTACTTTTGCGTGACGCTTGAATTGAAGATATTAATTTTATGACGCTTGAATTGAAGACATTAATATTTTGTGAGACTTCAATTAAAGTTGTACCTAAATTTTGCGAGGCTTGAATTCAATACCATAATATTTTATGAGACCTAAATTGAAGATATTAATTTGATGACGCTTGAATTCAATTGAATTAAAGATAGCCTATCAATAATTTACTATGATTGAATTGAAGAATTCAATTTTATGAGGTTTCAATTGAAAAATTTAATGTTATGAGGCTTGAATTGAAGAACTAAATTTTATTAAACTTGAATTGGATATATGCATTTTTTTTTAGACTTCAGTATGTAGGGTCGTATGTAGGGTCTATATTTTTATGCTTGAAGATATAGCCTATACTTTCTCCAAGTTTGCGTGATTCGTGAAACTTTATACGAACTTCTTATTGTTTTGTGGTAATAAAATACAGGGTCCTTAATATATGGCTGCCGTAGCACGAGATCTGGCTCCCGGGCGACAGATCGAGCACCAGTCGATAAAATTGTACCTTTAACGGCGGAAGATAAAATGAATTACGAAAACTCCCTTACAGTACATGTTGAAAGTGTCCTTCTGTTCGTATACAAACTTGATATAGCGAGAATATGTTGCCACTCAATCATTTAACCTTATTGTTGTTGTTGTTGTTGTTGTTTAGTTAACTGTCCGAAGACAGGTCTGAACCTCACAAGTGATACCAAGATGGCACCACTTATGAGGCAACTAGGTCAGAAGATAATGGGATAGGGTAGCCAGTTCCTTTCCCCCTTCATTGCATACATTGCTGACTCGCTACATATTACACTAGTCAGACTTCAGATGCATACAAACAATTGTTATTTCTCCGACACATATCGTCAAGTGGAATGTACTGCCTGATAATAGATGTACATATAAAGCAAAATCTCAATCAGAGGAGCTGAAATTCTTATTTCGTGTTTAATATTATAGGTATCCTACAAGCAAAACTCAGCTCAAACTCCTCGCGGAGCGCATGCTATACCCCTCTTACCCCTCCCCTGCAGTAGGCGTGAGAGCATGCTGGGAACGGGAGTATACGTCTTCTGCGCGAGACAGTCACGCCCGCTGGTTTCTGCGCACTGAGTTTTCCTTTGGATGCCTATAGTCTAGAGCAGGGGTCGTCAGCACAGAGCACGCTGGGGCTAGCCTCTCTTACCCGCGGCAAACACAGTGCACTATAGTGCTCTCGTAGCTGCTAGCGGATATGCTCTCTATCTCTCCCTGTTGCACGACGGTGCGCACGGGATGGCACCGCGTACCCATTGCACATTTCAGCGAGTGTTGGCGACCACTGGTCTAGAGTTTCTGTAATGTGTGAAAATTCGTATGAAACACTTTGTCTTTCCTCTGTTAAAACTGTTCGTGTTCGGGAATATTTTGTCCATAAGTGAATCTGTGAAGAGTTTTAACGGAGGAAAGGCAAAGTATTTCGCATGAATCTGCACACATTAAAGAAAACTACAGGCTAATACTCAACATGAAATAAGAAGAATTTCAGTTGTTGAGCTGAGACGAGCGAGTGACAACATATTCCCACGATATCAAGCTTGTATATGAGCGGGAAGAGGACACTTTCAACATTTACTGTAAGGTAGGTTTAATAATCCATTTGTTTCAGTCATAGTATGCAGCATTTTACCGGCTGTTGCTCGCTCGACCTATCGTCCTGGAGCCAGATCCCGTGCTACGGAAGCCATCTATATTAAGGAACCTGTATATTTTACTTAAAACTATGAATGATGACTTGATATTTGTTTTATTTCCAGATTCCCCATCGCAAGAAGTATCTGAACAGACACTTCGAGGTTTACCACTTGCGCTGCACGAAGGATAATTTTTTCTAGAACTAAAGACCCAGGCAATGTCAATATAGAAGTGTGAAACAGTTTTCGTGATTTCAAGATGTAGGACAGTTAACAACTGGCAAAACTCTGCTGTAGGAGGTTACTAAACCTTACCGCTGCGCTGAAGATGAAGTCGGAATTTCCTTTCATTAATCTGAACCATTGTCGCTACTGATTGACAAGTCATCTGATGCATTCCTGCTATTAGTTAAACATACTCCTAACGAAATTATTCTGTCAGTTCCACTGTCTATTAGATTAGCACTAGAAAAATATTTTTCTTTGTTATTTTTAACGTGCTCAACACACTTCTTCCACTTGTCTTTTCCATATTCTGCGAAAAGGCGGCGACACAATCGTTCCTTTACGTTAAATGGGAATCCAATTTCTATTAAAAATCCAATTCAAAAGACTGGAGACAACTGACTAAACATTTTAATCTGTCCCTTTAAGTAAATGAAAACAATCAATACAATAAATGCTTATTTTTAAAGTATAGTTGAGTTTTGAAGATAAATAGTGTTTATGTACGCGCTACTTGACGGACCGCGAGCAGTCAGACATAAACTTAACAAGTGATGATATCTTATTGAATCATTCTATTAACATGGGTTTTTTTTTCAACATAAAGTAGAATCTATTTAGACGATTTCATACAATCTAACTACCCACTTATCTTTTCAAGAAAAAAAGTTTATCGCTTATCAAATTTTCTACTTCAAAAACATATTTTTCCACTTTGCAGTAGTGTAAAACAAACCTCAATTAAGAAATCTTACACTTGTTACATTGCGGCGATTCAGATACCTTAGAAATCTGCAAACAATACTTTTCAACATGCTTTTATCCTTATTAGAATCTGACTACTACTTTTGAGTTATTATTACGCATAAAATGCGAAAATATTCTTCTTCATTGAACGTCTAATAAGTATACCCTCATCCGTTATTCGCTGACAATTAGGAAGGAGGAGGTGAATAGAATATTGTGTTACTCTTTAAGATTGATGCATGCGCAGACCAACGGAGTTTACTAAGTTGTTCCCCTATAGCGCACTGCATTTGCTGTGGTGGTAATAATGAACAAGTGTGAACATTACTTACAAGATGAAAAGTGAAGCTAAGGGCATGAGGATTGGACATCAGCCACTGGATTGAGTCCAAAGTTTCAAATACAAACACAATTTAATTACACATTTTGAAATATAATTCAGCAATTTTTACATATTAATTTTATAGAACGATATCTGATATTATAATAAAATAAATTAAATGTATCTAGACTTATTTCAACTAATTTCTTAACAGTAAGGGCAACAATTTATTTCAGTAACGTCGCCTCTTAAGCAAGAATTTCAGGAAATATGTTGCAGAAGGGGAACCCATTTTCCGCCACAACAATATCAAGTACCTGTAAAAGTGATAGATGATATTCCTTTCATAGGTTGGTAGTTATAACATGTTTGAGGCATATTTTCCGCCCTACTTTACGATCAGCATCAGAATACTGAAAACTGAATACGTTAACTGTAGTCAGACTGGCAGGTATAGACCTACACCTGGAGTGGTTATTAGAGAAGAAAAATTCGTTCCGGCGCCGAGGATCAAACCCGGGTCCTTGGTTCTACGTACCAAGTGCTCTAACCACTGAGCTACGCCGAAGTTCAATCCACAACACCGGATCGAATCCCCCTCCTCTAGTATTTTTCCCTTTGCGGCCTAACTCCAAGTTCGACATATATGTTGACATATATTAAGTCAACTGTCATTATACAAGGAGCCCACTCAATTGAGTGGCTTGGTGGCCGGGATTCCACAGTATTATGCACTGTTGGGCGAAGAATCTACGTAAAGATTAATTTTTGCTCCTATCATAGTACGTACTTGGTACGTAAAAACCAATATCCCAGGTTCGATCCCCGGCGCCGGAGCGATATTTCTTCTCTATTAAGCATTGTTAGCATAACAGATATATTCTTTAGCAGCAAAAATTAATCTTTACCTAAACCTGGAGTGCTCGAATTGGTATTAAAGCTTTATAAGTAAACTTGTTCCAACATTAGTCTATTTTTTAGGTTTGTTGTTGTTTTTTAGCTAATCTCTAATCGTCATGGCATGTAGACATGTGAAATCCTTTTCATATAGTCGCTGCGAGTTTCCATTGCAGACATTTATTAATTAATTTATTTATTTATTTATTTATTTATTTATTTATTTATTTATTTATTTATTTATTTATTTATTCAGTCATGCATTTATTTATTTATTTGGCCGCAGTGCATTACAATGTTGAATGACAGTATTGACATCTGGTCATATAGCTATCACTCACTTCTCAATGTACAATTTATATATTGTCCTATTATTAGTAAAACCATTTAAGACCAGCAATGCAAGTTTTGTATAAGCAGGAATTAAAACTTTATTAACGTACGAAAAATCATAATAAATTCTTCAAGTAAAGTAATTGGTTTGTTGCCTGAAACATTTCGGACTTACTCCATTTCAGTAGAATACAGAGCACGGAAAGACATGTCGGGGACTGTACTTAATTTATTTTACAAAAAAAGTCGACTTAATCGGCTTTACTAGTAATAGGACGATATATACATAGGTAGACCTTCTTACATTATAGGCACACATACATTTTAAAATTTATTTTACATGTCTTTTAACATATTTATTTCCCTCATTCGTTTTTCTCTTACTTTCCAAATGTATAATCCTAAGGATTTTATTATCTGTTCATTTGTAATTCTTGATAGCATATTGTATACCTGCCGCCGCGAGAATGAATGTTGATGCAGCCGAGCGTAACTAGAACGCTATGACCGCACTGGTAGAATAGGAGGGTGAGGTAGAAGAGGTAGTAAGGCAGTCGCTCTGAGAAGCTACAGTTCTGCATTAAAGTAACATCACATTGAGGAAAATATTATTCAATTTAGATACAAGATAATATTCTAAGAATTATACATTGATATAACTATCTTTAAATATGACGACATTAATTACAAAAATTAAAAAATTAATGTACGCAAATGTATACAAATATACAAGATAACCTTATGTCTAGGTCAAATCATATTAGAGAGTGACATCAGACTCAGATGAAGCATCAGTTAGTATCAATTCTTCTGCAAAGGAAATCACATTGTGTTCGATCAGCGATGGCCAAACTGCAAATATCTGGTAAGTGTGCATATTTATTACGTCTGTAGGAAATTACAGTTTTATATTATAGCAATGGACACGAAAGGTTGCTTCTCAAAGTATGACAGGTTGTCACAAGCGTGTATGTAACATTTGATTATAGTAATGGACTTCTATTAAAATGGATAAAATTGTTACTCTTCCAGAGTGCGCATATGAAAGTGAATGACTAACACACGTTCGAAATATTGTGATACTGTAAAAATAAAATGTCGAAATATTCGCGTAAGTACACTCTTGTTACCGTAGAAGTGGTATTGGATTTGCCTTCTGTCTATATATACAGCGATTTATTGTAAACTATTGGACGCATTTTGTACAGCTGTCAAAAAGAAAAAGTGGCCGCACTTGTGAACAGCGAATATTTTCCAAGTCCACTTCGGATCACGGTGATGTTACACCAGTGGCGTATACTGGTTAAAGGGTTTGGGCTACCACTGACCCTATTATTACACAAAATATATTTTAAAATCCCTGTAATAAAATTCCTTACATATGATATTCTTAAAGAAAGCAGTCCGTTTTTCTCTGTATTCCTTTACTGTATTTACAAGCCGAGATGTAAAATTCCATCTAGTTGGTGCTACTTTTGGGAGTTTCTTGTTCATAAATTCCTTGAGTTTTCTGATCTTTTAGGAGATGATGAGAAAAATGCAGCTAAACCCGACAGTGTTTTGAAAAAATGCGGCATTCTGGAATGGATGAAGAAGTTTGTTGCAAAACCAAATTGAGAACATGGCTGTAACAATGGACAAATAGTGCTTGAGGATACTTTCCTTGGACTTTTGTTTTTAAGCCATTAATATTTCCCGCCATAACTGAAGCACCATCGTATGTCTGTGCAATTAACTTATTGCTGACATTGTATTCTGCTATAACACCTTCCACATGCTGAAACAAAGCAGCAGCAGTTTTGTCCGAACTGACATTTGTGAATCCTATAAACCGTTCTTGAACATTGGCAGTACTGTCGACGTATCTTAAAACAGTGCACAATTGACTCTGATTAGAGCAGTAACTTGTTTCATCAACAACAATGGCCACAAAAGGTTTTATGTTCTTTATCATAACCCCACTTATAGCAAATATTAAGTCATTCTGAATTGCGGGAGAAGTACCACGGAATACTGTTGAACTCTCAAGATGATTGGCCAGTAAATGGTCAAATTCACTTAAGGAACTTAAATAGTCAATATAATTTCCTCTATTGTCTGATTCCACACTCTCGTTATGACCCCGAAAAGCCAATTCTTGTTTTCCTAGAAAGCAGACTGCGTTAATAAGACGCAGTAAAATCTCCCGATTTTTTTTCACAAGAGCATTGTGTTGGTTGATGTGTAGAGCTTTTTGCTTATCTACCTGTAAATCAATTCTTGTCTTCCCAAAGTTTGTAAAGTTCATGCTACTACAAATATGAGCTTTTGATTTGTCGTATTCTAGGACTGCCGTTCGAAGGGAGTTCATATTAGAAAACCTCTCTTTTGACCACACATTAGTTTCGCGGCTAAATAACAAACATGGCCAGCAAAATAGTTTAGACAGTTTAGAAGTACCACACAATCAATTCCACTTATCATATGATGTTGAAGTGAAATGGCGTGTGTACTCTCGCTGTTTTTCTTTTACGTCCATGGACAAATTTAACTCAGGAGTTGGTCTTTCCATTTTCACAACTTCAACTCTCTCGTTGTTATGTACGACGGTTAAAAGGCACTTTTAATAAACCTTCTATTACAGAGTCATTTTCAACACAAACCTCTCCAGAAACTTGTTCTGCCATATTTTTCACAATATCACTTAATTGGGAAATTAAAAACTTAATAATTCACAATTAATATAACTCTTAGACACTCGAACAAATCACAGATTTAAAATAAGGCACTGCAAGAACACAGTCACATTCATGAGCTAGCGTACTAAGATTATAGCTGCTTCGCGCCTGCGAAGAAACCGATCACGAGAGCGGCAACTCGCCGGCCTACATTGCACGATGGAAACAGAAGTGAGAGGGGGGGACGGGTAGTTGTGCGACAGGACAGCGTGCGCCGTACGGTCACAGGCTACCTCACGTAGCAAGCGGTTTCTCCAGCGATGCCGCCTTGACAACTTGTTTCTTTTCGAGAGAAGAGAGCGCATATAAATGTAACAATTACTTTAATTTTAATTACTATGGTAAAACTAATAATACAAAATTATTACATTATGTTATATTATAAACTTTTTCTTTTGTAATTTCCTTGGGCTACCCCCGGTAGCCCGGTAGTCCGCAAAATACGCCCCTGCTTAGCAGGGGTTTGTCTTGTCGTCCAATGAAGAGTAGTATGGTATGAAAATAAATATTCGCTTATTAAACAAGACATCAGCTACTACAAAGTTTAAGGACACACTTTCAAAAGAGATGTTTCACTTTTGTTCTTATATTTATGTCAAAACCCTTGGGGACCGTATTCTTAGACATTCTTAGCGTGGGCATCTGGTGAATGATCAGCGAACTAACGTTTTTCGTATTCATAAACCAGTGTTAGCGATATGATATGATATGAATCCTGTACAAGTAACCAGTCGATAGCCAGGGCTAGTTTAGCACGCTCGTAGCGCGGACTAGCGAAATGTCTATGAATAGCACCCCAATTATACAGAGATCAAAATCCTGTGAAGAAAATGAAGTTTTTACTGCAAACCAATCTCTATACCTTTAAAACTGTGGATTACATAACAATTTTTCTGTTATGATAACTTATTGAAAAATTACATTTTTTGTAGAAAAAAATAATTACTCCAGAATGAATGTACTTAGATCAGTGAATTTTGGGATGGATTTAGACATATCTGAAATGTTTCTTGTGCAATTATCACTTTTTATTTTAAGAATTTGTGACAGCTCGTTCACGTATTATAATCCAGAGTTTTTCTTTCTTTTATTTAGAAACAATTTTCCTTCCCCTTGCGGAAAGTTATCCACGCGCAGTAAAATTAGGAAATATTGTCAGAAGCTCATTATAAACCACTAATATATCTCATATCCAAACCAGTAGATTGTCGTAAATATCAAAATATTATAAATTACCATTCTTTTTCGAATTTCTCCACACGGTCCTGGTTCTTCATCATGCCTACACATGACACGTTTTGCTAGGTGCAGTAGTTAAACGCATTGATAATAATGGCTTATTGAAGTGTATGAGAAGCGATGGTGAAGGGTTACTTAGAATTAGAAATAAGACATATCGTAGCCCTTCAAATTTGTACTATCCCAGCATTCGCTTGGAGAAACCACGAAAACCCTAAGTCAGGCCCCTGGGATCGAATCTTTGATATTTCGAGTCGGAAGCAACTATTTCCTCATCGTGCTCGATTACGATTAGTAGAGCCCGAATGTTTAGGCATTTATAACAGTTAAAATAGGCAGGCAAAAAAGGCAATAAAGCTTTAAAAAGGCACAATAATCTTTGAAAAAGGTATTATACATTTTAAAAAAGGTATAATATATTATAGCAATAAATTTAAATTATATCAACATAACTCACATTTTTACTTCGTAGGTGACACATGTTGACTTATGAAAGATTTTTTTTCGTGATTAACTCTCTTTTCACAATATAATAAAACTGTTCCATCGGTTGAAAACACATGGGCACCAAATTCACTAAAGTAAGAATGAAGTTTACTTTTCAATGGTTTACTGAATTTAAACAATCTAGCTAACCGAACTTACACCTTCTGTCACCCGACAATAACTGACTGTTCTTCACTCAAATTCCTTTCTCCTACAATAATAAATACGTGTAGCACAAAATTGTAACACTAAGATATGAAAATATGAAAGCAAACAATTGGAAATTCTACGTGACAACTTCTTTGAGAACGAGCTTAATATTTAAAATATAAAGCTGATTGTTGGTACCGTGAAGACATGAGAATATTATATTTGTAACTGTGAATTGTCGATCATTATTTTTATTACACCAATAGTATTAAAGCACGATTATTAGCAGATTAAGTAAAGAAATAAATTACTTTTATTTATTATTGTTAGTAAAGTTAGTCTTTGTTTCGAATATTTAAATTTCATACACATTACATTACAATTAATTAGAAAATTACAAACAAATAAGAAATATTGCTTTAAAATGGCAAAAAAAAAAGGCATTTATTAGTAAGAAACACCTTAAAAAGGCAAAACAGGCAACATAAAAATTGACCCTGTCACTTTGATTTACTCCAAATCACATTTATATCTATGCAAATAATGATTTATTTCCACCCAGTAAAAAAGGCATTTTGCCAAACATCCGGGCTCTAATGATTACAGTATGTGGGTAGCTGTCTCATTGGATTTTTTTATGAAAAAATAATCACGTGTATCTAATTACGAGTAAAGAGTGAAATTAATTTGCTATTGAAAAAACGTTTTATTTATGATATTACAGAGAGCCTTTTTACATGAAATCCAGGAAACAAAAATTCTCACATTACATCATTTGTAGTCGGTTGTTTAGTGACTCTGTAGATTATGTATTTAGCGTCGACAGCATTGGCGACAGCGAGACGATGTGAGGCGAGAATTCACTATGTGATTACCTAACATTCGCCTTCTTGTTGGAGAAAACCTAGGAAAAAACTAAACTAGTATGGACCATATTTTTTGATAAAATAAAATGAGCGATTTTGGTGTTAAATCTGCCACTATTTCGGTGAACATTTCGTGAAATAACTTGTCAATTATGTAGGTAATTTCCTAAAATACGTTGTCAGTTAATTGCATTATGTTGTGTTCAATATAAAACTTTGTTACTTTTTTCCTTAACATATCACATATCAGCATTAAACTAATCATTGTTTCTATATTGTCAACACGAAGATTTGTGTGACAGTCAGTGAGTCCCATCTCCCTCAAATCCATTTTAATATTAACCTTCATCTACGTCTCGGCCTCCCCAAAGGTCTTATTCCCTCCGGTCTCCCAACTAACACTCTATATGCATTTCTGGGTTCACACATACGTGTTACATGCCCTGCCCATCTCAAAGGTCTGGATTTAATGTTTATAATTATGTCAGGTGAAGAATAAAATGCGTGCAGTTCTGCGTTGTGTAACTTTCTCCACTTTCCTGTAACTTAATCCCTTTTAGCCCCAAATATTTTCCTCTCTCAAATTAAAAGTTCAAATTTCACAACCATACAGAACAACCGGTAATATAACTGTTTCATAAATTCTAATTTTCAGATTTTTTGACAGCAGACTAGATGACAAAAACATCTCAACCGAATAATAACACGCATTTCCCATATTTATTCTGCGTTTAATTTCCTCCCGAGTGTCATTTATATTTGCTACTGTTGCTTCAAGATATTTCAATTTTTCCACCTCTTCAAAGGAAAAATCTATAATTTTTATATTTCCTTTTCGTACAATATTCTGGTCACGAGACATAATCATATACTTGTCTTTTCGGGGTTTACTTTCCGACAGCTATAGAGATAATAAAAGTGAGTTTACACAATATCTATAGAAAAAAATACAGAAATATCGGTGTTACCAAGCTTTTGACAAATTAACTGTAACAAAATCATAAACATGTTTTTAAAATAATTAATAAAAAATGTTGCATTTTTTGTTTTAGTTATTGTGATACAGGGGATATTCCGTGGTTACTGATTTATTTCGCATAATGATCTAAATTTCGCGTTGTTTCGCGAAATTATTTCGCTTAAATATTGTATTTTAAGTATCTAGAAGAGTAGGTGTAACAAGGAAAGTCAATTGCGCAAAATGTCGCACGTATTGCTATTATCAAAAAATTTGGTCCCTTTCAACCAGGTAACTAAAATTGTCTGCAACATTACTGTCCTAATACGTTGGTTAGCAATCTTCTTTCTGCTACTAGCTTAATCATTTTACTCTTGTGACAAAATCTTTCTTAATCCTCATTTTGGATCTGATGGTTCAACTCTCAATTTTATGCAACCTGCTTTAGTCTATGTTACTCTCATTACAACTCCGTCCCTTGTCTCTCCACACTCCCACCTCTCTTCCTCGCTCTTTATCTATTGTCGTACCGAGCTACTTCCAGCCCTTCGCAATCCGATTAAACACTCACTTCGAATTTACAATTTGCAACTAGAATTTCTACCGGACGCCAAAATCTGCGTCGACTTTCTCCAGTGCTGATTCCAGACAAATCTTAAGAGGGATATGGCAAACAAGTTTTTGCATCCTTATCACACTGTGTAAAAGGAGAAAGAACTGAAGAACTGTAGTTCTGTATAAAATCTATTTGGATTTTTAGCATCATTGATATTTACGAAGGGTTTTGGGCATGCCTTAAGTCTGTCTGTGTATAGCGATCGCTACTGAACTGCTGGATGAATTTCGTTCATATTCAATATCTGTGAGTCATTTTATCAGGGAATGATGCACATCAAATATAATAATTTTAGTAAAACAAAGTGACAATGTTTTAAGTAAATCCCAAAGATTGCATAAAACGTCAATACTCTAATTTAACATTGTAATTATTTGATATCCATGTACACGATGTAATCGCGACACCCGCTTTGGTCACCGCTGGTGTAAACACAACATGCGATACAGGAGAGCTTAGAATCCTCGTGCACTGCATATGAAACCTCTTCATAGCCAGAAGGTGACAGTTTGTTGTGGGAAATCGATATTCGTTATAGGCCTACTTGGCCCTTATCTTTCTGAGGATGAAAATGGCCATGCGGTTACTGTGACATCTGACACATACATTAGTATGCTGAATTTTTCTTTCCATTGTTACGTCTTCATAATATTGACAACGCCAGAATTTGGTATCAACACGACTGGGCGACATCACATGACTCGGAATTAGATGGAGACTCTACGAACCGTGTTTGGACACAGGATCATTTCCCGCTTTGGTGAAATCTCTTGACCATCCTGTTCACCTAATTTCACTGCTTGTGACATTTTTTGTGTGGGGTTATTTAAAGGGCAAAGTGTATGAAACTTGTCCAGCAGATTTAAATACCCTGAAACAGAAAATTAGGGAACTAATTGATGAAATTCCTCCAGACATGCTACTGTTCGTCATGAAAAATATCATGACTCGGGTAAGAGAGTCCATCAATATTAATTGACTCCACCTGGTGGGCGTTAGTTTCATGAATTAACTTTGAATTTGTGCTCTGTAAAAATGGCAAACTTGTGCGTCCTATTTGATAGGTCTTTCAATAAATGTTAATGGCAGGTTACTGAAAGATTTCAAAATCATGAGTTCATTTTGCCCCATCTTGTACGTTGTGTATAACAATACAACTGTTACACAGCTACGTCATAGTTTCGTCATTATTTTATTACGAAAGGTAACAGAATAACTGATATTCTCTATTGCATCCGATAGTGTGCGCTAGTATGTCGCGCTAAGTATCGATAGTATAACTGGGTCTGATCGATTATCACGCTATACTTTGATCAAAGAGTACAGCTACAGCAATATTATTCTAATTATTCTGCGCTCTTTGTTTTGTTCTTCTGTGGATACAAGACAATCATTGTCATAAAATCACAGTCTACTATATACAGTCACGAAGCTTGGGATGATTTTTGCCAACGAGTTGCATTTCTCGCGATAGTTGCTAGCCGCTTGGAGCGCTGTGAGTACTAGGAACAATAGACTGTGTCACAGCCATCGTGATCTAATACAGGCCGTAAGGCGGACCATGTGACCTCGCTTAACCCAATCACGAAGGGAGGCGTTTCAACCATATAAATTAATTGGAAAGCATAAAGAGTAATATATATTTCTCTAAAATGTAGTGTAATTGCATTAATAAAATTTAAAACAATGATTAGGGGACACTTCAGACATAATTCCTTGCGAGTTAAGGTGTAATATTATATTTGGTGTGAAAATTACGTAATACCAGTGGCGTATACTGACCCTATTATTACACAAAATATATTTTTAAAACCCTATAATAAAATTCCTTACCTATTTATATGTGAATTCCAGACATCTTGATTGGGACGAAAATACTTTGATGACTTCGTCATTGAAATTACAGTTGGGCCGCTTGCAAAGTTTCTGTAGAAATGACTTTTCAATTGACATCAGTGCCAAGCCGGATAAACGTTCTTGTGTATGAGTTGATCTACAGTAGGATTTTATTCTCTTCAACGCAGAAAATGTTCTTTCTACCGATGCTGACGTAGCTGGTATTGTCACAATTAATGTTGCCAATTTAAGGACTTCAGGAATAACTTGGTTCAGCTGGTTTTCATATATGGCAGATAATATTTCATGGATAGGTTTGTTCGAAAAATCAAAGACCTCTGCTGAATATATTACACTTAATTCATTTTTCAAACGTACTTGATCAAAGTGACTGTTATAGGACTGAAATAATTTGTTTAGCGCCTCATTCGGGAAGTTTTCTCTATAAGCAGAAAATTTTTGAGAATCTAGAAGATGTGTGAACTGAAGCTTTCCATAATCAGAAAATCTGTCAGTAATTTCCATGTGCATACGATCTAGTATGCTGTAGTACAGCTGCCTGTATTTCAATTCATCATCTCCTTTTCTTCGCTTTAATGGTGGTTCCATTGTATTGTCTGAAGAATTTTCATTTTCCATATTACTCCATATGGACGGAAACCCACTACGTCTGAACTCGGATATAGTATGTTTTAACTTTGATACCTCTTGCAAGCAGTATGCTATGTCTAGACTTTTTGTCTGAAGAATATTGTAGACCACATCTGTATGTGCGAAAACTCTAGCATAGACTTCAAGAAGAAATATATTCTGAAACTGTGTGAAAAAATACAAATATCCTTGAGCCTGCACAATTACATCATCATCCCAGTTTTCTTCAGAGTCATTACAAATGATATTTTCAAAGAAAGCAGTCAGTTGTTCTCTGTATTCCTTTACTGTATTTACAAGCCGAGATGTAAAATTCCATCTAGTTGGTGCTGCTTTTTGGGAGTTTCTTTTTCATAAATTCTTTGAGTTTTTCTGATCTTTTAGGAGATGATGAGAAAAATGCAGCTAAACCCGACAGTGTTTTGAAAAAATGCGGCATTCTGGAATGGATACAGTAGCCTAGTTTGTTGCAAAACTAAATTGAGAACATGGCTGTAATAATGGACAAATAGTGCTTGAGGATACTTTTCTTGAACTTTTGTTTTTAAGCCATTAATATTTCCCACCATAACTGAAGCACCATCGTATGTCTGTGTAATTAACTTATTGCTGACATTGTATTCTGCTATAACACCTTCCACATGCTGAAACAAAGCAGCAGCAATTTTGCCCGAACTGACATTTGTGAATCCTATAAACCGTTCTTGAACATTGGCAGTACTGTCCACGTATCTTAAAACAGTTGACAATTGACTCTGATTAGAGCAGTCACTTGTTTCATCAACAACAATGGCCACAAAAGGTGTTTCTTCTATTTCAGATTTTATGTTCTTTATCATAACCCCACTTATAGCAAATATTAAGTCATTCTGAATTGCGGGAGAAGTACCACGGAATACTGTTGAACTCTCAAGATGATTGGCCAGTAAATGGTCAAATTCACTTGGAACTTAAATAGTCAATATAATTTCCTCTATTGTCTGATTCCACACTCTTAATATGACCCCGAAAAGCCAATTCTTGTTTTCCTAGAAAGCAGACTGCGTTAATAAGATGCAGTAAAATCTCCCGATTTTTTTTTCACAAGAGCATTGTGTTGGTTGATGTGTAGAACTTTTTGCTTATCTAGCTGTAAATCAATTCTTGTCTTCCCAAAGTTTGCAAAGTTCATGCTACTATAAATATGAGCTTTTGATGTGTCGTGTTTTAGGACTGCCGTTCGAAGGGAGTTCATATTAGAAAACCCCTCTTTTGACCACACATTAGTTTCGCGGCTAAATAACAAACATGGCCAGCAAAATAGTTTAGACAGTTTAGAACTACCACACAACCAATTCCACTTATCATATGATGTTGAAGTGAAATGGCGTGTGTACTCTCGCTGTTTTTCTTTTACGTCCATGGACAAATTTAACTCAGGAGTTGGTATTTCCATTTTCACAATTTCAACTTTCTCGTTGTATGTGCGACGGTTAAAAGTCACTTTTAATAAACCTTCTATTACACAGTCATTTTCAACACAAACCTCTCCAGAAACTTGTTCTGCCATATTTTTCACAATATCACTTAATTGGGAAATTAAAAACTTAATAATTCACAATTAATATAACTCTTAGACACTCGAACAAATCACAAATTTAAAATACTGCACTGCAAGAACACAATCACATTAATGAGCTAGCGTACTAAGCATATTGTTGCTTCGCGCCTTCCAAGAAACCGATCACGAGAGCGGCAACTCACCCACCTACAGTGCACGATGGAAACAGGAGGGAGGGGGGGACGGGGAGTTGTGCGACGTGAGCGGAACGGTCACAGGCTACCCTTCGTAGCAGCGGTTTCTCCAGTGATGCCGCCTTGACAACTTGTTTCTTTTCGAGAGCAGAGAGCGCATATAAATCTAACAATTACTTTAATTTTAATTACTGTGGTAAAACTAATACGGTAATACAAAATTATTACATTATGTTATATTATAAACTTTTTCTTTTGTAATTTCCTTGGGCTACCGCCGGTAGCCCCGGTAGTCCGCAAAATACGCCCCTGCGTAATACCTGCCTTTATTTCGATTAACCCTCAATTGGTATTGCTTTTTAAATGTACGTAAGAATATCTATCATATGGGTCTATATTGACCCATAGATACCAGTTAAGGGTTAAATATTGCGAAATTGTTGTACATTCATTTATGCACGATTCAATAATTTTCAGTTGCACCGCACGAATATTTAGTGATCTCCAATGCCTTGCCATTCATATGAAAATTATAGGTTATGTGTACTATATTTAACTTATATTCCTAAATTCGCAATCATACATTATAATTAAGCATAATGTCATGTATGATACCCCGGACGTTCAATTTTTCTGTATTTTAATACTACAATTGAGCATTGAATTATTTTATGTATCTACTACTTAAGAACTTAACTTATGTATTAGTATACAGTGAGCCTGAGCATATGTTATATCTCTAATTTGACAAATAAACTTTAGTTGAACTGAAATTAATATACTACAATTTTGATTCCTTGCAGAAATACCACATATCAAGCTAATATATATATTGATTTATTTCATTAACAATTCATTAGATTCCAAAAAATTTTGTATAAAACGACACATCTATTAGGCTTCTGTTTGAAGAAGCCAGTACTATAACCAATGATGTGGTCTACCACCAGTAATACCGTTTTTTGTGTCTTCTAAAAAATTTAGTTTTCATGACATGTGCTGTTCCTGAAATCCCCGACTCAAATATGAAAGAGGGGAAACACACGAGAAGAGCAGAAATAAGAGAGAAGAAGAGGTGAACGAAAGGATAAAAGGAGAAAACAAACGAAGGGTGAAAAACGAGACAGCGGGAAAGAGAGAATTCAGAAGTAGGGAAAGCGTAAATGGTAGTCTACCCATTCACAGGTGGCTGCTCTGAACGGGATAGTGTCGTATTGAGGTCGCAAGATTTATCTTTTTGGCCTGCAGGGCATTGCTCCACACGGACAGCAGTTTTCGCATCCGCATGAGTCACGTCATCACTACCGTATCTCCCGACATACTGTGTATAATGTATATTTTAAACTTGTATCTTCTCTGTGTTGAGATAGCGTCGTCTACGGTTTGCAGAGCAACGCCCTTGCTCAGACCCACTTCGCAAAATGAAAACTAAAATCCGAGTCCTCAAACGTTGATGTGTCAGTAGGCATTAGCCTGCTTTACGAAAGAAATTAAGACTTCATCGTTCTTTCAACCTCTTATTTAACGACGCCATATGAACTGCGGGATTTTCTAGGATTGATGGAATTGATAAAGGATTGAGTTCCGAGAATTCGCCATGGAATTACCTGGCATTCGTCTTACAGTTGGAGAAAACCTTTCAAAAATTCTGCTCTATACAGTAGACCGGCACGTAGAATACGTCATTCAGTTTCGGGTATGAAACTACATTAATTATGTTGCTTTCAATTAGAGATGAATAACGATCGAGAAAGTGAGACTAACACCGCCCGCAAAGCCGCAGCACAATGCTGTATTATGTCGCGTCCTTGACGTGAGTGTTCCGAGACTCGAGACTGATCACTCCCGAAGTCAAGTAGCCTTGAATCGCCACAGTTGTTTATACCTGACTGAACGTTTATCTACTTTGGCATCTGTTATATATGTATAAACAATCAAGTAGCCTATTTGAAACATCTCTACCTTTCAGTGTATAATAATTCGTCCCCCAGTCTTTATTTAATTACTAGGCCCTTATTAAAAGGTTAGGAATTTCTTTTCGTATGTTTGAGATCAAGTGTGCAATCTCAAGTAAAAGGATATTAATGTTATGTTTTATGTTTCTTAGAAATGCAAATTTACTTGAGAATTGTTTTTTTTTTATTTATATAACCACAGGTAATATCATGTTTTTTCTTTATTTGTATAACCACAGGTAATATCATATAATAGAACCAGAACATTTTGATAGCTAAGATACTCTTCTGTTTTGTCTTTTTGTCTCATTTAAACATTTATAATGTGATTTATTTCAATGATGAATATTATTCAAAGTTACGATATCTTTCCACGCCGACCAAATACTATTTCGAGAATGATGAGCGAGACTCGAAGCGCATGAGATTGATGAGACGAGTCTCGAAAGACAAATGCAACGAACACAGCGAGCGAGAGCGGCAGTTAGTTTTGTTCATCTCTAGTTTCGATGTCTAATTTTTTTTCGGTTTAAAAATGGAAAACATGTATATGTGATAAGAGAAGTAATCAATGAAGTGCATTAAATATATTTTCTCTTCATATGAAACGACATTCCGAAATTAGTTCCAGCTCACAACAAATATTTCACTATGGCTCACTCAAAATGTACTTACGTATTAATTATCACTAATACTTCAACACTCGTGATTACAAATCAAACGAGGGGTCACATAGATTTGTATCCGCAGTCGATGCCGAGATATTACTGACAAACATTCTCATGGGGGCAGATAAAAGAATTATTTTTTTGTCTTCCAACATGTTTATGATGACAAAACAAGTGGTTATACAAATTTTGACCACTCAAGCGCAATTACGAAGTACATAAAAAACTAAGTTTCCCTGTGGCCGTTTATAGAAAGAAAATACAATTTCATTAGAAAAATTTATTGAAACAGGTATAACTGTTGAGCTAGTTATCAACTGGAAATGAGACATTTGTCATACCGTGGGATCGACAGAGAGGTGCAGACACCTGTCATATACTGGTCCCGATCTCAGACGGCAGACTTCTACGACACAGGGATACACAATTTGATACCATGGTATGACAAATGCCCCAGTGCCGGTGGGGAATACGTTGAAAAATAGCTCAATAATTGCTGTATCTGTTTTAATAAAACTTTCCATGAAATTTTTCTTTCTGTAAACGGCTACAGGGAAATTTATTTTTTACAGCCCTCGTAATTGCGCTCTTGTGACCAACATTTTTATAAGCACTTGTGTTGACATTATTAACATGGTGAAAAAAAAAAAAAACTTTTTTATCTGCCCCATGTGAATGTTCGGTTGTGAGAGGCAGCGAGGCACGCCTAATTTTATACGCAACTTCGGCGTCCCCATGCCTGTAGCAATGAAAAGTAGTAGGCCTATTGTTGGGCGTGGTTACACAAGTTACATTGGTTCATGGCCTATTAATAGCATTGGAATTCGGCTGTGGTCATAGCATTGTTACAGTAAGTATTTTAAATTCTGTCATTTTTTGTTTCACCACGATTCCCTGAATGGCTGCCCATACTCCTTCATAATGTCTTGGATGTCACTGGACATGTCACTAACTCGGCGGCTAATTGGGTCAGCAGAGAGAGGAATTTAATTTTATTAATTTTTTACAATAATAGGTAAAAGTTCGCGTCACACCTTTCACCTTGTGGAGTCACACCGGGTGCGGAACACTCATCTATTCTGAAAAAGGCCACCAACCCACATGGATGCTTTCTGCAAAATTCTAATAAGAGACACCGAAAGACCAAGGAACATGGTCGCTTTCTGCAGTTTAAGAATGGTTTAAGAAAGTATGTAGCTAAATACACTTTTGAATGTTAGATTATCGGTATACTCGTATAGAGTGCAGCACGAAACAAGTAAAGCTTTGATAATTTCTAAATATCGTAGCAATGATGCTCAGTTATTTAGAACCACCATTAAATCATTTTTCGCTCTTTGAGGGTTGGTCACTTTCAGTATAACGCCATAAATTAACTAGGCGATGAACTTGCGCGGCCCTTGGGTCTGTTTTGAAGTTAAAAGGTGCTACTGTAACAGTACCATACAAATAAAGTTGAAATTTATTATTGTTATTATTATTATTAGGGGCTATTATTATTATTATTATTATTATTATTATTATTATTATTATTCTATTATTATTATCATCGAAAGAAAGACATTATCATATTTTCATTATTGTTCGTGTAAACGTTAAAATATAAATTAATTAATATTCATTTTATTTTATTTTTGGCAAGAAAACGGCTACTTATCCCGTAAAGAAACGGCGACCCATATTTGATTCGCAGGTCGCGAAACTATTTATTCATTTATTCGTCATTCATTCATTCGTTCATTTATTTATTTATTGATTTATTTATTTACTTATTTATTTACTTATTTATTTATTTATTTATTTACTTATTTATTTCTTTATTTACTTACTTATTATTTAAGTATTTATTTATTCGTTTATTTATTTATTTATGTATTCGTTTATTTATTTATTTGTTTATTTATTCGTTTATTTGTTTGTTTATTTGTTCGTTTGTTTATTTATTTATTTATTTATTCGTTTATTTGTTTGTTTGTTTATTTATTTATTTGTTCGTTTATTCGTTTATTTGTTTATTTGTTCGTTTATTCGTTTATTTGTTTGTTTATTTGTTTATTTATTCGCTTATTTGTTTGTTTATTTGTTTATTTGTTTGTTTATTTGTTTATTTATTCGTTTATTTGTTTGCTTATTCGTTTATTTATTCGTTCGTTTATTTATTTATTCATTTATTCATTTATTTATTTATTTATTTACTTACCTAGCCAGCTAGCTAGTGAGTACAAATTAAATTTATAAATTTAAGAATTTCTACCCTAGAGCATGTGGGTAGGCACTTCGTTGTTAAAATTACGTTACTTGTAAGACGCAAACCAAAACTTAAGCTTAATATTCTAACGGTGAAATAAGGCATATTTTGGTATCGCTGCATCATTACTTTATGCTAATAGACGTACAGTGAAATGCACAACGTGTGGGAAGATTGATGTAGTGCATTTGGGACTGGGTAAAAGAACTTTACGCAGAATGTAAAAAAAATACTTCCAATAAATAAGAAATCCTGATATCCTACCTTACAGTAATAACAAAATCAACATTTCCTCTCTTATAAGATATTAGATAATATACAGAAATAACCCTCGACGAACTTACCGTCAATATTATAAGACAAATCGCAAGAATTATGGAAATACGTGTAATTATTGCGTGTGAATATCAATTTCATGAGAAGTTGTCGGGAATGTGTGATTGTAACGGACACCACTTTGAACAACTCCTATAACATATATAACATATATAAAATATAATAAATTGTGTGTATGTTATTAATCAAAGTTATATCACCAAACATTCGCGGGAGGTTAAACATTGATAATGACACACCGGCCATGCAAGCATGTCTGATACATGTGTTACCTGCCGGAAGTCCAATTAAATATTATGTAATAGTAGTAATATCAGTAACAGCATTACTAGTAGCAGTAGCAGCAATAGTAGTAATAGCAGTAGCAGTAGTGGTATTAGCAGCAATAATGGCAGTAGTAGTACTAGCAATAGAAGAAGTAGTAGTAATAGTAGTAATATCATTAGGGAAGTTCAGGATAACAGACAGGGTTTGGAATTGAACGGGTTACATCAGCTTCTTGTCTAAGCAGATGACGTGATATGTTAGCAGAAAATTCACAAACGATTAGGGAAAATACGGAATTTCTACTTGAAGCAAGTAAAGCGATAGGTTTGGAAGTAAATCCCGAAAAAACAAAGTATAGTATAATATGATTATGTCTCGTGACCGGAATATTGTATGAAATGGGAATATAAAAATTGGAGACTTATCCTTCGAAGAGGTGGAAAAATTAAAATACCTTGGAGCAAAAGTAACAAATATAAATAACACTCGGGAGCAAATTAAACGCAGAATAAATATGGGAAATCTATGTTATTATTCGGTTGAGAAACTTTTGTCATCTAGTCTGCTGTCAAAAAATCTGAAAGTTAGTATTTATAAAACAGTCACTTTGAGAGAGGAACCGAGATTAAGGGTGTTTGAGAATAATGTTCTTAGGAAAATATTTGGGGCTAAGAGGGATGAAGTTACAGGAGAATGGAGAAAGTTACACAACGCAGAACTGCACGCATTGTATTCTTCACCTGACATAATTAGGAACATTAAATCCAGACGTTTGAGATGGGAAGGGCAAGTAGCACGTATGGGCGAATCCAGAAATGCATATAGAGTGTTAGTTGGGAGGCCGGAGGGGATAAGATCTTTGCGGAGGCCGAAACGTAGATAGAAGGATAATATTAAAATGGATTTGAGGGAGTGGGATATGATGGTAGGGACTGGATTAATGTTGTTCAGAATAGGGATCGATGGCGGGCTTATGTGAGGGCGGCAATGAACCTGAAAGTTCCTTAAAACCCATAAGTAAGTAATAGTAGTATCAGTAACAGCATTCATTACTACTACTACTACAACTACTACTACTACTACTACTACTACTAGTAGTAGTAGTTGTAGTAGTAGTAGCAGTAATAGTAGTAGTAGTAGTAGTAGTAGTAGTAGTAGCAGCAGCAGCAATAGTAGTAACAGCAGCAATACTAATATTAGGGTAATCGAACCTACGCCCAAGCGCAACTCCGGACCTGCAGCTTGTTTGCCTTCTGTCTGAGCGACGCCGGTGGTTGGCTACTGCTATTTTGAATCTCCATGTTTCCACAATCCTACCAGAGGACTTGACAGGTGTTAGTACGAATTAATTGTGGGCCTGGGTATAGAACTTTATCATTAAGCATATATGTTCAAGAATTTTGGACGGGATATCTATTATTACATGTAATAAATCAAACACGTGGGGACAACAGTTTTAGTTCCTCAACCGTTACAAGCTATGCTCGGAGTTTCGCTCCTCGGCTAGGCTTGAACCCGTAACACGTGGGTCAAGAAACAAGCACGATAATTCTCCCTGTTCCAAAGAGAAGCTGGTCGTGAGTAAATTAAAGGCACTTCCTAGGCATAGAAGGACGTATGAACCATTTAAAGATCTCCTCTTGCTTGCGGAAAAGGCTCTGCAGAAGACTTTTTGTTTAGTACGGTCAGATAACCAGTTCTTTAAAATGGGCACATGGGGTCTACGCCCTGAATGGGGAAAACCTGTGTCAAAACAACGCCATGAGTTACTCCTAACGACCTCCAGATGGCTCTGCAGGTCAATCTTGTTTGTTGTGGTTGCGACGTCACCGCGCGAGGCCTTGGCAACCACCGCGAGAGGCAGTTGTTTTATTCCAACAGTGCCTGGCTCCGCGGATCGCGACGGCGCGGCGGCCTGTTCAGTTGGCTATGCACGCACTTCGGGCATGGTCGAGAGGAGACGGGAAGCGGACCGCGTGGAGGGCAACGATGGAGCCCAAGGACCGAACGAAGAGCGGGAGTGGAGCGGGCATGACGACAGTGACGACGATGACGAGTCCGCCCTCGACGTCTACAGCGACGACGACGGCGAAGATGGTGACCTGAAGACGGACTGCGCTAGTGCTACAAACGCCATAGTGCTAGCGGCGCAGAAATCCAGTGAATCGCGGCCCAGTTTTGGTAGTATTGTGGTGAACAGTTCGTCGGACGTCCATTTCGGTAATAAGACGTTCTACAATGGGCCGGTGACGATAAAACAGTTTGTGTATACGACCAGAAACGGGAATGCTGATGTGAACGACAGTGAGGATGGCGAAAATGGACCTTGCGCTGATATCGAATCCAGTGCGGACCCCGTGTCGGGCGCGTTGTCTAACGGAAAGGATTACCCCACAACGCCGGCGAGTGAGAAAGACTGTGAAACTGTTAACGGTGGTGTTTCCCCACAGGTGAACGGCAGCTTGCTTCCGATATGGCAGAACGAGAGGAGTGAGTATCTAAAGTGTTCATACTGGCGCCCGCGTACTGTCTGTGACTGGTTCTGCGGCCCTGCAAATAACTCACGTCTCCACTATTGCTATGGATATCAAGAACGTTTAATCCTATACTACAAGTAACGAAAACATTTCATTCACAATCATGCTATTAATTGTACAAGAAAGAAGAATCACTGAGCTGCCAAACTATACCCGTTTTTTTTTTTTAGATGGGACATGACATTAGCGCTGCGCTCGGAAAAACAACTGAGTGTCACATAGCGTGGTAGACCTGTTGCTATGGTAACAACGGTTGAGTTGCCAAAGTTACAGTTCCCACGTTGTGAGTGCTCAATAGCTCTCTTGGCGAAATTTATTGTGCACATAATGTTAGCATTGATACGTTTCGTGTTTCATTCTCTGTCGATTTGTGTATTGTTTTTCTTTACCATCGCGTCAATTGTCAGTGAATGTTTTAACTTCAGCAATCAATGTCAATAAAATTGTTAGTTCTCATCAGCTGACCGCGTGGTAATCCATATTGGTAACATTGCGCCGAAGTTTCAAGATTGGCCCTTAACTGTCATGTCCCATTAAAAAAAAAAACAGGTATAATGTACTGCACAACTCTTACACCCAACTGTTGTAACTATGCTCTTGACAGTTATTTGCGTTGGCAACCCTTTCCATGAAAAAAAAAAAATTGAACGCTGCGCGGTAGCCTTCTGAACCAATCAGAACGTAGCATTTTCCAACAGCTGCAGCTGCTGCTACGCGGAGCATTGCTGTGTTGTCGGTTTACTACATGCTATGACATGGTGTTACTACCAAATGCGTAGTTTGTGTGATAATGTTATAAGCACCTAATTAAATAATTTGTAGCGCTAATGTGAAATGTCGCAAAAAGGAAAAAAAAAAAGTCGTTCGAAGAAAGATAACTCACGGAGTGAGAATCCTTTGCGCAAAGGCGTACTTAGTATTAAATCATGGGCGTCGGAATTGTTGCGAAGGATTCAACTCTTTTGTAGTAGTCATTGTGGCAAAGTGGCATCTTTCGCTGCCAACATTACGGAAAGCTGTCAGGTGCATAATTATAATGATCAACGACTTTGATATAGTAATAAATCGTAATTGTTCAACGCATCACCGCCACTTTGTAGCAGGGTCATACTGTATTTTGTTGTTGAAAAACGTTCGTTTTTTTACTAAAACACTCACCCCTGGCACTTCGTAGTAGCGTCATATTGTATTTTTGGTCCAAAAAAAAGAAAACTCGTCTTTTACGAAAAAAAAAATTCACCACTGTCAAGTGATGTACGTATGTATGTATTTATTCACACTGCAAATGGGTAAATACCCGGTGGCAGTGGCAACTAATTGCACTCAATAATGACAATTAATAATAATAATAATAATAATAATAATGAGCATCCTAAATTAAATGAATCACGATCACTTAAAATAACATTTAAAGCAAGTCTAATTTGTATCTTAACCCTAAGTTCGAACTAAAACCCACAAGCATGATATTTCATACATGCACAAGTACCTTTCAGCACTAAACTCATTTTGCTGTCAACTCACTCACTGCACTGGAACTACGACACATTTCACTGATACTATTCTATTTCACTAATACTTCAGAAACATTTCACTGTTCAAATACTTTGCACTACCACTATAAAGTATAAAACTTCACTGATACAAACATACTTTACTTACACAACACACTTCTTCACTGATACAATACTTCAAATAAAAAAAACATCATTTACACCCTTTAAATAGTGTGTATAATATACTACCGTCTATTAGTAAAGTCCTTTAAGTCTATTTTTAAATATATTTTTGGTTATTGGTAAAGCCTTTAGTAAGTCTGCAGGTAAAGCATTCCAGTCCCTGATAGTACGATTGAAAAAAGAAAATTTTCCAGTGTCCGTCCTCTGTCTTCTTTCCCTCAAGTGGTAGTTCCTTGAAGAGTAATTTGGTGGCTGCAACCTATTTTTTATTTCCGTCCAGGCATGCTCATCTCTGTATGTTTTGAACATTGCGCATAATCGAATTCACGTTCTCCTGTCCGTGAATGTGTAACAACGCCTTACCGGTACTGCATTTTCAATGGACCAAAAATAGAATATTGCGTTGCTGCAAATTGGCTGTGATGTGCTAAACATTCAATAATAAAAATTACACTTTTAAAACCCCCATCCAGATGTTTTACCACATAATTTCTCCAGAACCGCCAGGGCTGCAGAACCCTATCATGGACAGTAGTTCTTGTGATGTATCAGCAAATATCTAATAGAGTTTATTTAGGATTATATTTGAGATTTTTCTCGACCTGATACTGAGTGAATTGAATTGAGACCAGCGCATCAACGACCGTTCATTAGGAATGAAAAGTATTCGGTGTTATGGAGATACCACATATTATGTTTTCATACGTATTACGTGTATTTCAACATTTGAGTTCTTTGTTACGTTACCAATAACATTAATGATTATAGTTGTTTCCTTGAATTTTTGTCGAAAATATATCCATAAAAGAAATAATTTAATATTAAGTAAAATAAGAAGATTAATTTCACACAAATGACAATTTTTATAACCCCAAACAGTAAGGTATCTGATCGTACCTAAAGATCACTGTTTAAGTACGTATTATGTGTGGACTAGATACAATTAATTTCGGCCAACTTCACATAACATTGTTATTCTCCTATTTGCGAAAAATCTTTAATTACGCGTGACAAAGATATCCGAAAGATATTAGTGATTTATAATGACGTTGTAAACATATTCCTTTCTCAGATATTATTCTGTAGGGCAAATTAATAAAAATATATTTAATATTCCTTTCTTTTCCAGTCTAATAGTTTTTGTGCAATTCATTCACGCATTACGAGGGAGATTTATAATCAATGACCTCTAATCATTTTAAAAAAGATGTGTAATCATCTGACCGGAAGGAGTTAAACCTAGGGTGAAATCGCAATTCTGAATGTTATAATTCATTTCTATTGAAAAATCATCTTTCGTTTGATGTGAACCCCACGTTTATTTATGAAGAAATATGTCTGATTTGATTTGGTTTACATCATCACTCTGTGTTTTCGGTATCACTTGTGAGGGTCTTTCGACAGTTGACGGAACAACAACAATGATCTTTAACAAAGAGCGTATTCGATATAGGCTACATTATTCTCTAATAAATATACTCGTAGATACTGAATAGGCCTATGAGCAAAATCCGTTCAATATTTTAGAAGAAACCGCTATAGATAGATGAAATTTCGAGAGCAACATTTTCGGTATAAGGAATACTGAAAAAAGTGTTTTTACATAAATACAGTGTGTTAAAAAAGTATCCAATATTTTAGGAGGTGATAGTATGCATAAAAACAAGAAAAAATGTCTAATAAACATGGGTCCTACAACACATACTTTCTGAGATCTGAACACTTCTTCATAGGAGGTGCTCAATATGACGTCCATTTATGGCAATGCTTTTTTCTGTCCTACAATACAGCAGGCTACCAGATAATTATATCGTAGTTGACACTTCGGCATGGAATACTGATATGTCGCAACGAATACTGAAAACAAAATTTGGTTGCGGATATGAGGGGGGTTCAGCAGAAATGGTGTTGTGTATTTTCGTAATCAGCATGTTCGGCCTGATGAAAATTCCCATGCACTTGAACAAGGCATCAGCACCGATTCTCAATCAACGTATGGGCAGGCGTTCTTGGCGATAGATTAAGGGCCATACATGCTACCATAGAGATTAACTGCGCTTTTATAATGGTACAATGGTGATTTCTCATTGGCTGAACAACTGAACTATAATGAATAGGTGTACTTTAATGAGGTGCATTAAAGGGCTACTACCAGGTGTATAATTAGTACATTTCGGCATGGTCGAGCATTAATTTTAATTTTAGGCTTAGGCCTATGTATTAGGATGGAGTGAATCTATACTTGAAATTTGTTTTCATCTGCCTTCTAAATGTAATAGTTGCAAAAATCTGTATTTTCACTTAACGTAGGAATGTGGAAAGTATGGAGTTTCTATAGCCTATTTAATTTTTGAGGTGCCCCAAAGGATTTGAAGTTTCTTAAAATTATTATTTTTTTGCCTTTTTGTTTATTTGTTCTATTATTGTTTTTCATTACATAGCTAATGAATTGCTGTAAAATCGCATATTTAAACTTTATTTGGAAGAATCTAAATTGGGGTTGGAGTATACTGTATTTTTAAGGGGATCCAAAGGGACAAAATATATAGTATTTTACATAAGATATGACAAAATTTCCATTTCAGCTCATTAATTTTTTTAGTTGGAATTTATTCTTTTTTCTTTTTTCATTTCTTTCTGAATGGTAACTAAATCAACACATCCAGTTATCATCCTTCTTTCTGTTCTTTTTCCTAGTAAAACATTCTTTCTTGTTTTGGAACACGGCGGTCTTTATCACAATTAGGCCTACAGTATTATTTTTTTTCCATTTGCAACTGCATATATCAAATAGTTTGTTTGCTTTTTCTTTGAATATTGCGATGTTCTCATTTTAGTTGTCGTCACTATGTCGTTTCTGTCAAGACTTCATTAAGTTTGTGTATTGATTATGGTAAGCACGAATCAATTGTAATATTCTTGTATGACTGGCTTTCGGAATTTATGCCTTTACCTGGATTTCCTTAGTTTTGATAGCAACTCTTTCTGAAATCTCTCCAACAGTAGATTCTTTTAATCTGAAGTCAGATTTTTAATTGTGATTCATTCAGCCCTTCTGGCATTGCGAGTACAGAGTAGAAGGTCAGATTTGTTGTATTAATATTAGAGATAGTCTGATTTAAATATCCTGCAACAAAAGATGAATGAGTTTTCATTTATATTTTATAGTAATGATATCATACTTAGGACTTTTGCGATTATTCCCAATTTTTTAGATTTCTGTGACATTTCAAAATGAAACAACAGGGGACTAAAAATATGCAGCTTCTTTTAACATGTAATTTTTCAACGTGTTCCGAGTCTCCTGTTCAGATTAAATCACAGGAGAACGTTCTCTCGCTAAAAAAAATTTGAACCTCAAAATTTTGTGAAAATTTCAAAATATGATGCTCTTGATGCACCTCTAAATATTAATATAGAGAAAATATATTTTGCATTGTTCTTTATTATATCACCCCACAACTTTTCCTTGGTATTACATTTTGATTCCATAAACTTCAAATTTTCACTCCATGCTACTATATATTTTGGTACTTACAATGACATTCTTCCTTAGATATTATTTTGGTCGTTGTAATTTTATTTACAGTACATAATGATTATTTTCTCCAAATACTCAGGGGTAAGTTTATGACGTTTATCAGTTCACACAAGTTTGTATGCTGAGAAGGGCCTTTCCACGTCTACAGATGTTATTGACAACATTTCGCTTTTTTTTTTCTTTTTTTTTTTGTGGCTTCAGCTATAACTTTGAAATGTGTCTTGATTACAACCACGTCCCTTTGCAAATATTCATTATTAAAAATATTCTGTGAATATTGAATTGACAAAGCTCTTCTCCTCCCGCTCGCAAACACCCTTGCTTCCAATTATTGTAAATAGGAATGTTATCCTCCAGTAAAATCACGTGATCTTGTCAGTAGTGCTCGGAGAGGCTCCTTACGACTTTATTATCTTGCCACTAAAGTGTTTAAATGTTGATTTGAAAGTTAAAAAATAAAAAATACATGTATTATATGCTCGATGCATAGAAAAATGATTAAATATGCAGCAACATTGGAAATATGTAATTATATGCACTATGAAACTTCACATACAAAAACAGAAGAACCTGAAACATATTGCTAAAGTTAATTTCACATCACAAGTAAAAACAAACTAAATATTCATTTGCATAAATCCGATGTCTAGCTATATGTAGGGTAAAGTTACCTAATTCCGTGATACTTTTTTTCATTGAATATCATGGTATTTGGTATCTTGCTAAGAAGTTCACCGATGTCTCAAAGTAGGCGAAAGATGCACTCTTTTGAAAAAATGTCTGGCGCTATGGTCGAACAGCAAAGCTTTGACTGACATTCAATTTAAGAAAAGTACTCGTATATGGGATTAGGGGTATCACGGAATTAGGCACCTTTACTCTACAAAGGATTGTGGCGGAATCTCGTTCGAATCAATAAGACGTAAACCTGAATATAATTATTAGAAACTGGATAAGAACAATAAATTTGAAGGTGAATCTAACATCCTTAAAGCATAATTATGATATAGAGACAGGACAAACTTGAAGTCGAGAACTGTATTATTGTATTGTTATATTATTATTATTATTATTATTATTATTATTATTATTATTATTATTATACGCGTAATAATATCTTCTATGAATGTTATTATCTTGCTTGCATTCAGTGTTTGAGGGGTCATATGTCAGGCTCGGACACAGTGCGAACAATCTTACTTTATCTAAATATCGAATTCAGCTTTTGTGAAAGAATCCAGTTGCTGTTGTGCATTTAGATATGTCTTCTACAAATTGAAGGTTTTATTTACTCATTTATTTACAGAGAATGGACTTCGGTTTCCTTTTAGCTACTTTTTTGTTGGTGCTATGATCTGGTTGGTGGGCTTTTTAAATTATAATGGTAGTTATTTTTTATACTTTGCTTGGGATAATGTTATATTTGTTATCTTTGAAAAATAATTTATATGTTGTATTCCAAGAAAGCATATTCCTACAGCTCAGTACATGAACTTGTGCAAGTGAATAGCAAAAACTGTAACACTGAAAAAAGAAAAGTTTATCCAAGGATAAGGAAACAATAGCACGTAACTCCGTATGTTATTTAGTGACGTAGTACCTACACATACCGAAGATAAATATATTCTTTATACTCACTATAGGTCATTCGTTATCTCGTGAAACCAGCTTGCGTGTGCCGTAGCATATAATTAGTAAGAATCTATCGAGCGACGTGGCTCATGCATTAAGCACGGGGTTCGCATTCGGAGATCCACGGTTCAAATCCCCGGACCGACCAACCTGACTGTGGTTTTTCCGTGGTTTTCCAAAGTTACTTACGCAAATGCCGAGTTGAAAATTTCATTGTCACGGTCCATTTCCCTTCCTCTTCCCTGTAGAAAAAATAATTTAGATTTCATATCATATCATTCATCCTCTTCATCTCATTCCATAGGCACATTCAGGTCATGATGCATGTCTTCGTCCGCTTGCAGGAGGGGCGTCCTCTCCGAAACTGTCTCTGGGTTCCGAGCCTTTGGCAATACCTCTGCCAGGATTCATTCCTTAAGGGGTTATGTACAGCTTACAGCAGTAAAATGTTTGGAAATATTCAACTTTTTTTTTCCTCCATTACTGTATCTTGTACAATAATGAAAATCGGTAGTGTAAAATACTGTCCTTCTGCAATATGAAAAAAATATTTTTACGATTAAAAAATATATATATATATTTTCAAAATTCAAAATGTTGGCAGTTCACTGTGCAGTGATGAAGCGTTACCCTCATAACTCATAAATTTATTAACTTTTTCATGTTCTCTCTCTTATTTTATTGCTGAAACTCATGTTTACAATATCATGCTCTTTCAACTACATTCCTTCATAATTTTTTTTTAATTTTGTATTAGAATAAAATACTGATTTTTGACCATTTTTAAATGAATTTAATTTTTATCAGACAATCTATCAAAGGTAGAGAAGTGATCTTGCATCATATTGTAGATATTGCATGTATAAATACACAAAAAAATTTCATCACAGAATATTGGATAGTTTTCGAGTTACGCAGTGAACTGAATTTTGAAAAAAAAAAATGTAAATATATTTTTTTTAATTGTAAAAATATTTTTTCACATAGCAGAAGGACAGTGTTTTCCACATACTAATTTTCATTATTGTACAAGATACAGTAATGGAGGAAAAAAATGTTGAATATTTCCAAAATTTTACTGCTGTAAGTTGTACCTAACCACTTAAGAGCACTTCCGAGGGCGCTTTGACACCTTAGAAGGGCTGTTGGAATAAATCCTGTGCTGCTTGGTGTACAATACGTCACTGTCGAGCCGACGTGCTGAAGGGTAATCCCTCTTCCGTCCCTAGACTGCTGCTGCTGGTACCTGTGGATTTCGAACTAGCGGATCAAGGTCACGTACAAAAGTACAAACCATGCACAAGTCACTGAACTGAAAACTGTGAACTGAAGCACTGGTAATTCCAGCTGTCCCAGCTGACTTTAGTTGAGGAGAATGGTCCAGGATTAGGGTAAGCGCACGTGACAAATGCTATTGCTTGACCTTGAGCCGCCAGTTCGAATAATGGTAAGAATCTTTTGATGGGGGTAAGTGAGCTCGCTAGCATACAAGTAAAAGCATAGCGAGGAAGGGAAGCTTCTCAGTTCACTTCCTTCTTTCCCTGACGCGCAGGTAGGTTCTACGAGATACCGAAAGACCTCTACCTAGCACTTTATGCATTACGCCTTCATAAGTTACATTATAATTCTCACCATCACCACATGATTTTCAGCATAGCAAATAGCAACAAGAAAGACAAAGTTGACACATTGTTTCTCATTGTAGCTACACATTACACGTTTTGTAACATTCAGTTCCTTTATGATGCGACTAATGATATTATCGGTACCGTTTGCAGTTTATTTTCTTATTATTTATTTAAATGAAACAATTTTTCATACACACAAACAAAAGGATGAACTTTTCGTTTTCTGGTTCACACATATAAGACATTCATTATTTATAGTCCGAAAAGATTTCTGGCTTCTTTTATAAAATGTGCGACTTAAAATTCTGTCCACTGACCCTCATATCAAATGTACTTTATCGCTGTGTTTGTGTTCCAAAAATATGGTAAACTTTTATATGATTAAGTGTAATTTTGTACATGTATGTAATTTGTTTACGAAACTCTCAAAGTTTTTATTGGCACTTTATAGACACTCAATGTGAGAACCCCTTGTTACACGGCATACGTCAACATTATACGGGTAGTCAAATTCTTGCCACACTCTCTCCAACATAAATCTATTGTTTATGGATGCAATAGCAGCAGTGTTCAAGATATTGGGGTTTACGTCGCACATAAACAATCATTCACATACCCCCAAAAAAAGATATCACTTGGTGTCAAGTATGGTGACCTAGGAGGCCAAATGTGTTAGAGCAGATCGTCGGTAGCACATCCGATCGAACGATGGTTAATTCGGAAATATCTACGAAATAACCTTTCTACCGTTGTTATTGAATTTGTTTTCGCAAACTGCAGAACGCAGAACGATTTATGTTGTGAATTGTCATTTTTCAACAATGTCTTCCATGACAACAGGAAAAAATATGTTTTCCGAAAATCAGAACGGGAAACTTTGAGATTTTGAATATCAAATGACGTGTACCATGTTAATTTCTTGTATAATACTTAATGAAACATATGAAATTGTTACCATCATTTTGAAACATCTTGTAGCCTGTATTAGTATATCCGAATGAGGCTCATTGGAGAATATTCTAACTTCTTCATAACACACTTTGTTTTAGATGTTCACTCATGCGTAACTAATGTTCTTCACTACTTACAGTTGAAGGTAAGGGAAATGAAGGGGATAAGTTCATTTTCCACAAAATAAACATTTTTATGTCATTCAAACCATCGAAAAGTAAGCTTCCCGATACATTTACCAGTTTGAGAAGCATTTGTAACAATCTGAACTAAAAACTAGAAAATGTACAGCATATCAGTAGAAACTCACCTAGTGCCCCACTGTAAAGGCCAAATGGAAAACTCGAGCTTGGACGTCCGGAGATGAGATGGACTGATGAATGTAGAGTTCAGCCTCGGAATAGGTCTTGGACCTAATCCTTCATTTGGCAGAAGAAGAAGAAGAAGAAGAAGAACTATTCGAATAAAAATAAACATAAATAATGTTATTAGATCTTTATGTTTAAAATCGCTCTCCTTAAAAATTAATACAAATGGACTTATACCATTTATTCTCCGTACTCTTCAATCCCTTAACAATAGGAGTGTAGAAGGCTATACCTGGTTAGGAGTTAAAACTGCAATAAATCTTCAACGAAAATAAAAAAAAATCCATACATAATACAATAATTATTTTCTCTTAGCAAAACTTTTTTCAGTCATATTAAATATCCATTGTTTCATATTTAAATTTATTCCACAGAATACAAGAAAACGCAGGAAATCGCCTAACTGTTCTTTATGTTGACCGTCACTGTGTTTTTTTTATTTCTAACAAACGTCCATTAATTTTACATTAGAAGTATTAGGCCTGTATTTCATGTGAAAAATATTTCCGGGTGAAATGACTCGTAGAAATTGAGTATGAAGAAATACGACAAATAGATAGACCAGTGATGTCAAAGCAAGCGCATTTTTCTGATCTTCACGTCGTGCGCGGGCATCAAGCGCTAAGTATGGAAGGAGGAAGGATTATGTGTATGAATAAGCAGCCTGTTGGATTAAGAAAACAGTACTGTACAAACTTCAAACAGAACGTGAAATTTTATGTCGTTATTTTTACGTGGGTTCTTTCTGTTTGATATGTTCTATATTATCTGTAAAACAAAAGTACTAGGACTAATTTCTTAATATTGTAGTTGTGTTTTAAACGTTAATAACATAATAAAGAGTTAAGAAGGAATATTCACATAAATTCCGTAGTACCTACAACTATATTGTACTAAGTGGATGAAACACATCATTCACAAAGAAAGTGATATTCCAAAGAAAGAGATTGAGTATGACATGATAAGTTGGAATTGATCATGCTGGTATCGTTAGCCTTATAAAAGTAATCAATAAACTAATCAAAACAATATTATAGTACAAAGCAAAGTTACCTAAGCACTATACATGTTTTAACTGCAACTATATTATATAACAAAACTCTTACCGCATTATGTTTTTAAGGTGATATTGGTGCGCAACTTCCTATCATCAGAATATTAAATTATTTTCTCGAAATCTGCTGAAGCTATAGAGCTGAAGTTCTTACAACACATAGGCTCCTATCTTTTGTTTATGATGTAACAGTAGTTGTTTCGTTAATCCATTTCCTTACAAACATTTTCCATGCGAATATTTTCAAAATTTTCAATACACTAACTTCAGTAATACGTATTTACGATATATTACATTTACGAAAACATTGTTTCAATACGTATAAGGCCACTAAATAAACATATCTGAAAATTTAACTTTTTCTGTAAAAAAGTTTAGAAAATATTCATTTTGAATGAAAGAGCAAACTTGTGAAAAATGAGCATTAAAATTAAAATTTACATTCTTATAATGCACTTATACTTGTCAGACAAATAGGCTATAAAAATTAACATGGATACAGTTTTAATAAGTTCTCTTCCCATTATCCATTGAATTAGTGCTGTATATAGTTCGATCAAGCGGCATATACTTCCTCTTCGTCAGTCTCTTTCCTGTCCGTTGTAAAGCGCTCAGGCTCTTCTGAGCTCTAAAGCGCGCGCTTCCGCCTATGGGCATCAGTTGACATGTCTGAGATAAACGGAAAGAAAAACAATCAGGCAGACAGATGGCTTGCCCAGAATTACTTTTTCGGTGTCAGAGATGCTGAAAAAGTGTATTTTCGCGAAGTCAGGTAATTACAGCATCACTATACCTCCTCTCATGCTGTATTTCGTGAAATGATTTGCAAGTTAACCTTTCCACCTAAAAAAGCTCGTAGTCTACAGTTCGCTGTCCTCCTGTGTACGTTGCAGATTCTCTTGATATCACTAAAAATAATTAGTTAAGATCTGCCCGTATATTAGTTGAGGAATTTTACGACGAGTGTAAGAGTTTCAAGAGCATCATTTCAGTTTTTGCTTTGAGGAGTGGAAAGATATTTTACGGAAAAACTTATGCAATAGGTATCGTTTGGCGTAGATCCTACTCCCTCCATCTTCTCTGTGAAATGAACTATTTTCCATACCGAAAACTTGGATACACTTGTCAACTGAGGTTAACTTGACCATAAAATAAAAAGGATTTAATGCATGATATCAGATGCATTCAATATTTCTTTAAGGGGACTACATGTGATTTTCAAAACTTTCTCAATTTGCATCCCAAATTTGTTAAATTTAATCTACATAAATATGCCTACAATACTATCATCTGAACAAAATTTGGTACCATTAAGGCTAATAGTTTTGAAATTATATTTTTAAATATGTTTTATATTGCTCCTTGCATCAAAGTTTTAAAAATATTTAGTTCATGTTTGTTCAAAAGCTTGAAAATAGTCATGGGAATAAAAATTAATTAGTTTTTGGAGCACAGTCTAAGTGTTTAATTTCGTGAGTTTAATATTGCAGTATATTTTAATCTAGTGCAATATAAATATGCTTCGATGGAACTTAATATTAATATGTCATATATAAATGCTATTACATTTTATTTATCAACATTTAATAAATTGATCTCTGTGAGAAGATTCAGACCAATCTGGCAATAAATGTTGTGCAAGGATGTTTTTTCATTCAATAAACTGCTTAAAATTAAAAAAATCGAGAAAACGGCATAAAAATCATCTCTCTCAACTCACGCACCGTATATTTGGCCACATTTCATTATATGGCTAGCTCATTTAAAACAGTCTCAAATATTATTTCGACCATTAAAATAAAAAAAAATGGATTTTCTTAATTTTTCAGCATTATTTCACCACAGTTTCACCTTACACGTAGTCAATATTTTCTCCATTTCTTAAGTACTCTTCATTTTTTCAAGCCGCAAATAGAGCTGACATCATAGTTTATTATTATCTTTATGGTGAAGTTCACCCCACTTTAAAATACATAAGTATTCAGTTTCCACACATAGGCCTAGTTTCAACTTCTTATCCTAATTATACGATACGTAATTAATATGCACTTGCTTTACATATGACGTAGGTCCGAACAAACACACGCCAACAGTTTTATTGATAAATACATTTTTATTTTACATACTTACTTATGAACTTTAAGGAACCCGCAGGTTCATTGCGGCCCTCACATAAGCCCGCCATTGGTCCCTATTCTGTGCAAGATTAATCCAGTCTCTATCATCATATCCCACCTCTCTCAAATCCATTTTAATATTATCCTCCCATCTACGTCTCGGCCTTCCCAAAGGTCTTTTTCTCTCCGGTCTCCCAACTAACACTCTATATGCATTTCTGGATTCGTCCATGCCCTGCCCATCTCAAACGTCTGGATTTAATGTTCCTAATTATGTCAGGTGAAGAATACAATGCGTGCAGCTCTGCGTTGTGTAACATTCTCCATTCTCCTGTAACTTCATCTCTCTTGGCCCCAAATATTTTCCTAAACACCTTATTCTCAAACTCCCTTAATCTCTGTTCCTCTCTCAAAGTGAGAGTCCAAGTTTCACAACCATACAAAACAACCGGTAATATAACTGTTTTATAAATTCAGATTTTTTGACAGCAGACTAGATGACAAAAGCTTCTCAGCCGAATAATAACAGGCATTTCCCATATTTATTCTGCGTTTAATTTCTTTCCAAGTGTCATTTATATTTGTTACTGTTGCTCCAAGATATTTCAATTTTTCCACCTCTTCGAAAGATAAATCTCCAATTTCTATATTTCCATTTCGTACAATATTTTGGTCACGAGACATAATCATATACTTTATCTTTTCGGGATTTACTTCCAAATCTATCGCTTTACTTGCTTCAAGTAAAATTTTCGTGTTTTCTCTAATCGTTTGTGGATTTTCTCCTAACATATTCACGTCATCCGCATAGACAAGAAGCTGATGTAACCCGTTCAATTCCAAACCCTGTCTGTTATCCTGAACTTACATTTTTGTTCTTATTTAAGAAAATTGTATTTTTATTTGTAATAGGTAACAAACCATTCATTTAGCAAAGGGTAACACCTTGGTTTCATTTGAGCAAAATAATTAACTTGCTTGTCTTTATTTGCTAAGCGTTTATAAAAATGGAATATTATAATATTGAAAGTAGATTTCTCACATTCCTTTTCTCTAATAGTAGGCCTACTACACGTTTATTACTTTCCTTATCTTAAACTCGGGAGAGAGGAGGAAAATTGCCTCCCCGGCCCTCCTAAATGACGTCTCTAAAGAGTTTTCCAGCTATTACTCTAAAAAAATCACATCTTCATTTTAGCCACTTGATAAAGTTGTTTTCTCATTATAGCGATTTTTTATGAATCACGTCGGCGAAACGGCAAACTGAATTGACATCATTTAACTGTTACATAAAAAAAACTCGCTTACCGCAATGATTACATCCGGCTTTAAAAAACATTGCAGGAAGAATTGGTTATTCTGTGTCGTTACTTAGTTCGCCATTTTAGCAGTTCGCTTCATTAAAGTCTGAGAAATAGCTGCTGACGTGCGGTCCAGGCTAGAATAACCATCTGCCACAGGATTTCCCCACTGATCGTGACACACTCATCCGCTAAGTAGCACCGATCGCAACTGACTGCGGGCGAAGTTTAAAGAACCACTCAGTCATCTAAACAAAACTTAAAATGGCATTTTTCATTTACATTTTCATCTTCTTGTCCTCTTTCCCATGCAAAGCATTACAGCGTTCGTACCGTTGTCGATGCTGCGTTAAGTGACTGAAACATGCTAGAATACAGGTTATTTCCTGTTTCCAGTGGATAATTCTTTAACATTCCTTTAGATAATAACTAACGACTATTTGGTTTTATTGTTTCCACAATACAACTTTGTACTCCACTTTTCTTTTTTTTTTATGAACTCTGACATTTAGGTGCTTCATCCTCTATCTTTATATAAATTACAGATATTCAGTTCATGCTTTACTGTATATCTTGGTTTCTCATTTCGTCCCTTTTTTCCATTGTAAATTTCAGATATTTAGTTGATGTCATGTCTTGGTTTCTCATTCTGTCCCCGCTTGTAAATTTCAGATATTTAGTTCACGTCTTATGTCTGGGTTCCTCATCTTGTCCCTTCTTGTAAATTTAAGATATTTATTTGATGTCTTATGTTGTGGTTCCTCATCCTGTCCCTTTTTGTAAATTTCAGTTGATGTCTTGTGTCTTGGTTCCTCATCCTGTCCTGCTAAATTCCAGATATTTATGTGAGTGTGTGTGTTTGGTTCCCCAACTTGTCCCTTCATGTAAATTCCACATATTTAGTTGATGTGCTACCTCTTGGTTCCATATCCCATCCTTCTAAATTCAAGATAATTAGTTGATGTCTTATGTCTTTGTTCCTCATCCTGTCCCCTTTTGTAAATTTCAGATATTTAGTTGATGTTCTGTTTTGGTTTCTCATTCCGTCTTCCTACATTCGAGATATTTAGTTGATGTCTTATGTCTTCATTTCTGATCCTGTTCCTTTTTATATAGGCCTATTCCTGGTATTTAGTTATGTCTTATATCTTGGCTCCTCATTCTGTCGCTTTTCGTAAACTTCAGATATTTAGTTGATTGCGTCCTCATCCCGTCCTTTTAATTTTAGATATTTAGGTAATGTTTTGTGCTTTGATTCCTTCATCCTGGACTTCCTGTCACTGTCATTACTTCTACTTTTATATTTTTGTATGAAGTCCATAGAGATTACCGTCATAAAAACAGTATGTACCTACCATTGTTTTACAAAAATATTATTTTAGCATATCTTCGATTTCTTCTTTCAGTTGTTCTAATAGTACCACACGTTACTAAAACATTCTTATTTACTGTTAATGTTGGTTTTCTGCGCTCTGTGTGATGACATACCATCCGTAAGTTGCTAAATTAAAATAAACTGAAATTTCACTGTAGAGGATCCCCTAAATGGATGAACTTCAGTCTGTCTAGTGGGGTTTGAAGTTTGTATTGTGATTGTTCAAAGACAGCTATTAACATAGTGTCTCTTTTTGTTTAAGAAAATGGGAATAGGCATGTCCCTCCATTATTTGACACTGTGTAAATAATTTACACATTGGTTATTAGTATTACAAAATATCAACTTATTTTCAGTTAAATGCAACAAATGCCGAAATAAAGTATTATTGGTAATAAATAAAGAATCTTATATGATAAATATGATACATCAAAAGAATAATGATGATATAATTCAGAAAACAAGGTTTGTTTCTTTAATTCAAATGTAAATAGGCTATATGACCTGAGCACTAATTCAACATTTTGATGACGGCATACAGAAACAAAATATATAAGTAGCTACGTCTTTGGCTGTCACGTTTGCTGCTGATAAGAGAGTGTCGACATGCCTTCAAGGAATTGCAGGTTTAAAAAGTAATATTTCCGTTTTTGCAATAAATAAGTTTTCAACATCCTGTCTGTAGAATTGAAATCTAATGTGTGTTAGTATGTATGATTGTGTGGTATCGGTTATTTATTAGGTTGTGTAATTAACTTTGCTACATAAATGTATTGTCTAAGTAAAATAGCATTTCACTTCGAATCTTACCTTGAAAATGGACCATGAAATGGCATCTTACGTAGTTTGTAAAAAAAATATGCATTCCCTCGTGAGCCCTTCAAACTTTCTAAGCGTATTTTCTTAAGATCTCGGAAAACAAGATAATGAATTCAAAGTAATTTCTTTGTTTCAAAACCATAGTGGGTCATCATTCGGTAGAGTAGAGTAATTTGTCACATTTCGTTTACATAAATCAGTTCAGTCAAACTGGAAAACAACCGGTAACTCGTCAGAAAGTGAACTTAGGTGCTAGTAACTAATCTAAAATATAGAATTTATGTGTTACACCTAATCTAACGCTAAATTTAAAACACCTGAGCTATTCCTGGAAGGAAAGCTTAAGAATTATGTAATAACTAGTAAATTAGGTCAAAGAAAATATTTTATATAGGTAACACAAAACAGTTTAAGTATTAAAATTTTCGTCTACAAGATATTCATTCACCGAGTAGTATGCTTCATCCAACAACCTCCTTTTTTTTTACTTTCGTTTTAAATTCATTGTTGTTTAGTTCTTTGTTTCCTTAGGTAATTTACTATATGTCTTTATTCCCATATACAGGTTGTTAAAAAAAAAGTATCCAATATTTTAGGGGGTGATAGAATGCATCAAAACAAGAAAAAAAAGTCTAATAAACATGGGTCCTACAACACATACTTTCTGAGATCTGAACACTTCTTTATAGGAGGTGCTCAATGTGACGTCCATTTATGGCAATGCATTCCTCGCCCTACAATACAACAGACTACCAGATAATCATACCTTAGTTGACACTCCTGGCATGGAAAAATGATATGTCGCAAGGAATACTGAAAACAAAAGTTTGGTTCCGGATATGAACAGGGTTCAGCAGAGATGGTGTTTTGAATTTTCGTAATCAGCATGTGTGGGCAGATGAAAATCTCCATGCAGTTGAAGAAATAGGGCATTGGCACCGATTCTCAATCAACTTATGGGCAGACGTTCTTGGTGATAGATTAAGGGCCATACGTGCTACCACAGAGATTAACTGGGGCTCGTTATCAGGAATTTCTTATTAACGTATTGCCTACCTTGCTGGAGTATGTGCCATGTCAGCAAAGACAAGATGTGATTCATGCATGATGGTACACCAGCATATTCTTTCCGCAATGAGCGTGAACACCTGACGCTGATATTTCAGGACCGCTGCATTGAATGAGGAGATCTCACGCCTTGGCCTACTCGTTCCCCAAACCTAAACCCCTAGACTTTTGGTTATCAAGAATAACCACGTCAGTTTCAAAGAATGCGCGATTCCTTACGCCGAAGTGCAGACAAATACATTGCCATGAATGGATGTCACATTGAGCACCTTCTATGAACAAGTGTTGAGATGTCAGAAAGTATGTGTTGTAGGACCCATGTTTATTAGACATTATTTTCTTGTTTTGATGCATACCTAAAATATTGGATACTTTTTTAACACCCTGTATTGTGGACACTGTTCCAGTGAGGCTAGTTTGTGGAAGGGTATTTTAACATTTTTTTTTGTGTCTAGTATTATAGGCCTAATTATGTGTCTTCTGGATATTGTATTCAGAAAAATTAGAGTATACGTGTGACAAGAGCACTAGCAAGTAGCCTATACTGAAGGAAAGGTTAAAGTTAAAAGATAAGATATATATATATATATATATATATATATATATATATATACATTAATTGTTAAACAAAATTGAACAAACTCAATTCAAGGCATAAACAGTTCATCAGTATTTACTCCTTTAAGCTGCCAGCTTATCCACATCCACCTGATTATACCTGGTGTGTGAAAATTTCAATTCCTTGTATACTTTGATTTTTATATAAAGGAAAACTTCCCGCCATTGAGTTTAACCGTTACGGTGAACTATGTCAATTATAAAGTAGCCTAACAAGAGGGTTTGGAGTGTGCTACTTACTACCGCATATATGTTTGACAGGATATTCCTACAACATGTTAACGTTCTTTGTTATCCTTCCTCACTCTAGGCCTGCTTGTGACTTAGTTAAGTTCAGTTTTGAAACACGACATTTAGAATTATTTTTCGGAATGATGAATATTGTGATTGATGTGCTGGTTGTGTTGGTGTGCTTAGCAATTATCTTTCTACTTAATAGGTAGTAGAGTGTATTACGTACACTCTGATACCAAAGAAGCAGTGTGTCGTGTTTATATGCACATCCAGAGCGAGTATGACAATGCAAGGAAAGAAAGACAACTTCCGTTAGTCATGTTTTGTAGATCACTTAGAGCTACAGGTATGTCTAATTGTGGTATATAGTTACATGAAAGAAAATGAATCAGGAGAAAAACCTAAAGGTCTTTACAAAACAAAAAAAAAACAAAAACAAAACAAAACAAAAAAAACGTATTCGTGACTCACCTGTTACAAAATTGGACACACTTAATCAGGAAGCTTCAAAGCGGACAGTAGCCTACTTGATTTACATATTAAAGAAGACTTTATATCCATTGCGAAAAGTACTAAAAGCTTTTGGATTCCAGTGCAGCACAAACGAGAACTAAAAATATTTAATGGAACATGGCGACATTGTTGCCTGTCATAACGAATTTTTAAGAACAATGAGAAAAATGAGGGAATTACGAGGTCCTATAAGGTCTAACATTTTAAGATAAAATTATTTTCAGTGTAGTTCTGCAGTTTGCGTTCACATAATATTCCTTTAGTTGAATTTATTTTTGTCAACTTAATTCTGAAACGTCCTAAACAGTAGCCCCGCCTCCAAGTGGAGATGGTCAATAGACCTCTGCATTCTCTTGAATACGGCCGACCGAACTCGCCAATTAGTCCTCGGCTGTGAAAAAGGCAGCCTGGGAATGATACGCTCGAGCGTATGAAGTCGAGAATTTATAACCAGTCGGTTGAAACTTTTATTCTGCCAGTCGCGAGCGCTCGAGGTTTCTGCACTACAATTAGGGTCTACATCACCTTTTAATGTCTGATACCCAAACAGCCTACCTAAGAAGGTTACCATTTTGTTTTTATTTCAGATAGCACGAAAATTAGGAAGTACTTATACATTTAAACAAGGAAACATAATTTTTAAATAAGGTGAGTTGGGGGTAAGTGCATTTCCGGTGCAAGTGCAACTTCAGTTCATATCTCTGTCGTTCATTTGAGATTCGTCCTGCCATCTCGGAGAGTGTTAATCTTACTTCCTGAACACCATTTATTGCCGAAATATATTTTTTTTATTGGGTTATTTTACGACGCTGTATCAACATCTAGGTTATTTAGCGTCTGAATGATATGAAGGTGATAATGCCGGTGAAATGAGTCCGGGGTCCAGCACCGAAAGTTACCCAGCATTTGCTCGTATTGGGTTGAGGAAAAACCCCGGAAAAAACCTAAACCAGGTAACTTGCTCCGACCGGGCCACCTGGTTTCGCAGCCAGACGCGCTGACCGTTACTCCACAGGTGTGGACTGGTAGATATAAACTGCTCCCTTATAAAATATCTTAAAACATCTGGAGATCACTTCCAATACTATTGAATACTTTTAAGAGCTCATAATTTACTTTAAAGTGATGTTAAGATTAATTCGAAATAGCTCTAAAGGATGTTTTATAAAGATATTACAAATAATATATAAATTTATTGTATTCAGCATTGAGCTAGGACTCTAACCCACTACACGTTCGCTTCTCTGTCCAGTGTCTTTACAAGCCGCAAATGACAGAAAACAAATAAACGGGGAACTCCTAAAATAAAATAAAAAAAACTTACGTAAAATCGAGTAGCGGCTGCCGCAGCACTAAACAAGATGATTATGGTTTCAGGTCTCTTTACGGAGAAGCATAAATTGTAATTTCAAGGTTAGGAATGATTACAGTTCAGCGGCGGCTTGCGTGATCGCGGTGACGTACTTAAGTTTTTAAACCGACAGCACTTCATCAAAGATACAGGTTTGAGAGAGTTGTTTCCATCCGCGAAGAAAAATTCAGATGTGTAAATCGTCGTTGTTCCTGCAATAACTCCTATGTGCAAAATATAACATTTTTCAGTAGGAAAAAAAAACACATTTATTCATCCTATGGCAACCGTACATAGGAGACTAGGCCTATGAATTCTTACATTTTCGAAACAACGAAATATGATTACATATGGGAGATTTTATTATTTGCTGTATCACTATTTAAGTTATTTAATAGAGTAAAAATCTGAAAATCAATAAATATGTCACACAGGAGTTATTGCTGAAAAACAGCTACTATCCCTTTTCATTAAAGGTTCTCTCCCCCATCTGCACTACATTTCTCTTCCTTCTCCCACCACCTGCATTTCACTTCTTTTCCTGTTCCCACCTGCACTTCACTTCTTTTCCATCTTCCACCTGCACTTTGCTTCTTTTCCATCTCCCACCTGCATTTCACTTCTTTTTCATCTTCTAATTACGCTCCACTTTTTTCCTTTCCCACCTGCACTTCACTTGAACTTTTTCTTTTCCTATCTGCATTTCACTTCTATTCCATCTTCCACCTGCACTTCACTTTTCTTCTTGTCTCAACTACACTTCAATTCTTTTTCTTCTCCCACCTGCACTTCACTTAATTTTCTTCTCCCAACTACACTTCATTTAAATTTCTTCTCTACCTGCATTTTTCTTTTCCATCTCCTACCTGCACTTCACTTCTCCAACTCCTACTTGTAGGGCTACTTAACTTCTTTTTCTTCTCCCACCTTCACTTCATTTTTTTTTTCTTCTCCCACTAACACTTTATCTCTTTTCCTTTCGCACCTACTTTTCACTATTTTCCATCTCCAACCTTCACTTCATTTCTTTCTTTTTCTACCACCTACACTTCCATCTTCTCCTACTTGCATTTATTTTTCTTCTCCCACCTGAATTTTTCTCTCCCTTTTGCACGGCTTCTTTTTCCATTTGCACTTCTTGTATGCTCACCGAAACCTACAGTAATGAGTACTGATGTAACGCTTAATTCTAAAGGTGAGTTAGTTTGTTCACAGAATTTACCTGACCATCCGGGCTCATACTTAAATTTCTGCTAATGATTTAAAACCGAAATTGACACAAATCGCTTTTTCGGCTTCCAAAAGTTAAAGAGTAATATATTGTTATAAAGATATATTTCTAACTGGTTTCTGATCATCCGTCTTATCGTAAACAGCTCATCTGCAGCTGTCTCCCAACTCGCCTTCATGTTCCATATTCCTGTCCTTCACTAATTCCCTGAACTATTTGTGAAACCAGCGCATCATTCACAACGTGTTGTACGGATTTTGGTCTGTCATAACCTTCTTTATCTGGCACAGAACCGGTCTCTTTGAAGTTTATAACAATACTGATCGGCAACGTCAGAGATAAAAGCTTTAATGTGGTGATTATATTTGCGGAAAATGACGCTATAATTCAAACAAGAGTAGCTTTCATTTCTTTAACATTTTGAAATAACTGCAACAGTGCAGCGTTAGGCCCAGTTCCTTCCGTAATAGTTTAGCGTGGAACGTCTCTCTGCCTACCACTCGAATAAGGTTTAACAAAAATTACAAAATTGCCCCTTATGAGAATTGCGTCGATTCCACCCGTAATATATTCGTTGTTTAAAGAACTTCACTTTTGTAAGTTCATGGCTCAGGTTATGCTTCTACTGCAACATTGATCAAATGGAGTGCGCAACCTGTACTTACTGTGTTGGCGGATCCAACCTTATTTGTTTTTATAATAGGAGGTTATGTGCAGTACGACTCGCGATTCGGAGTCTTCATGGGAAAGAATTTTTTTTTCCCCCCACGATATTTCAGCCAGTGTATGGGACCGGTGCCCACCCAATATCGTGATGAATTTGGGGAGCTACGAGTATGAAAGGTAGCGAAATTAGATTACGAAAGCTAGCTATAACGGCTAGGTGGAGTATCGTGTCAACCACACGATACCTCCGTTCTGATTGGGTGATCGTTCACAACTGCTAAAACATGTGGACGTGAGGTCAGCAGACGTATTAATTAATAAATGTATAATAAGTATAGTTTGATGTTTCTTTATTTCAGTGATTCATATATTTAAACAAAGAACAGTTTTGTGATTTCGGTGTCAGAAGAAATTTGTGTGAAACGTTTTTTAACATTTAAAAGCTTGACGAAATGTTAAACTTAATTTTATTTGAATAAAAATTAATATTTGCACACAAACGGGGTAATTAATAAATGTGGGAAGTATAAAGACAGAAATAGATCATTTAACATTGTCTAATTCTCAAGCAGTCTGTGGGAGAGAAGGCCCGATGGCCTTAACTCACCAGAGTAAATAAATAAATAAAATAAATAAATATAAAGTGGAATTAATTTCCACATTAATACAACTCTCTATAATTTATTATATAATAATTATATATTTTCATGCATTTAATATTAATATTGGCGGCCGGGTAGCTCAGTTGGTAGAGCAGCTGGCTACGGACTGGAAGGTCCGGGGTTCGATCCCAGGTGGTGACAGGATTTTTTCTCGTTGCCAAACTTTCAGAACGGCCCCGAGGTTCACTCAGCCTCCTATAAAATTGAGTACCGGGTCTTTCCCGGGGGTAAAAGGCGGTCAGAGCGTGGTGCCGACCACACCACCTCATTCTAGTGCCGAGGTCACGGAAAGCATGGGGCTCTACCTCCATGCCCCCCAAGTGCCTTCATGGCATGTTACGGGGATACCTTTACCTTTTTTAATATTAATATTAACGTTCCAGTTACCAATGACACATTAACAGAAAGTACAAATGTGCACTCAATAATAATAATAATAATAATAATAATAATAATAATAATAATAATAATAATAATTTATTATTATTATTATCATTATTAAAATTTCAAAGAACTCATTGGCGTATGTGTGAATCGATTTGACTCTGAGAATTGCATTGTTGTGTCGATACTAGGCCTCTGGAATGAAGAAGTTTGCGAGAAGGTTCCGTCTTGTTAAATTGAAATGCCGTGAAAGTATGAAGACAGAAATGAAAAGAAATAAATCAAACTTTTAGTCAAAATCCCAAAAATCCTTACAATCCCAACCGTGCTCACAATAAAAATCACGAACAGCATAAACGTTTTACGCAATTGTAGGGATTCTATGAACCCCCGTCACTTTTTTATCTCGAGTTATTTTATAACACATTATCAAATGCTGCGGTTATAATGTCGGTAGCGCGATACTACGTTTAACTGTGATTCACTAAAGCTAAGGAAAGAGGACGGGACCTTTCCTAGCAACTTATCAGAGAACTCGCATTCAGAATCCATGTATCTGGAAGTGAAATCGAAGTCACGAGGTGGACTATTGACTTTTTACTCAATTTATTTTCATGCATTTAATATTAATATTAACGTTCCAGTTACCAATGACACATTAACAGAAAGTACAAATGTGCACTCATTACGAGTGACTCTCCGTTCTACCGATTCTTCACCATACGGAAACGCAGAATTACTGCACCGAAACTCCGTATGTACTTCGGTACATCATAGTAATATGATAAAGCGTAAATAATCACTTCGTGATTCAAGACGGGGCCATGTTCCATCGGACCTCGGTCACTTAGTCACTCGTAATGAGTGCACATCTGTAGCCTACTTGTGGTTGGACATTGTGTCTACTGTGACACGATACACGAGGGTAGGCAACAAAGGGGAACACAGTAGGTAAAATTTAAATATGAGAAGGATTCAATCCGGCATCGGGGCTTGGATCCGGTGTGGCTTAGTGGATGAAGCGCTAGCACGTAAAGCTGAAAAGCCGGGTTCGAGTCCCGGTGCCGGAGAGAATTTTTCTCCGTTCTACCGATTCTTCACTATAATGTAAATGTTCATAAATAAGGATTTAGCTTTCCAAAAGAACTAAGTGCCAAAGACAAGCTTCTGAGACAATGATGAAAAAGTACTGTTGTGGAATTTAATCGATTAATCGACCAATTTCTGTTGTAAGATTAATCGATCACAATAATTAATCGAATAATCGAGTCGATTGAAATTAATCGGTTGTAGCTGATATTAATTATTATTTTGTTAGCACAAACTCATACTAAAAATTCCAACAATTAAATTTAATTGTAGATTTTTGTATCCTTAAAAAATAGTATGGTCTGTTGACAAAAGGATGGATTATTTACTGCATCCTGAATCTGATCTGAAATAGTAGGTACATTTCTATGAGACTTATATCTTAGACAGTCGACAATTAGGTGTTTTATAGAAAGAAAATTATTAAGGATATCGCGGTTTGGTTGTTTTTGTTATGTGGAGATACGATTAATTTTTGAACGACCAATTATTAATCTGCCAGTATGCACAATGGCTTGATCTCTTCTAATGAGATATTCGATAGGATACATAATTACAGAATTTTTCATTACTTGTTTAAATTTACTATTAGATGTATTTGGCCAATCTAACTTCCATTTTTTTCCTCATATATTTAATAGTTGCTTAGTAATATCATTGAGTGGTATGAGAATAGTTGAGTCTTCTCTTGGTAACGAAGTAGCTGCGTTTGCTTTCTTGGAAATTTCATTTCTTGATATTCCTTTATCAGATAGTATCTATTTAAATATTATTTATTTTCCATCATTAATAATTTCATAATAGGTTTCTTGAACAAATTTATTGGAGAAGTAATTGTCAGGAAGAGATGAAATTACACTCATTGAATCTGAGAAAATATTCATGGATTTCTTCTTCCAAATTTTTTATGAGACTCGTTTTCTTGCATTAATGCATATAAGTAGATGCGAAATGATGAGTAGGCTAATTATGAAAATGTGTGATTTGAGGAAATTATAACACATCTAACTAGCATTGTTAATTTTAATTATTGACAGATTAGAGTAACGTTAAGGCCCTTACATAGAAAGGTGACATCAATATTTTGAAATCGGGAATATCAACTGTAACACTTGAAGAAATCAAAATTTTCTCGTAACTAATCTAGCAGGAATCTACAAGAATGTAACGATAAGGGGGATATTTTCTGATTTAGCCAAGTAAATTATTGCAACAAACTTCCAGGCTACAGATACATATTCGAGTCTTGACCTCACTACTGTGAACTGAAGCATTAAAAGTGAATCAGGCGTAGAGAACAAAAAGTAGTTGACCGTATTGAAGGTAATATTCTAGCTCCATGGTTGTAAGTGAAATCAACATGCTGACGAAAATAAAGTTTAGGGCCTACTGTTAAAAGTACATCAAGATCTGGTACTTTTATTTTGAGTTAAACTTACATTATAGTTCAGTTTAAAATAAATAGTTTTCTTCGTGAAGATTGTAACATTAGTCTTGGAAACATTAATTTTCATGTAATTCTGATTTCTATCTTTTGCAATAGCGCCTCTATCACTTAGAAGAGATTAGCAATCAAGAATATTTGTTGTTGTATGAAATATTTTCAAATTATATGAGGATAATGAACAGTGAGAACATTCTTGCTCAAATGTCATCCATGAAAATTATAAAACGATGAGGTCCTAAAGAGGCTTGTAACATGCCATAGTTTAAGTTTAATAAATTGGCACAGGATTGTCCTCTAATGAGTAAGTTTTTAAATCAGTTTACATAATTTTCTCAGAGATATGTTCCCTAAATTACAAAGCAAAATATTATGTGAAATTACATAGAAAGCCTTAATAAAATCGAAATATACTGCATTACCTTCTCCACATGTTTTCATTGTGGGTAAAATTATTTGATTCAAGTAAAAATATGAAACCGAATTACTTACTGTGCATTTTAATTCAGCAAATTCATACTGTGGATTTAGTTTTTTTTTTTTTTCCACATAAAAGCTATGACCTTTGGATAATATTTATAACATATCTGGAAAAATATTGAGATATAAATTGGCCTGTAGTACATCATGTCTTCCCCATTTTTGAGTAAGGAAGTAACTACATATCGTTCCCACAATTTCGACAAATTTTCATTATTAAGGCTGGAGTTCAATTGAAGCTAACAAAGCAGAAGAAATGTCGGAGCTTCGATTAATTATAAAGTTCGCTATGCTTTTTTTTTTTTTTTACTTTGTACAGAGGAGGGACCCGAATGCTTGCACTGCAGCCTGAGGCTTATTGTGCTTACCACTCCTATTCTGTGAATGATTGGGTAGCTGAACGGTCGCGCTCTTGTACAAGCCGCATCGTGAACTTAACTTGGGATGGATGATGATGATATGTGAATTAATTATGGCGAAATGAGACCGAGGTCCAACTTCAAAAGTTACTCAGCAATTCTGCTTCAATTGGTTGAGGGAAAAAAAAAAACTCCAACCAAGTATCTACGTAAAAGTTAATTTTTAGTCTTGCAGAATATAATTATATGTGTTGGTGACAATTGATATTAGAGGAGAAAAATTCGTTCTGGCGCCGGGGATCGAACCCGGGTCCTTGGTTCTACGTACCGAGCACTCTAACCATTGAGCTACGCCGAAGTTCAATCCACAGCACCGGATCGAATCCCCCTCCTCCAGTGTTTTTCTCTTCGTGGCCTGACTCCATGTTCGACATATATGTTGACAGTTTTATATTAAGTCAACTGCCATTATACAAGGAGCGCACTCAATTGAGTGACTTGGTGGCCGGGACTCCACAGTAATATGCACTGTTGGACGAAGAATCTACGTAAAGGTTAATTTTTGGTCTTGAGTGCGCTCCTTGTGTAATTACAGTTGACTTAATATAAAAATGTCAACATACATGCCCAACTTAGAGTCAGGCCACAAAGGGAAAAACACTGGAGGAGGGGGATTCGATCCGGTGCTGTGGATTGAACTTCGGCGTAGCTCAATGGTTAGAGCACTTGGTATGTAGAACCAAGGACCTGGGTTCCAACCCCGGCACTGGAGCGAATTTTTCTCCTCTAATATCAATAATATCAATTCCTACCATGTAACGTCCCAACCAAGGTTTGAACCCAGATCCGCTCGTTTCACGGCCAGACGCGCTAACCGTTACTCCACATTGGTGGACTCGCTATGCGATAGTGCCCACTGCTTTTGTTGGTTCTATTTTTTTATTTGCTTTCCGAACATCGTCATTCGTTATCGATGGTAAAAGTAGAAGATCTGTACAGATTTACCATTGTAGAGGAATGGTTTTAAGATTTTTGAAGAGATTTGAAGTACGCTAATTAAAGAAAAGTCTGAAATTAATCAGTAAGATGTATACCATCGGAATAAAATTCTGCCGCTTTATTTTTTTATTTATTATTATTTTTTTTTTTTTTTAGAAATGGTTCGAAGTAGACTATTTCGTTCTTTTTCGGATTTTCACCATTTTGTAACAATTTGTTACATTAGATTTGTTGATGATTGTAATAATAATAATAATAATAATAATAATAATAATAATAATAATAAGTTAATAATAATAATAATAATAATATTAACTTAATAATAATGAGATTGTATAATAGGCCTATTTCTGTTAAAAGAGGTACTATTGCGTGAAATATAGGCCTATACGAATAAGCGCGTAAAATACGGGCCACAAAATATTCTCAGCGTGGTCATATCTCCTACCTTCAATAGAATCAAATTCCATAGTTCTGCTTGTCATAACGCAGACAAAGATAATCTGCGACGTTGATTTTATGATGTTTACAAAATGGTTTCCACAGAAGTTAGTGGTGCTGCGCTATCCTAAAACAAAACTGAGTCACTGTGTGTAAATTAGCCACGTAATTCATGTCACATGGTGATAAGTTTACCAAATATATTCGATCTTTGAAACAAATGTAGGATTATGATCTTTAACTGAAGTACGCCAAATTTTTATGGTGAGAGCACTCCAGTTTACAGCAAATCACGTTCCTACGAAAACATATTGAATATTAAAGGACGATTATGAAACAAATGCCATGTTGAGCGTCATAGAAAGAAACGAAAATCTTGAGAATCCTAGCGCTATCTAGAGTTATTCAAATGGTGAAATCTATAGGACTAAATAAAAACAGGTAATATTTTTTTATGATCATGGAAGCTGAATTCCTCAGACTTTTTGTCCAAGGAAATATTTAAATCGTAACTGTAGGAACTAAACACAAGGAAGTGGAAGTTAATTATACAGAAATATAAGAGAAGTAAAGATATTCATTGCGAAACAATATCCGATATGGAACTGATATCGGTAGACTGTCTTTTCAACAAACATTAACGAATTTAACACAGTAAACTAATTTAAGCAGTTTCCTTGACTCAGTCCCGCCCCTCCAATACAGTACAACAGTAATATGAGTTGAATTTATTTATAAATATCCTAGCGCTTGTGTGTTCATAGTACTAGTACAGAAACGGAATTAAAAAATTGGTCGAGTCTTGATACCAGTCCTCTATGTAGGCAGCAAGTTTCGCAAGACTGCCCCAAGTACCATACATTTAGGCGCTCTTTTTTACCGCACATGTGCAATGCGTTGTATCTGGAACTTAGTAAAATTAGGTGCCCAAATTTTGTTTCTGGGTCTGTACACTGAATACCCAAGATGAGAAATTAAGCATGACGAAAAGTTTAAATATAATAGTAGTAGCAGTAATAGTAGTGGTAGTGGTAGTGGTAGTGGTGGTGGCGGCGGCTGCGGTGGAAATAGAAGTTGTAAAAGTAGTGATATCGTAACAACGGTTAAAACTACAGAGGTAATTAAAACAAAAACAAATAAACTGGGGGTGGGGCAAGATTGAGCCGACGGAAAATCTAAAATCAGTGTAAGTCACAGGTTCCCAACCGGTGTGTCGCGCATCCACATGGAGTGTGTTACGAAATTTTTAAATTAAAAAAAAAAAAAGATGCTATCCAGAAAGTCTCTTTACAACGCATTTTTTTATTTACAACGAAGTCCTTGGTATGGTACATTTTATTTTGAGACAGACTTTACCGATAAAACGTGAACACCTGCAACAATGCTTAGTTTAATTTTTCTGCCTGACAATAATTCGAATGAAAGTGAACACTGCAACAGTGCCTAGTAATTCGTTTACTCTTTCCACTTACAAGGAGAGGACACGCTCTGTATATCACCGAATGGAATAAGATTGTATGAGATGAAAGTACAAGACGTACTGTTTAAAATCATACCTGATATGGGTGGCCAATGATCCGTCGTTTTGAAAATATTGGCTATTGTTTGTGACATACTTCCATTAGGTGCTCGATAGGGAAGGATTAGACTGTGTAACAGCGTAGCCCATGTGGTTGGATGCTGAGTTGCTTTCCAAGCAACCTGAGTTCGAATCTTAACTGGTCCTATATTTTTTTCTTTTAATAATGATTGATATTGTGATCACAGTTATCTATTTACATACCTATATCATATTTCTCAATGTATTGAATGCTTCATAATGTTTTAATCAAATTACTATTTAACATTGTATTGTAAAGGATAAATAATGAAATAGTGCTCACGTAGGAAGGTAAGATGTGTCACTGGTGTCTGTTCTACACCGTGTTCCGCTTATAAGTATAATAAAAGAAATAGTTATAATTTCATAACAATGCATGCAAATGGGTTAAGATTGGTACCATTGTAAAGAGGAAATTGGGAAGTTTTAATCCATTGTTGTTACTTATTTTTAGAAGACTCACGCATGCGCAGATCATTAAATAAGAGAATTCGTATCGTATCTTTAGTCAGTCAGCATGTGGACGCCACAGCAGAAAGCCTTTTGTGTGCTGTCATTAGCAGAACATAGATCCATAATTCGTGTACAGCGCTTGTTTCGCCGTCAGTACAATCTTAGACCGAGGGAAGCTGTACCGACGTACGTCTCAATAATGAAATGGGATAGGCAGCTCAGAGAAACAGGAAGTTTGTTGTCTAATTCAGGTAAACATTCCAAGCGTAAAGTGTCTGACACACTTTGCCAGCATGGTTCGCACATTCTTAGACGAACAATTCCCTGCAAGATGGATCGGAAGAGGATCACCGTACATCACATGGCCTGCCAGATCACCAGATCTAACACCACCTGATTTTTTCCTGTGGGGGTTTGTTAAGGACCAGGTCTACAGGACGCCAGTACGTGATTTGGCAGACTTACAAGAAAGAATTTATGCTGCTGTCAACAATGTTACACCACAGATGCTTCATAACACTTGGGTCGAGGTTGAATACCGGTTGGATATTTCCCGTGCCACCAATGGAAGCCATGTTGAGGTTTATGGAACATAAGGTAACAAAAATTCCCAGTTTTCATTCTTTGTAGCAGTTGGTTTCAACTATATACTTGTATTAATTCAGAAGTTATAGCTATTTCTTTTGTTATACTTATAAGCGGAACACTCTGTATTTCTGTAGCAGCTATTCCATTCCATTTTGTACCCGATTCATTATGACGTCATAAAAACACACAAAACATTCATATTTCCTGCATCATGCACAGCAAATGAAAGAAGGTTGTCCACAGTCACACACATTTTTCCGCACTTCTGCTGTGCGAAACAGATATCCTTCACATTCACAAACACTTCTCGTTCGTTTGATGCATACCACGCATATTTCAACATAGCTTCAACATAGCTTTGAATATAGGAAGTGACAATTGAAAGTGAATTAAAATAATAATAATAATAATAATAATAATAATATAATTATGATGATAATAATAATAATAATAATAATAATAATAATAATAATAATATCAAGCTTTAAAAAACGAGAAGGCATTAGGATTCGAACTCGGGTTGCCTGGATAACAACTCAGAATCCAACCACATGAGCTACGCCGTTACACAGTCTAATGCTTCTCTATTAGGCTCCTAACGGAAGTATGTCATAAACAATAGCCAATATTTCCGAAACGAGGGGTCATTGGCCACCCATACCAGGTATGACTTTAAACAGTGTGTCTTATACTTTCATGTCACAAAATCTGATTTAATTCGGTGGTATACAGAGCGTGTTCTCTCCTTGTTAGTAATAAACAGAGTTTAGAATAATCTGGTCAGTTTCAGCGTATACGTAAGAGCGGGTGAAAGTGCGACTATTTTTTATCAACAGTGCTTCATTTAGATTTTGTCATGAACAAATTTTTAATTCGAAAAAGACAAACTGAATCAAAGTTCTGGGTTAGTTGACAACAGTGCTAATTCAAATAATGTGAGCGAAAATTCCATTCAGGGTTCACAATAATGCATCGCGTTTCGTAAATATATTGATGAATACTTGCAATATGGTTTTACGTGACGTGGTGATGAATATAAAGAAAATCCCGAGAGTCTTATATACGAAAATGTTTTGTCATGTCAGTCGATGGTGCCGAATAAACTAAAAAAAAAAATTTTATAACTGCCATTTTCAACGTCATAATTGTGTGAATCAGCATTTTATATCATGAAAATAGTGAAATATAAACAAAGGAACAGACTGCTGCATCTCGAAAATGATTTACATGTTGGTCTGGGAACCATAAGGTTACGTATAGAGAAACTCTGCAACCCACCAAGCGCAGACTTCACATTAATTTAAATAGGTAAGTTTTCAAAAACGATAATAAAAAATCTTTTATCGGACATCCAGCATAGATAGGTTGGGATTTTTGACACATACCTTTGTTTTTTTTTCTAATGCCACTCAAGTTGCTGCTTGTTTTCTTTCTTCTTCTTCTTCTTCTTTTTTTTTTTTTTAAGAATTTTCGATTGAATGTTAACATCGACCTATCTACACTGAATATCCGACACTACAAAGAAGTTATAAGTGTGTTTTTTTTTCCTGGTGGAACGCGCTTGAACGCCGATCCGGTATCTCTTTTTTGGATTTTTCATCATGAAATCGAAATATGTATGAATAACTAACATATATTTTTTTTTTAATTCCGCTCAGACCTTGGACGAAAAGTAGCTTCCCGTCCCTATAAAATATTCTACATAGAGTTCCACTAACTTTTTTCTCCAGAAGAAAACCACTGTTTATTATTATTATTATTATTATTATTATTATTATTATTATTATTATTATTATTAGGCCTATTATTATAAATGTGTTGCGATATAGTGGGCGTTCAGTTAACTGTGTCGTCAGACAAAAAAGGTTGGGAACCACTGGTGTAACTGATGTAAAACAGACAATCATGATGCGCTCTGTTTGCGAGCCCCGTCCTTCAGGTTCAGTCACCGTGCCGCTTCACGCCGCTAACGGCTCGCATTGTCAACTTAATTACCTGAAGAAGACGTCTAGCCTGTGCGCTTTTACGCTGATCTTTTATTAACCGCCAGCGGAACAGGATCGCGGGCAGTAATGGAAAACCGATACCAACTTGCCGGAACAAATTGCCCCCAATATTATTTCCATTCATACGTTACCGCGCATGCGTGAAATTGGCTTTCATACAATCATGCTAGTTTTATCGATGTTTCCGAATTGGCTCCCAGAGTATAAATTCCGAATTGGCTCCTGGTTTACATTCGAATTGGCTCCGTAACTGTTATTCTATATCGACCCTAATTGCATCAAATTTTCCTTCCCAGTTTAACAGACTACTACATAGGCAGAGAGAGAACGGTTTCCTTCGGGGGGAGGGGGCAAAGCAAAACCATAGAATCCCCATATAACGAGGTTATGGGGGACATCATTTACCTCCTTCCCCCCCATTATAGTTTGACCATGGTACAGTATATCGGAATATGATTATTACAGATATTTTCGAGGGCATGTTTCTTAGTGTTACATCCACATCCGCGATGTTTCGGACCGAGTTGTATAAGGCTTGAACTGCAAATTATAATAGAGCATAACTTAAAACAGTCTACTGCAAATTATAATAGAGCACAATTTAAAACAATCTCCCTCGTTTTCTCTCTCTCTACAGAAACACATGCATACATCAATAAAACTACGAGTACATAACAGTGCTAACAGAAACTTTTTTATACAAAGTTTACCTTCCTGAAGATATCACAATTATGAAACGCAAACTCTAATTACTTTTATTTAATCTCGTTTTTAAGTTTACACATTATATCTGGATGACTTTTCTTTTTTCTGCATTGTTGTGCAGTATGTTATTCATATTTCTCCAAGTGGCGGTCTGAACAGCTGCAGAATTGTACAGGCTGTTACAAAAGAAACATTACAGTGCTGCCATTCCTCAAATGAAGTATAGAAATTCTTATACATTCAGAAATTTGAAATAAATATTATATATATGATCTGAAGACATTGATTCATCAATTCAGAACAGAAACTTAATCATAAAAGTAAAAAAGATCTTTTGAATTCAATATTTTCTAACGTTAGTAGAAAAAAAATTCAGACAAATTTGGGAGGACAGTGCCCCTCTATGCCACCCCATAACTCCGCCTATGTGCCTACATTACGTAGGTCTGGTTAAAAGTGTTATTACAGCATTACAGTACTTCAGCCATTAGCTTCATCTTCTTTAAATTTTCGGTAAAAACTTAAAACTCACTTAAAAAGTTGCACAATGTAATGTCACGTTCTCTGTATTCTTACATAACACATTTAATCAATTTCTCTTTTTCAAGTCGTTGTTTATTTCTGTATTGTTTACTACTGTTCATTTAAATGTGCGTGTGTGTGTTATTTTGGATAGAAATTAAAACATCAGTAAAGTGAAAAATATTGGGATGAGCGGAATAAAATTGAGAATTCAACTTCGAATGGAAATAAACTGATTGAACTCGTCGCAATGAAACATGGCGGTGTGTGGATGTACAATCTGTGACACAACAGCGCCATGTAACTGTAAGTGCCTTTGATAGAAACATTTCACACCTCCTGATGTCTCTGTATAAGAGCCTATTAGAACGCGAATCGCTTTCCTTGGGAGCAAAAAAAAAAAAAAAATAAATAAAAGAGCCTATCCGCACATATTTTCTTCTCGTAGCCAATTCGGATGCAGTCAATTTTATGTCTGGCTGGCCTGCCAGATTAAATAAATTATTATTATTATTATTATTATTATTATTATTATTATTATTATGTTCGAAATATTTTTCCAAAACCCATTATCTCATGACCAGACATCGGATTCTAGGGCAAATGCCTATTTTGTTTCATTAGGAGAAAAGTAAAAATAATTATTAATATTTGTATTTCATGGAAATTGAAAGGTATTCAAAGAGTTTTATAGTGCCCTAAAATGCCCTAAAACGGTTATTAGAGCCTAATTTTTTAATATTCGCCTAAAAATGCCTAACTCACTGTAAAGTTTCGCATTTTACTCTTACTTTTTATAATTTATACATGCATTCACTGCGAAATTTAAGGCATTTAAAAAGTGGAAAGTTTGCTTCACACCGGCCAGGAAACCATTGATAAAGGTAACAAAATGTTTTGAATCTCACGACACTCGCAATAGATTTCACCGAATTTAACATGTTTGGAGGCATACATGCCGACAAAGAACCAACCTTAGTTTTGAAGCAGGCAACAATCACAACATGTGCTGCTACCGATTCAGAGATATACTATACTATAAAAATGACTGTTTTCGGTCTGAAACCGATTAGCTGTATTGCCCTTCAGAGTGTCATAAAATCACAACTTTTGGAGAAAGAGTGTTTTTGAAATATTTATGAAAAGTCGTAAAACTGCGAATTAGTAGGGTCAACCGTTTCAAAATATTTAAAAGAATGGCCCTCCTAGTGTTAACAATACCAGGAAATGCAACAATAAGTGGAACATTGTATTTTTGTCCAATTGAATCTCAATAACAACGGTTCATTTGAATGCTCGTTAACAGTTGCTCTTTCCCTCACCTTATTTGTGTTGAGAAGTTTTGAGCGGTAGGACGTTTTCCTGTGAAGTTTAACGCGATAATGCCGAAAAATATAAGTGCAAAATCTACATTGATCCGGCAATGGCTAACAGAATATTCAGAATTCACTTATGATGGAAAAATAATATTCTGCAAAATTTGTAGCAAACAGGTATGTAACAATAGTTGAAATATATAAATTCTATTAATTTTAATGAGTAGGCCTATAATATTTATACATTGACTGAGCTATCCTGAGGTATAATTCTTTTTAAGACCACTACACTTTAACCTTTTAAATTCCGATAGTTAAAGTATTTGCAGGTCATTAAAATTTTGATTGTTCGAACCCACTAACTTTGTGATAGAAATACGGCAATACAACAATTAGGATTTTATTTTAATTCAGTTTACTTTACATTTTTAGATTTCTCAAGAAAAGAAGTGCCACCTAAAGCAGCATGTGCAAGGAGCGGCTCATAAGGCTAAAGCTCAGCAGAAAAATCAACTGCAACAAACTTTACTAACACAGCTTACTTCATCCAATCTCAGCAGCAATTTCTATACTGATTTAACCAGAGCGTTTGTTGTTGCTAACATTCCCTGGAATGCAATTGAAAATCCGGTTTTAAGACAGTTTTTACAAAAATACTGCAAACAAAATATCCCATCTGAGTCGACCCTAAGAAAAAATTACTTAGACAGAATATACAATGAAACTTTAGCTTCCATTCGAGAGGATATAGGTGATTCTTACATATGGGTCTCTGTGGATGAAACCTCAGATCCTATGAATAGGTATGTAGCAAATATGGTAGTAGGAAAACTTAGTCCTGATGGACCTTCGATTCCACACCTCGTATGTGTTAAGGAACTTTCGAAAGTGAATAGCCAAGCCATTGCTTATTTTGTAAATAAAGGCCTACAGTCTTTATACTCAGGTAATATAGACAATTCTAAAGTTCTGTTGTTTTGTACTGATGCTGCCTCATACATGGTTGCTGCAGCTCCACTTCTTAAAACATTTTATCCTAACCTCATGCATGTAACCTGTCTAGCACATGGCCTTCACAGGGTTTCTGAAACAATCCGGAATGAATTTCCTCTTGTCAATTCGTTTATTTCTAACACAAAAAAAATGTTTTTGTAAAGCCCCATCCAGGATTTCCATATTCAGAGAGAACTTTCCAGATATCCCACTCCCACCTCAGCCGGTTGTTACACGATAGGGAACCTGGATTCAGTCAGTGGTGTATTATTCTAAGTATTTTAAAGAAGTGGTCACAGTTATTGATAAATTACCTGAAACTGATAGTGCAGCGTGTGTGAAAGCAGTGAAAGATTGTCTGAATGACTCACGAGTGAAAAACGATATTGCCTACATAACATCAAACTTTTCTTTCATACCTGCAAGCATTGAACAATTAGAACGTGAAAAACAATCTCTTTGTAGCCAAATAGCAATAGTAAAGGAAGCTCAAGTGAACATACATTCTGCTTTGGGCGAAACTGGGAAAAAAGTTAAAAATAAGTGGGACAACGTATTAAATAAGAATGTAGGATTTTCATTGTTGGAAAAAGTATCAAGAGTGATATCGGGGGAAAGTGTAAATGTTCCAGTAAGTATTGATGTTTCTATTGTACCTAATTTAAAATTTGCTCCTCTCACATCAGTTTCGGTTGAAAGAAGTTTTTCTGCTTTCAAAATGATTCTCAGTGACAAAAGGCAAAGGTTAACTGTGGAGAATTTAGAAAAAATTCTGGTGGTGTACTGTGCAGATAATTATAATAAAGTCTGAGCATGGAACTGAATTTCAATAACTTAAAATGAGTAATCTTGATATCAATAATCATTATTTCATTAGTTTCAATATATTAAATTTGTGCAGCTCTGTTTATAAATGTAATATAGTATTCTTTTTTAATGTTTAAACATACTTTTTTGTGCGTATTTTAGTGTATAACTAAAAATTTCAGTGAAAGAAATAAGTATGATACCTTGATGTGCCTAAAATGCCTATTTTCATTAAAATAGAGCGTAATTTTACAAATTTTGAGCTTATTTTAGGCGCCTAAAACTGCAATTTTTAGTGCCTAAAAATCCGATGTCTACTCATGACATTATACATTACTAAATGTATGTAGAACCATGAATAAATTCATTAATCAATAAAATTAACTAATGAATGAAAACAGGTAGGCACTTGTATTTTTGGCGTTTGCGATAAAACCAACCTATATTAAATATAACTTACCCGAAAATATTTGGGAAACTGTTTCAAGGCATGATGTAGGCCTATGTTAATAAACCGAAGTCAAGATTCATTTTTTCGCAAAGTAATGAGAAATTGAGCAATAAAGTTAATTCGTAAAAAAAATATATCAACCTTATGCGAATAATAATAGCTCTAAACCACCATGTTACGACCCTGGTGAGAAAGGTTGTCCATTCCTTTTTTTTTTATGAAAATGATTCAGTGATGATGAAAGATGTCAGCCTGGGTGGCGTAGTCGGTAGAGTGCTGGCTTTCTGTGCCCGAGCTTGCGGGTTCGATTCCGGCCTAGGTCGATGGCATTCAAGTTTGCTTAAATCATATCACTGATTATGTCCCCCTTGCAAATAAAACAGTACCAGCTTTCCTTGTGAAGTTTTGAGTACCACTAGTCCCGGGTAGATCATTCTGCTGTTGAATTTTTGGTTTAGATGGAGGCTTCTTTTTCTGAATGTTATCTGGCTTTCAGCTTTGAAACAAAGACTTCACAATTTTGTTACCTCTGTAGTTCCCCCCGCCCCCTGTTAGGAACTCGAGGTCTTTTTCTCTCGAGTGGTTTTAGAATCTCTGTGAAGGAAGGAGGCACGGTTGGACGATGAGTCAGTAGGAGTGTCTGTTCTATTGATATTTGAATCATCGGAAGACGACAAACAGGACGAATCATTGGAAGAACTATCCACTTATGCATGTGATGAATCAGATGCAGGTCTCTTCCTCTTTCTACTTTCAGTACAAGTAGATTCATTTTTCTTGGGTGCAGAACTTTTGGCAACCATATCATTTAGTTTCAGTTAATTCACACGGAGCAAAGCTTTTTGGTGAAATGACGTTCAGATCAAACGGATAAATTCCTATAAAACGAAAACCTGAAATGATGTTGAATGGTGTTACTACTCTTGGCCACACCTTTTTCAAAAAGCACACCGAAAGCTGCCTTTGTGATTTTCCTTTCTGCATATGTTACCCAAAATCGTAACACCTCATCGTCCCAGAAGAATTCAAATTGTTTGAAAACTGATTTTGTCCACTGGTTGTAGACAGTGTGTAGTGTAACGGAGAAAACTGTAACTTTATGTCCTTTTGTTTAGATACACCAACAAAACGCATGTTTTCAGTTTTAGAACACAAAGTAATAAATGAATGAATGAAAATAAAAACAAAAATATAAATAATTATGTAAAGAATTCAATGACCTATGTGATCCTAACACGGTCATCGCTTGGCCTTAAAGGGCTATATACTTTTTCTTCTAATTTGTTACCTAAAATAACCCTAATTTAATACTGTCAGATCATGAAAATAGATCAAATTTACTGTAAGAATATAGATAACATATAACATTTTGGTGAAATATATAAGAAGTTTTAAACATAAACGTACTTTACGTACAAGCGAGTGGTTGATGTGCCCTAACTTTCAGCAGAGCATGCGGATTAGAAAGGTACAGCCCGATTATTTAGTCCTGACAGCTCAGCGACGCAAAAGAGGGGAAGTAATAGGAGTAGTAGGGAGAGTTCCGGAGTAGAGATAAGGGCGAGCGGTCGGTAAAGAAATGCAGTACAGCTCAACTGTACTGGAAACACAACGCTGTATTGCATGCGAGACATCCGATCACTTTGACTGCAGGCAACAGACTAACCTGAACACCCCTTGGCGTAACTAAATGGACTCGCCTGACCCAGACGCAGATCGCCGGGAATGTCAGGACTAAATAATCGTACTGTACTGCTCTTTATCAGCAATATTTGACAGTTTTTCGTAAAACAGTAATTGTCTTATTGGTTTACATGGCTTTATTTGGCGCACTTATCTTAGTTAGTAGTAAGAGTTTATTTAGTAATACTCTTTCAACTGGAAAGGTTATTTCGCGTAGAAATTCAACGTGGGAATAATGGTCGAAGAGTTTTACCTGGGGTACGCTATCAGGAAGGGTTATTCAATATGCAGTAAATCTACGACATAGGTCTCCTAGATTTATTTTCCTACGGAGGAAGAACTTGTATGTAAATATAAGAGATTTCGCGTGAAGTGAAATCGCTTTAGGAATGGTATCGAATGTTATATTTTGTACAGTAATAACAGCATTAAATATCACTGCATAATAATCCTGTATTAAATGTGGAGAATCTCATTAATTTTTAATCTAAATAATAAAAAGGTGATTATTGTTGCATATTTCTGCCTTATTTTTAGTGATCCAATGAGAAGGAATAATCCTTACTTTCTGTTACTGGTATCTACGCGTTATAGTTAAATAACATATTGTATTTTGAAATAAAACACACATTAATTTTTTTTCTTCCAATGCCACCAGATTGTCATTCGACATTTCTGGTCTCTCCTGGCAATGGCTTATTTGTAACTCGCTTCTGAGGTTGGGGCGCCTGGAAGGAGGAGTTACATTGCCCCGATGATATTATGATAGGATGATTATGATTTTATGAATATGTAGTTCCAGGGGAGGCCTTAAATCTAAACCTAACCTAATTTCCAGGCCATGAAAATGTTCCTGTGTTCTAACCGGGAATCGAACCCAGGACCTCATGAACTGTAGCCAGAAACATGCCCACTAGACTATGAGGTTGATTAAGTAAATTAAAAGCAATGCAATGCAAGGATTTAATATGAACTACAACGTAGACTCACGTATTCAGTAACATTAATCTGCTGACGATATGAATCGGGAAGAGATGACAGCGCCGCTGTGCGACGGAGAACGTACACTAAGTTAGCCGAGTAATCACACTTCAATTTGCTATAGTAATGTGGTGTGAGATTGGAATTATCTAAATATTTCCTTAAGCTAAACCCCACAGAAGTACGAAATTAATATAGGAGGAAATCGAATTAAATGTGTTCAATTTCGAGAAGTAATCAAGCAGTGTTCTCTTTCAAGTGCCTCATTTCAGATGATAACATCTCTGCCGTCTGTTAAATCGAGACTTCGGAACACTGAACTGAGAGACCGGCCTGAAGCTAGTGACTGGTTGTTTCAATTACGTTTGACGTCAATGCATCTCGCTCGACTTTCACTTGTCTCGATAAACATTGTTGCTGTAATCGATCTGTTGCTAACGTCAAACATAACAGATGAAAGACATTAAAAACAAAAATTTTCAGGGATGTTATTCTTTCTCACTTAAAATCTATATAAAACCAGAGTTGCGTCAAGTACAATCTCTCATTAACAGAAGATCATATGTAGAGAGAGACATAATAAAAATTCTGCTATTCAAGGCATTAATCAGACCTGTGATCACATATGGATTCCCAATTTGGGGTGGCGAATCACATTACCATCTAAATAAATTGCAAATCTGCTATTGCATCTTCATACGTAATGACTACCAGGTTCAGTGGATAAAAGAACATGTTAAAAAACTTGTTCATGATTTTTTCTTCAGTTTATCCCTTGATCCTCCTATTGAAATCTTCAATTCTGATCGGGACTTGACTTCTTCCTTTTGCATCCGTAACAAAATGACAACACACATAAATTATCAATTTGCAAATTCTGAATGTAAAAGTTAATACTGAACGGCTCATTCTTTTACATTTTTTATTAAATATTTTAGTAAATTCTCCATATTTATTCATTGAAAATCTCTTAATAAAATATTTATATTAAGAATCATGTAGGTCTCTCTGGGCTTTATTCTCAGCACTGTTTGTTTAAACATAAGCTGTAAGGCCTTTAGAGCCAGAAAGTATAATAAAGTTAAAAAGATATGCATAGCACTTGTAATAATAATTTATAGTAGGCCACAAGAAAGTAAAATTAGATTTAGTCGCGAATGGAAAGCTTAGCGTCCGAAGCGAAGCCGAAGGTGATAATTTCTACGTGCGCATAAAATCTGTTTACTCTCGTGTGTTACACAATGTTTTATCCATTACTGGTATTTAAATTTAATCATTTTAAATTGTAGGACTTTCCATTGTAATGTGTTGTTTGTGAAGAAGTTATAAATGAGTGAATGTACGGACTTCATTGTTGCTAACTTGCTGGTTGTCAAGGAAAGGATGATTTAAAAACGTTTTAATTCACTGTGAATAAAGCCAATGCTTAGGTTGCTAAGGACAATGAATTAATGACCAGTTTAGATACCAGTCTTAGATAAAAATTTAAATATATGGCTTCTAATATGATGGGCCATGTTTATGAATTTAGTTTGCTGAGGATAACAATATGACATCCCCTCATTGTAGCCACCCTTCAATTGTGGAAAAGCATTAAATACGAGTATTTTTCTCTTTATCATTTTAAAGAACGAGAAGTAAAGGAATATTACACCATAGAGAAACTTGTGAGCCTTCCTGATCGTATTTCCGAATCTAGCATTCCGAAGACCGTTAATTTCGAAAGACGTTATTTCTATATAATTTTCAGTCCGAATGCCGTATTTCCGAATTTGTATTTCCAATGCGTTTATTTGGAATACCGGATTTATGAAATGTATTTCTATTTTTATGAATGCTTATTTCCAATACTCATACTACACGTTGGGCCACAAAAAAGTAGCCCAGCTCCACTACGATGCATGTGAAAAACGTTAATTTCTGAGGTCCATTTCAGTATGGCATACCAAACGTGCATTGTAATAATAGCTATATAGTAGTAATACAGTACCTATAAATGCTACATTACCCACTTGCTCGTTGTTTCTGTCTGGGGCTATTTTTCGTGGCCCACTGTCAATAACACTGTAAACTAATTACAGTATAATATATGGTAATATCACTGTTATGTTACTAGGCAGTATTAACCAAGAGTATGATACAATAATGGTAACAGCCGACTGGTCTACTTGAGAACATTAGGACACCAAATCACACTGTAAAAATATAAACAAGAAATTGTATACGAATTATAAATTATTACAATACGTTATACATAATTATATAAACCTGACAATTTACCGGTAAAAGCGACATTAATCAGTGAAGTTGATGACATAGAAGGTCTGTTTCCACTCATCAACTCTGACCACTATCCTATCGTCATGAAAGCAGGACCAACTATTTGGATTCCAACAACTCCAGCTCGATCTACAATCATTTACAAGTACAACAATGAAGACTGGAATCATCATCACATTTCCATTAGTCTAAATTTACATCCACAACCCAACATTAACAATGTCGAATCTCTCCTATACAAGGTGCAATCAATATATTTCCGAACTGCACTTGTATTTATTGTACCGTTAAACGTACAGTCCGCGCAACTTATCTAGGCACCTGGGTTCCCTAGTGCTCTCTCGCTGCCCCGTAGCTATCTGCTGGCTCCTGACCGTCGCTGCAGCAGTTGTACGTACAGTTACAAAAACATCATTCGGTATTTAATTTCAGTGCATTCCATTGGATATGGTAGGTGAAAATATATGGCTTCACAAAATAATAAACATAAATAAATTACATTTTTCTTCTTCTCTGTGCTATACAGTATGATCACAACTCCAATTATTACAATATTCGTATCTGGCCGTGAGCTACTGATGGTAAACGATGCATGGAGTCTTTCAACTAGAAGCACGGGTCTGTAGTTGTTGGGTTTCCAAAAAGTTCACTTTCACATACAGTCATTATCAATATTCTTCTTCTTCTTCTTCCTCCTCCTCCTCTTCCCTTCATTATCATCATCATCATAGTCATCACTGCTGGTGTCGACTAGACGTATTATAAAAACAATAAATTATTAGGGGAAACACTTGACACAAGTAAAGAGATACGTTTCCAAATAAATCCCGAAAAGACAAAGTATATGATTATGTCTCGTGACTAGAACATAGTACAGCAACAGTAACAAATGCAAATGACACTCGAAGGAAATTAAAAGCAGAATAAATAAGGGAAATGCCTGCTATTATTACGTTGAGAAGCTTTTTCCATCCAGTCAGCTCTCAAAAAACTGAAAGTCAGAATTTATAAAACAGTATCGGTTGTTCTGTATGGTTGTGAAACTTGGACTCTCACTTTGATAGAGAAACAGAGGTTAAGGGTGTTTGAGAATAAGGTGATTAGGAAAATATTTGGGGCTTAGGAAAATATTTGGGGCTAATAGGGGTGAAGTTACAGGAGAGTAGATAAAGTTACACAACGCAGAACTGGACGCATTTTATTCTTTACCTGACATAATTAGAAACATTAAATCCAAACATTTGAGATGGGCAGGACATGTAGCACGTATGGGCGAAACCAGAAATGTATATAGACTGTTAGTTGGGATGCTGGAGGGAAAAGACCTTTGGGGAAGCCGAGACATTGATATGAGGATAATATTAAAATGGATTTGAAGGAGGTGGGATATGATTACTATAGAGAGTGGATTAATCTTGCTCAGGATAGGGACCGATGCCGGGCTTATGCGAGGGCGGAAATGAACCTCCGGGTTTCTTAAAAGTCGTAAGTAAGCAAGACATTTCTCTTTTACCTCTTGATCGCAACAAACAACCACTGACCTTATTATCTCCCTCTCCTTACTGTGTACGCTATATGAAAATTAAATTATGGTTTATTTAACGACGCTCGCAACTGCAGAGGTTATATCAGCGTCGCCGGTGTGTCGGAATTTTGTCCCGCAGGAGTCCTTTTACATGCCAGTAAATCTACGACATGAGCTTGTCGCATTTACATACACTTAAATACCATCGATCTCGGCCGGGATCGAACCGGCAATCTAGAGTATAGAAGATGCGTATATCCTTGTTGCATCTCGTATTACTACCGGCCATTGCATAAATATGTCTTCACAGAACGCAAAATTACTGTAAGTACAGATCACACTAAGCAAGCAAATGTATTTTACCCGTCTCGTAGAACATCCTAACCTCTCTTGCCCCGCTTCCGCTAGAAGCAACACCGCTAAAGCCCGCGCCTCTCTCTTTTAGCTGCCCAGATAAGTTGCGCGGACAGTACATACATGCGCGTGTCACTGAAGATCATTGCTTTCATGTCTGCTAAGTCAGTCTATCAAACAGCGTCAGATTGTCTTTAAGAACTGAGCGTCTACATATGATTTTGTGCAAAATGTCAAGCACCTCTTGCTATTTTTCATGGAATCTCTCCATATACGCCTTACGGCTAATGTTCTCTGCCTTTCAAGTAATGTATTTTAGAATAGATTCCAGGCGTTTCCGTTGTTCTAGATAACTTTTCGGTTTCCTATGCCCTGTGTTTTGCCTACATTCAGGGCAGTCCGGAAACTTATTGATTGCCCCTTGCACATATACTACTATATTATATATATACACTATATGTATATATTATATGTGAATTCATGAATATGTGAACTATTTCAGTTGATACTGTACAATATCTCCAAAACTAAGTGTTGTAGAAATAAATGTATTGAATAAAAGTTGTTTAATATTAATAATAATTCATAATAATTTATTTATTTAATCTGGCAGAGCTAAGGCCAGTAGGTCTTCTCTTCCGCCCAGCCAGACTCTAATTCTAATTAAATACATTTGCTTATATAGTTATTACATTAATATCTATATCATAAAACAACATGAAAGTAAATAATGAAAATTGGATAACTAATGTTAGTGTGACAATAATAAACATTGGTAAGAAATAGTTATAATAATAATAATAATAATAATAATAATAATAATAATAATAATAGTAATAATAATAATGAGATAATTTAGATATTTATCTGTGATATATATAACAATTAAACATTGAGAAACTTGAAACAGCTATTATTGTTAACAAGAATTGTTAGAAAAATATCTCGTCAGCCTATTCTTAAATTGGTTTGATGTCTGACAGTCCCTGACATTACTCGGAGGGAATTCCAAAGTCGAGGAACAGCCACAGTGAAAGAAGATGAATACGAGGATGTTCGGTGGGAGAGAATGGATAATATTGAGGAGTGTTGTGATCGTGTGTCTAGGTTATGATGGGTGGATAAATTTTGAAAACGAGACGCAAGATAGACAGGAGTGGAGAAATGCAATATGTGAAAGAGAAGGGAAAGACAGTGGATTTTCCTACGATCTTCTAGACGGAGCCAGGACAACATTTCGAGGGATGGTGTTACGTGATCAGCCCGGCGAATATTGCAGACGACGCACATATTATGAACACGTTGTAGTCTCTGCGCCGAAGTAACGCTTAGGTCAGTAAGCAGAATATCACAGTAATCGAAGTGGGGCATCATGAGTGTTTGCACTAACATTTTTTTCATGGAAAAGGGTAGAAAATTCTTCAATCTTCTAAACGAGTGGATTAATGAGAATACTTTTTTGCAGGTTTCTGCAACTTGAATGTTCCAATTTAAACTTTTATCCATATAAATACCTAGATTCTTTACTGATTCACTGAACGGAATTTCGGTGCCGTGTATTTTAATCGGGGACAAATTTGGTATGGTAATAGTGCTTAACAAACGTGAATGACCCACAATGATTGACTTTGATTTTTCTGGATTTAGTTTAAGTCGGAATTTCCGTGTCCATGTCCAGATTGAGTTCAGATCGTCATTAATTTTAGTTATTGCATCATTTATTTCGTCAGTGTGGAATTTTATGTATATTTGAAGGTCGTCTGCATAGAGATGGTGTCGGCAGTACTTTAGAGATTCTGATATGTCATTGATATAAATTGTAAATAGTAAAGGGCCAAGAACTGATCCCTGTGGGATCCCTGACGTCACTGCTTGCCAAGAGGAAGAACGATTTCCAGCTATCACACTTTGTTGGCGGCCATTAAGGTAAGAGGCAAACCACAGGACAACGTGTATTATGGGGGAAAGTAAATGCTATTTGTCGTGTTTTATTTGGAGGACGTTGTGATGGTTATTTTAGGGTCAATTTAATTTTTTTAAATATGAACCTACATTTTTATGTTGTTTTCTCATTCCTCATAAAAAAAACTAAACAACTTTTGTATGAAGCACTTTGCGATTGTTCTTACACTAACGTAAATAACAACAAAAATTATGAATAGCTGTGTACGAAGAGTGCAATGAATGGTTGGACCCATTCGAAACAGTCCAGCATCACAGTAGGCGAGGAGGCAAAGACATTGTGTCCGTTGTTTTGTTTACTTTCCACGGTAGGACGGTTTCCTTGTATCTGTCGTTAGTGTACTTGCAGCCGCCTTCGAGTCCAGGTGGATCCACTGGTGGTACGTACAGTCACGGAAGAAAAAACTGGCCGATGTGCAGCAAAACTCGCAATGTTACTTATGCCGGTTTTGTTGTGATTATCACAGTTATAGAGCAGCGGTCCCCAACTCAGAGCACTGTGTCGTCATCAAGCCTTGCCCGCTCGCCCGCGGAAAGTCGTAGCAGGGCAGGTAAGACGTTCAGCGGCGGGACCAAAATATGAATTTACTGCATAGGTTTATGATTGTTTTCTGATGGAAAAAAGATACGGGCTGAATAGAAATAACTAAATGAACTATCATAAGCAATTTGAAAAAAAGACATTGTAGCCTATTTTCAACAAAGTTAGAAGTTAATAAATTTATAACTTTTATAAATGTAATACACATTTCATGTTAATTATTCGGGTAATGCATGACAATTACTGTAAATGTGTAAACTGCTTCTGTTAAGGAAAATGTTGAACGAAACACATAAAAATCCTGGGAATAATAACGCAGAAATTTAACTCCATTCAGTCCACTCAACATTGGCATTACCACTGATTTTTCGGGATTTGTTTAATTCTCTTTTTCCTCAGCAATTTCTCAACGATTGGAACTATTGTTTGCATAGTGCATAATGTTACAGCACATTTTAAATTGTGATCCGATAATTTGCTTCCATGACATGGCTTGTTTATCTTCATCATAGGAAAAAAAATTACTGTTCGCACAGATGGCCTACGTGAATCCAAAAAAGGATGTCTGTACAATCGGGGAAATCTAAGACATGGAAAGTTCATATAAAAGTCAGATAATGTCTTTTGTTTTGATTTTTATCCTTCAATTCACTATCGTAAAGTAAATCAATAAGTTCTAATTACAAATACTAATTGAAAATCAAATTGAAAATTTTCCTAGTCTTTAAATCTCGAATCAAATTTCTGGTGCTGATCGTCATGATGTGTGAAAATATTCTTCGAAATCCAAAGTCTTAAGAAACTAGTATGCCTATATCGTTGTTAATATTGAAAAATGTGCTGTAACTTATCCTTTTAGTTAAGATAACGTTCCATAATTAAAGGTGGTTTATATTAAACGCCTTCACTCTGTCATATAACTGTGTAATAATCTTGTTGTTACCATGTAGAAAACAATTTAAAGCATTCAGATAATTCCATTAAGAAGGCAAGTTCACAAATCCATTTTTTCATTCTTCACTTATGATACAGACTTTTCTTCTTCCTCCGTGAACGATGATGTTGTTGTGTATATCAATTCTCGATGCCCGTGCGTCCTACTTTAAACGGTTCAAACCTACCCGCGCAAACTAGAGTCGCTGCTTTCTCTCTCTCAGAAAGCAGGTTGGCTCGCTTTTTTCCCTCTTGTGAGGGAGAAAGCAAAGATCGTGCGGCGACGAGTCACGTTGGCAATAGAAATACCCCCAGGCACTGTGACGTCAATGGCGTCCTCAACCACCATTGTTCCGAGGGGTATAAATATAACGCATCTCCGCGACTTCAGTCACTCCCTAACAATATCTACTTTTGTTGATCGATGGAAGTATCATAGAGCCAATTGGCTAGTATATATCCATCGATTCATAGAGTCATTCAACCTAAGAGCCAACTGGCTAGTCTCTGATATTGAGACAACTCATCCTGCCTAAGGTTTTTCCGTGGTTTTCCTAACGCGCTAAGACAAATGTCGGGATGAGCCCTAAAAGAAATGGGCCACGGACCTGCACTCATATCCTCATTAATCTCCCTAATTACTTTAAATTAATTAACTAATTACATCTCTCTCCCCTCTTCGTAATTGAGCCATCATATAGCCAAATGCCTTGTCTCAAAATTGAGACGATTCAACAAGGCTCATGACAACAATCACCTCCTACATAATAGCCAAATTGGCTAGTCTCTTATATGAGACAACTCATCCTGCCTAAGGTATTCCGTGGTTTTCCTCAGGCGTAAGACAAATGTCGGGATGAGCCCTATAAGAAATGGGCCACGGACCTATATGCCCTTCCCCATATATATTCCACCCTTATTATAAAAGATGTATGCCCTAGTTCAGATAATATAAGTAGTCTATTAAATATACGAGGTCACTCAATAAGTCGCAAATTGAAAGGACAGGGACCTCTCAAATTGCAGATTAGATTTCACGGCGCTTCTTCCGACGGCCTTCACATGCTTTGTCATCGAACAACAGATGACGGCGTCTTGCCATCCTAACGGCAAACACCAGCCAACTCCTCCTCGCCCCGTTCCGTGATCACTTGATCAATCTCAGCCCCCCTCGCGTATGTGGTACCTAAGAGGTTACGTCCAATTTCGGCTTCCCCTTCAAAATTTTCTAGAGCTCCTTCAGAGGAGCAGCGTAACCTGGAGTGAGACTAGTGGCCAACAGGCTTGGAGTTCACATATTTAGTTTTGTACAGCCCCCAACCCCTTGCAAGGACGCGTTTTGCGTACCTTTTAAATTTTCCTCCCAATTCTCCTTCGATTTTTCGAAAATTTTCGACTTCAGTCACTGGTTGTCTAGATGGCAAAGAGGCCGCTCTAACGCGTCCTCCGTCACTAGCAGCAGTCTTCCAACCAGGCCTACGCTATGGTTGTCTTTTGTTCGGACGTGCCTACACACGGCCACCACTCCGGGAACAGGAAGCCAAGTTGCGCCCCTGTCTCCTGTATTCTTTCCTACACCAGCCGAATCTTCCTCACTTCTTACGTATTCTAAACTTATTTTATTCTAGTCTCGCTACAAGCCTCATCACCACCTCCAACCAGCACACTTCTCTCCCCTGATCACCCTTATCTCTCACCATCCTGACTTCGACTCCCAGCTCTTATCCCGGCTTGTTCGATTAAACACAACCATCTCCTCAGCCCCCCTCTAGAGTCGGTAAGTCGCGAGTGCGCTCTGTTGATCCGTCGATGATAGAGGTCACCCTTCCAAGATCTCATTATAACAATTTACTCATTATACCCTACCACAAGACATCTTTATATTCTTCATCCTATACAGTTTCAGTTGCTAGAAATTGGAACTCGCTTCCGAGTGATATAAGGGGTTGTTGGACAATAGCTTCATTTAGGTCAAAATTACATAAATTCTTACTTAACAGATGAATTGCTGATTAATATTTGTTACTTATAATGAAACTAACATCTGTCCATTATTATTATTATTATCTTTAATTTCTCTAAATAGATTTACAAAACCTCTAATGACAATTACATTAATATTCTCATTATAGAAATAGAAATATATATATTCTCCCTGTAACATAGTCCTAGTAAGCTTATATTAAATTAATTTTCATCATTTTACTAGCTATCTCAAATATTAAATTAATTATAATTCATTGAATTAAATTAGCTCATAAATTAAGTTACTACTTTACCTTATAGATTTATCTAAATTTAAATAAATGTGTAGTGAAGATTATTGCTGGAGAACCTTTTAAGTGTAGTGAAAATATTTGTAATTTAAATTTATGTATTGTATTGATTAAGGCTGGTTGAGTGGAAGAGAAGGCCTTATGGCCTTAACTCTGCCAGCGAAAATAAAACATTATTATTATTATTCCCCGCTCCTGAAGTCGGTAAGTCGCACAGTACGCTGTGTTGATCCTCCGATGCCAGGGGCTTGTTCTCGAAGTCGGTAAGTCGCACAGCACGCTGTGTTGATCCTTCGAACTAGAGAACTAACCTTCTACCTCATTCCCTCTCTCTCGTTATCCTGCCCCCCCCCCACAACACACCTGAGAGCAAGCCGATTTTCCCCAAGCACTCCCCTTACCCCCACCTCCCTCTCACTCAAATCGTACTTTACTATCACCCATCATAACTCTTCCCGCATAGAAGCCTCAGGGCGAAATTCTAAATTATCAATATCACGACCCCCGTTACCCCTACCACAGGACTAGGAGGGAACCACAATTATACTTTCTTTGTTAGCTATTTCTGTAATAAACAAATGTTACTGTAAAAACAGTCTTTCCTTTACACTTCACCAGAGTTCCTTATTATCATCCCACCCACAAGCGACAGCCATCTTGTCACGTCACTCCTGTTTCCCCTCACCACATCAACAACACGTCGGAGAGTGAAACGACTAGGAGTACGGCGTACGACAATGTTTCCACCCTCAGTACAAAGAACCTATTCAATAATTTGCCACGACTAAGTCACCGTACTTTACTATAATATGACAGATCGCCTTACTCGCTATTGCATTCATCAAGAAAGACTTAAATTGACAATGAGCGAGACTTTTCGATATAATTGTGTTGGTGGTTTTTCCAACTGGACTACTTCTATAACACCATTTTCATTTGTTTTGCACATGATTTCTGTTGGTGTACAATGTAGTGAATAGAAATAACTTCATGGGATACATTAACGCTTTTCACTTCGTCCCTTAGAGAGATTGGCTTTCGGAATGGTTTTATTTACATTCTACAGTATTCTGTAGGTTATGCAGAGCCGGAGTTAGGTATAGTGCCGCTCCTAGGCAGTGCTAGATTTTGCCGTCCCCAAATCCCAAAAACAGTTTATGAACAGCTATTATACAGTTGACGTTCAGTTAAAGTTATTTTTAAATGAAATGTTACAATTCAGAAAACAAAATGTTAAATGTTATGATTTATTTAACGTCGCTCGCAACTGCAGAGGTTATATCAGCGTCGCCGGATGTGCCGGAATTTTGTCCCGCAGGAGTTCTTTTACATGCCAGTAAATCTACTGACATGAGCCTGTCGCATTTAAGCACACTTAAATGCCATCGACCAGGGCCGGGATCGAACCCGCAACCTTGGGCATAGAAGGCCAGCGCTATACTAACTCGCCAACCAGGTCGACTTCAGAAAACAGTAAATTACTGAAATCAAAATAAATGCATCTTACTTGTGAATTATAAAGACTTTCTTCGGACTTTCTTCACAGAGAAAGCAATGATGGTATTATCAAAGTCAATCTGACGAAACATATCAGACTCGAAGCAAAGAAACATAATACTCAAACTTATTCATTGTTGAAACAAAATTTATTTTTGAAAGGCAGGCTGTGGTTTTTTTAAGCATGGTTTCTGTTTGTGTATAATTTTTACGAGTATTTCTTACTTCGACAGGAGTATAAAATAAATTGAAAAATAAACTCCAACTCTTTACAGAATATACCTTTCACATCGAATTATATAGTGAACATACTGAAAAGGATTAAATAGTATTGTTGATGATATAGGCCAGTGTTTCTTAAATTTTTTTGGAGTGGGGACCACTTTTTTAAGTCAGAACAGTTCCGAGGACCACCTTACTCTTGTTCCCTTTGAAAGCAAAGCATATTTTAATACCAGTATAATTTAAAACTGAATTAATTAATTAAAATTAATTTACTTCGTTTAACTTTATATTAGTATTAACTAATTAAGTTAATGTTAATACAAAAAAATTCATTTTAGATTTTTAATAAATCAAGGTATTAGAGTTTGGACAATCTTTAACTTATAAACTAAACAAACAAAATAAATAAATAAATAAATAAATAAATTGTTGGTATTCTCATTAATGAGATGGATAAGCCTGCCGATTCTTGCGCAGTTGTTCTATATTTTTATATATGCTGGTAAGCTTAAGTCAGAGATCGTTACATACATAGAGTCTATTTCGGTACTTTGTTTTTATTAGAGTTAGTGATGAAAACCCTTTCTCACACACATACGTAAAAGCAAACTGAGTTATAATCTCTAAAGCACCACTGTACAGTTCAATATATTATCTTTTCACTTGTGTTGAGGTCCAGAAATTAACCATACTTTCTGCTTGGAATTTCATTTTAAGTCGAGAGTTCAATTAACTGTTCTCTTTCACTCAACGAAAGTTTGTTATTTTCAATATCAAGGGATCGCGAACCCATGAAAATTCGTCATATTTACATGGAAAATAAGTTTCAAATTGTGACCTCAGACTTTCGAGATGCGAACGTATGTCATTGCATAATTTTTTCTTCTGTCCTTTTTTAAGAACCACAAGGGCAGACCTCGGGGACACAGGTGGCCCAAGGACCATAGTTTGAGAAACGGTGATATTGGCTATTATATTGTGAATGTAACTGAGAGTTGTGGTTACTATTCATAGCGATAAATAGCTAATAAACAACAATATGCAATTTGATTTCCAACACTGCATTCTTGTTCATACAAGCAGTTAAATTTAAGCAGTTTCATAGTATAATAATGTCATACCGGCATTACAATATAACTATGCAGCTGCACACTTTCCTTTCACTCTTGCCACGGCCGCGACAATGTGATAACAAAACAATATCTGACTTCCACAAGGTGTTCAAGAAGAAACTTCAGAAAAGATTTACCAACATGTGTTTTAAAAATAAATTTCATTGTAAAATAAAAATGAAAAGGGGAGAGAAAGAGAGAGAGAAAATGCAGCCCCCTGGAAATTGCCGCCCTAGGCAACTGTCTGAGTTACATAGGCCTGAATCCGGCACTGAGCCTATGTGTATATTTGCAACGTTTGTTGTGTTTTAGTCAACATACTGAAAGTTGTTTTGCCATTGGTTTTGCCATTGCGGGTATGAGGACTGTTGTTAATGTTATTTTCATCCCCTCTGTTCGTCTCTCTTCACTCTACAGACATACTATGTTTATGGTTGTCATAAACTGTATATTTCGTATTCTTTCTAGAGTCCTAGGCACGTGACCCTTTCCAGCCCCACTAACAGAATTTGTCTATAAATAGCCACAACCACTACGAAAACCATCATTAGTATTTCAGTTCCATAGATATGGACGTCAAAGCCAAAGTAATTGCACTGATCGAGGAAGGCCGATTTAGCACGGCTCGAGTTGGAAAACGCTATGGAGTTGCGACTAGAACAGCGTCCAGGTGGTGGGCGCAGTATCAAGAGCGAGGTTACATAACTCGTAAACCTGGTAGTTGAAGACCCAAGGCATCAACATCACAACAAGATCTTATGTTAATAGAACGTTCGAGGCGCTTTCATTTTATACTTCTAAAATATTTGTGGCCGGCAGGGAATTTCCTGCTTCCAACAGAATGCTAGTAAAAGGCTCAATAGTGCCAACGTTGTGCTGAGAAGAACAGCGGTGAAGGAAGTTCTGACTGAAGACCATCGAATTGATCGTGTCACATTTTGTCGAATTCATACAACTATCCATGGAAAGAGGTCATCTTTTTGGATGATGTGTTTATGAACTATAGCAGGCCAGTGCACGTATATCGACAGAAACAATCCAAGAGATTTGACCCTGAATATTTGTGGTCCAGAGACAACGCAGTGGTCATTTGTCCGTTCGGTGTGGTACGGATTTCTGGTTATGGTGGCGGTGCACTATGGAGGATTCATGGGCATATGAATGAGCATCAGTACACCAATAAACTGGAAAATGTGATGCTACCTAGTGTTCGTGTGTTTAAGCCCGAAAACAAAATAAAATTCCAACATGACTTGTCTTCGATACACACATGCGTCGCCGTGCAGCGGTGGTTCAACATTCACAGGGACGATGTCGAGAGGTTCCATGGGTGCCAAGAAGTCCTGACTTAAATTCCATAGAAAATGTGTGTACGGAAGTGCAACGCAATGTTACTGTGTAACTACAGAGTCGGTGTCCTAGGATTGCAGATGAATTGTGGAATCTCACTGCAGATGTTTGGGATGATGTTGCAATGTCAGATAGATACAGTAGGTCTATATCCAAAGCCTTGTTAATTCTGTATGTAGAAGAATGGATGCAGTGATCAATGTCAACAGTTTATGGATAGGCTATTAAGTCCAGAAGAAAACTGTTGTATATAACTAGAACTACATAGGTATAAGAACATTTTAATTTGTGATATAAAGAACATTCAGTATTAATTATTTTACTTCAGGAATGTATTTTTCTTTTCTTTTTTTAGAACAAAAATAAACACTGTGGGCCGTATTCATAGACATTCTTAGCGCGGGCTTTCGGTGGATGATCAGCGAACTAACGTTTTTCGTATTCATAAACCAGTGTCAGCGATATGATATGATATGATATATGATATGATATGATATGATATGATATGATATGATATGATATGATATGATATGATATGATATGATATGATATGATATGATATGATATGATATGATATATGATATGGTATGATATGATATGATATATGATATGATATGATATGATATGATATGATATGATATGATATGATATGAATCCTGTTTAGCACGCTCGTAGCCGGGGCTAGCGAAATGTCTATGAATAGCACCCTGTAGCTTAAATAATAGAATAAATAAATAGGTTCTAGTAAACACTAGAATCACTTATATAATCAAACGTTTTCCTAAATTGCACAAAAATTATTTCTAACTAACAAATATATTTGTATTTCTCTTCCCTCATTACTAATTGTTTACCGAAAGTAATTTATAGGTGTTTATTTATTTCAATTTAACTGAATGTTCACTTACATTATTTTTATTGGATTATCTTAATCAATTTATATTTATTCTACTTTAACTAACTGTTCACGTCTATATCATCTTGCCATTAAGTTCGTATGAATTGTATCTATCTCAATTTTGTGTACTCTTCGTCGTATGTTTTGCCAGGAAAATATTAAAGTAAAAATAAACCATAAATAAACGAAGTATCGTATGTCTATAGAGTAAAGAGAGACGAACAGAGGAGTTGATAATGAAATCAATAACATTCCTCGTACTGGTAAAAACAATTAAATAACAAATTTCTGTACATCGACAAAAACACGAGAGTTTCAACCTTATAGAATGTGAACAGAAACAGTACGAAAGCCTTTCTCTCCTAGTCCAGCAACTTCGAGTAAACAGTATTCTGTACTGTGATAATCACAACAAAACCGGCATAAGTAACATTACGAGTTTTGCTGTTCATCGGCCAGTTTTTTCTTCCGTAACTGTACCTACAATTAGTAACCGAGTACCGAGTAACAACCATCAGTTCCATGCAAGTCGTTTAAAGGCCAATTCACATTGAAAATTAAACATAACCGTAACATAAACACAGAAGTTTGCCCCCAGGCTACCAAATGGGATCATTCACAATGATTCACATAAGCATTGACATAAACAGTACCGTAAGACGTTTACATGAAAGTTTGCAAACTGCAAACTTTCATGCTTATGCTTACATGATTTGCAAACAACACAATCGTGAAGCGCTGAAGTATACGACAGAATATGAGGAAATGGCGTCGTTGTTATGTTTCCATGGTTACCAAGTATGTTTGCTGTTATGTTTATGTTCCCATCGTGAATGATACTATGACTTCTTGATTTTACTGTAACGTTAAGTTAACGCTTACATGGGGATCGTAATTCACTGTAGCTAGCACCGCAACTTCCCCATTTTCGTCCGTAGCGGTTCTTCTGCGCCTCCCTTTCTTTGGCTGGACACTGCCTTCTTTGGAGAATTGTTTTATCACACGATAAAATGAAGCTTTTGATGGAGTTCTTCTATCAGGAAACCTTTCCACATACACAAGAATAGCTTGTTCCACATCTCTCCTATATTCCCCGTAAACGAGAATCATTTCCACTTTTTCTTGTTGAGAAAGTAGGTCCATTGCAACCCACAGACAACTGAGTACGCTTCAAATGTGCATGGAACTGATGGTTGTTACTCGGCAATCGCTAATTGTAGGTACGTACCAACAGTGGATCCACCTGGACTCGAAGGCGACTGCAAGTACACTAACGACAGATACAAGGAAACCGTCCTACCGTGGAAAGTAAACAAAACAGCGGACACAATGTCTCATTGCCTCCTCGTCTACTGTGATGCTGGACTGTTTCAAATGGGTCCAACCATTCATTGCACTCTTCGTACACAGCATTCATAATTTTTGTTGTTATTTACGTTAGTGTAAGAACAATCGCAAAGTGCTTCATACAAAAGTTGTTAGGTTTTATGAGGAATGAGAAAACAACATAAAAAATGTAGGTTCCTATTTTAAAAAAATTAAATTGACCTTAAAATAACCATCACAACGTCCTCCAAATAAAACATGACACATGGCATTTACTTTCCCCCATAATATCAAGCAACTTTTATTCAAGAAATTTATTTCTACAACACTTAGTTTTGGAGATATTGTATAGTATCAACGTAAATGGTCCACCCCGTATACACTATATACAGGGACATCATTTTATTTTTACTTCAATTTTTATTGTACCTGTGTTTTTGAATGTACTTCACTCCCACCCCTTCTACTAGTAAACCTCCAACCGTTCACGACACAGAGCCGAGGACGCGTAAGCAGTACTGAGTTACTGAGTATAGTACGTTCCAGAAATATGTTCGCGTTTTCCAGTGACGAAAGAGCTTTCAATATTGAATCATATTTTCGCACAGGTACTGTCGTCCGTTTGCCTACGTCGCATCCCGGTTTCCCCCACCTGTTTCAGTTCGCCCCTCTGTAAAGTCCAGTAGCTGGGCTATCTTAGCTCTTTTCTGGAAACATTAATTTCTGTTAGGAATTGGACGTCTACGTAATATTATACAAGTGTTTAAAATAACTTAAATAAAAGGGCTTCGTTAAGTAATTAATTGTCCCGTGACCCTGCGACAAAACCACTTGAACGGACAGTAGATAGCATTTCTGAGTAATTTTATCTTTTCGGATCGGGCAGAAGTGAAGATTGAATTTACAGTACATAAGGTACTCTTTTACAGAGTTGGTACAGAATTATTTCAACATGAGTTACTCGTACGAAGGACGAAACTGGTAATTGGAATTAGGTACAATAGTCTATAATGTGATAATATGCACAAAAGAACTGAAGTCTGTATCGAAATGAACGGCCACCATTTTCAAAAATGTGTTTAAATATCCATATTATAATTATTTTTCAATTTAACTTCATTCTCTATATTTTACGCTAATGTGCTGTAACAGTACAATATACAATGCATAATTAATACTTCCGAATGGATAGCTCAATTCGTGAGTAAAACCACTAAGTGTTAATACAGTACTGTATTTTGATTAAACAAAAACCTAATGAAAATTATCAAACTCAAAATTGTGATATTTCCTAGTTTACATAAATGGATGAACTACTTTTCTGCCCTCCTATACCTAGTAAAGTGATTTGTATTTTACTCCAGTATCATCGAACTCCAGTCGTGGAAGGGGTAGCAAACGGTGTTTCCTGTTTCAATCGTTAATAGAAAGGTATATCCAGATTAATATTAAAAATGTTAGTAAAAATAAAATGATGTCCCTGTATATATTATATGTTAATTCATATTTTTGAAAATACTCAATAAATTATGTACAAATTATAAATTATGTGGCAGTTATTATACTTTGCAATCTTAAAAAACAACTGTAACACATTACTGAAATATTGATTCGGAAAAATGGCACTTAGGGTATATTGATTCAGGCATCTCTAATTTCGGAATTATGTTTGAGAAACCTTCAGAAATAAAATACATCAGAAATGAGACCATATTGGAAATGCGGTATTGGAACTGAAAACCATACGGAAATAACGTTCTTCGGAATTCTGAATTCAGAAACGCCCGGGAATCGATGAGATGATTTTGTTCGTCAAACTACTGCGTGGGAAATTAGCTGAGAGTGGTGAGAGACATCCGCTGGATCCTTTCCTAACTTAAATTCCAACATCAAACACAGTCCACCTCGTAATAAAGCCATTTGAAGATTAAGTAGTTGAAATGTGGTTTGCTTGTAACTAAAACATATATATTATAATCAACAAATAACATTAAAAATATATGTGTGACTTGATTAGTTATTATAAAGTTTGTATATCGAGTAAGAAAGAGAACGTAACAAGAAAAAATACAACTAACAAAAGTATCTGTGGCTTATAAATCTAAAGGGCGAAGGGCTTTGAAGCTGTATGAAAAAAAAGAGTGAGTGAGCAATATAGTAAAGTCGAAACTATCTAATGAGCTTATCTTCTAACGTAAGGGAAAGAAAAAGGAGAAGAATATCAAGAAGAGGAAATGAAGACGAAAACGATAAAGATGATGATGATGATGATGATGCTGATGAACAAAAAGAAGACGATCAGAAGAAGGTGGTAATATTAGGTTATACCAAACTTACAGTACCACAAAAAAAAAATACAGAAAAAGAGGACTGGTCTTACCTATATTAAATAAAACGTAAAAGTAAAAAATAAAACGTAATGGGACGTACTCGTACGTTATCAATAATAATGTTTTCTCTGACATTCGGTTTCTAGATAATATTTTAACTTTATCGTGGGTAAACTTCTGACATTTACAAGCCATTAAATGCTCAACACGACAGACTAAATCAGTTCTGATAAATTGCTCATTAACAAGAAATACAACACTAGGATTGTCTTATAAACCCTTAAGTTACACAAGTCGTATTTTATGGAAATAAATCATATACAGTAAGATTAAGCTATGAAATGCAGTAAGTAAACTAATAAAAGAATAAAGATTTCAAAATTATTTTAAAAAATGTAGTCGACATAAAATACCTTCTTGAAAATGGAGTTCTATAAACTGGGTAAAACCAAAATATCAAGAAATATGAAATTATTTTTATTATTTAATTGATAAGCGCATTCTAACCAATATTTTAAAAATGTTATAACAAACTTCTGACAATTTTCAAAGCGTTAAGTGTATAACATGACAAGTCAGTCATATTAAGGGGAGACTGTACTTCCATATCTTAAAATGTTAAATTCCTCAATTTTGGGTGCACTTTTCTCAGAAGTTATAAAAGACATAAATGTAGAAAAAATAGGGCGTGTGTAACATATCTTTACGTATACAACCGGATAAATAAATTTAAAATTCCACTGAGCGGTTAGCAAAAAAAAAAAAAAAAAAAAAAATTATAACATTTTTTACATTGAAAATTATTACAAATTAGTTTTTTTTTTATTTTTTGCTGAAGATAGAAATAAACTTAATTATTTAGCCTACTGTGTAAAATGCCATCACATTGATATTGCATATTAATTTCAGCCTTCTCGGTACAATACTTTCTGAGAAAAGTGCACCAATGTCACAAAAAGAATAAATTGCAGAAAATGGTGTCAAAGTTTCCATATCATGCAATGTTAAATTTCTCAATTTTGGGAGCACTTTTCTCAGAAGTGATAAAAGAGACAAATGTAGGAAAAATAGGAAATATGTAACCTACTTTTATTTATACAATCGGCTAAATAAATTTAAAATTCCACTGAGCGGTTGCCAAAAAAATTCATTGATAACATATTTTGAATTAAGAATTACTACAATATTTTTGCTGATTCCATTTCATACAATATTCTGGCCACGAGACATAATCATATACTTTGTCTTTTCGCGATTTACTTCCAAACCTATAGCTTTACTTTCTTCAAGTAAAATTTCTGTGTTTTCCCTAATCGTTTGTGGATTTTCTCCTAACATATTCAAGTCATCCGCATAGACAAGAAGCTGATGTAACCCGTTCAATTCCAAACCCTGTCTGTTATCCTGAACTTTCCTAATGACATATTCTAGAGCGTGAGAAATACAGTCATCCAAGAAAAATATAAAAATACGGCCGACAGACATTAAATCGTTTAGAGAAGACAGAGGATACACCAACAAAGTGATTATGATTATTAGCCTATAAATATTTGCCTTAGACGAAACAAAAAGCTCTAATAGTACATCGAATGTGCAAGCTTTCAAGAAAAGTCACAAGATAAATTACTGTACCGTGCGGAGAGTTGATAAGAGTCCAAATGGAGGTAGTAGAAAATCCGTATCAGACGATTCATACGCTTTACATTTCACACAACAAAGCCGGGATCGATTCCTACAGAGCCTTTCAAAGGGCGAACGTGCAATGCAGTGGCTATTTGCATATCGTATATCGATAATGCAAATTGTGCACCGGTTTTCGATTATGCTGCTTGACTTGATGACGCATCGTCATGGAAGGGGTACCAGCCTATTACGTAGCTTGATACAACCAGAACCATCACCAAGTTTATGTCCCAACTTATGCAACGTCTTCGTATATTATTACTGGTGACGACCAGGGAAATGATAAGAAATGGAATATATTTTTCTACCAAAGAGGAAAAGAGATTCAAATCGAAACCCTAAAGACTAAGTTCACAAGCTTCAACAGTACATTTCTGCACTCCGGCTTCGTTGGGTATGGGTAGTTCTCTGAAATGAACGAAAAGCAGAACACACATTCTGGCCTGCTTATAAAGAACCTGATATTTGTTACCTACATTAATTTTCCATAGCAAATCAGTGCGTAAAACTTAAGCTGAATGGGTCAAGACTCACGTGAATGAATATGAATAGATATCTCCCTCGTGTTTGAAAGATATTATAAAGTAATAAACAGAGCTAGGAAGTTGGTACCAAAACTGTTAAGGTGTGTGAGCTCGAACTATATCTCTACCTAATGAAAAGTGTAATAGTGCTGCTCTCAATGTCAGTGAACCAGAACGACAAACTCATGTAGTACAGCCAGGTAACAAAACATGTGCTCCAATCGTCCACGGTCTTAGAACAAGAAAATAAACGAACAATACAAAAACAATAATTTGTAATTATGAACTTCGTATTTTCCAATCTAAAATAATTTATCCATACATATAAATATAACATACAAAGTATACAATTATGTCCCTAGCATCATTATAAAAAGCAGTGTACATTTTCATTTTATCAAAAGAAATACTCTTTCTATGTTCAGAAAAAAAAATGAAAACAATATATGTACTCTGAAAATATTCGTTTTACGTCACCATACGTTACTGGAACAAATCTCAAATATGGTACAGTATTTCTTACTATCATCAGGTGAACAACAACTTTGTGAATCTAATAGTGTATCTCGTATGTGGCACATAATATTGAACCCATAATTGTTTTAAAGAAAAATTTTCTCGTAAAGATTAATTTTTGGTTCTACAGAATATATCTGTTATGGTAACAATGATTATTAGAGAAGAAAAATTCGCTCCGGCGCCGGGGATCGGGACTAAGAACCCGGGTTCGATCCCCGGCGCCGGAGCGAAATTTCTCTTCTAATAATAAAAAATTTTTCACTTCCATTGTAATAATAGCTAGGAAGTTCGTATTGTAATTCCGATGTTGAACTTGGACTGTAACGCAACCGAATGCATAACAGCACGAGAAATTAACATTTAACGAAGAATAATCCGGGAAAAAATAAACGTGTTACACACTTCTGTTTGCATAATTATTTAATAACAGATGAGTTTACTTTTTTGGAATCATGCATAATATTAACATTATGTAAGTAATACAATAACAACAGAATAGCTCACTTTGTTCAGAACCTAAACTTTTAATATAAGTTAGCAATATTCTTCACGACCACAGAATAATAGTATGCGTTGCTTGTGAACTGCGTATCATCTGTAGCGAACGGGAGCAGGCCGAAGCGCGGATGATATCTATATTCCTCGCTGTACTCAACTGGAATCTACTGTTTTGGTACGAATTTCCTACCATTGATAATAAAATTTCGTGTAGACGCAATATTCACATTTTATTGGCAATACACATTGCAAGACGAAATGAAATTCTTAAATTAGTTGAACCTAAATGTTTCACATCTGCTGCTTTACTACACAGTACAAATTATGGTCCACGTCTATATAATTCGATAATAAAATTTCATCCAGAATTGACTACTTTAAGCAATGAAATTTTCAGATCCAGAATTAAAAAATTTATATGACAGACTTCCCTGTATTTATATTATGTACCATGTATTGTAAAACAAGTTTATTTCTATTCTAAGTATATTTTTTCTATTTTATCTTGGTTACTATATCAACATGACCTGCACTAATTATACTACTAATAATAATTTAATATTAATCCACCAATCTCAACATCGTCTCTTTTTTCACTCAGTTATTACTAGTATCATTATTTACTAATTTTATTATCATTTTTATGTGAGCTTTTTTCTTAAGTATTTTGTCTACAAAGTATGTATATCTATGTGACGGAACTGTCCCCGAACACGAGCTTTGCTCTTTCGGGGTATTTTAATGTAACGTTTTTATGTATATGTTATTATTAAATAAAATCTAAATCTAAAATCTAAGAGAAGAATAAATGACAAACGGACAGTTAGCTGAAATCTGTATTGGACAGAGATAATGTGTGGCGGAACTAGTTTATTTTCGGTATTATTATTCAAAGTCGTCTGTAGGCCTATCATTGGTTCCATGAGCAACTAGAAACTGTTGCACCGTATCATTTTTCCAGGAGATAAAATTACGATGAAGGCTTATATAAAAAGAATTCAATTCAACGATAACGATGTAGCTTCTTTCACTTGACAGTGATGCTTAAATCTTCAGGAATTAACTAATAATAATAATAATAATAATAATAATAATAATAATAATAATAATAATAATAATATGACCGGAAGTTAGTTCAATTTGTCGTTGATGAGTGTGGAGTTTGATCCCCTTGAGATTTTTTTTAGTAAATTTAATTTTCGCCTGATACTTTTGTTTCCCCTGCCATTTTGTCTTTACTATGACCTTCCTCGAGTGCAGTTGGGCGTTCAAAGAAGCCACGGAACTGATACCATCTTATTTTATTTTACGAAGAGAAGCCCAAAGCTTTGTACCGTATTCTGAGACTTATTGTGCTTACCAATTCTTTTCATAGGGATAATTACACTGAACAACAAATTTTTACTTTTTGTCTTGCTCCGAAATAGAAATATGTGAATATTACTAATGTGTGTGCCCTAAATCTGAATTTAAAATCCAAATTGCCCCACCACGTACAATTTTCCGTAGAAAATGGATTGAATTTTTTGACAAGATTTATTTGTTTTTAATTTTTCACTGCTACTGATAAAATTACAACATACTACGGATTCAAAATTCCTCATAATACTTGAAAAATGTGTACTAGATACAAAAATGATGTTACATAGGTTAAAACAAAACAATAAAAATATTTTATGCATATAATGAGAAAAATCTCGGAATTTGAACTTACATTTAAAATAATTTTTGGATGACTTCTGTTTATAACTAGACCTGAGACTGTCTTTTACAAGGAACCAACAATAGTCTGCAAGCATGCTGGATGATCAACTTTCCATATCAGGTATTTCTTGATGAAATCTTACCTCTCCAAATTTAGGAGGAAAGAAATCCAAATGAGAATGTAAAAAGTATATTTTGAGAGACATTACACTCCATTTTGTCATATGCACTTGACATGGTTTCCACAACAAGTTCTATGTAGTTCTCTGCCCTAGAATTTCCTAGGAAATTTGAGCTAACGTCTTTGAAAGCGCGTGATACCATTCTTTCTGTAACGGAAAGTTTTTCCTCAAACAAAGGCTAAGCCATAACTTTGTGAATTTGTGGACAGATGAAAATGCCCACTTTAATTGCCGTCGCTCAAACTGGTAAACTTTTCCTTTAAATATTGAAAACTACACCCTTGTTTGTTCATTACATAGACTTCACTTTGAACTGTTATGAAATTTACTTAATAGAATGGGCCAATATCAGTTTATTTATTAGAAGTACAAAATAATATGCCAACAACCTCAAGAAACCGGAAATAACTCAAACTCATAAAATGCATTAGCTTTTGTTTTGGTTTATACCCCCAACCCGTGTCAGATGTTTCCTGAGGGAGCGCTTATCGAAAAGTGAAATCATAAATAGAGTTTAGAATCGTCAGGACATACGTGTGAGCAGGTGATAGTGTGACTATTTTATCATAAGTGCTTTATTTAAATTTTATCATGGGCAAATATTTAATTCGAAAAAGACATTCTGAATCAAATTCTGGCTAATTCAAATAATCTGAGAGAAACTTTCCTTTAGGGTTCACAAAAACGTACTGCGTTTCGTAAATATAGTGACGAATACTGCAATATGGTTTTATGTGGCGTGGAGATGAATATAAACAAAATACCGAGTGTCTTATATGCGGAAATGTTTTCTCAAACCAGTCGATGATGCCAAATAATCTAAAAAGACATTTAGATCAGCCGTTTTCAACGTCATACGTCTTATGTGAATCAGCATTTCCTACCTTGAAGACAGTGAATTCTAAACACAGAAACAGATTGCTGCATCTTGAAGATGATTTAGGTGTTGGCCTGTCAATCATAAGGCCACGTATACATAAACTTCGTGCAACCCACCAAACGTAGACTTTATATTAATTTAAATAGGTGAGTTGTATCGAACATCCAGCATAGATAGGTTGGAATTTTTGACACGTCTATTTTTTGTTAATGCTACTCAAGTTGCTTCTTGTTTTTTTTAGAATTTTCGATTGCATGTTAACATCGACCTATCTAAACACTTTAGCGCGGGCTTCCGGTGGATGATCAGCGAACTAACGTTTTTTGTATTCATAAACCAGTGTTAGCGATATCATATGATATGAATTCTGTACAAGTAATCATTCGATAGCCGGAGCTAGTTTAGCACGCTCGTAGCGCGGGCTAGCGAAATGTCTATGCATAGCACCCTGGATGTCCGCCACTACATAGAAGTTGTGATCAGTGCTTTTTTCTGACGGAACGCGCTGGAAAGGTGTTCCGGCATCTTTTCGTTGCATTTTTCATCATAGAAGTGAAATATGTCTGAGTATATTTTAATATACATTTTTTTTAATTCCGCCTAGACCTTGAAAGTCTTTGTTGAACGAAAAGGAGGATTTTATCATTATTATTAATAAAAACAAATACAGTAAGTGTGTCGCGATATCGTGGGTGTTCAGTAAAGTATGTCGTCAGTCAAAAAAGGTTGGGAACTACTGGTCTAAGTGGATAGAGTGTACTGATCCTGCCTGTGGTAGGTTTTATTTAATCCTTAAATCCATCCTTACCTAACGCAAGAATTACATACCAGGAATAAAAACGTTCACGCAATCCAAGGAATTTCATAAAATCTCCTATCGCTTTTTTCCATTACGCCTATTTCACTTTCTAGTAGCCTATTTTTTATTCTTCCGTTCCTTTCTTTCCTTCGTTGTCCCTTTCTCTCCTTCCAATTTTCCGTAGTTTCCTCTATTCCTACCTTTCGAAGCGAAAGCAGTATACCCTGAATATCGTGTTGTTTACTTTTACTTGTACTATATAGGCTACTGTGTTTCATGAAAGCATTATTCCTTTTTTGTTATTTTCGGTGTTACTTTGTTCCTGCTACAGGTTGCACGCAGAACATTTCACCCAGTTCAGCGAGATAAATTCTACAGATAACATTTACAGTCAGTCAGTGTGTCGCCTACTAGCTTTCGCTTTTCGTGGGAATGGAGTTCATACCCGGACAGACCCGGAGAGACCAACCAGCTGTGTCTCAGGCTTCCCCCAAGCAGTTCAGCTTAACCACATTATTGTTTCACAATTGCTCCAGTAACTATGCCTCATGAAATCATCATCCTGTCCACACCTGTGGAGTAACGGTTAGCGTGTCTGGCCGCAAAACTAGGTGGCCCGGGTTCGAATCCCGGTCGGGGCAAGTTACGTGGTTGAGGGTATTTTCGGTGTTTTCCCTCAACCCAATATGAGCAAATGCTGGGTAACTATCGGTGCTCAGACTCATTTCACCGGCATTATGACCTTCCTCTCATTCAGACGCTAAATAACCTAAGATGTTGATACTTACTTACTTGTCTTTTAAGGAACCCGGAGGTTCATTGCCGCCCTCACATAAGCCTGCCATCGGTCCCTATCCTGAGCAAGATTAGGCCTAATCCATTCTCTATCATCATATTCCACCTCCCTCAAATCCATTTTATATTATCCCTCCATCTACGTCTCGGCCTCCCTAAAGGTCTTTTTCCCTCCGGCCTCCCAACTAACATTCTATATTCATTTCTGGATTCGCCCATACGTGCTACAGCTCAAACGTCTGATTTAATGTTCCTAATTATGTCAGGTGAAGACTACAATGCGTGCAGTTCTGTCTTGTGTAACTTTCTCCATTCTCCTGTAACTTCATCCCTCTTAGCCTCAAATATTTTCCTAAGCGCCTTATTCTAAAACACCCTTAACCTATGTATGTTCCTCTTTCAAAGTGAGAGTCCAAGTTTCACAACCATAAAGAACAACCGGTAATATAACTGTTTTATAAATTCTAACTTTCAGATTTTTTGACAGCAGACTGGATGATAAAAGCTTCTCAACCGAATAATAACAGGCATTTCCCATATTTATTCTGTGTTCAATTTCCTCCCGAGTATCATTTATATTTGTTACTGTTGCATCAAGATATTTCAACTTCTCCACCTCTTCGAAAGATAAATTTCCAATTTTTATATTTCCATTTCGTACAATATTCTCGCCACGAGACATAATCATATAGGCCTACTTTGTATTTTCAGGATTTACTTCCAAACCTATCTCTTTACTTCCTTCAAGTAAAATTCCCGTGTTTTCCCTAATCGTGTGTGGATTTTCTCCTAACATATTCACGTCATCCGCATAGACAAGCAGCAAGATGTTGATACAGCGTCGTAAAATAATCTACTAAAAATTATCATAATCCTAGAAGGAGCTCAAACACCAGCCACTCTGGCGAAGTGTTAGCACACCGCTTGAGGTAGAACTGTAGACTTTGTGGATCATCACACGTCGCCGTCGTTCAGTTTTATGCTTGCAGCAAATAAGTCTCTTACTTCCTTCAAGGTTTTATGTGCAGTTACTTAATTACGAATAACGTACGTCACAAAATGCATACTTCCGTTGCTAAGCAATTTACGGTCACTATTTATGCACACTTAAAACTCCACATTTGAACCAGTGACCGATTCATTCGGACTTCGCAAGGCAGGGGGACAGATCCCCTGGGTGCAGCTGCACCTGCACCATGCCGCAACTCCTCTCCATTCACGTCCTTGGGGTCTCGTACACAAGTTGCTCGTAATGGTTTATTCAGGAAATTCCGATTACTGCAGCCATTAGTTCACTAATATCACGACTTGCATATTAACATTTATTATCTAGCGGAACAACATGTGTACGTACATAGCTATGTGTGCATCTCATTCATATATTTGTATATACAGTATGTATTATATTTTTAAAGTTTAAGTATATTTGATTCTTCCTAATATACATTTTGAAATTATTCACTGGAAAACACACTACAACATATAGGGTACAGCGGGGCTTTTTCGCTCACGGGGCTAATCCGCCCGAAATAAGAAATGTTGCAACAGTGCGTGACCTCCGCACAGAGTCAAGGTTGTTTTGCGTTTAGTATGAGCCTCTGTCTCTTGGCCGCCGTACATATCTATAGTAAAAGTGTTTTGTGTTCCATTGTTGGGAGAACAGAAGAACAAAGTCTAGAGGTAAGAGAACTGTGATTAATTTTTTCCATAGTTAAAGAATACAACCTTACAAATTAAGATGTACCATGCACAATAATGCGAATTTTTAACACTTATTGTTAGTATTATAAGAACACAGGTTATGCAGTGTGTGTAGTCACAAATATTGCTGGCTTTGTTCACAAATGTATAAATTTGGCGCGTCTTTCGAAATGTCTGCTTTTGGGGCTATTTCGCCTAGTAAACGCGGGGCTATTTCCGCTCACTAAAATAATTAGCTTAATTGGTGTTTTAATGCTAAATACTAAACAATATATGAGGTGTATAGTTCCAAAACCCGACATTTGCTTTCTAAGTGGTTTAGTGTTTCCAGTGTTGAGATGTGCAGGAAATTTTTATAATAGTCTTTAATAGTAAAGCTGAGGATAAAATTACATGTTTGAACTAAAAGTATGTATTTTTGTAAGAGTTATTAGATTATTAAATTTTGACATGTCGTGTTTTGGAACTAACTATTGCATATGCCGTATTTTGGAACTAACAATAAAATATATGTCGGATTTTGGAACTAACAATAAAATTTATGTCGGATTTTGGAAATTCTAATAACATTAGTTTCATTAAATAATCCACATTTTATACTAAAAAGCTATTAATTTTATTGAATCCATGGAATATAATAAACAATTGTCATTTATTTATATATGTCATCAGAATATTATATTTCCCTTCTTCCTGTGGTTCACAGATAGTCAATCTTCTTCACACTCATCCTCGTTATAAATACGGTCTGTGTTATTCTTGTAATATTCCAAAATTTCCATGTCTCTCCAGTTATCTGAAACATTTCTTTAAGTAATTTGTTAACATTACTTAGTTCTTCCTTATAGATTATGCATGTGTTTTTGTGCAAATGTAATTTTTGCATCCAGAGCACGTTTTCCTCTTTTTCAAAATACTTTGTACAAATTTACAATTCTTCTACAGTTTTGTTCACCCCTTATCACAACTCCATTTTTTATTCCTTTATCTTGATTCTTTTACAGAATTTTAGTTTAAAATGCCAGCCATTTGGTGGCTTCAAAACAGTTTGTATATTCGTTTTCCAGTCATAAACTGGAAAGTCTATACTTAACTTGTTTATGGTGTCATTGTTGTTGAAGATATTGCAGTAATCTTCGGATTTCATAATGTCCATCTTCTTTACCTCCTTCTCAATTCCATAAAAAATTATATCCGTTGGTATGGAGGAAATGGAATGACTCATTTTACCTAATTGTTCGATGAAGTCTTTCATACCATATCACTTTATTTCACATTTCTTGCTACATGTATCCTCTTCTCTTCTTTTTTTACTGGCGGAAGTCCAATTTTTAAATGCCATTTAAATACAAGTCACACCCAATTCTTCGACACTTGCAAGATTTTTAAGAAAGTTTGTCGGTATACTGGTAGAACACGACCTGCTCCCATCCCCTGATGTCTCATTGTTCTGTGAACAAAATATGTTTTAGGATAATCAGCTGTTGTGTATTCAGTATGAATTCAACTTGAACCAACTTATTAGGGACGCTGTAAAACACTTTGTAAAAGTGGCTGATATCACGCTGAGTTAGGAAACTTCATTGGTTTATAGGTAAAATTTTGAGTTCTGAGAGAGTAGCTACCAATAATCAATACAAAAAATTATCAAATACAGGCATGCATCGCACAATCACTGTAAAGACAAACATTACAGTTAGCATAAAACTTAACTTCCTATCCCTTTTCTGTGTTTTGACTAATTCTTTGTATCACCGACTCACTTTCTTCCACTCCCAGGCTCTGAAGGCGAAGTTTGTATGTGAGATTCTATGAAAATTTTACTTCTATAAGAAGCTCACACAACACGTCAACATGTTGTAAAAATCTGCACAGCTCTGAAGTACCAATATAATGAAGCTTATTCTTATTCAGCTAAAGTTCCATTGTCGATTTTCCCAGTAAGTTCCGTGCACTGAAGAATTATGATATTCTAAAAGAAAACACTAGTGGCATAAAGAAATTACACACTTTCTTAGTCTTGAGCAAAGATGTCGACTTCTGGAACGTTACTGGCCTTCATAGTTCACACAATGGAAGTGTAAATGTCGGACTTTGGAATAAACTGCATATGTCGAGTTTTGGAACAATACCTTAACAAAATAAGTCGGGTTTTGGAAAAGATTCCATATTTTAATGCTTGATTTATGTTAGAAATATCGAGTTTTGGAGGATTAAATAGAGTTTTTCCAATGTATTTCAACCCAAAAATATAAGAAATGATCGTAACTCATTTTTCATAAAAATGGCAGATGTCGACTTTTGGAACTACACACCTCATATTTTATTAGTTTATTTCAGATGGTTCGTACATACAAAAGAACAAATTCAAGCGCCACATTGTCCGAAGAAGATATGAATCTAGCAGTAAAAACTATTTTAAGCGGAATCGTGAGTGTGAGAGGATCTGCTGCATTGTTTAAACTTCCTTATCTCACATTTAAAGATCGAGTAAACATTTGAAAATTTGATTTTCTAATGGAAGAAAAGAAACCTTATAGACCAGTTGATCATCCAACTGCATTTAGTCCAGAAGAAGAGCGTGATTTCACTACTAGATTGAAAGACTTAGCTGCAAGGGGTTTTGGCTGCACACCAGAACAAATTCGCCGAGCAGCATTTACTTATGCTACGATGAATAACATAATGCATTCCTGGGACATGGAAAAAATGATTGCAGGTAGAGACTGGTTTACCGGGTTTATGAAGAGAAATAGTGACATCACTCCGAACTCGTCAGCCGCTGGACAGATCAGTTTTCAAGCCATTGAAAGTTTTCTACTATCTTGCTGCAACAAATTACATGCATTCGACACCAGAAGGCGGAATCAACAAGTTTAACTTTGGAGAACTGTTTTCCACAGCATGGAGTAAAGCTGCCACCGTTGGAAATGGTGTTAAAGGATTTAAATACATTGGATTGTTCCCTTTAAACTCTTTAGCTGTTTCCGAAGAAAAATTTCTTCCCTCAATTGATTTCCAGGCAGAAACTTCCAGTGTGCCATCATGTTCAGTTTCAGAGAATCCCCAATTTTCCCAGCTGAATCCTGAGTGCCCTTCATCAGGATCCTCTTGCGTCGTCGTCCAGCAGAAGACTTCTCCTTTCAATACAATCATTCCGAGTCCAGCAAAAAGAATGTCCAAAAAGAAGTAAAAAAAAAAGTAACAGAACCAGACATTTGACTTCAGATGCAAACTACGAAGCAACGAAGGACAAAAGCAGGCTAAAAATGGAGAAAGGAAGCAAGGACAATGCAAGTAAGAAGCGTCGTCAATTAAGTGAATCGGGTGATGACTTACAGCTTATTGAAATTAGAGATGATAATGAGAACACTCCTTGTGGATTTTGCGGCCTGAAATTTATTCGTCAGAATCGGTCAAAAAGGGAGACTGGATAAAATGCCAGAAATGTGCCACTTGCTTTCACGAAGTGTGTGTGAGTGTAAAAGGACGAAAAATGTTTACTTGTGGTAAATACTTGTGATTTTGGCATTGAAATGTACTGGGCGGAATAGCTCCTTGACTGGGCGGAATAGCCTCGCTATTTTTACATATTGTGACTTCTGCACTCTTGAGATGTTTGTTTAATACATTGATTGTTTAAACGAATTTCCACTTTTTACATATTGGAATTTATTCTTGATTAAAGTACCATTAATTGTATCACATTGACAGATTTTTAAAAAAAGGTTCTATGTCACTTTATAAGGCTAAAAGCTGAAATGAGCGGAATAGCCCCGCTGTACCCTATGATACTTAAAAAGTTGTTCTTAACATGCCGTCTCTCTCTTCACAGAGATTTATAGTAACTATTGGATGAATTTTGATCATATTCAGTATTTATAAACCAGTTTATCAGGGTACATGAAATATTATAATCTTACTACTGTTCTCTCTTTGTACAGCGTTTCTGCTAATCTATTGGAAATATTTTCTTGATGTTCAGTATCTACGAGTCAATTTAGACGGGAATTATACACATGAAACAATTTTTGTTAAAAAGTAAGAGGTCTCAATAGGAATAAAATAGTTCAAAAAGGCGGTAAGTTCTAAATCTGCTCCAGCTATTTTCATGTACGAGTATATTTGTATATACAGGGCTTTCATTTCAAAACTTTCCAGTCTAAATAAATAATTAATTATTTAACCCTTAACTACTATTGTCCTTTTTTTGAACACAAGTACTATCATCGGGTCAAGTCTGACCCGAAAACATTTTTCTATATATTGCGAGACTGAGGAAAGTTGTGAACTTTCTATTAAAGCACACAGTATTTTGAAGGTTTTAAAGACCGTATTCATAACATTTATTGAAATTATCCAATTTACCTTCTCTAATTACATCATGTTTAAATGTTAGTCAAATTTTCATCCTACATTTTCAATGATTTGTAAATACATACAAAACATGTATAATTAATAATTTAATCAGTATATATATGCATTATTATTGTTATTGAAGCATTAAACAACAAAGCTGTCAAGGAAATCGTTGAAAATATGACTTCTTTAAAGAAAATTGCAAGCAACTAATATACTCGTATAACGAAAACTGTGAATGAAAAAGAAAGAAAATCAAAATTATCATCTTCATTATCTGGCCATTAAACATCCAATATGAAACGTTCCTACAATAAAAAATCACTGAATACATGAAAGAAGAGCTAAAAAACATAGGAATAATCCATGACCAGTGTCACCAGGTACCAACAATATTCATCTTCATTGACACTTTCACTCATCAATGTCAGTGCTATGTATCTCTTCACTGCAAGGATTACAGATGATCCTAACGGTGCAATGCTTCTTGCAAACAGTGCTATTGCATTCACTGCAGACTGTGAAATGCTTGTTGTCAACAGAAGATGAGCAAACATAACGCGTCTCCTTTTCGTAGGTGGCTCCTCTCTTCTCTCAGGTTTATCCTTCTCTCCAACAATTTTCTTCATAGTTGCTCGTAATGTTCTAGGAAGTCTAGATTCAAACATCCTTCGTTGAATACGTGGGCTAACTAAAGCTTTCCCTAAATTTACACCGAAATCCCTACGACTTATGTTTACATGTAGGTATTTCGATTTGAAAAGCACATGAGTATTGACAGAAGCAATGTCCATTAATGCCATGAAAATTGCAAGTGGCCATCTTCTCTTTCTTCTCTGAACAGAGTATATGCACACTTTTGGTCCAATGAATCTACCTCTTCTTTAGTTCTGTTGTAATCTTCAATAATTTCTGGCTTTCCATTTTCGGCAATGCTGTTGTCGTGATGCATTGAAGAAATAAGATAAACAAATTTTCCTTTTTTTTTTTTTTTTACATAGCTTACTAAGGTTTTATCCTTGGTAAACACAATCTTCTTAGTTCCTTCGGCATCCTTTTTCGTTGGGATAATGATGTACTCGGGTACCTCCCGCTGTATATGAAAGCATTTAACAGATACATAGTGCCTTTTAGAATCACACAAACACACAATCTTCAAACCATATTTCTTTGGCTTGCTCTTTATGTACATACGGAACAGACACCGTCCACAAAATCCAACCAACATTTCATCAATAGTTAAAAATTCAGATGCTGTATAGTTCGCTTTGCAGTTGGCAATAAATCTGTCAAAGATTTCTGAAATAGCGGCAGTTCTATCCCCATTTTTTTCCTTAGTTCTCTCTCTGCAGGATCATCAAACCATATTGCAATCAATAGAAACAGAAACCGATCTAAACTCATTGTGGCTCTGAAAATATCTGTGCCAGCACCGTCAGCATTCCACAAACACTTTGTGTCCTCATTGCCAGACTTGAAAACTCCACTCAACTACAGTAGCCCCAGAAAAGCATTCAGTTCCACAGTATCGATGTGGTTAGTGAATAAAGCTGTTTTACCATAGTTTTCAGAAAGTTCTGTTATTTTTGCATTTGTATTAGTAACAATCCAATTCAGAATTTTATCATCAAAAAGTAACTTCCAAAATTCAATTGGCTCATTAGAATGAATCGTTCTTGCTCCACCTCTGAGTTGAGGCACTTTTACCCTAGCTATATTATGGTGTCTGGTCCTCGAACTGTGGAAAGGTACAGTAAACTATTTGTATCTATTTTTTCTATAAACACTTTCTCCATTTCCTGTATATGTTTGAGATATCTCTGATTCACGATCTCCCACTGCACATACCTCTAGTTCACGTTCTGCCAATGTAGATGCCTCTGGTTCTTGAGCTGGTCCTGTAGTTATAGCTGGTTCCCGTTGTAGAAATGCAGATCAATCAATTTTACGAGCCGCCACTAATCCAGCTTCACGAGACACCACTGTTAAGTTGTGTGATTTACTATCTGGCACAGCAAATATCTCAGGTTGATGTTCTAATTCACTTGAATTTTCTGTTGAGAATTGTAATATTTCCCTGGGATCTTCATCTGGAATTTCTTCCTCAATCTGTGTATCATAATCCCTTACTATAGTTCCTGCATCACTTAAATCATTGTCAGAAACTTCGTCTAACCAATCAGTAATTTTCTTCTCACTCATGGCGCAATTATTCACAAAAGAAAATACAATATAAAAACACTTATCGCAAAGAAAGTTGCATTAACTACTATTGTCGGGTCACTGCTGACCCGACTTCCTCCTCCTGAGCAAGATACAACTTTTTCTGTAGAAAATCAAGCTTTAATTGATGCAGAACACTGCCGTGGAAGAATACAGAAAGCCACAACAATGAATTATTAAAACTCGCACAGTTGTCTAAGAAAATAAAGTGACTGGGTCATTATTGACCCGACGATAGTAGTTAAGGGTTAAATATAATTCAATTTAAACATACAAGTCTGAAACCAGGCTTAATTGCATTTTTGATTTCACCCCTACCCCCAGCCACCCCACTTTGAAATTTCAAATGGCATCCCTATAGGCACCGTGCATGGGTCTCAAAATCGTACTGGTGGCGCCGCGCAGTGTCTCAATTCCTAATTAACTACAGGCTCGCAGTCATTCACTAGTCATGTGTGATATAGAAATTACATGAGGCTTTCTGCCGATAAAAAGTTGTAATATTAGTAAGAATGTGTTCTTTAATTCATAATGTTCTGCCCAATAGCAGGTCTTTCACTGCAAACCCACCAATCTCCAGTCTTTAATTATTTAATAGACTCCGTGGAAAGTTCAGTATTGCTAGAGGAGTGTAAAAATGTACCTACAAAGTTCCTGAAATATTAGTGTAGTTGTTTGGCATTTAAATCAGATTTCAGACCATTGAATGAGGGAGAACAGTCATACGAAAACATTGATATACCTCATATTTGATGTCATGACGCGTGCAATATTTATATGTGTATAATGTCTCTATAAATTACGTATTTTAATGTGATTTAATTCTAAAAGTAGTCTTAATTACACTTACTGAAAATTCGTTAAAACACAATACATATGAACGATATCATCAACATACTACCTCTGATTGAAGTTCTGGCTGATATGTACATCTGTTATCAGGCTGTACATCTCACTTGACGATATGTGTCAGAAGAAGAACTATATTGTTTGTATGCATATGAAGTCTGACTAGTGTAATATGTAGCTAGTCGGCGATATATGCAATGGAACGGAAAAAGAACTGGCCACCCTACCCCATGATATCCTGCCCTAGTTGCCTCATAAGTGGTGCCTTGTTGGTATCACTTGCGAGGTTCAGACTTCTCTTTGGACAGTTGACTAAACAACAACAAGATCAACATGCGGAAGCAGTTCAATTGATAGTTTGTGTAAAATATTATACTGTATATTTTAATTCGCTGAATGCACCTTACAACATGAATTCGAACACTGGAAACGCTGTAAGTAGTTTCGACTTCTTGAGCTGTTAATTTACCATCATGCAGATACGGTGGAGTAACAACAATGATCCCTTTATCGGAGAGGTTTGTTTTTATTCCAGGAAAACCTGACTTCATCACCACCTTCTAATAAAGTCAATAATCCGCAATCAGTTGTTATGAATGTGTCACTCGATCTGCCACGGTAGCATTTAGATTTGAAAGCCACCATCTGATCCACGTTGGGTGGCTGTTCCACTTCTGAACAATTAATTGTCACTCTACATTTTTCAATATTGCAGGCATTGTTTCTTGAATACTTTCTCTGCTAGGCCAAAACCCAAAGTTACAGTAGCCATTGTGGATATCAAGAACATTAAAGTGGCAGTAAAACACATTATAATTATAATTGTACGATTAACTCCGAACATCACCCTCATATCAAATACGACAATCCAGTTTTTATTTTATTTTGGAAATATGAGTAGACGATTTCATTTACCAATCTTACTCTTGGACAGAATTTTTCGAAAGCTTTCGATGTGAAATTCACTAATAAAAAAAATATGTATGGTCTACATCTTGAGGCGTTTCGACTATCTATGCTAGCTATTTTTGGGTTAAATGATAGAATTGGAAATATTTCTTATTATGATTCTACGGCTATGATTGTGTTTCAATTGGCAGCAATTTTAACAATATATTCAAAACCACAAATGTCACTCCCATTAAGTCTGGTAGTTCTGTCTCATATTTTATTGTAGAATAATCTCGAAACCTTGCATTCCATTAAACATATCATCTGTTCCTGAACTCTTGTCATAACATTTCTTATGTGATTTCAGTCCGGCATGTAATGGAATAGACACTTGAGTAGATAATTCACACAGTTCAATTGTGAAAGAAAAAACAAAATCACTAAGAATGGTTTCATTTACTTCTGCCTGTATGGCTACTTCATTTTTCGAAATAACACTTGTTGAGCATTCGCCTTCCATAAATTTTCATCTTTTCTTCTTCTTTTTGCGTCTCTTTCGTACCTTTCCGGAGCTAGTTGAGATGAGGCAGTCTTTTTATTGTAATGTTTTGGAAAAATACTGGGAACGGTATGCTAGTTTTTTGGGTGTCCTGACCTCGTTCCCAACAAAATGATTACTGCAAATTCTTGTTGCGAGTGTTGTTTCCAAGGTGAACCATCAGCACTTGAAATCAAGAATTAAATATCGATATGAATACATTTAAAAATAAGTATATTATTATTTATTGCTGCTAATATTATACATAATATATATGTAAAGAACTCAGTAATTATGTACTTTTTGAAATGTAAATTATAAATTCCTGTCGTTGTTAACTTAATGGTTATTTATAAACATAACAGTATATACATTCTATTTTTTATATCAGGCCTAGTATATAATAATACTATGATTATAAGCAGTGTAGCCTTATTTACTTTAGTCTGCGTACTACATGGATCCGCAATTAGCGTCATTCCGCTTCAGTTTTCTGTTTTGGAAATGAATAAAACCAATATCGGTTGGTGTGTTCCTACAAGCAGTACTACACTCAAGAACACAGCAATTTGCTTACCTTTCCGTTTTTTAGGATCATCCATATTTCTAATCATTTAACCTGAGGTGTTAAGTATATTCATACGCTTCAAGCACAACTCTGTCGCTGCTGTCCTGCAGTTAGTAACAACAGTCACTACCAGAGGAGCTTGCACGGTGCCTATATTTGTATACTTATTGTACGATCGCTCGGAGAAAAACTAGGGGGTGGAAGCTGAAAGCAGAAGGTCACACAAGTTACTGCTGTTTCCTTCGTCCCGCGCAGAGATGAACGTCACATAGTTGCCAGTTCTGTAACGACTTGCAGTGCACGTAGTTTGCATTATCTGTTTAGTTTTCTTAGTGTATATTGAAATTAGTGAAATATGTGGCGACCATGGAAGTCTGTTGAAGAGAGTGAACAATATAGTGATGACGGCAATAATTGTAATGTTCGTACTTCTCTTGTTGGAAGAGGTCACACATTACAGAGACAAGCTGCACATATTATAAAAAAATGTATAGGACCTATTTTTTTCAGTGAAGGAGAAGGCAAATGTAATTCACCAATTGCGAGTGTAACACTCCTAAAAAGAAAGCTGAGACTGCATTACAAACAGTTAAGATATTCAAGAAACTTAATGATTTCGGACGTGATAAAATACGACGCACCATTTCTGAATGTTACAACAACCACATATCCCCTACATTGGACATTGGACATCATTTTAAGTGCCGTGCAAGAAAAGACACACATGGCACAGATCGCGAATTGCTGTATTGATAAAAGGAAATATATGACTGAATTCTTATAGGTTATCCCATTCTGACATTTGTGAAATTCACAAATTTATGATATTAATTGTATAGTAGAATAAAACTATTATTATATGACTCAAATAAATATAAATTTTTCACATTTAGTAAATGAGTTTGAGAGACCCAACGCGTGCAGTTATGTAACTTTTCATGACCCGTTCACTGGCGAGTTAATAATAATAATAATAATAATAATAATAATAATAATAATAATAATAATAACAAATGTTATTAGTGAAAATAAACTCAGATCGCAAGTGGACATGTAAGTGACATATTCTAGTAGATGTTGCAACGCTACTTTCTTAGTCGCGTGTCGAGTTGTGTAACAATAACCACTGCTTCGGTAGCTTACTCACTTAGTACACCCCATTCCCCTGGTTTTTCTCCGAGCGAACGTACAATAAAAATATGAAAGAGCATTCAATTGTTGTATACACCCCTTTCATTTTTTTCACACATTTTGCCTAGAAACATGACAAGAAACAGTTTATTTTGCACTAAATAAAGTGTTCAAAATGTGCTCCATTGTTGAACAGTAATACAGTCTATAGAGTGAATCAAAAGTCTGGAACCATATAAATTTCTTCCATATGCTTGATTTTCGATTACTATTAGTGTTACCAGTATTTGTAAGACCAAATGCTCTACCAGTGGCACATTCGATTCTAGCCCTAAATGGAAATTTTAAATGGAAAGGGGGTCATGTAGGTCCTCAGAAGCATGTGAAATTTTCTGAGGAAAACAATGGTGCAATCCGTTTTGAGATATCTCTAATAGTTTTCAAGTTATTTAAATATAACTGTAATAATGATACAAACATTAGTTACTGCATCTACAGATATTTTTTAACATGGTACAGTACTAAGGAGGCTTTGGAAAAGATATTTTTGTGCAATTCTGGTAATTAACGTTTCCCGCTTTACTGTTTGGTTAACCTGTGACAGTTTCAATGCATTGTTGTGTTTATTTGAACCTTTTCAGCAACACATTTCTTGATTTTCGTGATCACATTATCGAAAGAGGAAAGAATTGATATCATTCTTCATTCTGGTGGGTTAAGCCACAGAAATGTTGCAGTAGACTGGACGAACAGTTCTCAGGACATTGGATTGATCGACGTGGACCAGTAGAATGGCCGGCCAGGTCTCCAGATTTAACACCCCTTGATTTTTTTCTTTTGGGGTTACATAAAGAGCTTGGTAGGATGAAGAGAAAATTGAGCATGTGGAAAATTTAAAAAACCGTATCATTGAAGCCTGTGCTAAGGTCACTCTGGAAATGCTACAAAATGTTCTATCCACACATATATATCAAAATCCCGATCTCCACTTATAACTCAATTTTGTTCATTAGTTTTTTTCTTATATTTTCGTGCGAAATATAGATATGTGTATATCTCTACCGGATGTCTAATCTTGTTTACTCAATTTATTGCAAAAAAAGGTGAAGAATTGCTACATCTTGAAATACGAAGGAGACTTCTCCATGACAATAATATCCTCGAAGATTTTGTATAATTAGGTACATAATATTGATTCTAAACTGTTCGAAAGATTCAGCTATTTGTAGAATTCGAAACGTATTATGAGACATGCTTAAGTGTTTCACTCCACTCCTATGTAGTCCCACTTGTACTCGCTCGAACAAAGTTTCCACTCCAGCGTATGACCTCAATGTGTGATTTACGTCCTTCCTCAAGGTCTCGCAATGTGCTCGCTGACTTGTGACTGTTTATCTGCACCATGGTTACAGCCGGGGCCTCGTTACAGCTCACAGCCCGTCTTTTGTTATCTATTTCCACCCAGACATACAGTAAGTTATCGTTATCTCTCGGATGCATCATCATCATGTCATCATTTAATTTGTATTTCACAAATATTACCAACCAATCCCTTCCGTAGAGGAAAAATGACTTCGTCTTTTGTTTTACGAACCAAAACCAATCTTCCAAGTTCCAGAACAAGGAACGTTAGGAATTTTCCTATTACAGCCCTCTTGCAATGATCATGGAGGAGTAAATATGACTGTTTTAGATCATGGAGGAGTATTGTTCTCGCCAAGCTTAGGCGACCTCACTCACACCACTCTGCTGGCTCGTGCCTTACCCAAAACATAATAAATCATACGTTGCATGCCTGTTAGTTATGCAGCGTTGTCACATTATGACTTTTTTTAACAGAAAAGTTAGTAGTTTTCTTTTGCGGCTAGATAAGCTGACCTCTCTACTCGGGCTGAGGCCGTCTATGTTTGGCAACGCTGTTATAAAGCAATTCAGTTATCGGACGCGGCCAACTGCATAATATAAACATCGAGGGCATATTGATGTGACTTCTTCGACTTATTTCCTCTGAGCTGTGGTCGTCTAAGTTTGGCAAGTACAGTATATGAATGTTTTGGATCCATAACAGGCAGACCAAATCATTGTAAATTTAAATTGATACCAGATCGCGACCTAGAGTCACCGAGTCACCAGATTGAAGTTTGGAACACACGCAGTATAAATGACTAAATGACATCATGAACTGTGGGGTGCAGTGTCATTGCGAGAGTACAGTTAGTTTCGTAACAAAGTGCATTACCGTCTTTCTTATTGTTGTTTGTTCTTAATTTTCGACATATTGTTCCTCAGTAGTGTATTATAAAACAGTGTAATAAGCCTATTACCACTAACACAAATATGGATACATAAATAAATAAAATGCATAAAAATGAAATATAGACCCCTACTTGTTTACTCGCAGGATCTCACGTAGATATGGTGCTTTTCTTTTTATACATTACGAACATTCCTTGTAATTCGGTCCAATGAATTGTGAAGAAATGTATTTTATGTACTGTACATTTTTCCTTTTCTTCTCACAAACGGAATATGATTATTTTAGATTGTTTAAACATGCATAGTACCGTATAATGTAAATTGAAACATGTAATGTTAAGCAATTATTTTTTGTACTAAAACTGCACTGCATATTTCTGCAAAAGTGAACATTTATTTTGTGTCCTACTGTGATAGAATGTTTACATGTTGAGGCAACGAGTAACTGCACGCTTCATCTCCCATTTTCCTCATCATCATAACACAGTCGTCCGTGTGTTCGTAACTTCATGCGTTTCGGTACCCAGGACCGCGGTCTGTTGATAACAGGGGTACACGGACCTTTCGCCCATTCTGTATTGTATTGGCGTTACCGGTTGCTCAGAGTTTTATTCAGCAGTAATTAGAAATTTAGGCATACCCCAAAATAATAATAATAATAATAATAATAATAATAATAATAATAATAATAATAATAATAATAATAATAATAAAGGAATTAAATGTTTTGTAAAAAATAGATTAACCACTCAAAATTCAAGATTGCCCGTGTGAAAAATTCAAAATGGCTTACAAAAGTGTATTTTTAATAACATGTTGGCATTATTAAAATACCATAAAATCTATACCACAATCTGTAAATAAAATTCAAAACACAATCATCACACTTTCATCGGATATGTACCAAATTAAGAAACTGACGAGTTAAAAACTGATCGACACAGCACCACATAGCCACCGGCGTAGCTATGTCGGCTAAGGCGCTTGCCTGCCGATCCGGAGTTGCGCTCGGGAGCGAGTTCGATTCCCGCTAAGGTTGATTATCTGGTTGGGCTTTTTCCGAAGTTTCCCTCAACCGTAAGGCAAATGTCAGGTAATTTATGGCGAATCCTAGGCCTCATCTCGCCAAATACCATCTCGCTATCACCAATCTCACCGACGCTAAATAACCTTGTAGTTTATACAGCGTCGTTAAATAATCAAGGAAAAAAAAAGCACCAGATGCTTCGCTTGGCTTTAAGAGAGCTGGGCCCAGAACGAGTCCCAGCATCACATTATTGCAGGTACAGAAAGCGAGGTAACATTAGACCAGTGGTTACAAAAGTGTGGGTCGCGACCCCTTGGGGAGGGGTCGTATTAAGAGCTGAGGGGATCGCAAGATGTTTTACAAAATAGAAGGAAAAGCGCCTTATTAACATAAATACAAAGGAAGTTGAACATAAAAATTAAAAAGAGTTTCAGTATATTAAAGTAAAAATAATTAGCGAGATACATGTGCCTGTTTTTCAGAAAGTAGCTTCCCAAATCTGAACTCTGTATTCCATACACACGTGATATTTTCGATTTTTAGGAGATTTTTCGCTGCTGTTTTGATCATACACGAGAAATTTATTCTCTATATGTACGAGGTTGCAAATGGAATAAAAAAAATAAGAATTTCTTTTGCAAGATCGAAGTCTCTTTACCCTAATAACCAGGCTTAGAATCCGGGACACTTTAGCAACCAATGTACGCACAACTTGACTATAGAGTTCTTGAATATAGTAGACAGACATACTGTGAATGTAAACAACGACGTCAATGTGCTGCGTTATATTCTACTGTTAATAGTACAATCTAGTGACGGTGCAAAATGAAGTAGGATACATACTTCACACAAGTTTTCATGTCCCTCGGCGACGTTGAGGGCATTAGCGTTACCATGTACATACTGGCAACTAGTTCGAAAAGACTATTCACTATGAATTGAAAATGCATTGTGATGGCCTGAGTTCGTTTCGTAGGGAGACACGGAAGAATACTGTATCTCTGATCATGAACCGGATTTACACTGACGCACAGATATACCACACTGCTTCACTCCATCTATACTCCATTGCACCGTTAACTTCACTTCATTCTTAATATGTCTCGGATCCTAAGCCTGCTAATGACGCATCTGTCTAAAAACAGATTCAGTATCCATCTGTGACTGTAGTTGACTGTTTTGAGTTTCTTCCGGAAAGTATTCAAAAAGTTGTTCTTTATAATTCTACAAACTTAACTGTATGTTCGAAAAAACAAATTCACTATTTCTCGTATCATACGGTACATTTTTCATGAGTTATTTTATACACGGTATTGCATCAGATTTCGTTTTGTCAAGTGATGTGGACCAGAAATCAAGTTTCGTTATAAATTTGTCTATTTTATCTCTGGTTGTCGTTATGTTAACATCTTGCAAACTACTAGTCAAAGTTATTAAGTGATAGAAAAATATATATAAAAAAGGCCAGTCTAAGAAGCCAAAGAGAATTGAAAAATAGATTTGCATATTCCGACTTCTCTTCTTGCAGCTACTGGTACATTAGAATTCGGTTTTGAGTACAATTATCCTTGTTTTAGATTTTACAGGGATATATTTTCCAAATGGTGTTAAGTACCGGTACAATAGTGAGAGAGGGAGGGGGTCGCAAACAAAACTCTCGCTGAAAATTGAGTCGCACCTTCAAAAAGTTAGAAAGTTTGGAAACTGCTGCATAATCGAAAACAGCAGATTATGTCCTGTCCTATTTCTATTTGTCGAAAGTATACCATTTGTAGCCTCTCCTTCTACTCCCCTCAGGACTTGTAGCCTACGTTAGTTCTGAGTTGGTCAGCCCTGGCATCTACATGCATTTCCCTGTTGATTCGATCAATGGAAAGGAAACGCAACGCCGCGCGCCGCATTCTTGCCGCGTGTGTACCGACAGGCTTTTTATGGAGCTTCTTTCTATGCGGTTTCGCTTTCATGAAATAATGAAGCCTCCACTTTCAACTACCTAGCAATTTGTGACTTTCACACCACAGATTGTGCAGCAAATATGTAAATATCTGAATATCCACAACTTCACACATGAGTAGAACGAGTAGACAGAATGCTAATTTGGTCTTAACGGACAGCAATCCACTTGCATCTAGGTGCAATCCATACAATACATTGCTTAATAGGTAATTTAGATTTTGGAGCCAAATTTTAGTTGTGACAAGGAATTAATCTAATCTTCGAAGTAAGGGTCATTGAATTCTATGGTCTTGAGCCACGTTACAGCAAGATTTGTTATCCCGCGACGGTACAGTAGAGCGTCTCGTTTAGGCACAGTGAAAACGTAAACAAATGCTGGTAACGTGTGGGGGGAGGACGAGCAGTAGGATAAGCATGAGGGATGCACAAGGTTTTAGTTGCAACATTTATGGCGGAGCATTAATTAAAATTATATTTTCCAAAAACACACAAAACAAAAGAACACAAATTCCATAACGTTATCATATACACATTTTAACAAACAAGCAATGAAATTGTAACGTTGAAATAATTCAATATAACAAATCAAATTTTGCTACTTATATGATGTTGCTTTCAAGCAGCATTTTTACGGTCGTGAATTTCATTTTCTGTGTGACTAACATAATATCACCGTCTTCTATGGCCGAATTAAAAAAAACTACAGTATACTGATCTGAAGTGACAACACTATTTCCTGAACGTACCTAATTATTCTTTCTCAAAGTTCAGTTTATTCAGATACAGTTCAGACCAATATACTGTAGTTTTGTTAATTCGATCACAGAAGACGATGACATTGTGTTAGTCATAGAGAGAATAAAATTGATGACCGTAAAAAATACTGCTTGAAAGCAACATCTTGTAAGTAGCAAAATTTGATTTCTTATATTAAATTATTTCAACGTTACAATTGCTTGTTTGTTAAAATGTGTGTATGATAACATTATTCAATTTGTGTGTTTTTGGAAATTCAATTACAATTAATGCTCCGCCATAGATGTATAAAATAACTAAAACCTTGTGCATCCCTCGTGTTTATCGTACGGCTCGTCCTCCATCCCCTCCTCCACACATTACCTGCACTTTGTTTACGTTTTCACTGTGCCTAAACGAGACGCTCTACTGTACCAGTTTCTGCTTTTGTTGCGAAGAATTCGATGATATCCATTTCAATGGCTTCCAAGTTTTGGAACTTTCTTCCACTCAGGAAGTGGGCCACGGATCAAATCAGACGACAATCTGAAGATGCAACATCAGGGCTATATGCCGGGTGTAGTAGCAGTTCGATTCCTCCCAATAAATAAAGGTATCTTCGTAACATGCCATGGAGGCACTTGGGGGACATGGAGGTAGAGCCCCATGCTTTCCATGACCTCGGCACTAGAATGAGGTGGTGTGGTCGGCACCACGCTCTGACCGCCTTTTACCCCCGGGAAAGACCCGGTACTCAATTTTATAGGAGGCTGAGTGAACCTCGGGGCCGTTCTGAATCCCAATAAATAACTCCTGGATTTTCTCCATGGTTGTTCAAGCGGTATGGGGTCTCCATTGTCCTGTTGCAAGAGAATTCTATTTCGATCAACTAATCCCGGGTACCTCTCTCTCAAAACTCCATGAACTTGTTCTAGCTGTTGAGAATAAAAATCCACAACGATTATACGTCCTTTGAAGCAAACTCTCAGTGAATCACACCTTCAAAATTACATCAGATACATAATATACTTTGAGGCAGAACCGATTTTGTTTAACGACTTCTTTATCAGGCTGACAGGGATCGACCCACTGTTTTGAGGTATTATGGTTACAGTAATATATCCATTTTTCATCACATGTGACATTTCAATTCTCCTGATAAATCTAACATCCATGAGATTAGCGATAAGCTGATGACAGATATCTCTGCTTTGAGACTGTTCAGGTCGTGAGACTTAAGACTATTCATGAGATACAGACCTACAACTTCTGTGTGATTTTCTAGGTTAGCAGAATGTTAGTCCATTACGTTTTCGTCCATTCGTAATTATTTGGTCCTAATTTTACGTTTGTCCGGTTATATGTTTGTCCTGCATAAAATTTTGTTCACAAATCTTTCGTCCATTATTATTATTATTATTATTATTATTATTATTATTATTATTATTATTATTATTATTATTATTACTATTATTATCATTATCATTATTATTATTACTATTATTATTATTATAATTATTATCATTATTATTATTACTTCAGTATTATGTGAAATTTCGTCCTATATATATTTTGTCCTTACCTGATTTAGTCCAAATTTATTTACTTGAAATTTTCGTAGCTGGGTTTATTACAAAAAAAAAAAAAAAAAAAAAAGATTCACTGAAATAAAACATGAGCTTTATTTTCAGTTATTTCAAAGAACAAAGTTCATGCATTAATTGAAGCTATTTCTTAGAAGTGTAATTTCCTTCTTTAATTTTCATCTTCGGGGTTCTGCGGGTTGCTGTGTAATTTCATTAGGTTGCATTATAGGTTGACCGATTCTCACATCGCCAATATATCCTGGTTCGATCCTTATTGGTGTTGATAACAGTAGCCATCTTTTATGAGCAGTGGTTTGTTCCTTTTTGAAGCAATTACTTAGGGATCCATATCTGATAATTTTAAGTAAGACTAATGTATGCATTTCCCTAGTAACACCTGTCCATTATTGAGTTCTCATTTATTTGGTATTCTATTGTTGGCATGTTTAAAATGTGTTTCTAGTGTCTGAATGTCCAAAGTCAATTACGATTGGACAATATGTATAATGGACTAAATTTTTGTGGACGAAATTTACTCTCGAACGAAAATGCTATGGACTTATTCCACTGGACTTAAATGTGTTGGTCACAGAAATTTGGACGAAATTTTGTATTGGACAAAAATTTTTGGACAAACATTATAAGCGTCTTGATGTGGCGATGTATTGTATCTTTTGAAGCACCAAGTTTTTCTGACAACCTACGAGTAATTTTTTTGTGGACTTTCTTCCAAAACTCTGCGTATATTCTCAATATTCCATTCCTTAGGTATTCCAGGACATTGTAAATCTTTAAAGTCTCCTTTTCCATTATTGAAACGGTGGAACCATCGTTGTGCTACACGCTCACTAAAGATACCTTCATCCTCGACTTCACATATTTGAGCCGCGGGAGCAGCTTCATAATCTTGTTTCCAGTACTGCTTCAGAAGGACTGTAATCTCAAAATTCCCCCCCCCACCCGTTGCCACCATGTTGTCTTTCGACATTCCTGATCTTCCCTCCTGGCAGTGGCTTATGTGTAGAGAGCGGAATTTAGGCAGAAACCTATTTTTTTTTCCTTGATACATACAGGCTTAAGATTTATATTTACATTTTTCATGAAAAAATGGGTATAAAGGGGTTTTATAGTGCCAAAAAATGCCTATTTCGACGTTAATGCCTATTTTGAAGGTTTTTTTTTTTTTTTAATTTTTCCATCATTTTTCGTAACTGTTCACTGTTTTTCTTAGCATTCTGCACCGTTTACATTCCAAGACGGATACCAACTCCTTCCTAGCAGTGAACAACACAATAGAGAAGTACCTCCGGGCCACTCCTTCTCATTCTTACAATCTTTCGATCCTAAAATTCCAACTTTCAGTCGGCCTGGCTTGCGTAGTCGGTATTGCGCTGGCCTTCTGTGCTCGAGGTTGCGGGTTCGATCCCGGCCCAGGTCAATGGCATTTAAATGTGCTTAAATGCAACAGGCTCACGTCAGTAGATTTACTGGCATGTAAAAGAACTCCTGCGACACAAGTTATTATTATTATTATTATTATTATTACTGTTATTATAATTATATCTTCCACTATCTGTCAGCAATTTAACACATCATCTACTATAAAGCAAACTATGGAAATATGATTGGTGAATGAAAAACACTAACTTAAAGACAGAACGTCTTCATTTTGTGTATGCATGTGTACCCTTGTGAAATATGTGGAAGTTTCTTTTAATCCTAGAATTTTGCTCTAAACAAATAATGTTTAATTTTATATTAGTGACATTCTTTAACAAAAAAAAAAAGCCTAATTTTCATTTTATAGACTCTAAATAAAGGAATTTAAGAGCCTATTTCAGGCACCTAAAATGCCACTTTAGGGCCTAAATTCCGCTCTCTACTTATGTGTAACCCACTTCTGGAGTTTCGGGCGCCTGAAGGGAAGATTTGCGTTGTCCCAATGCTATGGTAGGATGATCATGTACGATTATGTACCGCCAGAAGAAGTCTTAAATCTTTACTTTACCTAAATTCCAGACCATGGACGAACATAGGAACAGTTCCTTTCAAGGAAATATTCTTATGCTCTAACCGATAATCGAACTCGGGACTTCGTGAACTGTGATCAGAAACTCTGACCACTAGACCATGATGCTGATCGTAATCTCAAAAACTATCACGTCCATTTTATATTTGTATTAACAATAATTGACAACTGTCACATGCTCATAATACGCAATAATAAGTAGCGTCCTGTAAATTGCATTACACAACTAAAGAAAATCATTTAAATCACGTATCAAGCTGCTGCTGTTGCTACTACTACTTACAATGGTTTCATACTGTAAAATCGCACTACCTAAATTCTTTTCAAGTCACTTGACATTTATGAAATTTGTATCGCATTGTAGCCTCTATCTGATAAGAGAATATGAAAGTTTGTCAATACTTAGAATTAAAATTCGATGGTGTTCGGGTAAAGGAGGTTAAATCATTTTTTCTGCAAATGAAGTTTTGTTCCCCAGGGAAATACACAAGTTAAATTCTAGAAGTGAGTGTGCAAAAAAAAAAAACAAAGCAATACTAGCATTTGATGTATTTTATTCGTGTAGAAAATTGATTTCAATAAGGTCGGACATTTAATTTTTATTTAAATTTAACTCAAAACACATTTGTATGACTTATCTCTCTCTTTACCCAAACATCATCGAATTATAAGCTGATTTCTCACAAAAAATAACTCAATGACGTAGCTCTGGAGTTATTTTCCAAGTTTTACAACTGCAAGGCGAAAGTTAGGTAATCTTATAACGAATCGTCGGTTTCATGTCGCTATCAACAATTTCACCAACACTAGTTATCTCACCGCTGAGAGAACTAATAAAGAAATTTAAAAGATAGAAAACAATACTTGCATATTTCTGTTCCAGATCATTGGGTAAATTACATGATAGAACGACTTTGATGTCAATGTTTTGAGAAAAAATAGAGTAGGCCTAATGGAGAATTTATGGAAGAGGAGCGGGGAAGGCAGTAACTCCACGAATGTCACAAAAGCGTCGTAGCAAGATTGTATTTGCACTGACAGGAACTGAAACCCACGTTTAGTTCATTCGTCCTTTTAGTGTGGCCCTGTAATTTGAGCCTCGTGGATAAAGCTAGACTTCTTCCAATTATTTTCAAGAGAGGAATCTGCTGTTGAAAGATGTGCGACGTTATCTGGCAGACAGGATGTTGTTAAGCAATCATCTTTGTTCCTCTAACAGAAAGAGAAAGATATTCGCTGTGTATGTGTTTATACTAGGGAAGTTACATTTTTGTCAAGGACTTTTAGCTGGTATCATTATGTCTACATGTTTGCTTGGGTTAAGGTGTCTTGAGTTTCAAAATGATTATTATTTACATTACATTTTCATACAGTTCTACACTGTCTTCATATTTTATTCGTATTCTATTTTGTTCTTGGAATTAATAAGATTTAATCATAATAAATTCTAGGTAGGCTCAGTCTGATATGAAGGTTAATTTCGAAACTTAATGTTTATTATGAGTTGATTATATCTCATCAGTGCATGGTTTCATGGACACTTATTTCATTATTTCTTTTACGAAGTTGTAAATCTATTGATTCAATGTGTTTTAAGTGTATGTTGAATAGTATCTTTAGGATTAAGTCTCTTTGTTCAATATGTTTTCTATGCTGACTAGTATCTGATCACTGCATGTTTCATGGACATGTAGGCCCTATTACATTATCTGGTTTTTCAAGTTTTAATTTTCTTTGTTCAATATGTTTTATATGTTGACTAGTATCTCATCACTGTATGATTTCATGCACATGTATTACATTATCTCGTTTTTCAAGTTTTAAGTCTCTTGGTTCAATATGTTTTATATGCTGACTAGTATCTCATCACTGCATGATTTCATGCACATATTATTACATTATCTCGTTTTTCAAGTTTTAAGTCTCTTGGTTCAATATGTTTTATATCCTGACTAGTATCTCATCACTGCATGATTTCATGCACATATTATTACATTATCTCGTTTTTCAAGTTTTAAGTTTCTTGGTTCAATATGTTTTATATCCTGACTAGTATCTCATCACTGCATGATTTCATGCACATGTATTACATTATCTCGTTTTTCAAGTTTTAAGTCTCTTGGTTCAATATGTTTTATGTGCTGACTAGTATCTCATCACTGCGTGATTTCATGTACATGTATTACATTATCTCGTTTTTCAAGTTTTAAGTCTCTTGGTTCAATATGTTTTATATCCTGACTAGTATCTCATCACTGCATGATTTCATGCACATGTATTACATTATCTCGTTTTTCAAGTTTTAAGTCTCTTGGTTCAATATGTTTTATATGCTGACTAGTATCTCATCACTGGGTGATTTCATGCACATGTATTACATTATCTCGTTTTTCAAGTTTTAAGTCTCTTGGTTCAATATGTTTTATATGCCGACTAGTATCTCATCACTGCGTGATTTCATGTACATGTATTACATTATCTCGTTTTTCAAGTTTTAAGTCTCTTGGTTCAATATGTTTTATATGCTGACTAGTATCTCATCACTGGGTGATTTCATGCACATGTATTACATTATCTCGTTTTTCAAGTTTTAAGTCTCTTGGTTCAATATGTTTTATATCCTGACTAGTATCTCATCACTGCATGATTTCATGCACATGTATTACATTATCTCGTTTTTCAAGTTTTAAGTCTCTTGGTTCAATATGTTTTATATGCTGACTAGTATCTCATCACTGGGTGATTTCATGCACATGTATTACATTATCTCGTTTTTCAAGTTTTAAGTCTCTTGGTTCAATATGTTTTATATGCCGACTAGTATCTCATCACTGCGTGATTTCATGTACATGTATTACATTATCTCGTTTTTCAAGTTTTAAGTCTCTTGGTTCAATATGTTTTATATGCTGACTAGTATCTCATCACTGGGTGATTTCATGCACATGTATTACATTATCTCGTTTTTCAAGTTTTAAGTCTCTTGGTTCAATATGTTTTATATGCCGACTAGTATCTCATCACTGGGTGATTTCATGCACATGTATTACATTATCTCGTTTTTCAAGTTTTAAGTCTCTTGGTTCAATATGTTTTATATTCGGAATCTGTATGATGAGACTTTCTTGTGTTAAACTCTAACGTACCTTGTTTACCTGTTTCGACCTAGTTATGGGTCATCCTCAGAACTGAAGAATATTTTATCACAAGAAAGTCTCATCATACATATTCCGAAGTGATATAGTGTTAAAAGTTGTGTAATCAAGATGTATGTTTTATGTGCTGACTAGTATCTCAACACTGCATGCTTTCATGGAAATGTATGTCATTATCTCTTTGCTGAAGTCTTGAAGGCTTGTGATCCAACATGTTCTGATATATTTCTTCTTATAGGCCTATCTTATAACTGTGTACTTCAATTTTGAATAATTTTATCACATATGTTTTACTTGTTCTTTAAAAATATTAAATTATGCCTTAAAATATCTATGATATATTGTAATTTTGTAAATTATACGTTCTCAATTTGGTGAGATACAAATATTTGACATACAAAGGGAACTTTTATAGTTGGAACCTCCTTTAAAAATTCGAATAACAGGAGGCAGAATGGAGGAAAGCTAATAATATTTTATATGTTTCATAGCAATTCAGCTTATTTGTTAATTTGTGAACGGCATTATTGTTTACACTGTAATTATTTTAGACTTATCAAAATGAAACAATTTATTATTCACCGCAATATGAACATCCTTTCCTGGATTCCACAAAATGTATTATTTATAATTGCAATAATATCATTGGTAACACAGTACAGTGATAGTGATAGTACTTGACTTAACCATACCTTTTAACCGAAAGGCTATTCATCGTCGATATTCAAGATGAGCTAGAGATGGCCAACAAATTTTGCCGAGAGCCCTCTATCAAGAATGAGACGGTTCCTCGTATAGGATAAGGAGGTTTTCATTAGATTAGTATTTCGTGTTAATATTCTTATATGGATAGGATGCGCGGACGTGTAAGTTAGTTTCAAAATCTGAGGCGGAAGTAACAGGTGGACAGGAAGACCGAAAGGAAGCTAGGCGGACAGGAAACATGTGTCCAGGCGTGGAGTTGACTGATGAGGGAATGTATGGACTTTGCCTGCGGGTGGTCAGTAAGATGACGCCAAGCCAGGTTCCAAAAGAGATGATCTGGTATATGTCAGAGAATGGTCAGGACGCCGGAAGTAGGAGATGTTCTAGTTAACGAACAATTTTTGAAGAACGCGTCTTGAGTGACGTAAGTGTAATCATGGCCAATCAGGATTCTTAATAGAGACACGTGATATATAGATAGGAGGGCGAAATTCTATGTTTGGTGGTTGAAAGTAGGGGATAGATTTGGCAGATAGACAGAAGGCAGATAGACAGTGTTCGGAGAGGTCACACTCCACATATTCTCGGCAAACCTAACTCGGAAGTATAACAATTTACGGACTTAGAATTTTTTAGTGGGTGTAATAAGAAGTCGTGTGTTGCATTATTATTATAAGTCTGAATTCTTTCCTCTCATCACGTTATCAACTGTCCGTTATATTACTGGTGTTTTATAGTACAAAATATATAATTACGTGAATTCAGAAATTAGTATACCAACTTGCGGGAAGTGAGAGCGAGATATTATACACTTGGACGCGCATTTCCGCTGATCTGAAACGAACACTTAATAGTAATAATAAACGCTTTCATAGTTCTTACCAACAACTTCTGGTGTGCGCCTACATCATTTCAACCTACGAGCACGTCTCCCAAACCCCATGTCCCGACCGTTTTGCAGCTGACCTGGGAATCTCATACCTCTACCGGAGTAATCTCGAGGAGGCTGGCGCCCAAATTAATCAGTGTATATAATTAATTATTGACATCGACGTGCTTCCTCGAGATACTTTCCATATTTCGGAGCTGGCAGCCGAGGGCGACGACGACGGTTACAAAATTTGGCGCCCAACGTGGGGCGACCGCTACAAAATTTGGCGTCCCAACGTCGGGCTCGAGATGGCAACAATGACCACGGCGGGGATCGACGCGAGAGCCGACAGCCGACGCAGGGTTAATGCGGCTCGAGATGGCAACAATGACCACGGCGGGGATCGACGCGAGAGCCGACAGCCGACGCAGGGTTAATGCGGCTCGAGATGGCAACAATGACCACGGCGGGGATCGACGCGAGAGCCGACAGCCAACGCAGTGTTAGTAGAGCAGCTTGCAGTATCATGCAGTGTCAACGACCGACAGCCACAACACCATGCAGACCCCAAACAGCTGAGAACAATGATGGACGGTGGGGGAGACGATCAACCAGGCGTAACCTAGAAGACGTCGATACGTAAGCATAAAGGGTTTCATTTCAATTGTTGTGTCCATATATATGTACATGTGTGTAATTCATTTTGGTAGGGTTTATTTTGTTTTTGAGTTTAAGGGGAATTGTTGAGGATATATTATATATTACATGTTGCTAAGGAGCCAAACTAAAAGTGGAAAAATGGAGACTACAGCAGGGACGAGTACTAGCCAAGATAAAGAAAGTTCGCGAGGTTCGGACAATGTCATGTCGAATAATGTGTTAGAGCGGATATTGGAGCAGATGAATCAGATGAGGAACGAAATGATAGAAACTAGTAATAATTTGAAGAGTGAGATGGCTGAGAATAGTAGCAGGCTAGAGAGCCAGTTCGGTAATTTGAAGAGTGAGATGGGTAATTTGAAGAGTAAGATGGCTGAGAATAGTAGCAGGCTAGAGAGCCAGTTCGTTAATTTGAGAAATGAAGTAGCCGAGAATTATAGGAAATTGGAATCTATGCTGGTCTGGAATTGTAGTGAATTGAATAATAAGGTAGACGAGAATAGTAATGAAGTGGAAAGTAAATTAATTGTGGATACTAGTGAATTGGATAATAAGATAGCCGAGAATAGTAATGAAGTGGAAAGTAAATTAATTGAGGATATTAGTGAATTGAATAATAAGGTAGCCGAGAATAGTAATATAGTGGAAATTAAATTAATTGAGGATATTAATGAATTGAATAATAAGGTAGCCGAGAATAGTAATGAAGTGAGAAGTAAATTAGCTGTGGATATTGATGAATTGGGAGATAATCTAGATGAAAATTGTAATGTATTGGATAATAAATTAGAAGAGAATATTGATGAATTGAATAATATGGTAGCCGAGAATAGTAATGAAGTGGAAATTGAATTAGCTGTGAATATTAATGAGTTGAAAGAGAAACTAGATGAAAATAGTACCGAACTGAAAGATAAGTTAGCTGAGAATATTAGTGAATTGAGTAATGAACTAGCTGAGAATAGTAACGAAGTGGAATTTAAATTAGCTGTGAATATCAATGAGTTGAAAGAGAAACTAGATGAAAATAGTACTGAACTGAAAGATAAGTTAGCTGAGATTATTAATGGATTGAATAATAAGAAAGCAGGAAATAGTAATGGAGTGGAGAGTAAATTAGCTGAGGATATTAATGAGAATATTGGGGAATTGAATATTAAGGTAGCCGGAAATAATAATGAGGTGGAAAGTAAAATAAATATGGATATTAATGGATTGGACGATAATCTCGATGAGAATAGTAATGAATCGGAGTATAGGTTAACCGAGAATAGTATCAGTCTAGAGAGCCAGGTGTTAGAAAGTTATGGAGCATTCAAGGAGCAAGTAAATAGAGTAATCGAAAAGTTTGATGAGTTTGGGAGCGAGAAAGAGAATGCGGAAACCATCACAAACATGGGGCGGAGGGCAGAAGAAGCCTTCCCACCCCACAGAGGGTACAAAAGCAATGACCATAATGACGGTTGGAGCAGGGATCGGCCACACAGTGCTGGCGGTCATGGTTTACAACCCTACAATAATGACACGCGGTATTTTGTGAACCGATTTTCTAACAATAGGAAGCGGTACTGCAACGATCAAAGAAGTGAATATAGGAAGGGCTATTGGAGGCCTCATTTTTCTGCAGGAGGAGAAAAAGTTAAGTGGAAGCATGCTGGTAGATTTAATGTGAGGAGAAGTGTGTCTCCACGTGTAAACTGTCAATTTAAGAATGGCACAATGACATATGAGGAAGGCCGCAGACGATCCCATTCGGAGAATGACGATCCGATTCATGATAGACATCCAGGCGACGTACCAGGTTAATAGACGAGAATTTGTGTAAAGTTGAAAATAATATGATTTTAATTATAAGAAAAATAAGAATGTGTTTGTTTTGTGCATGTAGTATTTGAGCGGTATAAGCAACTAGAACCAAGAACTAATGTCAGTGCTGAAAATTTTAACCTTGGGAAAATTTTTGTTACTTTTGTTTTCTTTTTGCCACCTTCAGAATTAGTTGTTTTTGTGTGTTTTCTTGTAGGATCACGCGATAAGTAGTATTCCCTGTGGCAATAATTTAAAGATGATATTAATAAGAATTAATAATGATTAATAATAATGATAGAATATATTTTTTTTAATTAACTTCATATATGTTCATTTATCAGTAGAGGTTGAATGATTCGATTTGAATATGTATCCATTTTTTTTAGAATCAATGTTAAGTGCCAGACCATCATTTTTAGTTCGAGACATAAAGTTGTCCTCTATATTGAGGGGACGTTATTCGAGATGTGTATTCAAGGTTGCAGCTCATGTATGAGATATGATAAATAGAGTCAGTTAGTATTTCAGAAGTATTATGTATCGTTTGGTATAATTTTGATTCTGGTTAATAATTATTTCGGTTTTATGAATGTAAATGTGTTTTCAAGGCTTCAGATAATATATGAAGTATGATATAAAGGGTTAATTGGTATTTTAAAATGTATTATGTATTATTTAGCGTATATTTTTTTTTGTTGTGGTTCATAATTCTTATTTCTATGTTATGAGTATAAGTATGTATCAAGGAACCGATCATGAATGTGAGTGAGAGAGCGCCATTGTATTCGGATGTGCCCTGAATGTTACGATTGGATGCTGTATATATGTCAGGTAGAAGTCAGTTAAACTGGCGTGTGAGGTGTAAGCAGGCGTGAGGTGTGTATATAGATTCATACATGTGAATAGTTGTAAATATGTAATAATTGTAAGTGTAAATTTGTACATTGTTTATAAGCATAGCAAAAGGTGTATCCAAGTGTGACTAATTAGGGGACACCGGAGACTAGTACCGAAGGTAGGTTATGGGGCGTCTCATAACAACAAATATTCCCTTGGGAATATTCTTTGTTATGAGAGGGCATTTGAGACGGTTCCTCGTATAGGATAAGGAGATTTTCATTAGATTAGTATTTCGTGTTAATATTCTTATATGGATAGGATGCGCGGACGTGTAAGTTAGTTTCAAAATCTGAGGCGGAAGTAACAGGTGGACAGGAAGACCGAAAGGAAGCTAGGCGGACAGGAAACATGTGTCCAGGCGTGGAGTTGACTGATGAGGGAATGTATGGACTTTGCCTGCGGGTGGTCAGTAAGATGACGCCAAGCCAGGTTCCAAAAGAGATGATCTGGTATATGTCAGAGAATGGTCAGGACGCCGGAAGTAGGAGATGTTCTAGTTAACGAACAATTTTTGAAGAACGCGTCTTGAGTGACGTAAGTGTAATCATGGCCAATCAGGATTCTTAATAGAGACACGTGATATATAGATAGGAGGGCGAAATTCTATGTTTGGTGGTTGAAAGTAGGGGATAGATTTGGCAGATAGACAGAAGGCAGATAGACAGTGTTCGGAGAGGTCACACTCCACATATTCTCGGCAAACCTAACTCGGAAGTATAACAATTTACGGACTTAGAATTTTTTAGTGGGTGTAATAAGAAGTCGTGTGTTGCATTATTATTATAAGTCTGAATTCTTTCCTCTCATCACGTTATCAACTGTCCGTTATATTACTGGTGTTTTATAGTACAAAATATATAATTACGTGAATTCAGAAATTAGTATACCAACTTGCGGGAAGTGAGAGCGAGATATTATACACTTGGACGCGCATTTCCGCTGATCTGAAACGAACACTTAATAGTAATAATAAACGCTTTCATAGTTCTTACCAACAACTTCTGGTGTGCGCCTACATCATTTCAACCTACGAGCACGTCTCCCAAACCCCATGTCCCGACCGTTTTGCAGCTGACCTGGGAATCTCATACCTCTACCGGAGTAATCTCGAGGAGGCTGGCGCCCAAATTAATCAGTGTATATAATTAATTATTGACATCGACGTGCTTCCTCGAGATACTTTCCATATTTCGGAGCTGGCAGCCGAGGGCGACGACGACGGTTACAAGAAGTGTCATAAATCTACAACATGGGAACCACAGCTTTACTTTTCTCTATGAGGAAGCCATGTTAAAAATTTTATCTATCTCTAAATCCATCTTTGTTGAGAAGAATCCCTAATGTATAAATAAGAAAGCTTATGGAAAGTTCGTGTCTCTGAGCTTTAATTATTTGATTTATTTTAAAAGTCACTGTGGAATATCTACTACCCCACAACAACACAAACGTAATTTTACTCAAGGGTATTAGTGCAGGGTTATAGAATCCCACAACACACCTCGGGTGTGCCTGGGCGCTTTGTCGTATCGAACTGCACCTTCATTTGCAAATGCTCTAATGTAATCTCTGACAGTGTTTACTGATGCCATATTGAACTGCCAGTTGGGGAGGCGACCTGATTTAACGAGCTGGATGAATGTACTTCACAAGGGAAGATCGCCAACGGGAAGAGATCAATTTTAATGAAACCCATACCGATTTTTAGAGTCCAACACCTCTGACTTTAAGAGAAGGTAAAATCACGAAATTAACACATTACAAAATTAGCTCCCTCACCCTCATCTAAAATTCTGATGAATCAAATGGATAATATTAAGATGTACTTCTAACAAAGGTTGGCGTTTCCTCTAGGTCTCGAAGCATACACAACATGGTGATAATAATGATGATGATGATGATGATGGTGATGATAATAATAATAATAATAATAATAATAATAATAATAATAATAATAATAATAGTGAAGGAGACCATACTAAGGGATATACTACTGTAGCTAAATGAGATAAAGATAAATGCATACAAAACGAAGGTCATGGTTATCGGAAGGAAGCTGAAGATGATAAACGTGCGGATACTCAAATCGTTGAGGGGAGAAACGTGGAGGGGCTGTTGGCGTAGAATGGTACGAGGGTTTAGAGGGTTGGAGGGGGCTGGTCGTCAGGGTGTTAGCGATTAGGTCGATGCGGCGTAGGTGGGGTCGGTGGGCATGCAACTCATTCCAGGGGGCGCACAATAGACCTCAGGTCGCGGTGTATGGGATGTTCCCCTCCCCCATCAAAGAAAATAATAAACGTGCGAATTCGAAATGAGGTAGCAGATCAAGTCGACAGTTTCAAATACTTTGAGTGTACAGTAAGTAGTAACATGAGCTACTGCCGGGAAATCAAAAGGAGGATAGCAATGACAAAGGAAGCTTTTAATAGGAAAAGAAGCATCTTCTGAAAACCTCTGGAAAAAGAACTAAAGAAGGGACTAGTGAAGTGGGTTGTGTGGAGTGTGGCATGTCTGAGGCAGAAACATGGGCATTACGACAAAGTGAGGTGAAACGACTAGAAACATTTGAAATGTGAATATGGACAAGAATGGATAGTGTGAAATGGACAGACAGAATAAGAAATTAAGCTGTGCTACAAAAAAGTTGGATGAAGAAATAATAATGCTGAAACTGATCAGGAAGAGAAAAAGCAAATAACTGGCTGAGAAGAAATTACCTACTGAAGGATGCATTGAAAGGAATGGTGAACGGAAGAAAAGTTCGGGGCATATGAAGATATCAGACGATAGACAGCATTACGACACATTACGATCGTATGCGAAGACTAAGAAGAAGGGTGAAAATGGAATATATTTGCGTTTTACAGTGAAAGTCTGCTTTTGGTCAGAAAACTATGAATAATAATAATAATAATAATAATAATAATAATAATAATAATAATAATAATAATAATATATTATTATTATTATTATTATTATTATTATTATTATTATTATTATTATTATTATTAATCATCATAAATGTGTACAGACATCTTAAACCATTCGACACAAAGTCTGCAGGTTGCGACAACTTTGCTGAAGTAATATCCTGAAAGGCACGAACAAGTCACAAAGATAATAACCAACTCACTAAAAGACACACATTATGCTACAGATACGAGTCACAAAATATATTACACTAGCTGAAATCACCCGGCATTGCCCGGGTTGTCCTTTTCTTTCTTTTTTTAATTAAACTGATTGTTAGACTTTTCGGAAATCTCAGAAACTCAACTATAGACAACCAAAAGTCCACACCTGTGGAGTAACGGTCAGCACGTCTGGCCGCGAAACCAGGTGGCCCGGGTTCGATTCCCGGTCGGGGCAAGTTACCTGGTTGAGGTTTTTTCCGGGGTTTTCCCTCAACCCAAGATGAGCAAATGCTGGGTAACTTTCGGTGCTGGACCCCGGACTCATTTCACCGGCATTATCACCTTCATCTCATTCAGACGCTAAATAACCTAAGCTGTTAATAAAGCGTCGTAAAATAACCTAGTAAATAATAACAACCAAAACGAAATGTTTTTAGTAAGATTTCCTCGTCCATAAAGATGAAATCTTTACATTGTATCATTTAAATGAATTAATGAACTTCTTAGCCGAATGCCTGAAAGGATTAACTCAAATTAAAACAACTGTAGGTCAGGCAGCGAAAGAAAACATTTTATCACGTCCCATATGTTCAAATGTTTTTTAATTTGTATGTATATGTTTGTGTGTTTATTTATTTATTTTGGTCATTACAAATGCTTGTCACATTGAAATTGCAGTTCCTTAAAATCGAAAGGTATTTTAGTGGGTGTCATACGATTACATGAGTCTTTTCATGAGTCTTTTTTTCTCCCAAATCTCGTTCCATTGGATAATTTTGGTGGGTCAATATTTTTCGCAATAATACTATTGGTGATTCAATATTAAGTATTCAATATGTGATTAAAATTAAATATGTGATAGCAATCCTTGTGGTTTCAAAAAATTCAGTTGGATAAACACAGCCTGCTCACTATGTACAACTGCATCGAGAAATTCATAATATGGTCCTAGACTGCGTAAATATACGTATTGTATTTATTGTATTCTAGATTTTAGCCTTCATGATGTATCAACAATGTAATTTAATTTCGTGTTATAATTTCCATGGCCTCGTAAAAGTAGATGTTGAATACAACAGACAATAATAAAAAACAATTGACTGTAGAAGATTTTAATATTATACATAAATATTTGATTAATTTTTGTTTTTTATATTTTTAAATAATTTAACGTCCATTTGCACAATTTTAATGTAGCCTATGCTTTTCTCCTGGTTATGAAGGTTAAATATGCAAACTTTGGCACACATCGGTCAAAGCGTGTAGATTTGTATAGAGAACATACACACATACACACATATATACATACCCACATTCACTTTTATATATTAAGATAATTCCAAATACAAACTTCACTGGAACAGAAGTTTAATAACTATAGAAAAATACAGCATAATAGGCCGGACATAGTTTTTGTACTGGGAAATTGAGGAAACAATATACCTCACACATACAGCGTATTCCGAATCTCACCGGATCGGTGGACAACAATGACGTCACGCTGCAGCGAAATAGGAACAAAACTGCTGAAAGGTTCGATGGCTATCCTGGCGGCTGTACAAGTTTTTGTCTGTACTACGCTAGCAAGATTTTGCGAAATTTCCGTACTGTCATCTCGTTCAAAGAAAAGAGAGCATAAACAATTTATTTCTTGAACCGGTAATAATAACTGGTCCGTTGACATGTGCTCTCATAAGCCATTAGCATATTGTTTTTACGTTTCGCTCATTACAAACAATATGCCTACAGCAGAACCAAAGCAGAACCCACCGCCATGACACAACAGTGCACGATGTCATTCGTCTGCTAATGCCCGCCCTATACAAGAACCAATCAGATTCACTGATGGATACTGCCACCACCTCTGCAAGCTGATGGAACCGGTGCGACACCGGTGGAGCATCAGTGACGTCATCGTTGAAATTCGGAACACCGTGATGCCATCGGATTGCTCAGCGCTGAGATTCGGAATACACTCATATAGTTGTCATCAGTACACAGTCTTCAATAAACCTGAACTGAAAAGAGTACCAAGTACACGGGGTACAAAATAAAATAAAATCCATGTCGGACCAACAACATGTGGAAGTAATACAAAACAGTGTAATACTCGATAAGAAGCTACTCAGTAACATTGTAGAAGAGAATGATTCGTCCTAGCAGCGATATCCAGCTGTAGAAATCTGCCATCCTGTCAAATAATGCAACCGACGAACTCTAAACATCTCAGAATACCAGCCATAATGAAAGTGTAGGAACTTCTCGAGAGGACCGTTCCTCTCTCTTGTAAGCGTTAGGTAACGAGAAATTGAATAAATACAATAATAAATGGTGTCTAAATGCAAGTACCAAGCCTCAGCATACAAAAGTATCTAATCGTTTATTAGCTCCATTCGGACCCTTATTCATTCTTCCTTACTGGGAAATGATCTGAAACTGTCTCTTCTAAATTGTTGCAGTTTATATTTCAACAGTGAAAAAAAGAACAGCTAACATCACACACTAAAATTCATGGGGCTCTAGAGACTAGAATCATATCAGCCCCACTTTCAAGATTTCATTATTATTTTCTGTTAAAATTTTAATAATGTTCACTTATTTCTGTTATTTTTATTTACACGTTCAACACATTTAACGCGTGACTATGACTAGATAGATATAAAGAAGGACAGTGGTTCCCAACATTTTTTGACTGACGACACATTTTACTGAACGCCCACGATATCGCGACACACTTATTTGGTTTTATTAAAAATAATGATATAATAATAACAACCAGTATTTTTCTTCTGGAGAAAAATCTTGTGGAACTCTGTATAAAATATTTTATAACGGACGGAGAGATAATTACTCTTCACTGCACGAGAATTTTGTCGTTTTTAACCTCCTTTTCGTCCAACTAAGGCTTTCGAGGTCTAAGCGGAATTCAAAGAAAGATAATATTAAAAAGTAGTTATTCACACATATTTCGGTTCCATGATAAAAAATGTAACAAAAATGTGCAGGAATACCGTTCCAGAGCGACCCGTCAGAAAAGAGCACTAATAACAATTTTTATGTAGTGTCGGACATCCAGTGTTCTAAATAGGTCGATGTTGACATGCAATCTAAAAGAAAAAAAAAAAAAACAGCAACTTGAGTGGCATTAGAAAAAAAAAAAAAAAAGCAAAGGTATGTGTCAAAAATCTCAACCTGTCTCTTCTGATGTCTGATAAAATATTTTTATTATCGTTTTTCGAAACTTACCTGTTTGAATTAATGTGAAGTCTGCGCTTGGTGGGTTGCATAAAATTTCTCTATACGTGGCCTTATGATTGACAGATTAACACATAAATCATCAAGATGCAGCAGTATGTTACTTTGTTTAGAGTTCACTATTTTCATGGTAGAAAATGCTGATTGACATAAGTATGACGTTGAAAACGGCAGTTCTAAATGTCCTTTTAGTTTATTCGGCACCATCGACTGATTTGACAAAACATTTCCGCAGATAAGACATTCGTGATTTTGTTTATATTCATCTCCACGCTACGTAAAACGATATTGCAAGTATTCATCACTATAATAATTACAAAAACGCAGTAATTACGTTTTTGCGAACCCTGAAGGGAACTCTAGCTCAAATTATTTGAATTAGTACTGCTGTCATCTAACCCAGAACTTAATTCAGGTAGAGTTTTTTTAATTAAAAATTTGTCCGTAAAAATCTAAATAAAGCATTTTTGATAAAATAATCGCACTATCACCCGCTGACATATATATACTGAAACTGAGCAATATCTTCTAACGATTCTAAATTCTGTTTATTACCAAGTGGGTAGAGTAAACAAATTACTAAGCATTGTTGGAGGTGTTGACTTTCATTCGAATTATCACCAGGCAGAAAAATTAAACTGAGCATTGTTGCAGGTGTTCACGTTTCATTGGTAAAGTCTGTCTCAAAATAAAATGTACCATATCAAAGACTTCGTTGCAAATAAAAAAAATGTGTTTTAAAGAGACTTCCTGGATGGCATAAATTTTTTTTCACTTCCAAAATTTCGCGACACACCCCATGGCGCTGTGTGTCGCAACACACCGGTTGAGAACCACTGCACTAGGATATGGTGAAATATATGCCAATGAGAAAATGTAAACATCATTATAACAGTAAAATCCCACAATTTTTTATTCGATACCAAGCAGACAGATGTTTATTTAAGAGATATGCACAAAGAAATTACGTACGTCACAAAGTTTTCGTCTCTTATTGAACTATTTTATTAGTACGGGCCTCCTATCAAACTGTGTTTTGTGTGTGTGTGTGTGTGTGTGTGTGTGTGTGTGTGTGTGTGTGTGTATATATATATATATATATATATATATATATATATATAATTACCAAGCACATAGACGTTCTCTTACCAGGGAGACATCGCAGAGTCTTTGTCTATTATTGAACTAGGCCTATATAATGAGTTGTTATCGGTTTGGTTTACCGATATATTGGTTCGCGGGTCCTCGGCGAGGACTGCAGTTGTGACCGCCAGAATTATTACTGTAACTGCGTAATTAAACAACAACTATTGTGTAAAACTAAGTTTTGACATTTATATATTATAGCTATTTTGATCCACTGCCTGAGCATATATTATTATAGGATATATATTTGTAAACAGAGATTTTGAAGTTTATTCTTTATACAGACCTGCAAAAATTTCCCGACGTTGCCCGGTATCATTATTTTAGCCGATTTGTTGTCTAACATGTTTACTTTACGATATTAAATGGAAAATTGGCGCGTATTTGACCCTTTTGTCAAAAATGTAATCAAATTCATTCGTTTGCGTGGCAAATTAACCTATGAATAATTTCAGTGTTAATTCATTATTATTTCATAAAGAAAACATACTTAATTTGACTTAATTTGTTCAAATATATAGAAATATTTGTAAAACCACATGGATTACATGGTTTATTTTGTTTTCACAATGGAATAACGTTGCTCACAGAGAGAATTGTTTCAGATTTCGTAGAAAGAGAAGGACAAGTGTGAGTTGCAGAAAGACGCTCTATTTCGGTTTGTTAGTTGGGAGGCCGGAGGGAAAAAACCCTTGGGGAGGCCGAGACGTAGATGGGAAGATAATATTAAAATGGATTTGAGGGAGGTGGGATATGATGGTAGAGACTGGATTAATATTGCTCAGGATAGGGACCAATGGCGGGCTTATGTGAGGGCGGCAATGAACCTCCGGGTTCCTTAAAAGCCAGTAAGCAAGTAAGTATAGCGAAAGCAGATACAAATAACTCTTCTGATCAGGTAAAATTATTACAAAGACATGTTTTCCGGTTTTGTGGTGAATTGTTTCGCAGACTCAATGAATCAAATAGAAGTGGTACAGTGGAGTCTCTTCGTTATTTATAAATGGGGGTAAAAACTATCAGCAAATTATAGGTCATTTTATACGTTTGTACACTTGATCAAAATGAAAGTGCCCGGCGTCTGAGAGAATCGGGTATTTCCGTGAGCGCTAGGGACAGCGAGGCTTTGTTCAAAAGATTGCGTATATTCTTCTGGTAGTTATTAACTATTAATCACTAAAATGTTCCGAGAAAATATAATTTATATACGAGATTTAAAACAGACAGATCGTTCAGAGTGTTTAAAACAGTGAATATTGTAACACAAACATTATATACTGTATAACAGGTTCTCAAGTGAAGTATGACCATCCCCGTTACAATGTCATTCTGACTGCAGTAAAAGTTTTTGCGTAGTTGGTACAGCGTTAACTAATACTTAATAATTTTTGAGATTGCAAGTTCAAATCTTCGTGGAGTTACTATTTTTTTTAAATGCATCTGTGAAAATATAACAGGTTTTCGTCATTTTTATCCTTAGAATACTTTTCGCTTTATTATTTTTTTCGTGTTAATAGAAACTTTTGACGCTAGATGGACGTAACACTAAAGACGACAATTAGGGGCTTTCATATTAAAATGCTGTGTTAATTATTTTATTAATCCCTGCTACTTTGCATTCTATTGCCTAAGGAACATTCAGTAAATATGTTAACGGTTAAATAATTGTCAATAATTAATTTGCAAGTTTTGCTACGGGGAACATGATTATTATACTAATCTAATCCGTGATCATCAGGGCCTAAACGTAGTAATTGTAAACAAGAAGAAAAACCATAATTCTGATGACAAAATATATCCTGATTTCCTGGAATTATAACCACAAATTTTCATCAGTTTTGTAATTATCTCTAAGTAACATGAATTCATATAAGCAAAATTGTTTGCTCATTTTGACCAAGTGTACGTACTGTAACTGTACGATGTAACTAAACACTGACGGACGACGAATTCAGTGACTGGTAGACAGACAACGTGGTGTGAACAGCAGGATGAGTACAAACACTGTACATACTTGTCTCTAAGCGTTGGAGGCAGCACGCAGCAGATTCCCCACAAGCTTCAACTTAATTTTTTGTCTGAGTAAGTGTATTACGAAAGGGTATCAGTCTAAATGACTTAAAAATATTTTTGTCGTTAACACTTAAAACATTTATTTTATTTAGAGGAGTTACCACTAATTATTTACTCTTATGTTTGTGGTATTAAAAAATCTTCCCCTTTTATTTTTATGTGTACAAATTTAGATGATAAAATAATCCTTATTTAAGTTTGTATTTTCATGTGTAAGTTTAAATACATTTCTTTCTTCTTCTCTACTGTATCTTTTGATGTAACGTCGAGCATGAGCAAAAAAAAAATCACCTATCAGTAACGTATTGAGTGGTGTTCCTTAGTGGGCGGAGTCAGTTAGCTTTACAAATTAGAAGTTTCCATAACAGAAATTTCCAACGGAGGGACTCTACTGTAATTGCAAAGCAATGAATATTGATTGGATAAAGAGTGTGTTGAGACTCAAAAGTTTCAAAACCTTACTTACTCACTTACATACTTACTTAATTACTTACTTACAAATGGCTTTTAAGTAACCCGAAGGTTTATTGCCGCCCTAACATAAGCCCGCCATAGGTCCCTATCCTGTGCAAGATTAATCCAGTCTCTATCATCATATCCCATCTCCATCAAATCCATTTTAATATTATCCTCCCATCTACGTCTCGGCCTCCCCAAAGACGTCTTTTTCCCGCCGGCCTCCCAACTAACACACTATATGTATTTCTGGATTCGCCCATACGTGCTACATTCCCTGCCTATCTCAAACGTCTGGATTTAATGTTCTTAATTATGCCAGGTGAAGAACACAATGCATGCAGTTTTGCGTTGTGTAACTTTCTCCTTTCTCCTGTAACTTCATCCCTCTTAGCCCCAAATATTTTCCTAAGAACCTTATTTTCAAACACCATTAATCTCTGTTCACAACCATACAGAACAACCGGTAATGTAACTGTTTTATAAATTCTAACTTTCAGATTTTTTGACAGTAGACTAGATGATAAAAGCTTCTCAACCGAATAATAAGACGCATTTCCCATATTTATTCTGCGTTTAGTTTCCTCCCGAGTGTCATTTATATTTTTTACTGTTGCTCCAAGATATTTGAATTTTTCCATCTCTTCGAAGGATAAATCGACCATTTTTACTCGTATATTTCCATTTCGTACAATATTCTGGTCACGAGACATAATCATATACTTTTTCTTTTCGGGATTTACTTCCAAACCTATCGCTTTACTTGCTCCAAGTAAAATTTCCATGTTTTCCCTAATCGTTTGTAGATTTTCTCCTAAGATATTCACGTCATCCGCATAGACAAGAAGCTGATGTAATCCGTTCAATTCCAAACCCTCTGTGTTATCCTGAACTTTCCTAATGGGATATTCTAGAGCGAAGTTAAGAAGTAAAGGTTATAGTGCATCTCCTTGCTTTAGCCCGCAGTGAATTGAAAAAGCATCAGAAACTGACCTATACGGACTCTGCTGTACGTTTCATTGAGACACATTTTAATTAATCGAACTAAGTTGCAAAACCTACTAAAGGAAAAAGAGAATGACCACAGACAGAATTTGGAGAGAGTAGTTCTAGGTTTAAACGTAGGAAAACCGGGCTGTCGAGGAAATCAGCAGAAAGTGTGGAGAGTTTAATTTTCGCAGCACAAATGAAACATTGTGGATATGGTAACGTGAACTACGTCAAACTCTTAGAGGAGATAAAAAAACACCAACTAAAGTTTCTAAAACAGCGAAGCCCAACCTCATCTCTTAAGAGCTAATGACGTCACAGCATCGCTTTACCCCACCTCCTTCGTTTGGAGGCATGACAGTACAAGAACCACTTCACCTTTGATCACTCACTCAGTAACGGCTGATTGCAATCAATTTTTCACCATAAATGTCGGTCCGTTAGAAAAATTTGTAACAATTAAGAAGGAACTATATGACAGTTTCGAGTCCAAATTTCGAGACTTGAAAACAACAGAGACAAAAATTAGTCTTTTAACAAGCCGTTTAATTTTGCTTGCAAAGATGCTCCGCATGATCTGCAAATGGAACTAGTTAGTTTGCAGAATTTATAGTCATGAAATATTATCAGAAAAAAGGTTGTTTAAATCTTTTCCCAGATTGCGAAAGTTTGCTGCAAATTTAATGGCAATCTTTGGTTCTACATATATCTCTGAACAGATGTTTCGAAAATGAATAAAATAAAAAGCCAGTATCGTAATAGAGTTGGGCACGATTTGGTCTACCTTTTAAGACTCTGTTGTTCATCCATGGCGGCAGACATTGATTAACTGGTTAGAAGTACGCCTAAGCAGTGCAAAAAGAGTCACTGACAGAAAAGATGTTCAAAAAGCTTATTTGATTTTCTTTCATCACAAAATAATGGTAATAAAATTAACTGAAGCCTTCACTGTAACAAAGCGACATTAGAAAAGTTTGTGACGTCTAGAGTACATGAATACGTAATAGCTTCGCAAGGAGTGGGTGGAGGTAAATCCGCCATCCCCTCTTTCGCTTAAGGCGGGCATCGCTGTTCTAAAATAAGAAAATCTTAACAGCTACTGTTATGAAAAACTACAATGAGGAAGAAGTGATGACGCTTTTCCTGGATGCCGATTTTACAATGCACCAGTATGATGTAATGAGACAAGAAGAGAAAGGTCTAAATGTTAACATTATCCATCATACAAGAGAATCTTAAATGCTAAGAAAATGTGTTATCCAGTATCTGTTTAGACACAGAATCTCATGTAGAAGTAAAACTTCAAGATTCATTGAACTGTACTACTTACCGCATTTTGAGGTCACAGGAGCCGGTAATTGTTAATACTACAGACTTTCATGTCTTTAATATCAAAGTGGATAAAACACAAGAAAAAAATCCTTCCTGAGAATGTTATTAAGCTATTGAGTTCTGAAGAAAATAATGAACGACTTACAAGAACTCTCATCCGAACCTTTGGCGGAGAGGACAACTTCAGTGACAGTGAGTGACATATAAACATCAAACCACATTGAAAAGTAAGCAAGTAGCACTGATGTATATTTTTTACTTTATTTTATATCATATGATACCTAAAGTAGACAAGTGAGTGTGTTAAAATTGCTTTTACTATTTTTGGCCAGGTTTTCAGCCTCTAGCAAGCATTGTGCAATGGCACAACATGCATGAGCTCGTCCAAAGTCAAGGAGAATCGGGGAGCAGCGTGGACGCCAGGCAGAAGCCGCCTGCCGGCTAGTTTACATATAGGTCGGTAAACCAAACCAGTAACAACTTTGTACTAGTATGCATGTATGTTGTTACAGTTACGTGTTATAACTGCCAAACAGATCGGATACTTTTACCAGAAACATATAAAGAAAGGACATTCGTCACAGAGTATTCGTCTCTTACTTCCAAGTCCCCGTACCCGCCGCTATCCATATTACGAATAAACACAAACAGTGTCTCCACTTCTATTAAAACTACGTATAGTTGTATAATTTATGAATTGTAACATGCTTTCCTGACACTGAAATGGTTATATTACGATAATTTAGAATCGAATTTTGTACTCTATAATCCTTTGGGTATAACCTCCATCAGTACCGGCACAGCTTCGTGAATCATACTGTGTACATAGTGGTGGGTGGTAATTCATATTAATTCGATTAGGATTTTCACGTTGTATGCCATGTTATTTCCAACTATTATCACAATTTAAGGCTTTGAAATAGTTTTCATTTAAAATGCTTTATTGTTTCTAATTATTCTCAAGAATAGGTTACGTAGTATCATACATATGTCGTAGGGTGGCAAGGTGTCCTGCTTTTCGCACGATATCCCCTTTCTTTTAGCCTCTTATCCTTCGGTCCGCGTAAAAACTTGAAAATGTTATAATTATCCTGCTTTTTAAGTTTATTCTGCTAAAAGTCTTGCGAAATAAAATTTGAAGCGAAAGTCCTATGTTTTCTATTCCTTGAGAGAAAATAAGTGAAGAGGAAGACAACAGAAAATACATGGCAGCAGTGAATAATATGTGGACAGATGAAAAATCTAGACTGAACCTTAAAACATATGTTGAAAATAAAGTGTAATCTGAATTATAGCTGTGTTGAATTCTGTGACTTTCTTCTTGGACAGCAGGAGTCGTTGAAAGCAATACATTAAAATTAGAAATATGTAGTTGTTCAATAATTTATTGCTGAGCAAAAATCATGCTACAGCAGCTGCATTGTGTATGTTTATTTTTGTAAGTCATGTTAGAAAATAGTTAATACTGAGCGTAAGTAATAAATACATATAATATCAATTTACACCTTTTCATAACAAAATGTATTATATTTTTTATTATTGATACAGTACCGATATTTCCTTTGTCGCAAATTGTATCCGAAAGCTATTAGTCTATACTATACACGGCATTTCAAAATTTGTATTGTATTACAATTGGTTACTGTAACTCGTTGCACGAATGATTGCCGGCGGCCAGTAGGCGAACTAAAGCATAAACACTGAATCGTATCGTATAACGCAGCGCCAATGCCTCTCTCGAAATCGGCAATTATTCGTGCAACGAGTTATACTTTATCATGAAATTTAGATATAGGTGATAAGGTGATATTTAAGGCGAACAGCCGCGCTTTAAAGAACCCCTTTTAGGACTGGGTTCTGCTTTTTATGTCTAAAAAAGCTTCCCACCCTGAAGTATGAAGCATTGGGTCTTCAAGTTTTGGTACCAATGTCGATAAATTACCCCACTGATGAATTCTCATAACAACTATTGAGATAGAAGTCACAAAATAATTTTCTCCCTAATGCACAACGCATTTTTCTGTCCAGAAATGGCGCAGTAGATGCAATGAGTTCCTTCTTACCCAGTTTGTTTAGGAACGAGATTATACAGATGTTCCTGTTAGCATATGATAAGAAATGTAAAGAAAACAAACACTATGTCAGAAGCTAAATATTTGCAGGCTAAAAGTAGGTCTTCAAAATAAACTACGAATGAAGACAATAATTTACTGCCTTGTCTGTGTCACATAGATCTACTCTTACCTGCAGTTGATGTTCGAATCCGGTCGCGTCCCTTGAGAGTTACTTTTAGAGCACCGGAAGAGAGTCTGAAAACAAGATACGCCTTTGTTACTTATCGTTAAAAGAGAGCAGGCAGTTTTGAGTTGGTGTGCTCTAATGGTATTAGCAGGCAACGCATTTTCGTTGCCAAACAAGTTAGAAAAGTTATCGGTTAGTATATCCTGGAGTTTCAGGCTTCAAACTCTAACCTTAAATGCTTATGTCAGGACGCTACGAAAGGTAAAATCTAGTTCGGTAAATAATAATAATAATAATAATAATAATAATAATAATAATAATAATAATAATAATGGAGCTTGACAACTGTAAGTGGGATTGCTACTAAATTGAAATGGTCTGTCCAGCTACCTTTTAACCACATAAACGCACTATCACTGCGAAACTAGCGCCCTACAAAATATTAATGCTACATATGACAGGAAATACAATTAGATCGATGACAATACTGAATTAGTATATACTGTATAATATATACTATGGAACATAATAGTAAACATGATACACATTAACTGTATATGTATATATATATATATATATATATATATATATATATATATATATATATATATATATACACTCTATAAATACAATGTATACAATTAATTCATTTAATAAAATCAGCTCCTTTACGGTAAGCAAAAATATATATTCTAGGATTACGAAATTCATATCTTTTACCATAACTGTCAGTAAAAATTTGTTTAAGGAAGGGAAATGTTCTACGTCACAAGAGGTAGCAAGGACACAATTATAATAACAAAAATCAATATACAAATTAACAATATTTACATTTTATAAAATATAAACAAAATACAAATTAAAATTAAATACAATATAACATAGATTGATAAATTAAAATAATATTAACACAAAAGTCTGAATGAAAATGCAACTTAGTATTAGAATCAGATCACAATGTAGTCGTAAACTTGGTATTTTACATAAACAATACTGACGATGGAGCGCCTGTATTGTACTATGATTCATAGTCTATGCGTACCTGCTTACAATACTACCCTGCTTATGCATCCATGGCTAACGAGCCACGTTATGCATCGACATGACGTAATCGATGCACCAGAAAAAAACTACTCGAACCGCTGTATTTTTGGGAACAAAAATGCGCTGCCTGGTTATTAGTATATTTACGGATTTTGTTTATAATCAGTATATAGATCTACTACTCAATTTATCAGGGAGTGTTGTACATGAAATAACGTAATTTTAGTTATTTGAAATCAAGAACACAAATTATTGGATTATGAGGTCAAAATCTGCTCAAATTATTTTTTTTAATGTTAAGAAATAAATTGAATCAGCAAATAATATGTCCCCAGATCTCTATGTTCTCTATATATTATTAAAATAATATGTACAATTATTTCTACTTTTGTTGGGAATATTTAAAGTCCAAATGAGCGTCCACGCCCAGATATAGCCACCACTTTAATGATGATCGCCTCGCTGTTCAAAATTAGCATCCCTTGACATGAACACATTAAATACGTTACGTGTGAGTGAACCAAAGTAAAGTGTAGATGTCGTTCTGAAGAACTGAACGCAGTTTCATTATGTTTTCTTTTTTCCTTCCTTGCATATTGCATATCGCAGTTAGATGAGGAATATTATCGCACGGTTTCATTAAATTGAATAATTCAGCAGTAAAATATATAACAATTTTCTTGCGGAAGAATTCCTTCCGCCATTATCGAAAAAAAAAAAAATCCGAGAAATTCATGGAATGAGATACTAATCGATTTTTATTCGTCGATGAAGTCGATATGAACTTACTAAGACAACATCTGAAAAAACAAGTTAATGTTAGCCTAACATATTCAAAGTCTCAATTAAAATTCTTTTGCACTTCAGTTCAGTACATTGTAACGATAAAATTAGATTGAAATAGGTCAAATTTCCGTAAAAGAACTGTTGCAGATAATAATACGTTTCGGTAAGTATTTATAGGCCTATACAAAGAGTATGTCACTTAAAATCATTTTTTTTTAATTATTGGCGGTACAAGGGTAAATAAATACATAAAATAAGTTTCTTGCATCAAAAATAAATAATTCAATAATACAATAGCAACCAATGTATTTCTGCCGTCTTCTGATTAAACTTTTCTTTTTTGTTGTTATCTAATTATATTGCGGTGAAAAAGCATTTGGATTATTCCATGAATATTCATACTGTAGACAAAATTGTGAGGAGTGATCACAGATGGCGTTGTTTCAGTTTATTTTTTTTAATTAAATTTAGACCGGCCAAAGGCCGTTTTCCAAAGTTATCTTTGTTTTCTGTTTTCGTTTTTCTTACATTAATACAAACACAACACCCATTCCCGAGGCGGGACTCGAACCCACAACCCTTCGAACCAAGCGATAGAGACATGCCGTGCCCCTACCGCTTGAGCCGTCCGGGCCGGCCAAAATATAATTTGTTTTTAGTACAACATCAATCATAAGAAATAAAGTACATTAATGCTATGTTAGTACACTACTCCGTCGATTTAGTAGAATGCGTTTGAGTCAAAGAAAGCAGAAAGTCCACACCTGTGGAGTAACGGTCAGCGCGTCTCGCCGCGAAACCGGGTGGCCCGGGTTCGAATCCCGGTCGGGGCAAGTTACCTGGTTGAGGTTTTTTCAGGGGTTTTCTCTCAACCCAATATGAGCAAATGCTGGGTAACTTTCGGTGCTGGACCCCGGACTTATTTCACCGGCATTATCACCTTCATTTCATTCAGACCCTAAATAACCTAGATGTTGATATAGATTCATTTTCCGGGCTGAGAGGCCGTGGTCTATTGGTTGGTTTTATACCAGACATTTCGTCTGCAACTGCGGCAGACATCTTCAGTGGAGTGGTATCCGAGGTCGCAAGTGCGATTAAAGTTGCAAGGAAGAAGGCGTAAAGCTAAGCAAGTGTTGGTACCCGGTCCTAAACAGAACAGATAAGAAGCCACTACAACAAAAGGACGGAACCCAGAACGGGAGCAGTGAACAAAGTGGCGCGGACCGCAGCGACAACATGCCTCGGCCCGCGAGCCACACTATAAATACGCCCGCACCCACACTATCCCATTCCCTGGAAGGAGGCTCACGTAGTTCTCTTTCCAAAGACCGGAAAGGATAAGACGAATCCAAGCAACTATAGGCCTATTAGTCTCCTCAGTTGTCTCAGCAAACTGGCGGAGAGGGTCATACATAGACGCCTCACTGAAGTAGTGTTGCCTCAAATCAGAAACGAGCAGTTCGGCTTCCACCCTGGTCGTTCCACTACACTCCAGGCACTCCGCATGACGGAGGACATTACCTGGGGCATGAGCACGAAGCGTGTCGTAGCTGCAGCTTACCTGGACATCGAGCGAGCATTCGACAAGGTTTGGCATGAAGGGCTCCTGGTTAAGCTACTGGGCATGGGAGTCCCAGATGGAATGGTACGCCTCATTTCAGATTACCTCCGAGGCCGTACATTCAAGACCCGAGTAGGCACTAGTTTCTCCACCCCTCGTGAAATTCACGCAGGAGTCCCGCAGGGATCGATTATCGGTCCCATACTTTTCAATATATTCATTAATGACCTCCCGTTTCGCTATATCCACGGCAGAAGTAGCCATCTGTATATCTATGCAGATGACACTGCCCTCTTGGCGATGGGCAAAACCTACAGGTTAGCGTCGCGTAGATTGCAGTCGATCTTAGATCACCTCCAGCCGTGGTTCCACGACTGGAGAATCAAGGTCAATGTAGATAAATGTCAGGCCATACTCTTTTCACTAAGAGCGAGGCTCGAAGACATACCACCTCCACCCACACTTTTCGGACAAGCAATGCCGTGGATGAACCAAATTAAATACTTAGGGATCATTATGGACTCTCATCTTACGTTCCGAGATCATATCCATTCCCTTCTTCGTAAGGCCAATGGATTGATAGTTAGACACTATCCCATTCTGGCGGCCTTCACTCCTGACAACCTGGGGGTAGGACTTACCATGTATAAGGCCCTCATTCGGTCTGTAATAACCTATGCCGCACCCGCATGGGGGTTCGCGGCAGTGACCCATCTCCGGAAACTCCAAGTTATCCAGAACCAGGTGATTCGTATCATAACACATCTCCCGCGAGTCGCTTCGAGAGAGAAGTTCCACGATGAGCTAAACTTGCCAACCGTAGACGAGTTCATTGCTCGATTGGCTAGAAACCTGTATGAGGCCGCTCGTGCCAGCCCCAACCCGCTCATATCTGGCCTTGGCCGGTATGATCCTAGGTTACGGCGAAGACACCAGACAGGTCCACTAGCTATTCTCTTAAGACAGGAAAACAGGGAGGCAGGTGTCACTCCCAGATTTAGGTAGTAGATTATTAATTCATGACTTAATCTAATAAGCAACCGCTGTGAAATGGCCTGCTCTAACTCGGGCTATAAATCCATTCTATCCCTCTTACAGGTCTACGGAGTGAAGAGTCAATTGACTATTCTCCGGATCTGACAGAAACCATCAAAAAGCCAATTGGCTAATACCGTTATGATGGTTAAATAACTTGAGCTAACATATCGTCCCCAATAAATCCGTTTTGCTGATCGATGGAGTTGTAATAGAGCCAATTGGCTAGTCTACATCCATCGAATCAAGTCATTTTACCTAAGAGCCAACTGGCTAGTCTCTAAAATTGAGACATCTCATCCTGCCTAAGGTTTTTCCGTGGTTTTCCTAAGGCGTTAAGACAAATGTCGGGATGAGCCCTAAAAGAAATGGGCCACGGACCTGAATTCACTTCCCCAGACATTGGTGACGGCTCAAGATTAATGATTGTTCACTTCGAACTCGGGCCCTGGCAGGGTTCAATCGTCCCCTTGTACAGATCACTGGAGTCATCAAGGAGCCAATTGGCTGGTCTCCTGATCTGAGGAAAATAATCAAAGCGCCAATTGGCTATTGTAAGATTAATCCCTACGCGTTCGAATCTTCAAACAACCAAACTGGCTATCACCGTTTCGTGCCTAGACTTCTCCTCCATCGCGTCTCTCCTCCGGATCAGGTCCTGTACTTCTGCCCCTCCTCCCCCCCCGTATGTTGTAGCTAATCAGTTACGTCCATTTTCGGCTTACCCACTAGAAATTTCTAGCGCTCCTTCACTGGGGCGGCGAAACCCGAAGTGAGACAAGTGGCCAAGAGGCTTGGAGCTCACATATTCAGTTTTTCACAGCCCCAACTCCCCCCTTGCAAAAAGGACGTGTTTTCACGTACCTTTAAAGTTTCTCCTCCCACTTCCCCCACTCATTCATTCATTCACTAGAAATTTCTAGCGCTCCTTCACTGGGGCGGCGAAACCCGAAGTGAGACAAGTGGCCAAGAGGCTTGGAGCTCACATATTCAGTTTTTCACATCCCCAACTCCCCCCTTGCAAAAAGGACGTGTTTTCACGTACCTTTAAAGTTTCTCCTCCCACTTCCCCCACTCACTCATTCATTCAGACACAGGATCAGTTGGAAATTTCTAGCGCTCCTTCACTGGGGCGGCAAAACCCGAAGTGAGACAAGTGGCCAAGAGGCTTGGAGCTCACATATTCAGTTTTTCACAGCCCCAACTCCCCCTTTGCAAGGACGTGTTTTCACGTACCTTTAAAGCTTCTCCTCCCACTTCCCCCTCATTCATTCAGCCACAGGATCAGTTGCCTCAGGTACGCCGAGAAGAGTCTTGCGACCTCGGATACCACTCCACTGAAGATGGCTGCCGCAGTTGCAGACGAAACGTCTGGTATAAAACCAACCAATAGACCTAGGCCTCTCAGCCCGGAAAATGAATCTAGATCTATAGACTCCGGCCGTGAAAGCCTACACTGCAAGATTAACCTAGATGTTGATACAGCGTCGTAAAATAACCCAATAAAATAAAAAAAGCACAAAACAGTGAAACGTGGTCTGTTCTTGTGACGAGAATCCAAGCCCCCGTATACAGATAACGCATCGTCACAAACAATTTCAAGTCTGAATATTTCTGACAAAGTAAATATTATTTAACGCCTTCAAAACGGCACAAATGTTAAGGATGTTTTATTTATTTATTTATTTATTTATTTATTTATTTATTTATTTATTCATTCATTCATTCATTACTTCCATTCCCTAATTCATTCACTCCTTCATTAATTAATTAATTTTATATTTTATTTTATTTTATTGGGTTATTTTACGACGCTGTATCAACATCTAGGTTATTTAGCGTCTGAATGAAATGAAGGTGATAATGCCGCTCAAATGAGTCCGGGGTCCAGCACCGAAAGTTACCCAGCATTTGCTCGCATTGGGTTGAGGGGAAACCCCGGAAAAAACCTCAACCAGGTAACTTGCCCCGACCGGGATTCGAACCCGGGCCACCTGGTTTCGCGGCCAGACGCGCTGACGGTTACATCACAGGATTCATTAATTCATTCCTTCTTTCCTTCCTTAATAACTTCACTTATTTATTTATTTATTTATTTATTTATCCATTCATTAATTTATTATTGTATTTTCTTGGGATATCTATACTCAAGAACATACAATAACAAATTAATGAATGGAAATATGAATAAATAAATAAAGAAGGAAAGAAAGGAATCAGTGAGTGAAGTTATTAAGGAAGGAAAGAAGGAACGAATAAATGAAGGATTGAATGAATTAAGGAATAAATTAATGAATATATATATATATATATATATATATATATATATATATATATATATATATTCCAGGAAATATAATTAATTTGTAATAACGCTGTATCCGATTCGCTTTTTATAATGAATTAACGACTCTTAAATACCCATTCTCGTATGTTCGATTTTTTACTGTCCATAATATTCCTTGACTTTCATGTTCTACCTCAGTGGTATTCCATCTATATTGCTAGCATACCCCCAAAATGTATTTGTACCCCCGAATTTTACTGCAATTATATAACAATTAGCAAAAGTCTATGATTGATGTTGTACTAAAAACAAATTATTATTATTATTATTATTATTATTATTATTATTATTATTATTATTATTATTATTATTATTATTATTATACATTAGTTCGCCTACTGATGCAATAATAATAGTGATAATTTACGTAAAATGTTATTCAAGCAAGGAAAAACAAGAGTTGATATTGCAAAAGAAACTATAATATAATGCAATAATTATCAATAAGTATAATAAAATAAATATGTCAGCATTTTTACATGCGTAATCAGGGGGATGCGTACCCCTTGAGACAACTCCGCGTACCCCTGGGAATGAAGTTGTATGACATTTGTAATTTTATTTTGACTATTACACTATTTCTACTTCATACTATTTTTGACCAATAAAACGGTACGAAAGGACATCTTTCAACTAATCATAACTGCTTATCGCACAATTTTATCACTTCCCTAGCATTTCTTTATTTTATCGTTTCCCTAGCATTTGTTTGTTTTTATCACTTTCCTAGCATTGTTTATTTGTTTGCCAACATTTCAAACTGCAAATTCTTTACGGTATTATAAAACATGCTTTGCGTTCGTCATTTTTTTTCCAGCATAGATTCGACTGAAAATGGCGGCTCCGTTCAAATGTTTTGGTGAAAGTAACATTAGTGAAATAGAATTTTAATAAGTCAATTAATATCTGTTTTATTGTATTGGAGTACTTTATTTCTTCTAATCTTTATATACTTTCTTCTAATCGTGTAATAGTCAAGTTAATCCCACACGAGTTTTGATTTTCTCTAGATAAATCAAAACTTCTAGTGAGATTACTGTTGATAAATAGTAATATTAATCGTGAATAGGCCTAATGTTAACTAAAATAATATAAAGACAGAAGTAAATACTGTCCAACGTATAAGTATTTAAGCATTATTTCCACATTTAAAAGGCATTCTTTAATAAAAAAAATAATTATACAGCGATGGCCACTTGATAGATGTGAATTTTAAAATGGTTCTATAAGATCATAGTGATGCGAATAAAGTTAACTGTTCAAGAGAAAGTTAGGGTGATAAGATACTGGTTAAAAATTATATTTGGGGACCAGATTTTACGGTCGTTTTTCTACAAAGTTCAACAAAGAGAGGGGTGGGAAAAAGGGTGCATTTATAAACTGCAGAGATGGCTACATCACATAAGAATGGGATGGATGTGGAAAAAGGAGAGAATAACAGAAGGAATATATGGCGTAATGTGAAGATGAGTTTAATTGATATTGAGAGGCAAGATATTGAGCTCCAATGTTCGGAAAAGTCCTCACTACATTTACAATCAGATCTCATGCTTAACTGGGGGAGGTGTGACTACATAAATTCTTTTAAAAAAGACAGTAAAGCAGGTTTAGCGTGGCTAAGATTGGGGGCATGGAAGGGTAATAAAATTGTCAACAAAGAAGGAGAGCGCCTTTGTTGACTGTGCGGAAAAAAGGACTCCTGGACAGATATTTTATTGCAATGTGTCGAATTGGAATATATCCGAAAAAAATATCTAGCACCCTCGTTGCTAAGTCAGAATAAGAGTTCGCTTGCATGTCTTGACCTCTGGGGAATAGAAAATGGGAACAAAAGACTGGATTGTTCCTCTTGAAAGCGAGACAGATTAGAACTTCAGCTGTTGAAGTTTGCGAGGCGAACTGACGAAGGGATACTAAATTATATACTTTTATGCGTGTTTAGGTTAGGATATATTATATAATGTGTTTTGTTTGTGCCATTTTTATTTCAATCTGTGTGTTCTTTTGGAAAGTGGTTGGATCTAACTATAGGTGAGGGGGATGAAACCTACAAAGTAGGACTTGTTTTACACAGCACGTACGGTCAGAAGATCCGTGCATGGGATTTAGTAATATAGTACATCTGTATGTGTAATATTGCTCAATAAATCCATCTATCTGTCTATATAAAGAACAACAAACTTCTAAGTGTGCAATTTAATTATCTTGTTAATTGTTTTGAAAATAACTTAGGTTAAATGTCCTCCCTTACAATTTAAATAATGTAAATCTTTCACGGAGGTTATGCGTAGGCCTAACACGCTGCAATAACTCGTAATCATGTTTCTTAAATTTATTCTCGTGTGCGTTATTTAAGCTCTTTTGTAGTACGCGGATTTTTTGGAATATTTTGAACTTCAAATAGCCTCATACATTTAGATCCGTACATCTTACTGGGCAAATGATATCCCCAAATCAGTCGATCAAAAACATGGTACTGAGGATAGTCAAGCTCTCTCTTGTGGTATACGCCGTTGCACCATCTTGTTCAAAGAGAGGATTAAATAATCCCAAATAATATATGTTCAGTTCTTTTAAAAGTCGTTCTCAGAACATTCAACGTCAGAGACTGCTTCACTGCTGAAAGTATCGGACTTCTTGCCACGGTAGTTTCCACTTGGTCAATGTCCTCGGACGTTCGTGCGGAACGTGTCATATTGCCGCGAAATGGAGACTTAACACTGCCATGAACACGAAAATTGCTAACGCATTTTAAAATCGTATGACTTTTGAGTATCCTTCTCTTAGAACTCGCAATTCAGTTACGAAACATTTGTTTAGGATTGCACAATTCTCGCGATTTTAAGAGAGGTTTCCACAGAAAATGTCCGTTGATTTACTGAAAAATATGCTATGGTACATCAAATTCCATAACAGAAAATGAATTCATAACAACATGACATTCGTCAATTGTTGTCTTCTGAATTCAGTCGTATCAGAAATGATTAATATTCATGTACATATTTAGCTAATTTATGCAAATTTATTAAAAATTAATTATATATTATCTACTTAAACTGTGCAATTTATAAATGGAGTTAAATGTCTTAATTTCTGGATTATGGACAATGCCTTTTATGTGTAATACAATAGACTATACATACATACATACATACATACATACATACATACATACATACATACATACATACATACATACATACATACATACATACATAGCACACGCACACACATTATTTGGGTACTTCTTAAATGATTTCATTTTCGTTTATCTCTTGAATAAAAGTTCAAGAAAATATCTTAAAAAAGGAAATATCTATCGAAAAAAGATGAGGAAGGGAAATGGACTGCTCGGAAACGCGTAAAAGGTAGAAAAATAAATTATGTGTCATTTTCGTCAAACACATTCATCCCTTACTGGGACAAAGTCAGTTTTTATACCTTTGAAAGGTCAGTTATATTTCACTACCAATGTAAAGTCTAATCCAAGCCTGTTTAGTGCTTGAAGTTTAAGTTAAACATTAATTAAATAATTAATATTTGAGGAGAAAAATTCGCTCCGGCGCCGGGGATCGAACCCGGGTCCTTGGTCCTTGGTTCTACGTACCAAGCGCTCTGACCACTGAGCTACGCCGAATTCAATCCACAGCACCGGATCGAATTCTCCTTCAATGTTTCCCTTTATGGCCTGTGGATTGAATTCGACGTAGCTCAGTGGTCAGAGCGCTTCGTACGTAGAACCAAGGACCCGGGTTCGATCCCCGGCGCCGGAGCGAATTTTTCTTCTCAAATATTAATTGTCTATATTACAGATATTATTCTGTATGGCAAACTAATAAAATCTATAATATTAATTAAAGAGTATGTGTCAGAGAGAACAAATGGCTTGAACAAGATTTAACCGATGTGACGTCATACTACCTTTTACGTCCAGTGACGCTCCACGCAACCCGAAAAATATAAACTTTTGCTTTCTTACTTGATGGTGTTATATGAGGAGCTGCTTATATTTCTGGTAGCCTACTTATTGACTAATGTATAAAATACATTAGAACATGTTCCCAACACTACATTAATGGTTTTCTTTTAACGAAGTTCATTTAAGGAACTACTAAGTGTGAAAACAGTCAAGTTCACATGCATTAAAAGGCGTAAATGATACTTAATTGCATTCTTTCATCAACTTACTTTTAAAACAAAGACTTGACGCCACTTGTTCACACGCTATTCAGCCATTGTAGCCTGCAGAGGTAGTGCAAAATTTATTGCTGGTTAGTTATTAGTAAGTCTTGATTTAGCACATTCACAAGGCGTACTGCAAATTTGTAAACAACTTCCCTCGTTATGTTTCCATAGTAACCATCAGTATTTTCATTCGTGTGACAATAAAGAATTGTTCATTTCTTTTCATCGGTTATTGAATGATACTAGGTAACCTCTAATTCTAGCTTCGGTGGAATTGGCGAAACAAAGATGGTGTATAACAAGGTTAACATGTAGCATGGATAAGGATATGAATGGTAAACGTTTTACATTAAAATCAAAATAACAACTTGTGGGATGCATATTAATGATTTCATATTTTACGAGTTTATTTGCCTTGTTATTAGAAGTTCAAGAAAAATAAATACACGTATTATTCGTAATATAAGGGAAATCAACTGTCACCGAACGCGTAAAAGAAACATGTCCCAGAAACGCCATCCATTCCATTTCAAGTTATACTATAGTATTATTCACATGGCTCATGTTTTATGTTAGATACATCTTGAAAGAGTTTCAGGGGTGATAAAAGTTATGTTAAATTAGAGTTTATTTTCTTTCTAGTATTAAAACTTGTTAAACAGTATGTTTGCCCACCCTGATGGAGAAATTTGGGTTGTCTTTTTGAATGACTCTGTGTAAAGAGATCGTTTTCTTTTACTACGACAAAGGCAGTTTAAAACTTTTAATCATTCTTATGTATATATTTCGCTTGCGCTGTAATAGTCTTGACGACCATACGTCGGCATTTTTGTGACTCGCGAGCCAGCTCCTGGAAAACGAAGCAAGTGAAGCGTAGTAGAGGCTATACTTCGTTGTACAGTAGTGGCAAAAAAACCGGACCGACCCTTGTAGCTGATTTCAGTCACAGATTCAAATTTTGCTAGTCACAAAACACATCCATCTTGTATAATTAATTGTGACAATGAAATTTATTGCATTTGTTCGATGCTTACCGTCATTTGTTTCCTTCAGTGCCTCAAACTTACAAACGAAAAAACTTTGAGACTTTTATTTTCATCTGGCATCAATATTACGCTTCTACCTCTATTTGGCAAAGATAACTGCGTATTTTTACATTAAATAGCAGTACATACCTCTGGCTTCACTATCCATATTGAAATTACCAAGTTTGACACAATACACAGCACAGGATTCTTTTGTATCAGCTACAAGGGTCGGTCCGGTTTTTTTGCCACTACTGTACACAACGTATAATTAATATCACTGGTGGCTTGGCTTCATAGTATCATGTCATTATCAAGACCATTGAAAATCCCTCGAAGACGTGAATTTCTGCCAGAATATCGATCCTTGTAAAAAATATATAAATTATTATTATTATTGTTATTATAATTATAATTAAGTTAAAACTTATAACTTCATTTCCTGTAATTTCACAATTAAAGAGTGATAATGATATAACTTTCATCCAGTATAATTTACCAAGAAGCACTAAGGAGCAAAACAACAAATATGAAAAATGTTATGGAGTTGGTTGTTGACACTACAAACCAAATAAAACCAAAGTTATTAAAACATCGGCAATTCCGGAAACTCCTGTAGGGTATGGGAGAAGAATGTGGGATTTTCCTTAAATATTATAGAGTTGTAAGGTGGGTTTGCCGTGGAAAAATGCTTCGTCAATTTTTTGACACGCTGAAAATAATTTCTGTTTTTATGAAGGAAGAGTTGCAGTGATATAGGCCTAATATTTCCATATTATAGTATATTTTAAGTACCGGTAATTGTCGTGTTTGTCTGAAATATATTTCGCTGGCCTAGTATTTCAATATTTTAATAAATAATTAACTGTTAATAAGACATAGAACTTCCGTAGTTGGGGGGACGAAAATTGGCTGCTAGATTTGGTATTCCTGCCGAAATTTCACAACACTCAACAAATTAAATCGGTAGCTTCAAGGGCATAATAAAAATGTAGTTCATATGTACGACAGCATCAATTCTTTTCTTTTCTTTCACTTATAGACGTATGAAGCAAAATTTATCAGGAAAGAACAGAGCCTATTTAATTTTCCTTGTTTACATTCATTTAGCAATACTGTCTACAAAATATAAAATTACTAGGCCTATATTACATTGACATCATGAATGAACTACAAACAGATTTTCATAACAAAAGATTGCTTCCATTTAAAATAATTGAAACTAATTTTAAATTGTATGGAAATCCTTTTGGTTTAGAAATAATGAAAGTAAGGCCTGAATAAAATTACAAGAGGAAATTGTATATATTTTCTTAAACGACATGTTTTTGGAAACCCAATATAAAGATCTGGAAGATGTTAATATTTTCAAATTGCTAAGCAAATTAAAATCCGCTAATCTGAGGTCTTACGCAACCAAAATCACAGCCATGTTTCCCTCCACATCATATTATGTGTCGACAATTTTTTTACAAAAATGAATCTGGTGTGGTTTAGTGGATAGAGCATCAGCACGTAGAGCTGAAAAACCGGGTTCAAATCCCGGTGCCGGAGAGAATTTTTCTCTGTTCCACTCATCTTTCATCATATGATGACGCAGAATATCTGACGGAAATATCACATGTACTTCGGTACATCATAATAATATTTAATTGAAGTTGTTTGAATTAGTGGCTAGCAGTAGATGTGACGTAACACTGTGTTATTAATGCTGCTGCTCTTTCTTTTATTTTGTTACACATAACTCACTGGTATTAGCTTCACTATAATAAATACGGGTAACTCCAAACTTACACTTTATTACATATTCCTATTAAGAGTGTCCAATAACCGTGGTAACATGGTGCATTTATTTTCTTCTGATATATGAATATACTGTCACAGGCATAATAGCAATTACGCTGCTAACGTCAGTGATCAGCACTAAACGTCTTAAATATGCATAATGAACTTGTAAATTGATGTGTAAACACAAACAAAAAAACAGCTGACTGGACTAACCGGATGCGGGGAGATTGGTACACTTTCCTACCCACACTGCTGAAGAGGACATGGATCTGTCTATTTTGACACTGTTAAATTATGTCTTACATAAGGAACGTTTTTTCTAAAACTGTTCAACCTAGACAGTGGAGTTTTACAGTTGATGAATACATAGAGTAGACTCGGCTTATTTCGTGATACTAAGGTTCTGGTGCAAGAATAAGGTTCTCTGTTAATCTTCTATGATTCTGAATCGGTTGAATTTAGAGGTTCCTATGGTCACTGAAATTGTAGACCAGTCAAAACATTCTTGGTATAATCGACCAATCACGTCACGATATTCCAGCGTCACTAATATTGCGAAATCTGGAGAATATGAAATATTTCTTGGATAATTTTATAATGGCAAGGTTGTTATCTATTTTGAGGTAAATTTTAAAAAATATCCATTCATAGTGGTAAAAATTCGGCAAATTCAACTGTGCTTCTTGAGGTGGTTTCCCACTAGAGCAACTCTCAACCGCAACTAAATCGAAAATGAGTTGTATTTGCAGATTAATTGAGTTGAAGATTCAGAACAAGTTTGCGTTCAATGACTACAAATTCGATATCATTCATCTTTAGCTTATAAGCACGCCATTTGAGTCATAAACAGCAACTGTCAACTGCAGTCACCAAAATACACAATGCACTCAGTTGCTATCATCTCAGTTGATCAACTGAAATCGCAGTTGAGTTGGAATTGAAACAGTGAAACGTAAGCATCTTATTCGCATTGCTGTATTATTAGGAACTGCAGTTGCGTTGAAGTACAGTTGAGAGTTCCTCTAGTGCAGTGATGCGATGATTACTAATAGTTCCGAGTGCGGGCTTTTTAAGCTCTCTCCATAAGCGCGGAGCTTTTCTGCCTAAGACACAAGGGTGTACAGCACATACAACGTTGCAGACCATGACAGATCACAAGCGAGATTACAATACAAGTATTAATGATAAGTAGAAGGTTTAGTTTTTATATAATGAAGTAATTTATGTGTGCTGCTATAGTAGGCCTAATTCATGTTATAAAGGATCAAACCAGAAATAAGTAAAATAAAATCAATCACTAAAAACGACTCTAAAATGAATTAACAAAAAAACTTCCGCAGTAACTAAAGTCAGTGGTTAATGAGTAAAAAATATGTACTATATTATTTGTAAAAAAAAAATGTCAAACGTTAGTACGAAACACAACACAACACAGATATAGATATTATTCTGGAGAAGAGAGATTGATTTCAGACAAGAAATAATGCTGAAATATTAAGAAAATCCATGTTTTTTTTGTTTTTTATACTCGTAATTATATTTGAGATTGCTTAAAATGATCGAACCATATAAATCAGATATGGCCAAACATGTGTGAGTTGAGAGAATTATTTTTTTTCTTTTACTGTTGTTTTCTCGACTTAAAAATTTTAAGCAGTTTACAGAATAAAAAGCTCCTTGCACAACAGTCATTGTCATATTGGTTTGAAACATCTCACAGAGGTTAATCAAATGTTGATAAATAAAATTTAATTAGCATTTGTATGAAATATTAATATTAAGTTCCTTCGGGGAATATTCATATTGCACTTAGATTAAATATGCTGTAATGGTAAATTCATACAGTTTAAACGTTTATTGTGTCTCTCTATTTAGACTGAGCTCAAAAATCTAATTAATTATTATTCCCATAATTATTTTCAAGATTTTGAACAAATGTAAATTAAACATTTTGAAAACTTTGACGCAAGGAGCCTTTTTAGTGATGTAAATATAAAATGTATTTAAAAAAAATACAATTTCAAAACCATTACACATAATGGCACCAAATTGTGTGCACATTGTGGTATTGTAGATCTGTTTATATAGTTTAAATTTCACAAATTTTGGCTGAAAATTGTGGAAGTTTTAAAAATCATACATATCCCCGTAAATGATTGATCCCAAAAATTACGATGGCTCTTCAATAGCATTATTGAATGAATTTGTTTTTTCGTATTATGTGAATCTCACAAATCACTTTAAGAAACCTAATTACATAATCACGACTGGAGAGTAAGGACTACATTTTCACAATCACTCAATCAATATAATCTACTTCAATCAATACTGTCATTATTTTTTAAACAAATGCTCAGAAGTAATTAAAGATCACACACGTCAAGCAGGTAGACCCTATTAGTTTCTCCTAACCAATGAAGTGAAGTATTTACATAATAAATCATTGCTTTTAACAAGAAAATGGTTTACAAACAATTAACTTTTCATATTTCTGTTTTCGTTCTTAAAACCCCTTTCCTTTGCGATTTGTTTATATATGTACATGACATATTAAATAATTGAATAATTAGCCCTATTATATAGCCAGAAAATTAGTAACGTAAGTTATTGTAATAATTGCTGCCTTTATTCGATGTATATGCATGTACATCCCTGATGTCTACGTTAAGACGCTATGTATTGGATGCGCTATGCGCTCGTGATCAAGGTCGAGCTCTTCTATCGTGATTGGAAGCTAATATCGTCTCTTCCCTGCTCTAGTGGGAAACTAAGGTTGAGTTTTTTCCCCCTTAGTAATTCCCTTAGCTTAATTTATAAGTTGTGGAACAGAATTTTCAAGCGTTTGTAATTTTTTATTTGTGATTTGTTTATTGTTAATTTGTATTTTGTTAACGTTGAGAAATGGGTTCCTGATCCAAGTCGATAATTTTGTCTGTTTACTATATTCTTTATCAATAACGGTATAGTAGGTATGGATGTAATTGAAATTGCTAACGTAATTCATGCTAACTAATACGACAAAACAAAATTCACGAGAATCTTCCAGGTGTGACAAAACATGTCGATGAAAACTCTGCACCTTGGAGGGTTTATAGCCAATATCGTTCACTATTAATTTATAATTGCTTAACATTTTATCATTTTCAAACAAAAATAACGAAGTCATGATTTATTAAATTTTACATACCGGTATCCAATTGTAATCTATAGGTCATAGTTCATAATTCTAGTACGAATTTTTGTTGTAAATAATATAAACATAGTCAATTAAGATAAAATACTAAGTAAATACAATTAAATACATTCAATAAATACAATCATGATAAAAATTTCACATAAATAAAATTTCACTTTCCTTTTAAACAAATTTAAGTCTTTCATATTGGCTAAATCAGGAGGTAACATATTAGTTACTAATAACAGAAATAATTGTATTCACATGAGACACAAACACATCCAAATGAAATTCTCAACACACAACTCAATTTCAGAACACACTCACTCTTTGACTTCACATTACACTACACAAACACACTCCCACAGGAAACAAAACAAAAGGCGCCAAGACCAACAACAACCAGTTCTGATGATGGCCAATAGCAGGCCGAAACATGTTAACAAGGTAACATAAAATTGAACACGTGAAAGACATATAATACATTTTCCAAAGGAGATTTGAGTATTTAACTGTTCTATAATTTTATGAACATTAATATTTTATTACCTCAGTATCATGATAGTGAATTCCATTATTAATTATAAACAAATATTATTTTCGTAGCTGCTTTGTATATCAAAATTCCAATTAATGTTGAGATTCTTTGTGATTTGAATACATCTCTTAAAGGATCTCTTAGCTTAAAATTAGGGTTTACCAAAATTAAAAATTAATCTAAAATTATTTTTCGTATCAAAAAACTCTGTTAATGTTAAACACACGAGCAAAATGTTGAACACTATTAAGAGAGAATACCATGCTAAGTGCAAAAGTGAACACTGAGGAGGATTGTTGTCCATAAAATATTACACATCATATTAAAAAACATAGTTTGTTAAATTTACTACATACACACATAGGCGGATTACTTACAATTACGTACTAGATACCAAAAGTAATTTTTGAAATCTTTTAAATGCAATTTCTCTAAAACAACTACTTTTCATGACAAATTACTACAGTATCTATTGTAAATATAATATGCCTAATTGATATTGTTTAACATTCCAAACGAAACTTAGTAAAACATTGATTACTATTTCTGAAAATGCTATAAAATAATTTAATAAACTTACAATTATTGAAGATAACCGTCCAAAACTGAAACAAATTTTCTGTATCCTCAGAGCGAAACAATCTGGAAACATTACCACGCGGTTTCCATGGTTTTTTCGTGTGATGTCACTGCAGACGTGACTGTTGACAGATCTTATGCTAACAGCCAGCGGACCATGAATGTACAATTAGCAACTCAGATAAACAGAGGGAGTACCGCTTATCTGGTGTCATCATCGAGTTCACACATCTGGAAGAGATCTATCTAGTACAGTATGTTGGTCTTCCGTGTCTGGATGCCTTTCATGTTATGAGATTACGTCAGCGTTCTACTACAAGCCTGAAAAATGGCATCTTTCATCTGTCATTGTATTTGTGCTGTATTGCCTTCATAAACTGTGGCATGCCGACCACATTATCCAGAGGCTCTTATTAATTTAATTCTAAATGCAGGTGTTAAGCAACAATCACAAAGTATATAGTTTTGGACAGTTATATTCAATAATTGTAAGTGTATTAAATTATTTTATAGCATTTTCTGAAATAGTAATCAATGTTTTACTAAGTTTCGTTTGGAATGTTACACAATAATAATTAGGCATATTATATTTACAATACTGTAGTAATTTGTATGAAAAAGTAGTTGTTTTAGATAAATTGCACCTAAAAGATTTTTAAATTACTTTTGGTATCTAGTACGAATTATAAGCAATCCGCGTATGTATGTATGTATGTATGTATGTATGTATGTATGTATGTATGTATGTATGTATGTATGTATGTATGTATGTATGTATGTATACAGTATATCGTGGTGGGAGTATATACTGTATGTAGTGGGAATGGGAGTGGGAGCTATATACTGTATATAGCTAGAAACATCATCGGGGAACTAAAAATGTAATTTTATAACTTTCTCTGGTGAAATAAAGTGATGTAGAAGTTATTCCCTGAAATGTAATATAGTAATTTCCAGTAAATATAACTTTATTTATTTATTTATTTATTTATTTATTCATAGTAAGTTTGAAATGAATACAAGTTAATATAATGTAAGATAAACTAGCCCACTCCTGAATGAGTAAGACTCGTGCTCAGGAGGGGATTCAAATACAGACAAATATAAAATTAAAATTGAGACTAAATACAGATTAGAAAGTGTTTAATATGTTTAAATCCAAACTATAAATCCAATACAATTTTTTAAGTCCTTTCTCTCAAGAGATATTGCAACCTATACTCTTTCCCATCGCTAAAGAAATTGGTCCTGAATTCCATCTTTATTTTCAATTAAAAACCACATTCGCGATTTACCCGAAATAAAAAAGACGATTTTTTGCTCTCCCCCCCCACCACCGTCAGGAGAATTGACATAATGAAAATAAAATGATCTTCGACGTCAAATTACTTGTCACGTATTGTAGGATTTTTTACTATTCTTTATGATTATGACATCAGTTTAAGTTTTTATCCTCTCGTTCCTCATTATTAAAAGATTGACGGTCACTGTTTGTAAATCCTTCCTTATGTGTGGTAGAATTTCGCAAAACAACTAAGTCTTACACGTTTTGTTTAAACCGCACATTTTATGAATAAAAGAGAATTCATTTTGACTGTAATCCAGAAAAGTCAAGTTTCTTTTCTTCATTTAGTACATACAGTGTCATTTAGGGACTATCTCGACACGCTAAGAAAAAATGTTAATCTTGAGACCAATTTATTCAAATTTTATTCTAATTTCTTTCCCTCGTAGGCTATGTATGGACATGCTTTCCGTACATTTCACATATCCGGTGTCAATGTGATCATTTTGTGTCACTGTATTTAAAAATACAAATTGGTGCCGAAGTATCGAATTCTTCCACAATGGGGGAGATTTCGATGTAGTATTACAAACATAAGAAACGCTCTAAAACCCAATACGTATAACACAAATTTTGCTCCTGAAATATTTTTAAATATTTTATATTGCTTCTACTCACGTTAGTCACATGTGAATTTTTCATCGGTGCTATTTTCCACACATGTTTTGTGAAACCATTTATGGTATTCTCCAACACACTGAGTACAAAGTTCTCTAACATTGTCATCGTAGTAATACCCATTACACGCGGCACAATAGGTTTTTTTTGTATTGTCCAAATTGTTTGATGAACTAGCTCTCTCCACATATGTAGGTTACACGACAAGCAGTAGACGGCTTCCTTTTGTGAGAAAGCCTAAATTCTTTCTGCTGTTTAGTCGCCTTCAACTGTTTCCTATAGTTTTCAGATGTTATTAGTTTGAGTCTTGAAGTTTCCTTATTCTTTTGCCACCAGATGGAAGTGTTAGAACAACGAGGTTTTGTGCTGTAACGTTGATGGAAACAAAGTAAGAACACAGCACTGGTGATAGCAGACTTTGAGGCAAGATTTCCTATGTTCAACCGTCATCACGCCAAGCGGTTAGATAGGCCTACTTCAACAAACGATTTTAGCAAACGGATAGTGTTATCAATTTATCGTGAAGCGGACGACCACGAACTGATAGAACGGAAGAAAAGCTCCTTAAAAATGAATCGTCCTATGACTCCAGCTATTCGTTTAAGTCATGACATGTGTATACAGGGTGGAAAGTAAGGTAGTACATTAATTGTAGGGTGTGATTCCTTAAAATATACCGAACAAAAAAGTCTAATCCCTTTTACTCGTTTTTGTGAGGTTTTTGAAGAAATAATACTTTTATGGCGACATTTCGATCGCGAATTTTACGAAAACTGTTTAAAATACGGTTTAATTTCTTGTACAACAACGAAGAGAACGTTTGTTATGTTCACGCTGCAGCAGTATTTTAATTAGAAAATTCACAGATTTCGAATTAATCGATTGAAGAAACATTGGAAACATTGATTGTCGAGTGACGTACAGAAGGTATAAAAATCTGGCATCGCTGTCGGGACGGCAGTCTCGTAGTACTCGCAACTGATCGCTGATAGTGTGCAGTTGGACGTACAGCGATAGAGTTTAGTTTATTTCAAAACTACGAGATGCCAGAGTTCACAAATCGTGAGTACTTAGACATGATCCAGGCCGCGAAAGAAATTCGGAACAGTGAAGGACTACTAGCCAGAGTTCATCATAATTGGACTAGAAGATGTGAAAGCTGCACGCACGCTTATGGTGGACATTTTGCACAGTACCTGTAAAATGTGAGTGGAATGTGGTTTACAGAGTTTTCATTATTAACGCCCAGAATTAGTGATTCGTAAAACAACAAACTGTAATGTTAATTACATTTTGTTCACAAAGTTACATCAGTTTTTTTTTTCATTAATTGTAACTGAAACTTCAATCCGATGTGTTTTCACTAATTTGGACATAATTTCCTGATTTTCACGTTGTTTCTTGTTATTACTGTACGTATTTCTTCTTAAATTAAAATTATTACGCCATACTTAGTATTGAATTGTTAGTGTATTGCATTGTAAGTTGATAATTCTGTGTTCATTGTTGAACTGCGCCCGAACACGAGCTATTTTGTTCATTCGGGTTATTAATTTACATTTTCTGACATTCAATTTCACAAGTAAACAAATAACAGTTACGTCCCTATCCGGAGTTTACGTAGGTCATTTTTGTGCGAAGATTTATCCCCAGATTAGCTGCGAAGTATTGCACCGAAGCTCAGTACATTTTTTCTTTTGCTGCCGCCCTCCCCTTCACCTACTGCAAGGTACACGGTGAAAGGTAGTTGAAATTAACCCACCTCCTTCAAGTCGCTGACCGCATGGGGTGTGGGGTACTACTTATGCGGCGTTGAGATATCTTGCAACTGCCGTCAGCGCTTTCGAAACATTTGTAATTGTCTCACTATCCGTAAGTCCTATAATTTGTTTTATTTGACAAAACGTACTCTAAATAATTAGATCTATGGCTCCTGTCAATTAATGTACTACCTTACCTTCCACTCTGTATGTGTATAAGTATGAAACCTAAAAACGAATATTGGAGAAAGGGACTTTTAATCCATATTTATTATCATGACTTTTTGAGCCGAAATACTTAAAGTGACCTGACGAATAAACATGGATAAACTGGAAGAATCCTTCCACGGAGAAGCAGACATATCTCAGAGCAGTGAAATGTCTCAACGGCCTTTTATTGTATAGGTATGTGACAGCCAGCTCGCTATCGTGTAATATGACCTTCCAACACACGTGAAACCTTCGATTTTTCAAGTAAACTACTCAGGAAAAAAACAATGCAATGGATGTATGATAAGCCTAAAATAACGCTGGTGAAGTTTCATTTCCGTGTCGCTTATCGCATCCCAACAGCACGCGGACTAAATAAAAAGAAAAGAATTGAAATAATCAATAGTCTTTTGGCGTTATTATTCATAGTAGGCCTATTTGTGACATGCAGGGTGCGAATTAAGATTTCTGATGGTGGGATAGAATCCTAGATATAGAATAACATATATGAAGCTATTATTATTATTATTATTATCATTATCATTATCATTATCATTATCATTATTATTATTATTATTATTATTATTATTATTATTATTATTATTATTATTCAACGCTTGGTCGGTCTGAGTTGCCTGTCTTCCATCTTGATCATAATAAATTATATCCATGAGCAAGCTTAAGAAAACATGTGTAATTCCTAAGTTATTGATTGTTGTCAGCTTGCCGGTGTTGATAATACATCAGTATTATTTTCTTTACTTACTTTATACTTTATTAAGTATAGGCTATTCGTATTAAACAATTGTATTTGTGAGGAGGATAGAAGTTATCCCTGGCAGGGTTGTTAATATGATTTATGAGAGGGGGATAACTTTCCAACGGGGGAATCCCCCCATCCCCCCGCTAATTCGCACTCTGGTCACATGTGGTTACCATGCTGATATTTTATCCTAAGAATCCAGGTTCGATTCTGACGCCCTGATATCTCGAAATTGGAATGTTATGTAATTCTTACTTTCCTCACGCCTATCCGACAACTTACAGTGATTTTTAAGTAATGTTCCGCAGCTTACGGACCCCACGTGGTCGGCAACGATGCATCATTGTTATAATCTAGATAGAAAGTTAAATAAATTCAGTGTACGTTCAAGGGCATAAGATAGTTAACCTACAACATACTGGTAGTGGTTTCTTTCTTGAACATATTGCTTTAAAAGAACAAAAAATACAAAATAATGGTTAAATAAATATTTTTATGATCATTATTATTAAATTAAACCTTTTGCCAAAAATGAACTGAACAAACAAAAATTATTTAAGGGCATACACTTAATTCTAGATAAATGTACAGTAAGGTCCGAAAGTCTTGTCACCCCCCCCCCCTTATTTGTATGTTGATGTGCATCCATTTTGAACATGTCATAGCAGATGTGTGTGACAATGGTTAATACTTTACGTTCCAGCTTGTTTAGTGATCCAGAACATCAGTATAGGACCATCATTGTCGCGGCACAAACTGATGCGGCGCCATGTCCTGTGTGAAATTTCCGCAGCAAAGTCGGTGTGATTTCCCCGAAAGCCTCCCTATTAGCTTGCTTCAAATCTTCAATTGTCTGGTATCGATTTTTCGAGACATATTGCTTAATTATTCCCCAAAGGGAAATCACACCGCCTTTGCTGCGGAAAATTTCACACAGGACATAGGGCCGCATCATTTTGCCGCGACAATGATGGTGCCATACTGATGTTCTGGATCACTAAACAAGCTGGAACGTGAAGTATCAACCTTTGTCACACATCTGCTATGACATGTTCAAAATGGATGCACATCAACATACAAACAAGCGGGGGGGAGGGTGACAAGACTTTCAGCCCTTACTGTAGAGTCTATAACAAATTATTTCAATTTTAAGCATCATAATTCAGTTTGTGAACAAATATTATTAAACAACTCAAACTTATCTTTCAAGTAATCAATATTCATCACTTTCAGATATCATTTTCATTAGAAAATGTACAGTCTATTGAGTCAATTATGTCCACAGTCAACACACATGTAAACACTATGCTCTGCACAAATGAACTTCTTACATATTATCATGCATTCATGTTTGATTTTCCATCTTTATCTCATGGGCAGAAGTCACGCCATTTTCTTTTTCCTCTCTGTTTGGCAAGGAGGTAGTGGGTTTCCAGAAATATTGTTAATGAGGGCTTTCAGCTCTCTCGGAAAATTCTTGTTCTGAAGTCTCTGCTTCATGAAGGATAGCACAAGGATCAATCCAAATTCCTTCAAGGACTGTCTTCGTGCGTTCTGTTGCTTCTTCCATTCGGGAACGGCGTATGAGAATGTGATGAGTGAATTGATTGCACTTTGGTCCAGCATTCCATTAAAAAAAGTATCAGTGGCCACCGTCTTGCTTTCTTGCTATAGTTGAAGTATGACTCTACTGATTAAAGGTGTCCTAACAAGAGAGTAGCTGTCTCCGAATTGTTCATTTTACTTGGCTCTCTGAATTCACTGAATTTGTATGATTATTATTATTATTATTATTATTATTATTATTATTATTATCATTATCATCATCATATTGTATATTGAAATGTTAAAGAAAACGCATAACTTTATTGCTATTGTTGCATCAATAATTTGAAATACCGATACCCAAAAGCAATTCAAATTCTGTGCATAAATACGACTAATTATTTTTCAATGGTATCTAATATCAACTTCTGTCATATACATGGGATTAAACTGACCCCTAAACATTAATATCCAACAAGATAATAGCGATATGGTAGTTTTTTACGTTGCCATCTTTGCAAGACAAAATTTCATGAATTTACATGACAGTTAAAGAACAACAAATCGTTACAACGGGATTTATTGCAAATATTAAATAGCTCGGGTCAATATGACCTCACCAATATATTCTAGGGTTAAATATGTAGAGAAACCAGTAAATTTTCAATGTTTTTTTTAATAAGCGATATGTGGAAAATGTAAATTACATAAATTTTAATATCAATTTATGACCTTTTTAGCCGCTTTGACGTCATTTTTAAAGCTCTGCTGCACAGGATTTTTAAACAACATTAAACTTTGATTGGAATTTTCCGTAACTTTGTTGACTTTATTTCACACAAAAAATTATAATCTGCAGAACTATTATTGCTACATGCAAAATATTTGGTACATAAATTCTTTATGCTATTAGGAAACTTCTCCCTGGGATAGTAATTTGTTATTTTGTTGCATTTGAAAAATATGTCTCCATGTTTCTATAAAAGTACATCTAAAATTCATTCTTAAAATGTGATTTATTTTTAGTAGGTTATTTTACGACGTTTTATCAACATCTTAGGTTATTTAGTGACTGAATGAGTTGAAGGTGATAATGCCGGTGAAGTGAGTCCGGTGTCCAGCACCGAAAGTTACTCAGCATTTTCTCATAGTAGGTTGAGGGAAAACCCCGGAAAAAACCACAACCAGATAACTTGTCCCGGCCGGGAATCGAACCCGAGCCACCCGGTTTCGCGGCCAGATGCGCTAACCGTTATTCCACAGGTGTGAACAAAATGTGATTTATCTTACAATTTTGAAAGCCAATAGGCCTATCAAAATTGATTGTGCTCCAGACATTTAAAGCACTTGCTTTTAGAAGTAAAACGTCATCACAATGTTGAACGTATCTTTAAAAATGGCTGAGATACATCTATTTTAGTGAATCACTATGTCCTGTTTTTTTTTTTTTTTCTTTCAAAATTTGACCCCATTTTTTTTAACCAATCTCGAATAGAAGTTATTGCAGTAATGATATTTCTATATACAAAAAAAAATAAATAAATAAAATTTTGCATCGGTTAGGAAAACAATTTCAAATTTCAGTATCTTTTCTCCTTAAGTGATCTTCAGTACGAGTTAAAATTATATGATCTTACGGCATTCAAAATGCAGACTTGAACATAAGCATATTAACATTGTTGTTATTTAGTCAACTGTCCGAAGACAGGTCTGAGAACCTTACAAGCGATACCAACATGGCACCACTTATGAGGCAACTAGGCCAGGATATAATGAGGTAGGATGGACAGTTCCTTCCCCTTCCATTGCATACATCGCCAATTAGCTACATAATACTACACTAATTCAGACTTCAGATGTATACAAGCAATAAATTATTCTTCCTCTGACATATATCGTCAAGTGAGATGTACTGTCTGAATAGATGTACATTCAGCCAGAACCTCAGTCAAACGCAATTAACATTGTATAGGCCTACTACTAATAACAATATGTTCACGTAGCTCAGAGTTTTTAAGTTCAAATAGAAACTGTTAATTCATTCAATTACAAGACAGGAATGACGCGGTAACAGAAGATCGAATCGAAGCACAGTATAAACTTATCGTCGCATTTTCCAGCGTGTTTTTTTTTTTTAACTACCGAGGTTATATCAGCGTCGCCGATGTGCCGGAATTTTGATCTGCAAATGTTCTTTTATATGCCAATAAATCCACAAACAAGAGTTTGTTGCATTTAAGCACTTAAATGTCATAGACCGAAATCTTACCCGCAACCTCGGGCACAGAAGGTCAGCACTCTACCGACTGCGCCACCCACGCCGACTTCAGGTATTACCTATAAATAACAGAGCAGTAGCCTACTGCAAAACCTGCTTGCAATATCATAATTTGTGCCTATTTTGCAGGACACAGATTATAAACGACAGTTATTGCCTTGTCGGCTCTACACAAAGGACTCCTGCCCACAGTCGATTCGAATAATCGACAATACTATCCGAGAACCCGTTTAACATTTTTTATACGTAAGGGTTTCAGTGTTAAAATGTGTATACTGAAATTCCAGCTCCCTACTTGTTTTGGTGTAAATATTCTTGCAGATTTTTTCAGAGAAAGACATTCTACATCCATTCTTTCTGTTATAAATAACTTTTATTTCAAATAATGCAAGAAACCTAAAAATGAAAAGCAATACACGATATGAACAACTGAACCTGCGATCACTTTTGGTTATGATGGATGCTGATGATAGTACGCTATGGATCATTAAAACAATATAATGAAAATGTCACACAAGGTTTTCATAACAGATTGTGTTGTTTTGGCAGGAAAAAGCAGTCTATTATTATTATTATTTTAATTTGTCGTGGAATATCACGTAACATTTGACATTTTCATTGTTATTTTGTGAATATAGAATTCATGTTTATGTCATATTCATTTGTCTCTCCTCTCTACTATGATATCAATCATCCTTGGTCTTCTGTGGCTGACATATTTCATGGGAGACTGTTAATATGGCATTAATTTTTACATTAGAACAGACATTTTGTGTGACAATACTAAATGAATGGTAAATAGCAACGGCTTTTGTTAAATGCATTCGATTGTGTTTCATTGTCCATAAATGCCACGATTAGCATGCATCACTAATGAGTGCAATAATTTTAGTGGTTACGACCGTGCGTGTTTGCATATTTTACATGAATACGTTTATCTGTGAGGTACAATGCAGAGTTCTGTGTAAGGCAGGGATAACAAAGTGATAGCATAGGAGTTGTTGAAAGCTAAATAGATCACTAACGATATAAGCCACAGGGGTAAAAATCAGAAGAACTTAACTCTTACGATGCAAGGTGTATTTTCGTAGAAGTTCCTTATTTTTCAGCTTTATAGGTGGAATATGCGCTAGCTATATTCCGAATAATGATGGGGAAAAAACTGGTTATAGCCTAAATGTTGCCAACCTGAAAGGTTTGAAAATATATTATTAATATCAATTATTTACAGAATTTGTCAGTTTTATGACATTGATAACATTGTTGAATTATAAAATCGTCTTTTTGGGTCTAGCCGATTTATAATTTCAGTCGAAGAAAAAGTAGTTAGGCCTATATTAGCCACATTTGTTCAGTGAGTCAGTAATTAGACGTTGGCAATCCTTTTACGTTTGAATCAAATAAAAAAAGACAAGCCGTTGTTACGAATAGAACGGGGAGGAGTGGGAATGTGTGTGATCTGTGGTCAGTGCAATGTTAGGTTCAACACTGAAGCTGGGGCTAAGAGATATTCTGACAAACTGCAGAAACATTGCTCCTTCGTAGAGTCATTTCTGTAGCGATTTTAGAATCCTTCTGATTTAGTTTGAGTGTGAAATCCAAACTTCGGAAAGAATTGTCGTTCTTAACAGAGTGATACACCAATGTCAATTCTGATGCTACTGTTTTATCAACGAGGGTTAAAGTAGTTGGCTTCAAAAATGAATAAATGCATGAACTAGAAACCACGGAACATCTGTCCCGGTTTTTGTTTTTGTGTCTGTAAATGATGGGTTATGTCACATTTACCTTTACATGAACAATCAACATCACATTCGCTAAATATACAAAACACGTGGCTTTCACTAATGCGTCTTTTACATATACAATTATATAGAAATTTCATCTCAAACCACTCATCCTGGATGGACTTCACGTTTTCTTCTTGTAATTCAAGGGAGCGGAATGGCGGAATCGGATTAACGTTAATCAACATTTATTCTAATAAATTCTTGTCTAGCATTGCTGTCAAATATAAAGAAGAAATATAACTAATAGCCTAGAAAGACTTCTATGAAATTATGACTTTGCGGAGTTTAATTCCGGCACAGTAGAAAACGCTGCTGACTAGATGCATGTAACCGTATCCAACTTGCGCGAAAGAAAAATCCTAAACTATTATTATGTTTACCACGTAAAGTGAGGATTACATAAGTGCAGTTCCTAATGGCCGTATTCATAGACATTTTTAGCGCGGGTTTCCGGTGGATGATCAGCGTTTTTCGTATTCATAAACCAGTGTTAGCGATAGGATATGATTTGAATTCTGTACTAGTAACCAGTGGATAGCCGGGGCTAGCTTAGTACGCTCGTAGCGCGTGCTGCGAAATGTCTATGAATAGCACCCTAAAAGTCTAATTTAGCCATCTCTTCAGTGTTGCCAACTAATATCAGTTATCACCAAAGAGTGAAAAATCAAAATCCTGCATACTGAAATAATAATAATAATAATAATAATAATAATAATAATAATAATAATAATAATAATAATAATAATAATACAGTAATTAACAATAACTCCATATCTTACTTATTTACCACATCTCATCTTTATGTTGCGAGGTGTTTTCTACACGATTCAATAATTTATGAAATAGTATATTTTCCTTCTATAATTCTCGCATATTATGTTGGTAATTAGGATTAGTATGATCTAATACTAAAAGTTATTTTGTCTGGTCACCCTACATCCAACACCTGACGTACTAATGCTAGGCAAAACCTTTCGACTCAATTAGATTTCAGCTTTTTTTTTTTTTTCTTGTGATTAGCTTACTGTAATTTCGCTTCTCAGAGACCAGTATTGGATTTTGATCTTTTAAATGACGTAGTAAAACCATTTTTCGTTGCCTAATATTTTAATATTTTTCCCTCTTTATTGATCTTAAGTCTACAAATTTGGCGACTTTTGGTTCGGATTTTCCTAAATTTCTAATTAGCGGTGTTCTGCTATACTTTTAATACAATGGATGGCTGTAGGATTTTTTCTCTACAAAGAGTTTAATCATTTTTAGCAATTAATATTTCAATGTAGGCCTATCAATGTAACATTGAAATCGCTATGGTTTTTGTTTCGATTTACCAACTGGTATAAATAAGGAATTCTAATTATGTAACAGAATACATAATTAACCTAACGAAACTGAAAAATAAAAAGTGGGCTTCATTCAGAGTGACGTACCCTTCCATTGCAACTGGCACCAATTAAAATGCCCATTGATTTATCAAGTTAATCACAATCACATTCTTATACATAGGCCTATACACTTCATTATGAAAAGCTGCAGTTTCCAAAGCCGAAGTTATCATCATTCTTTTTTTATTATTTAATTTTTAAAGATCCATGTAGGAAAGTCCAACAGAAGTAGGCCTACTCATCATAAGGCACAACAATGGTTCTACACCGACGGCTAACAATTCATCACAAACCACTAATTAGGCCTATATAAAGTCTATGCCCTGGGCATGAAACCAGATCCGTCAATACGACGCTTTTTCTGGTCTACTCTTTAAACCCCGAGTACCCCATGACCTGCTCTGTAGCTGTGCAGTGCTGTTTCTGTGGTAGCTTCCAGTCTGCTGTTATTTCCATAGCTATCGTTTAATTCACATCGGCCAGCTCTCTGCTGCGTGACTCGAGACATTTAATATCGATTTGCTTGTGGCTTTTTGTTTCTAATACACAAGGTTCTAAATATAATTATTTTGTTACGACCTACTATAACACTGAAAACTGAAAGGTCACTCTTTTGTTTCTAAATGCCGGTAACCTGCTTTTAACAACGGAAACATGGTAAGTACATTCGCGCGTAAATAGCACGTATCCTATGTCATGTCGACATGTCTGCGTACCTGGTCGTCCATCCTGTCTGCGATTTCGTAAGCAGAAATAACTCATACTAATTTTGCCTTTGCAAAATTAATTATGCAACTTTTTTACTTTATTTTCACAAATAAAATCTGTGACTAGACCAGGGATTGGAATTTTTTATTTATGTCCCAGACAAGGGCTTCTAGGCTATTCAGAAAAGTTGAAGTGATGCAGAACTGCTAGCTTGTACACCCTTTGACACGGATAATGGTCGCTCTGCTTTAGAATAATTTCTTTAACATTAAGTGTCGTTCGGATGAACGCGCGATTCACCGTCAAAACGACAAAAATTAAGAATCGAGGATGAAATCAAGTCGTAGCAGCATATCTGTATGTCACGAAATGACATATTCCCTATGAATCATTTATGGCTTAGCGGTAGAGCTCTTTCTTTTCGTTTCAAAGACTGGGATTCGAATCCCTCTATGTAAAACTTATACGTGTAAACATAGCGTGATTCCCGAGCTATTTCGATGTGGGACGTAAGTCCAGTTCCCACGGTGCTTGTTTCCTTGCTGGCCAGCAAGCTTGGTGCTCTGATGGGTACGCAGATGGCTCCCGTGCTTGCTACTATGCTGGTTTCTGTTTACACGTAGCTGGCTCTTTTTACAGTTCAAATTTCAAAATCATCTGCAGTTTCATCTGTTGCCAACACTCATGATCAAAAAGAAACTAAACCGCGAGTGGAAAACAACTGAAGTCCTACATTAACAATAGTAAATGTCGTAATAAATTAAATAAACCAGAAATGTAAAACTGCTAAAGTCCGATATTTAATTCCTGTTTCTTAGAAAGTAGGAAATATAGGAAAAAAAAACAGATTTAGTTGGAAAACAACGATCATGGCAACATGGTTTCAGCGGTGATACTATATCATCATCTTTGGTTCCACTGCAAGTCAACACGAAAAATACCAAGCAACTTTATCTCGAAATCCAGTAAGCTAGCACCAAAGCATCCACCGGAGCGCATTATTTCCAGCAAACAAGCACGCAGAGCAGCCGTCAAGGCTCCCAGCTTGGAATTCATCACAGAAACAAGCATCGTGGGAACCGGGCTTTATTCTCTGAACAGCAACCAATTTCCGTGTCAAACGGTGTATTTAAGGTCCTTTTAAAGTAGTGGCTTTTCAGAGAAGGGAGATGATGTAAGCTATATAACTGTATTTTTTAATACAAAATATATTGAGACGATTGCATGATAATTCTTAATAACAGAGCTACTACAAAAGAATCATTCGTTTTCAAACGGTTATATTCTCTAAAGTATTACTCGTACATACATCATAAGAACCGGAAACGCACCTGGTTTGCATTGAGTACACCAGTTGGCAGCACGAGTGTAGTGCCTGCACAAAATGGTGACAAAACAAGAAAAGAGTTTTTGTGTGTTGGAATATGTAAGACAATTTTGTCTTCCAACAAGACGGGGCACCCCCTCATTGGATGCTTGATGTTCGTGAATACCTGAACCATGAACTGCCGAATCGCTGAATTGGGCGTATTGGTCTAGATGACCAATCTCTGTTCCCTTGGCCCCCCAGGTCACCAGACCTAACGCCATGTGACCTCTACCTTTGGGGGTACATTAAGGACCGCGTCTACGTACCTCCACTGCCACAAACACTGGTACAGCTAAGGTAGCGCATCAATAATGCAGTAATGGGCATTGACAGGACAACGCTACACAATGTGTGGAACGAACTGGACTACCACCCGGACTTATGTCGTGTCACCCGAGGGGCACACATAGAACATTAAATTTGTAGAATGTGGGAAGAAATGTGATGCGTGTACGGTTCTTTTGATGTATCACTCATTGTTGTACGAGTATTACTTTGGAAAATATAGGCCCTAGCAGTTTGAAAACGAATGATTCTTTTGTAGTAACCCTGTATAACAATTTATTTGATATCCTATTAAGTACGGATATCTTTCAGAGATAATGAGATAATTGCACTTTCAATTAGTTACTTTTAATGTCTCCTTTAAAGACAGACGATAAAGTGGTACCGAGAAACATAAACGTGCTTTATTTTCTTTAAATTTGGCTAATTTAGTAAGAAATATATCTCACAGAATGTATTTGCAAACTTAAAGTATATTTGTTGATAAAAACTCTTGTTAATAGAATAGTTGTTTTCGAGTTAGACGCGGTGTAGGCTAGGTTATGTTTTATTTTTCAGTCCCACTAATTGCCTGTTCGTCATTCGTTTTAGAAATGTACAGATACGGAAATAAAATTTGGGGCTCCCTTACTTTGTTTCGCTTACAACACACTGCGCATGTGCAGTAAGCAAGAGCCCCTGTATATATCCTACGCTTGTGGACAGTCGTGTGAAATTGTTGCCTACATGCAGGTGGACTCCCATCAAGACACGCTCCAAATTTTAATTCCGTATCTGTACCATGTCACTTATTCCTGTTGAAAAGTTGCACAAAAAGAAATCTTATATGTAGTGTGTCGTGTCAGTGTGTTATAACATTCGCTCTGGTTAGCTGTGCTTAGAACGCAATTTGAGCTTCACAATTCACGTGCCATTTCGCGCTTCCATAAGCAATAAACGAAGTTCACATAATTTAAGATCAATGTTATGCTATACAACATAAATAAAACAGAACACAGTTCATTTAATAACCTTTGATCAAAAGTGTGCGGCAGTTAGTGATTTCGATACAACCGACAACCGACATAATAGACACTCTTTTCGCAATAGATCTTACAAAATAGGCTCGGAATCGAACCCAGTTTCTTCACTGAGAACTCGCGAGAGAAGCGAGTCCAGGCAATGAGAAAATTAATCAAGTTTCTTTTAGTCTTAAAGCGTACTTAACTGAAGAGACAGGGTTCACCTCAGTGAGTCTCTGATGTGCTCCGTAAGGCAATGTCATTCAACAAGTGTCGAATAACTGGCTTGAATTATGTGCTTACATGTAGAGCGAATTACCTTTAATGTCATTTAAGAAGTATATATCTGTTTCTATAAATGATGTTCGGAAAATGGTGTCTGACAAACAACACGTGGTAGGGAAAATCACTCATATAAAATCAGGATAGAAACTTACCCCTAATTCGCAGTTTTATCTTAAATTAAAATGGATGCATCATATTTATGCATATTCACTCAGTCATAACCAGTGGCGGCTCGTGGGTATTGAATTCAGGGGGGCTGCATACAAAAATAAACCATGCAACTTACCTTATTTAAAGATTAGTTCCATGCGCCTTGTCTTGTAGGTTGCAAACTTTTGAATCATCATCTCATTAAAATGCGATATATCGTTTAATATAGTCTTTACAATGGAAAACATAGCTAATGCGGTCAGTCTCTCTTCTCTCATCGTATTTCTGAGTTAGGAATTTACGCTCTTCAAACACGAAAAGCAACGTTTTGGTTCGGAAATTGTCATTGGTATGGTGATAGCTATGCGTAGTAGTTCCACAACTTCTGAAAATGTTAATGTTATATTTTATTTAACGACGCTCGCAACTGCAAAGTTTATATTAGCGTTGCCGGATGTGCCGGAATTTTGTCCCGCAGGAGTTCTTTTACATGCCAGTAAATCTACTGACATGAGCCTGTCGCATTTAACCCGTCTTAGCCCAAACTGATTACAGATGTACAAATTGTTTATAAATGATTAAATAATGTTTATTATAGCTTATAGAAGTATTGTTTATTGAGAATTCATGGAAAATCATATTTACAAACGAACTGTAGGAGTGTCACCTGTAGGTGACATTGGGCAATAAATCTTATTGTCACATTTAATGACTGCAATACCATATTTTATTCAGTGGAGAATATTTAAGTTAGCATATATGTAATAATACTACTGGATGGGACTGAATCGCTGGTTGGATGTCTGTATGGAGCTTTCCCATAAACACCACAACATACTTGCACGATATTTCGCCGGAATTCACAATATGTCAAGTCTTTTTGTATTGCATCTCTTCTTGATACTAACCACGCATTATGACAGGCTGCATCGAGATCAAATGCAAAATTGGGTACCACCATTTCGTTCCATGAAAGCTCACTTTCAAAGAATGAACATTTTCGTCAAATCTATCTACTCCTTCCATGTATTTGATGTACTATTCAATAATCCACTTGAATTTTGCTATGTTTCCCTGCAATAGCACTGACTCGATCTGCTTTCAAAATTGGAGTTAGATTGTGTCAGTTTGAAGCAAGAGTGACAATATTATTATCATGCCATCGAACAACAACATCATCAGAGAAAGATACTGTACTGCACCACGATTGCGCTTTTTCATGTGCTTAGCGAGGTAGCGAAAACGTGTAGCTGCTGATCATAGTTTATATCCAAAACGCATGAATATGAATATGTTGATTGTCACTGTCTCCCATAATAGGGAACCATTGTTCACGAATAGATTTGTGACTCCACCATATCTTTTCAAACTGTTGGCCAAAATTGCCATTTAGAATCTCGAAGTATCTTCGGACTTTACCAAATTCATCATTAGGAGGAAGATTGAAATTGTCCGAAAGATGTCAATATTTATGGATTTCTGTAAACCTACTTCTCCTCATGGTATTGGATACAAGTTCATTGTGTACAACTGATTTTGTTTCGCAAAACATTGTTATGCTTTGGGGAGACATGTAGCCCGTCAGTAAGAGAATGGCAATGTAAACTTTTTATATCATTTTTGTCCAATTCAATAGAATGATTCCTTTGGAGGGCACACAATTTTGACATTTTACACATGACAGCGAGTATTTCTTCACTGAACAGGAGCTCGAAACATTAGACAGGACTAAGTTTTGATTCATTATAATGTGTAAATGTTTCATCTAAATCGCCTCTTCCAGATTTACAAGTAAAGATTTCTTCTTTTCAGACCATTCTTTATTACGAAAAGAAATATTAGAAGTAGATTATTTTTTTTCTCTTCTGAAGTCTAATACTAGAAATAGATTGTCTTTCATCGCGAGAAATGTTCTGTGTTCTTTCGTAGATCATAATTATTTCTTCCATGTATATTCATATCTGAATTCGGTAGTTTGTTTTTGTCTGTTGAAACTTCAGTGTTTATTTCCTCAATATAAGAATTGGACATTGTTATCTAGTCAATTGTTGATAGTCTCGGGTTACTTCCTTCATCATTATCTATTAGTACGTCATTGGCAGAAGTAACGTTGACTTCAAATGTAGGTCTGAGTATTCTTCCTGGAAGATGGTTGATGTCACTGGTTGTTTCGTCACCACTTTCCTAATCGATAACTGGTTCATCAGCCGGTGAAAATATGGTAATATCAAATAACAGACGAAGCTCCAACTGTATCTTCGTCCATCATCTCCAGTATTTCATACACAGTCAGACTATAGAAGAAAAATAAGTAACATAACTATACTAATATAATGAGATCGGAAATTTAATGTATCTGACCAATGTCACCTGGAGGTGACATGTCACTTTGTAGTCCCTATATACACTATGTGCACCTTTTTTACTTGTTTTTGAAAATTGCATATACAATATCAATAGTTTAGTAATGTATATATGGAAACAAAAATAAAACTACTTAACTCTTAGTACTATTTTCACAAGCCATTATGTGAAGTGCGCACAAAGTTGAAATTCTTCTGCATCCACGCTGATGTTTTCTTCTCTACTGCTGCAGATTTACGAGCTAGTCGCCAAAAATGGTTGAAATTCAGTTACCAGATGTCTAATAAGGCATTGTGGACGGCGATTTATGTTTAAATATATTTACTGGTAATTTTGGACAGCTTGTTAGGGAGCGTCACCTGTAGGTGACATTGGGACATCAAGAGTTAAGCACACTTAAATACCATCGACCTGGCCCGAGATCGAACCCGCAACCTTGGGCATAGAAGGCCAGCTTCTGAAAATGAGGCCTGCAAGTTCTCAGATAGAAGAAACTGCAAGAGCTTGGCTGCGTCACTGATATTTCTGAATTCTTGTCTCTGATACAACACAGTGAGTTCCGTTTTTAGTTTGTCTTTATCGAACATTGGAAAAAGCTTCACACATACATTTAGGTCATTTTCAGGAAATGAGCTTTTGTAGCTTTCAAATTTTTCTTGACACAGAAGAGAAGATAATATCAGATGATCTATGAAATGGAATCGGCTGTTAGATTGTGTGAAAATGAGGTCGCACACTTCCTTGGCTGCCGCAACCCTTGTCTGAATCCCTTCGACCTTAAGACGCTTTTTAGGGTTTTCATTTTCACAGATCTCGCTGCTCAACTGTGCACTGTTTCGTATTGTCTGTATGGCATTAACAAAGCTCGATATGCAGAGTCGGCCTCGGTAGCATAGTCGGTTGCGGGTTCGATCCCGGCCCAGGTCGATGGCATTTAAGTATGTTTGAATGAGACAGACTCGAGTCAGTAGATTTACTGGCATTTAAAAGAATCCTGCAGAACAAAATTCCGGCACACCGACGACGCTGATATAACTTCTGCATGATATAACTCCTGCAGTTGCGAGTGTCGTTAAATAAACCATAATTTAATTTTTATATGTAGATTTGAACCTTAGAAATATCTAACTGGCGATGTTGTAGTTGGTTGTATAATACATCTATATGATACATCAATAAATGAAAAAAAAAAAAAAAAAACTGAGCCAGAAATTGAATTCAGGACCTTCAAGAGCACGCACCAGGGCGCTTGCCTCATTTATTGTGTTGTTAGATGTTTCAGATTCCATTAGGGTTTGAAAACATTCTCGCAATGGCTCCTTCTTCTCATTAACTACATTTACTGTTCTTATTTTAAAGCTCCATCTTGTTGCCCAGCTGACGGAATTGTTTTTTAAACACATTAATCTAATACAGACTGTGTGGAGATCGAGAGAAGAAAGCAGGGATACTAGATAAATTAGCAAAAAGTCTGCGAGCTTTGTAGGTTATTTTGTTTAGCGGCTCTTCGCATTATGAGATTCAACTGATGGGCACTTAATTTCACATTTCTCCTGAATTGTTAAGGTACTGAACTGAATAGTCGGTAAATATTGTACAGAATTAAACATTGTTGCACTTGTTATACTCACAACATTAAATAAAATGTATTTAAAACTGTGCGCTACTGACAAACTGCTGCAAATTTTGCAGCGCCTGGAAACTCAGGATTCCCAGCGAGAGGCAGTAGGGGGGGGGGGGGGTAAAACTAACGCGCAAAGCATCCGAGACGAGACTGGCAGCTTCAGGGGAGGAAGTGGCTTTATCAGTCCGTCCTTCTCTCTCGTTTCGCTCTGGCAGCACCAGGGGAGGAAGTGACTTCACTAATGATTGCGTGCATGTCAATGAGAGCGAAATTTAAATAAAATTCGAGCCGCTAAATAGAGACTGTATAATAAATGTATTTCACAACATAAAACGAGACAAGAGCCACAAATGTCTGGGGGTGCTGCAGCTCCGCAGCCCCTCTTCGAAAGCCGCCCCTGGTCATAACGAAGTGTTACTCTAAATTCTACGAAAGAGTCCACTTTCATTAGTCTTCAACTGTGATGGGAACTCTTTGTGCGAGGAGAAAATCACCGCAATAGAAAATGCAACGTGATTTGCGTTCAAAATTTCACCAATTACGCCAATCGTGTGGGATTTGCGCCGTTTTTGTCCCGCGAGAAACTTACCCCTGCAACGACAATGGATGCAGCAAGATGGAGCTACAGCCAACACCGCGGGGGAGTCACTTGCCCTTCTGCAACGACAGTTTGAAGATCGCCCAATTTCTCGTGGAACTCCTTTCCCGTGCCCTTCTTGCTGCTCGGATCTCACGGCCCCAGATGCCTACATATATGGCATGTTGAGAGAATCAATTTTCAAGACAGATGACCCACCTACAAATATTCCCGAATTACGCGAGAAGATGTTATTTTTGTGTTATTACAGCGACCTCTGTCCATCAAAATGTTCAATAATCTTCAGAACGTTATGAACGATGTGTGGCACATGATGGTATATATTTTGTATACATACTGTACCTTACTTACAAATGGCTTTTTAAGCAACCCGCAGGTTCATTGCCGCCCTCACATAAGTCCGCCACCGGTCCCTATCCTGTGCAGTATTAATCCACTTTATCATCATATCCCACCTCCCTCAGATCCATTTTAATATTATCCTACCATCTACGTCTCGACCTCCCTAAAGGTATTTTTCCCCTCCGGCCTCCCAACTAACACTCTATATGCATTTCTGGATTCGCCCATACGTGCTACATGCCCTGCCCATCTCAAACGTCTGGATTTAATGTTCCTAATTATGTCAGGTGAAGAATACAATGCGTGCAGTTCTGCGTTGTGTAACGTTCTCCATTCTCCTGTAACTTCATCCCTCTTAGCCCCAAATACTTTCCTAAGAACCTTATTCTCAAACACCCTTAATCTCTGTTCCTCTCTCAAAGTGAGGGTCCAAGTTTCACAACCATACAGAACAAGCGGTAAAATAACTGTTTTAAAAATTCTCACTTTCAGATTTTTTGACTATATGATAAAAGTTTCTCAACCGAATAATAAGAGGCATTTCCCATATTTTTCTGTGTTTAATTTCCTCCCAAGTGTCATTTACATTTTGTTACTGTTCCTCCAAGATATTTCAATTTTTCCACCTCTTCGAAGGATAAATCTCCAAGTTTTACGTTTCCATTTCGCACAATATTCTGATCACGAGACATAATCATATACTTCGTCGTTTCGGGATTTACTTCCAAACCTGTTGCTTTACTTGCTTCAAGTAAAATTTCCGTATTTTCCCTAATCGTTTGTGAATTTTCTCCTAACATATTCACGTCATCCGCATAGACAAGAAGCTGATGTAACCCGTTCCATACCCTGTCTGTTATCCTGAACTTTCCTAATGGCATATTCCAGAGCAAAGTTAAAAAGTAAAGATGACAGTGCATCTTCTTTCTTTAGCCCGCAGTGAATTGGAAAATCATCAGATAGAAACTAGCCTATGCGAACTCTGATGTACGTTTCACTGAGACACATCTTAATTAATCGAACTAGTTTGTTGGGAATACCAAATTCTATAAGAATATCATATAACACTTCTCTCTTAACCGAGTCATATGCCTTTTTAAAATCTATGAATAACTGATGTACTGTACCCTTATACAGTACTCCCATTTTTTATCCATCATCAGTTGAATACAAAAAATCTAAACAATAGTCTATCTATTACGCCTAAAACCGCACTGATGATCCCCAATAATTTAATTTACGTACGGAGTTAATCTTCTCAATAGAATGTTGGACAAAATTTTATACGACGTCAACAAAAGTGATATTCCTCGAAAGTTACCACAGTTAACACATACTGTACCAACGCAATTAAATAACATTTCAGTGTCGTTTTGCCGCATATTGTATAAGCTAGACCTCGAAATGCCATGAGAGTGAACGGAGATGACATCAATGCAGTTTTCTACTGTACCAGGATGGGATTCTAAGAAACACGTAGCACTTCCAAGATGTGTGTCTGTCAACCCACGCGCCTCCTAGCAGCCGAGACTTTAGTTTTTGAGCTTGCGAATAACTTCCTGGAAATGCAGTGTAAATAGAAATAACACATCACGTTCCACGAAGAACACTCCGATGGACATCCGTCACACATTGTTAGAGCCACACGAAAGCAGTATAATGATCATGAAATAAATATGTTTTCCTATTTCAACGGAAATGCGTGTTTTGCGGTCCTCTCGTCACGTTTCGGCCATCTTCGAAAAGATGTACAGTGCCAACTAAAATGTTAACGCCACCTAGATATTACGCCGAATAATAATTAAATCATCTCTGGGATTAGACCTATATTTTTCTAACAAGAGAAATGTTAATGAGGTCTTGCCAAACTGCGCACAATGCTGTATATCCACAGCTGATACACAAATACCAGGTGTTTTTCAGAATGTAAGATATAAACATTTCACACTTCCATTAAAAACTATGTAGGCCTACATAAAATATAACAGTTATGACTTATATGCAAATATGGTAGATTTTCGCAATCAAGATAAGTGTAAAATGTGCCAAAATGCTATCAAAATAAATAATTTTATGTTTAAAAGCATGTTAATTGAATTTAATTTAATGGAGGGGGGGGGGCACTATGGCCCAGCACTGCCCTCTGGTGACGCATTCCCTAACCCACACCGGCCGACCACACTAAGACCCGATTGTATAAACCATTTAATCTTAGATCAGAGGTTAAATTCATCCTTGTTCTAGCTGAATTTGGAATTTTGTGTTGTATAAAGTCTAATCTGAGATTAATTTATCTCAAACTAAAGTCAACTTTGACTGAAGAAATTTCCCCGATTAAGTTAGATGATCCAAGTTCAGTTATTTCGTTTCTGTTTGAAATATACGAGTGACAGATTGTGCAAATAAAATATCCATTATTATTAATATTAATAGATATGGTAGGTACATTTACATATATTTTTTTTTTCAATTTATTGCCTTAATACATAAATAATCTTATATTTTATAAGGCTCTATCGTGTTCAGCAGTATCAAATAACATAACCTATAATTATATTAGGTTTATAACAACCATTAATTATTAATGGATATGATAGGTACATTCATAAATTTTCAATTAACTGTATTACTAAACGAAAATTGCCGTTTTATAAAGCTTTATTATGTTTAGCAGTATCAAACACCATAACATGATAACAATTTGGAGAACAGTCAACCTTCTTCTTATTGTCCGCTATTATTTACATTGCACAAAACAAACCAGTGTCTCCAACAGAGTGTACGGAAAGTCGCCAAAAAGTAGTTGTAAAGTCGCTAGATTTCTCATTATCAACAAAGAAAGATTAAATTTTGTCACTATGGGGTGCTAAAAAGGTCGCTAAATCCCTATCTAAGCAATATAAAAGTTAAAAGAAATTGTTGAAAAAGAGTTAAAGTCGCTACATTGGCAACACTGAACAAACCTGTACAACATCATCCGCGCATCACATATTTCACCTGTTTATGCGATGTTGCCAAATTTTTTTCACGTGAACTTAGATTGCATTTGAACCAAGGTAATTTGATTGCAGAAAAGTTTTATACAATAGAAGTGTCTGAACTCGGTTGACTTTTCGATCTTCGATCAAAGTTGATCTTTAGTCAGGGAGTTTTATACAATTGGGCCTAAAGGTTCTCTGGTCCAGGTTTCGAGCAGCCAGGTCTACTCGTCCCTAGGCCAACCCCCTCCATGCGCCGCCGGCCGGAGTTTGAGGAATGCTACAGAATGATAATGAAATGGAGAAATGGTGACGGAATGATGTAAATGCATAATTTGGGGAAAATAGGAGAACCCCGGGAAAAACCCCAACTGCGGCCTTGTCTGCCACAAGTGTCACTGTGGATTTGTCAATGAAAAAATCCTGGACCTGACCGGGAATCGAACCCGGGCCGCCTGCGTGACAGTCTGAAGGACTGACTATTCAGCCACTGCAGAGGTAAAAACATGTTAAGTATATTACTGTGATTTTTTTAATCCGTGATAAAATGCGAAATTGAGTAGAAAATGCAAATGTGTGTGTTTCTGCGAAATAAGAACGAAATTAGATTTTATGAAACATTTTTGTGCTTTTGTAAAAATAAAAAGGATCTAAAATGCCCCGCCATATGCAGGTTACATTGTTTAAAATAGTTTGATAACCGCTACAGAGGTGGAAAAATTCAAATATCTTGGAGCAACAGTAACAAATATAAATGATACTAGGGAGGAAATTGAACGCAGAATAAATATGGGAAATGCCTGCTATTATTCGGTTGAGAAGCTTTTGTGATCTATCTTCTTTGTAAAGGACAAACTTAGAATTTATAAAACAGTTATATTACCGGTTGTTCTGTATTGTTGTAAGACTAGAACTCTCATTTTGAGAAAGGAAAAGAGGTTAAGTGTGTTCGAGAATAAGGTGCTTAGGAAGATATTTGGGGCTAAGAGGGATGAAGTTACAGGAGAATGTAGAAAGTTACACAACGCAGAACTGCACGCATTGTATTCTTCACCTGACATAATTAGGAACATTAAATCCAGACGTTTGAGATGGGCAGGGCATGCAGCACATATGGGCTAATCCAGAAATGTACATAGAGTGTTAATCGGGAGACCGGAAGGAAAAAAAAAACCTTTGGGGAGGCCGAGACGTAGATGGGAGGATAATATTAGAATGGATTTGAGTGATGTGGGATATGATTGTAGAATGTAGAGACTGGATTAATCTTGGTCAGGATAGGGACCGATGGCGGGCTTATGTGAGGGCGGCAATGAACCTCGGGGTTCCATAAAAGCCATAAGTAAGTAGCCCAAATAAGTAAACCCTACATGTTAGCTTTACAGCATGAATACCACAGGATTGTAACTTACCTGATACCCTCTTTGTTGTTATCTGTACCGTTATTTCGAGTTCTAAACTGATCTGTTTGGTGCTGGCTGTAGCATATTGGCTGCCTATGCCATCTCTTTAGGTCCAGTGTTCACTCGCAAACAAGTTGTATTGATGGCCCAGTTCAAAAAGAAAACAACTCAAATTTTAAAGTTTTTAGTAACTTGCATTTTAAAACTTTATGTTTCTGTGCAAAATCAAAGTATCATTGACATTACTCCAAGTTCTCTTAATGATGTTTTATAAATACTAAGTTTCAAATTAGACTGTGTTAATAAGATTCTTCGCAGCAACATGAAGCTTTAAAGTTCAGTTTTCTCAGAGCTTTAAATTTTGAGTTGTTTCCCTTTTGAACTGGGCCATCGGTATGTAATAGTGGGTGTTTGTGCTTGACTAACAAGATAGAGCGGAATAAAATCACACCATATATTTTGGCATGTTTCACTGTGTTGACAATTTCACTGTAATTTTGTATGTTCCTTTGCTTATTTATCACTTGCAAGCATTTTAGCTCGAAAATCTAGAAAATGTAGGCCTAACTGTTAACTTTGTTAACACATCGATTTCATTGAATTTATACCACCAAATTTTCCATAAAAATGTTCCATCTCAATATGCTACGGAATATTAAATTCTAACACTGAAAGTGGTATAAAATGCTAATTTGTTTTTATTTTATGTTGCTAAAATCTAACATCTCTACTATATGCTTTGTCATGTTATGAATAAAGCAGGCTTTGGAAAACAATAGAACATCCCATTATAATTATCCTTCAAGCTATAGACTATCCAAAATAAGAACCGCTCTCGATGTAAACACTGAAGTACTCAGGGCGGAAGGAATGAGAGACTTGTTTACTTTCCATTTTTTCTTGGATTATTATTTCATTATTTATAACAAAGATGCGTTGTATCTTTATCTTTTTTCAAATAATACACATAGGGTTGCCAACTTGTTTTCTAATAAAATACGGGTGATTAAGGAATCGACAAAATTTCGCGTAGAAAATGGACAAATTATCCAGTTCCGTTACTAAAAAACAACTTTATTCTACGCTTTGGCGGCTAGACTTAAATTTAGAGTACATATTTTGAGACAGATTTTATCTCGTTCAAGTACACTGCAGTTTGATGTTAGGATTAGATTAGATGTGTCGTGTTCCTGTAGGCTGTCGAACATCTGTCCAATTATTGTTCATGAGATGAAACACCCTCTTCTTATGAACATTACCAACTACTTGGTATTTTTAGAGTAAAACTCATCAGTTTTTTCAAATGTATAACATTAAAGTGATTTGCTTTTAAACGAGTGAGCACTAAAATTCATTTCTGGCAAGCATTACCTTCTACAAAGACTGTACATTTTAGTGCATCTCAAAATTCATCATATAAATCATCATTCACGGCAAAATCAAATGTTTCGAACGAAAAGTTTACATTTTTACAAACAAATGAACGTGGCATTGTAATTAAATCATTCTTTATGTATAGTCTAAAAGCTTAACAAAATGTGAAACTTAATTTTAATTTAATAAAATAATTATTCCTTCATAAATGGGGTTGATTAATAACTCCGGGAAGTATAAAGATAGAAATATACTTTATTAACATGGTCTAATTCTGGAGTATTAACTGTGGTGGCCACTGGCGTAGCTCAGGCCCAGGTTCGATTTCCGCTTGGACTGATGACCTAGTTAGGTTTTTTCGAGGTTTTCCTCAACCGTAAAGCGAATATCAGGTAATGTATGGCGAAACTTCGGCCTCATCTCGCCACATACCATTTCGCTATCACCAATTCCATCGAAGCTAATTAAATTAAATTTTATGTTTTATTTAACGACGCTCGCAACTTCCGAGGTTATATCAGCGTCGCCGGTGTGCCAGAAATTTGTCCCGCAGGAGTTCTTTTACATGCCAGTAAATCTACTGACATGAGCCTGTCCCATTTAAGCACACTTAAATGCCATCGACCCGGCCCGGGATCGAACCCGCAACTTTGGGCATAGAAAGCCACTGCTATACCAACTCCGCCAACCAGGCCGACCCATCGAAGCTAAATAACCCTGTAGTTAATACAGCGTCGTTAATAAACAGATAAAAAAATAACTGTGGCATTAATAAAATTTGCAAATGAATCCATTTCTCTGGTAATGAAATTACATACGTACAGTATTATTCAATTCATTACAATACCGTACCCATTAGCGCCAGATTGATGTGTGAATCGTTTCGACTATTAGTTGTATTGTCATCTAGGGTGCTATTCATAGACATTTCGCTAGCCCACGCTAAGAGCGTACTAAACTAGCCCCGGCTATCGACTGGTTACTTGTACAGGATTCATATCATATCGCTAACACTGGTTTATGAATACGAAAAACGTTAGTTCGCTGAACATCCACCGGAAGCCCGCGCTAAGAATGTCTATGAATACCGCCCCTAGAGACTAGGGCTATCCGAGTGCTGCTTACCTGCTCACCACCAGATGGGATTTAAAACTTCGGATATGCGAAACGAAAAGTATAAATAAATCTGCAGCTATACAATAATTAGATATTAATTTGCTCACAGCAAACATTTTTCCACAGATATTAATTGATCCGTCTCATATGTTACCTTAGTAACACAAACAATCACGAAGTCAATATTGTTGTCTTTGTTCCGGACTAAAGCACTGTATTCCCCGAGCAGACCAATCCGCCATGTTGATTCCCAAGCGAGTGACGTGACGTGACGTCTGTGTGGCGGAAACAACAATACAGAAAGTAAAAGGTCTGACATGTGGATGCATTTTAGTTCTAAACGTTAAACTATACTTTAATATTACGCAATGGTTTGTTGTGCGGCTCCCAATTGTAGGCCTACAAATAATTGTAGACATGGAGTCTACAAATTGTACCATTTTCCTGCTGACTAAGGAAGAAGAAATAAGTGGCTCATAAATTCGAGACGCCAACAATAAATAATTACCTTTGTAATATAAATATAATTCAACATATTTTATGGTGAAATATTCCGAGAATTGAAATGTGATTTCAATATTTACATTCAGTAGTAATCAGGGGATTCTAACTGCATTCATTGAAACATTTATTCAGGCTACACTAATTCATATAGAGAGTTTAATTCATTGTTGTCATTGATAGCCTAGTGGTCAAAATGCTGGTCTTTAAGTCGGAAGTTCGAGAGTTCGAGTCTCAACGCAGTTTTTTTTTTTAGTTATAATGCCTTTCTACTTTTAAATTAATAGATTAATTTTCATTGAACCATTAATTGAAGCGTTCAGAGCCATAGTGGGCCAAGCGCCATTTATTAAAAACGGAGAAAGCAACGATTAAAGTTAAGTGAATACCATAGTTTAATTAAGATTGACATATAATTTAGTTTTAATGTGTATACTTTATATTACTTGCTATATGTTTCCATTGAATTATGAATAACTTCATTTTAACCCTTGTTTTCTACGGTTTTAGTAAATGGCGCTTGCCCCATTATGGTTCTGAACCCTTCAATTGGCATAGTATTTACTTCACTTAATAGCCTGTTTTCTAATAAATTAATTTTCATCGAAACATTAATCCACCAATAGGGGTTACTTTACTTTATATGTTTTAATTATTAACTGAATTAATTTATTTTAATCTAAATATTAACGCACATAGGGTCTACTTTACTTTATATTTTATATTTTTAAATTAAATACTTCATTAATTTCCACTTAAATTAATGCACATAGGATTTACTTTACTTTATATTTTTAATATTCTTTCAAACTTTAATTCTTACACAGGGAGTTACTTTACCATTGTATTTGCTTATTTCACAGGTAACTATAGGGAAAGCTTACTGCCTCCCAACCTCAAACATACATACATACATAATCTTGTCCTTGTATACGATCTCATGTTAAAATAATTGTTATGACTGTGGGATTAGAAATGGCGGGTTGTTGTGCTCCTATAATAAAGTGCTCCATTCCGGAGTATAGCGTCATTACGTTTTGCATCAAATAAGGACTCGTCACTTAGGCTATATTAAAAGCATTATATTTCATGTGCTTCATTTCCAGAAAAATTGGCTGGTAGATGAAGAAACTGTATACAGAAACTTAATACGAAATACTGAACCCATAAAAGACAGAAGAAAGGAATGCATAGAAACCACTTTTTCGTATCAGGGAGCCTGAATACGTATGTGCATTTCCACGAAAATATCGTAATCGATTATTTATAGCACTCTAATAGTTTCTAATGAAAGAATTAAAAGCTTACTTACATTCACTTGTTTGTAACGTCAGCAAATTAATAATAATCTTTAACCACAGTCTAATATATACAGTCACGAAGCTCAGTACGTAGTAAATATGCATCCATAGATAGTTGCTAACCACTAGGATCGCTACTATCGTCTCATTACAGACAATGCGAAATAGTACCTGCACAGTCTATTGTTCCTGGTACTCTCATAAACTCAAACTTCGTGACTGTATATACTAGACTGTGCTTTAACGTCACTTTTACTCCTATGAAATTACAAATAACATACAAAAGTGCAAGTCCATAATTTACAAGGACATTCGTTTGTAATCTGTATATTAATACTACATACAATATTGTAGAACAACCTGAAATGTTTTCCACATCCGTCAGTCGATAAAGTATATGCACTATATATAACTGGAGGCACGTGGCTGAGAGTTCTATTAGTAACCACTTCTTGACTGGCTGCCTGGGGATGTTGTGTAAGCTGTATCGAACGCGGAGGGGTAATTGATAGGCCAGCTAATAGCGTGGTGAGTATCGCCTGTTGCCAGAATCTGTTTGGTCGTGGGATCGATAAAACAAGCGGATTATTTGGTCTGCTAGACCAGGACAGAGCGAGATGCCACGCGACATATCAAGGACACTAGACTTCCTTCCGTTATATATGTCCTATACAGAGTGTTTCATAACGTGTGAGTGTCGTCAGCGTGGTCAGACGTAGCGTGCGAGATTCATGGTCTGGGGCTGCACTCGACCGGGAGTTCGAGTCCCGCTTGGGCTGGATTTTGACGTAGAACTACGTCTTTGTATTCAGTCCGGTAGGTCACCAACTGCTCAGTAACGATGTAAAAAGTGTTACAAATTTAATTAATCACTTTTAACTTTTTTGCAAATACAAACATAGCGAAATGAAAAGTATACCAGCGTGTAGACAAAGTAGTCCCGATACCGCAAATATCTGCACGAAACCAGTCGGACCCTCAAGGCCGACGAGACGGGTGGGGCAAAACATACCTCGAAAACTGCAATTCGGAGGCCATTTTATGCGCATAACTCCGTGATAGCTGTCTCAGACATGTCCATGTTCTCTGAATTTCGCGTTTGTTCTAATCACAGTTGAGAGAGAAACAGGTGGCCGATTCTGTGGGTGGGTACCGACTGCGCGCCAAAGAGTCCATTTTTGCTCAAATGCGCGCAAGCGGCTGATTGTAAACAGGTCAACTGCGCGCGAGCTACTGAAGTGTAAACAGGCCAACTGCGCGCAAGCGGGTGTACTGCAAATACGTCTAATGTTTGCGAGTTTTTTTCATGTAAGTAACAAAGGTGTGGCAGCACTAGTAGTAAATAATGTTAGTCATTTGTTTCGAGAATAGTTGTGGTTATAAGGATGGTAACGACTGTTAACGACTGTCGATTGTTCCGAGTGTATATAATGGCGTGCTGTGTAGCCTACGTATAAACGATGTACTCCCACAACGTTCCTATGCGAGTTATGAAAATTGAAGGAGGGCAAAGTTTGGTTATTATACAGGGACATCATTTTATTTTACTAACATTTCTAATATTAACGTGCCTATACCTTTGGATTGACGGTTGAGAACCGGAAACACTGTTTGCTACACCGTTCCACGACCTGAGTTTGATGGTACTAGCGTAAAATATAAACAAATCACTTTACTAGTTATAGGAGGGAAGAAAAGTAGTGCATCCATTTACGTGAACTAGGAAATATCACGATTCTGAGTTTGATAATTTTCGTTAGGTTTTTATTTAATCAAAATGTACTACAGTATTAACAAGGAGTGTTGCGAACTGAGCTGTCCATGCGGACGTATTCATTATGCAGTGTATATTATACTGTCTACAGCATATTAGCATAAAATATATAAAATATATTTAAATTGAAAAATAATCAAAATATGGATATTTAAACAAATTGTTGAAAATGGTGGCCGTTCATTTCGATACAGGCTTCAGTTATTTTTTGCATATTACCGCACTATATTGTATCTAATTCGTATTTTCATTTTCGTCCTTCGTACCTGAAAACAGTAACTCATGTTGAAGTAATTCTGTACCTACTCTATAACAGAGTACCTTACGTACTGCAAATTCAATTCTGCACGATCCGCACAGATAAATTTACTCTGCCCGTCTAAGTGCTTATGTCGTAGGATTGTAGAAAGTTAGGAAATCACGTGACAGTTAATTATTTAACGAGGCCCTTTTATTTAAGTTGTTTTAAACAATTATATAATATTACGTAGACGTTCAATTCCTAACAGCAAATGTTTTCAGAGAAGAGCTAGACAGCCCAGCAACTAGCCTTTACAGAGTGGCGAGCAGAAGCGGGTAGGGAAACCGGGATGCGACGTAACCAAACGGACACACGGTACCTGTGCGAAAATACGAGTAAGATTCAATAATGAATGCTTTTTCTTCACTGGAAACCGCCACCATAGTTTTGGAACGTACTATATTCACTCACTCAGTACTGTTTAACGTAAGATGACTTTGACTGCCTGATTCTGTTTGGAGGAGGGGTGAGGTTTACTACATAGTAAAGGGGGTGGGAGTGAAGTACGTTAAGAAACTCAGATACAATAAAAATGAAGTAAAAATAAAATGATGTCCGTGTAGATGGATATAAATTTTGCAGAGATAGGGAAACACAGTGAGAAGTATAATGGAGGTGCACTGTTAAAACATGTAAGACACGTATTTATTTGAATGATTCTACTTCTCATATTTTATTTAGTAACGAAGTAAATCATAATCACAAAACAGTTGATACTTTCGATAGACAAGTCACCTCCAATACCGTAGAGCGCAAAGCTGTTACTGAATTGTCTGACAGACCATTAAAGTTGAGTCGGAAACAAGTTGCCTGTGAAAGGGTTGACATTTCAAGTAAAGACGTGAATTGCATTAGGAAATGTATTTATCGCGCTAGAAGTTCAATTTTACCGGCATTACAAAAAACGTTAGACGAAGTTCACAGAGGTTTCCAGGAAATGCCAATTTTAAGTGTGAAGAATGAAAACTTGCTTCTGATTAACGATAATATCTTAAATATTGTTTGCTTTGCGACGGAAAAGTAATCTACGACTGCTATGTGAGAATAATAAAATTTTTTTCGAGTTCTGTTGTAAATTTTTTTTACCAATTCTTCATAATTCATGTATTCAATAATGGTCAGTATATTCCATTAGATTTTTGCTTATTGCCAAACAAGATAGCAGTCATGTACGAGAAGGTGTCGACTGAAATCTTAAATGCCTGTGATAATATTAAGTTTGAACCGTTAGCAGTCGTGGCTGATTTTGAAGTACCCATACATAAAGTAGTTACATAGGTGTGGTCTTCATCATCTATAGTAGGTTGTAGATTTTATTTCACACAAACTTTGTGGAGAAAAATTCAAACTTTAGAGCTATCTTCAGAATATAAACAAAACACTACTGATATCGGTAAATGTTTGCACTGGCTGTTCGGTTTAGCTTTGCTCTCTCCCGAGGAAGTAGGCCAGAGTTGTAAGCTCCAAAACCAGTTGTGGAGCTAGAGTCGGAGCTTGAACTTGCTTATGTTGTGGAAACACCGGAGCACGCAACAGGCATAGTGGAGCGCTCCGCTCCGTTTAGGCTCTGTCTGACAACGCTGAAGTAGGGGATGCCTCTTTAGAAGATTTAATTAGCATAAAATCCAACGATCCGAATGTTACAAGTTTTGCAAATTATTTAACAACTTAAGTTTCATAGATTCTGATTCTGCGTTTCTTCAGAAATTTGGGATTCTGACACTATCACACCAGAAAGAATAACCAATGTTTGTGAGGCATTCCACAGGAGTTTCGGACTTAACTTTAATAGTGCACATCCACATAGCCCTACAACTTTTTTGAAGTTATCATTCAAACGCAGACAAACACTTAAATTAAAATGAATGATACAAGTTAGGGCTGGGGACGGAGCGGTTCGGTTCGGAGCAGGTACTGTGACGGCATTACTCTCTTGATCCGAGTACAGTACCGACTACAAATTTGTGGCGACAGATTTAAAATTTGGATAGATTAAGTCGATTTTAAAACGTGCTTTGCAAGTGAAACCAAGCGTGTTTTAAAACCTTTGATTTGCGTTTTCGCTTTGCCAATTGACGAGAAAAAAGTGCTTCTCTTCATTACAAAATGGCGGTTGCAAATTTTATTTGCGTGATTACCGCTATTTGCGGACTTTTTTTTATGAAAGGCCTATTTAACCTTCAGTGTTGTTATATTATATCACAGACGGAATAAAATTGATAAAATGATTTATAATACTAACTGCTAATAAATTAACATGTGAGGTAAACGTTAAACGCTGCAGCTAAGTAAAAAAGAAGTTAGAAAGAAACGGGCTCCATGAAGTGCTACCTAAAGCACTTAAAAATAACACACAGAATTATTTACTTACGGAAAGTGGATAAAATAATCAATAAAACGTGGAACCTTGACCCGAAGAACATGTTTATTTATTTTATAATATGACTAGACTGCCATACAACCATGTTCTCTTTGGTGAAGAGTAATATTGTTGATAAATTAAACTAATTAGGTAACATAAATCCAATAAACACAAATAGAAAAATATAATGCACTTCCTTTTATAGCATATTTCAATATTAATCAAACACTCTAATATAATAATAATAATAATAATAATAATAATAATAATAATAATAATAATAATAATAATAATAATAATAATACTTGTGGCTTTTAAGGAACCCGGACGTTCTTTGCCGCCCTCACATAACTCCGCCATCGATTCCTATCCTGAGCAAGATTAATCCACTCTATACATTCATACCCCAGCTCCCTCAAATCCATTTTAATATTATTCTCCCATCTACATCTTGTCGACCTGGTTGGCGACTTGGTATAGCGTTGGCCTTCTATGCCCAAGGTTGCGGGTTCGATCCTGGGCCAGGTCGATGGCATTTAAGTGTGCTTAAATGCGACAGGCTCATGTCAGTAGATTTACTGGCATGTAAAAGAAGTCCTGCGGGACAAAATTCCGGCACATCCGGCGACGCTGATATAACCTCTGCAGTTGCGAGCGTCGTTAAATAAAACATAACATTTACATCTCGCCTCCACAAAGGTGTTAACTAACACTCTATATGCATTTATGGATTCGCCCATACGTGCTACAGGACCTGCCCATCACAAAAGTTTGGATTTAATGTTGCTAATTACGTCAGGTGAAGAATAAAATGCATGCAGTTCATGCGTTATGTAACTTTCTTCATTCTCCTGAACTTCATCCCTCTTAGTTCCAAATATTTTCCTAAGCACCTTATTCTCAAACACCGTTAACTTCTGTCCCTCTCTCAAAGTGAGAGTCCAAGCTTCACAACCATATAGAACAACCGGTAATATAATTGTTTTAATAAATTCTAACTTTAGGTTTTTTGAGAGCAGACTGGATGATAAAAGCTTCTCAACCGAATAATAGGCCTAACATGCATTTCCCATATTTATTCTACGTTTAATTTCCTCCCGAGTGTCATTTATATTTGTTACTGTTGCTCCAAGTTATTTGAATATTTCCACCTCTTCACAGCATAAATTTTCAATTTTTATATTTCCATTTCGTGCAATATTCTACTCACGACATATAATCATATACTTTGTCTTTCAGGGATTTACTTACAAACATCTCTCTTTACTTGCTTCATGTAAAATTCCCGTATTTTCCCTAATAGTTTGTGCACTTTCTCCAAAACATAGTTACGTCATCCGCAAAAACAAGGAGCTGCTGTAATCGTTCAATTAATAATAATAATAATAATAATAATAATAATAATAATAATAATAATAATAATAACAATAACAATAATAATTATCATTATTATTATTATTATTATTATTATTATTATTATTATTATTATTTATTACAGTAATATGTACAGACTGTCAGTGTTCATTAGGCCCACTTGACAGGTCATATATGGGATGAATTCCTCTTCAAAAGTACTAGGCTTTCATCCCGCCTTGGGGATAAGGATGATCTCCTGTCGCAAATAATTTGTCCTGCAGCAGAAAATATTTAAATACAATAAATAGTATCTACGTCATTGTCTGCTAGAACTAAGAGGAGGACTGAACTCTGTTTGAACTGACCGGTAACGGCTACGGTTAACCGAAAACATTCGGTGCTCCGCTGGAAGCATATTAAACCACTAGAACTGAGTACTCAACAGTTCTACTCGTTCCGTTCCCAGCTCTAATACAGGTACTTACAAATATAAATCTGTCTGCGAAAAGCGTAGATAATACATAGAGGAATTATAATTTTAAAATACAGGCAAGGAATTATCTCACGATTGCATTTTCTGAAGAAAGTTTGTTATTATTACAAGAAAGCCAAATAATTTAAGTTAATAATTTAACTTCTTAACCAATGCCCTGTTCTAAGACGGGTATGCATATTTTAAATTCCTGACAAATGCCCTATACTAATTTCGACATGCAATGACACTGCATTTTTAACCATACCTAGGAATGGCAAATAGCTAACATTCATAGAGAGTCCTAATTCTCCAAAAAAATGGGAAGGAAAATGCAGGAATAATCGCCGCGAGCAGTTCACTTATACCCAAAACTGAAATAAAGTATCACAAAACAAGAAACATGGTCATTAAAAGAAAGTTGAAATGTAATCAAACACATTTCAGACGTTTCTCATGAATTAATTAATTTTGATCCCACCATGTTTTTTGGAATCCTCGGAAATATTTAAAGGTTTACTGAATTTTTAATGAACGCCAGTCCACAGGAGCGTTCATTAATATTTCAGGTCGAAATCGATAACGACTTTAATTATCATCGTCTTAGAAGGACTTTGATTGGGAAACAACAGCTATACCGATATAATAATTGAAGGGTTCAGAGCCATAGTGGGCCAAACGCCATATCTTAAAAACGGAGAGAACTAGGGTTAAAATTAAGTTATTACAATAATTTAGTAAAACATATAGAAAATAATATTATAAAGTATGCAAATTAAAACTAAATGATATGTAAAGTTTCGTTAAACTATGGTATTCACTTAACTTTAACTCTGCCTTTCTCCGTTTTTAATAAATGGTGCTTGGCCCACTATGGCTCTGAACCCTTCAATTATAGAAAGACCTGCAAACCCTACTATTGCTGTGTAATCATAATAGCATTTAGGTTGTTTGTGTAGGCTTTGAATAAACTATCTATTGTGAATACATTTTATAAAATACCGTGTCTTACACGTTTGAAGTGACGCGTCGACGCATCGCAGGAATGTGAGAAGCAAGTCGTGCATTTTCCCGACTCGCTAAGTATAGGTGACCGCCACCAAATTTTTTCCTTTAAGATAAGCGTACGTGTAATAGGCTTAGCCATTAATTCATTCTTTTATCTTCCCTATTTTCCGCCTTCCTCTTAGTCTCCGCATATGATCTATATAATTATCTTAATATTATCATCAGATTTATTCTTCCCCGAACGTTCTCCCGTGCACCATTCCTTCCAGTACATCCTTCAGTAGACAGTTTATTCTTAGCCAGTGACCAGCCAATTCCTTTTTCTCTTCCTGATCAGTTTCCGCATTATAATGTCATTTAATCTGAATTTAAAATATGTAGTTAAATTTTTTATTGAGATTCAATTTAAACTTTTGTATCTACATTTATAATAGAATTTATATTTTCTTGTAAATACAGCATATAGGTATATATCGATTTTGACAATGAAAACATCCACGTGTAGAGATTCTACCAAAAGTTTAAGGACACATCTTAGAAAGAGATATTTCACTCCTGTCCTTGTACTTGTGTGAAATCCCGTTATATTTATAGGGACCAAATGCCTGTGAAAAATGAAGTTTTTTAATTGCAAAAACCAATCTCTGTATCTTTCAAACTGTGGATTGTATAACAGTTTTTGTGTTGTGAAAACTTATTGAAAAATTACATTTTTTGTAGGAAAAAACTTAATTACTCCAGAATGGATGTATTTAAATGAATGAATTTTGGGATAGAGTTATAAATATATCAAAAAATTCTTGTGCAAATATTAGCCTACTTTTTGTTTAAACAAATTGTTACACCTTGTTCACGCATTAAAATACAGATTTTTTCTTCATTTTCTTTAGGAACGATTGTCATTTTCTAAAATTCTCTTGAGCTTGAAATTCACAGAAAATTGACCCGGGACCACCACGGCCACTTATATAATAATACTAGCCGTACTCGTACGCTCCGCTGCACCCGTTAGAAATAAATATAAAGTAATTACATAATTAAAATAGGACATTTGATCCAGGGAAGATTCGTGTTTGATAGAAGGATAAATCGTTTAATATGTTACTTAATTTAAATTCCATCCAAATAATTAAAAAGCGTTCATTTTGGTCCAGAGACACTCATTTGGTGCAATGACAATTCCTTTAACATGTTTCTTAATTTTTATTACATGCAACCATAGTTTAATGAAGATTTACATCATTTAGAGTTAATGTGTATATTTTATTTTACTTGTTATAGGTTTCCATTGAATTATGGTAATAACCAGACATCGGATTCTAGGGCAAATGCCTATTTTGTTTATTTAGGAGAAAAGTAAAAATAATTATTAATATTTGTGTTTCATGGAAATTGAAAGGTATTCAAAGAGTTTTATAGTGCCCTAAAATGCCCTAAAACGGTTATTAGAGCCTAATTTGTTAATATTCGCCTAAAAATGCCTAACTCACTGTAAAGTTTCGCATTTTACTCTTACTTTTTATAATTTATACATGCATTCACTGCGAAATTTAAGGCATTTAAAAAGTGGAAAGTTTGCTTCACACCGGCCATGAAACCATTAATAAAGAAAACAAAACGTTTTGAATCTCACGACACTCGCAATAGATTTCACCGAATTTAACATGTTTGGTGGCATAAATGCCGACAAAGAACCAACCTTAGTTTTGAAGCAGGCAACAATCACAACATGTGCTGCTACCGATTCAGAGATATACTATACTATAAAAATGACTGTTTTCGGTCTGAAACCGATTAGCTGTACTGCCCTTCAGAGTGTCATAAAATCACAATTTTTGGAGAAAGAGTGTTTTTTTTTAATATTCATGAAAAGTCTTAAAACTGCGAATTAGTAGGGTAAACCGTTACAAAATATTTAAAAGAATGGCCCTCCTAGTGTTAACACTACCAGGAAATGCAACAATAAGTGGAACTTTTTATTTTTGTCCAATTGAATCTCAATAACAACGGTTCATTTGAATGCTCGTTAACAGTTGCTCTTTCCCTCACCTTATTTGTGTTGAGAAGTTTTGAGCGGTAGGACGTTTTCCTGAGAAGTTTAACGCGATAATGCCGAAAAATATAAGTGCAAAATCTACATTGATCCGGCAATTGCTAACAGAATATTCAGAATTCACTTATGATGGAAAAATAATATTCTGCAAGATTTGTAGCAAACAGGTATGTAACAATAGTTGAAATATATAAAATCTATTAATTTTAATGAGTAGGCCTATAATATTTATACATTGACTGAGCTATCCTGAGGTATAATTCTTTTTAAGACCACTACACTTTAACCTTTTAAATTCCGATAGTTAAAGTATTTGCAGGTCATTAAAATTTTGATTGTTCGAACCCACTAACTTTGTGATAGAAATACGGCAATACAACAATTAGGATTTTATTTTAATTCAGTTTACTTTACATTTTTAGATTTCGCAAGAAAAGAAGTGCCACCTAAAGCAGCATGTGCAAGGAGCGGCTCATAAGGCTAAAGCTCAGCAGAAAAATCAACTGCAACAAACTTTACTAACACAGCCTACTTCATCCAATCTCAGCAGCAATTTCTATGCTGATTTAACCAGAGCGTTTGTTGCTGCTAACATTCCCTGGAATGCAATTGAAAATCCGGTTTTAAGACCGTTTTTACAAAAATACTGCAAACAAAATATCCCATCTGAGTCGACCCTAAGAAAAAATTACTTTGACAGAATATACAATGAAACTTTAGCTTCCATTCGGGAGGATATAGGTGATTCTTACATATGGGTCTCTGTGGATGAAACCTCAGATCCTATGAATAGGTATATAGCAAATATGGTAGTAGGAAAACTTAGTCCTGATGGACCTTCGATTCCACACCTCGTATGTGTTAAGGAACTTTCGAAAGTGAATAGCCAAGCCATTGCTTATTTTGTAAATAAAGGCCTACAGTCTTTATACTCAGGTAATATAGACGATTCTAAAGTTCTGTTGTTTTGTACTGATGCTGCCTCATACATGGTTGCTGCAGCTCCACTTCTTAAAACATTTTATCCTAACCTCATGCATGTAACCTGTCTAGCACATGGCCTTCACAGGGTTTCTGAAACAATCCGGAATGAATTTCCTCTTGTCAATTCGTTTATTTCTAACACAAAAAAATGTTTTTGTAAAGCCCCATCCAGGATTTCAATATTCAGAGAGAACTTTCCAGATATCCCACTCCCACCTCAGCCGGTTGTTACACGATGGGGAACCTGGATTCAGTCAGTGGTGTATTATTCTAAGTATTTTAAAGAAGTGGTCACAGTTATTGATAAATTACCTGAAACTGATAGTGCAGCGTGTGTGAAAGCAGTGAAAGATTGTCTGAATGACTCACGAGTGAAAAACGATATTGCCTACATAACATCAAACTTTTCTTTCATACCTGCAAGCATTGAACAATTAGAACGTGAAAAACAATCTCTTTGTAGCCAAATAGCAATAGTAAAGGAAGCTCAAGTGAACATACATTCAGCTTTGGGCGAAACTGGGAAAAAAGTTAAAAATAAGTGGGACAACGTATTAAATAAGAATGTAGGATTTTCAATGTTGGAAAAAGTATCAAGAGTGATATCGGGGGAAAGTGTAAATGTTCCAGTAAGTATTGATGTTTCTATTGTACCTAATTTAAAATTTGCTCCTCTCACATCAGTTTCGGTTGAAAGAAGTTTTTCTGCTTTCAAAATGATTCTCAGTGACAAAAGGCAAAGGTTAACTGTGGAGAATTTAGAAAAAATTCTGGTGGTGTACTGTGCAGATAATTATAATAAAGTCTGAGCATGGAACTGAATTTCAATAACTTAAAATGAGTAATCTTGATATCAATAATCATTATTTCATTAGTTTCAATATATTAAATTTGTGCAGCTCTGTTTATAAATGTAATATAGTATTCTTTTTTAATGTTTAAACATACTTTTTTGTGCGTATTTTAGTGTATAACTAAAAATTTCAGTGAAAGAAATAAGTATGATACCTTGATGTGCCTAAAATGCCTATTTTCATTAAAATAGAGCCTAATTTTACAAATTTTGAGCTTATTTTAGGCGCCTAAAACTGCAATTTTTAGTGCCTAAAAATCCGATGTCTAAATATTACATATTATATTATATTATATATTATATTATATTATATATTATATTATATTATATTATGTTATATTATATTATATTATATTATATTATATTATATTATATTATATTATATTATATTATATTATATTATATTATATTATATTATACTATATTATACTATATTATATTACATTATATTATATCAGAAGTTACGGTAATAACATTATAGCATTATGTCCATCTAGAGAAACTACACTTTCCAATGGTGAAATAATAAGTAATTATACAAATCGGTTAATTTAGCTTCCGATATTACTTCATACAAACACAGAAACATTCTCTGTAGGCTATCTTTCATAGTTTCCGATTGTTGCTGTCCAAGGCCCCTTATAGACGAAGTCATTTTTTTAAATCGTTACACGGCCTTAGATGGCAGTTATTTTAATTTTAAAACTCATTTATCTCATTAAATATCAGTCCTATCAAACTTTTTCAAGGAGTAAAACTTATCGCAAATTATTTTTAAAGAAACGTTTGTTATGTAACATTTTTCACAAAAATCAATCATAAGCGAGATATTTCGATTTATTTAATTCAGGCCCCCTTATAGCCCCCCTTTTAGATAATGTATTTTGAATGCCATATAGCCTAAAATCTAAGTTACAACGAACTTAATTTATATTCCAATTTTCATCGAAATCCGTTCAGCCATTATCGCGTGAAAAGGTAACAAACATACAGACAGACAGACATACAAACAAAAATTTCAAAAAAGCGATTTTCGGTTTCAGGGTGGTTAATTATATATGTTAGGACCAATAATTTTTGGAAAATCGAAAATTACCAGAAAAATTTTGGCTACAGATTTATTATTAGTATAGATTGGGAGTTGTTAATACTGGTCAATCAGCTTATTTCCCTTCATTTCAGTAAACAGTTGTGGAGTTTGCTACAAGTGTAGAAAGATTGGATTTCTTCCTTGAAGAGAAGTTAAAATGAGTCGAAATTCAGGAGTGTGGACGTGAAGTGGCAGATTATTTGGATATGGAAGAATGACTTGAGATAATATCTAACTCTATCCCAAAATCCATTCACCTAAATACATCCATTCCTACAAAAAAAAAAAATGTAATTTTTCAGCCAGTTTTCAGAACGGAAATATTGTTGAATAATTTCGAGGGAAAAATTGTTCCGGAGCCGGGTATCGAACCCGGGACCTTTGGTTTAACGTACCAACGCTCTACCACTGAGCTACCCGGGAACTCTAACCGACACCGATCCAATTTTTCCCTCTATATCCACAGACCTCAAAGTGGGCTGACAACCGTCAAGCAACCAACCTCGAGTGCACACTAACTCCGTGTGACTTAAATTGTGGCTTTCTGTTAACGAACAGTGACGTGTATTATGCAAATCAAGATTTCAGGTATAACTCCCTGTAAAGTTGATTTGAATAATTTCGAGGGAAATTATTCAAATCAACTTTACAGGGAGTTATACCTGAAATCTTGATTTGGAAATATTGTTATACTGTATAATCCACAGTTTGAAAGGTAGAGAGATTGAGTTTGCAGTAAAAAAAAAAAACACCATTTTTCAAAGACATTTGATCCCTTTATAAACAGCAGGGGATTTCACATACAGTATGTGTAAGAACAGAAATGCAACATCTCTTTCGAAGAGTTGTTCTTAAACTTCTGGTAAAACCTTCATATGTAGGCCTATAAGGAATTCCGAGATAGAAAATATAAAGTGCAGTTAGTTTACTATTTTAGAGTAGTACCTATATGAATTATTGTGCAGTGCCTGGGAAAAGTCACATAAGTCAGTTTCCACAAACCTTTTTTGATAATTTATTGACAACTTAACGGAACACCTGCTCGCTTGAAAAAGGATACGTAAGTATTTCTCCCATTACAATAATTCATACAGAAAAAAATCAGATAGACATAAACCAGTGTAAGTTGCCAATAAATTATCAAAAAGGTTTGTAAAAACTGACATGTCACTTTCCTGAGGCACTGCAATAATATAATTCTATATTTTCCGCTATAATGTTCTCTAATAAACAGACTGATTACGAAATCAGTTTGACAATAATATTACGTCTAAAAATATTTAAACACGAATTCATGACACAGAAAATGCCGTTAAAGACAAGTGTGCGAAACTTTATGTATTCTAAGTACTTGATAAGGACGAGTGTGCGATTAAGTAACCGGAAAAATGAAACATAATATTTGCATGCGGCAGCCGACAAACAATATTAACATTTCTAAAGGTAAAACGCTTTCTCTTATTTGCTGCATGTACTGAACGACTGTATTAAGTGTTGGAATAACCAACTAACACTTTCTTTACAGCCCGAGGACCTGGGAATTCCTTAATGTAGCAACGTATTCCTTAATGACTGGTAATCAATAAACTTGTCAATGAAGGTCTTAGGCCTACGTAGTCTTCTAAAAATAATGACACGACTTTCTACTTTACACTCATGTATAAATGTATAGATGAGTCCTTGATTTCAAAGGAGCTGACTCCATCATAACTAACATTGTACATAATAACAGTACAAAGAAACAAGTTCCTTAGACTGTGCAATTTTACATTACGGATCTGATGGTTCACAACTTCAGGTGACAAAATTCCAAAGATATAGGCCTAAAAATGGAGGTCACTAAGGTAACACGTCATATTCACAGACAAAAGATATTTTATAGCTCTGAAAGTAAGGTATTTGACACCACTGATCATGTCCACCGCTGTGAAGTAATGGTTAGCACAGCGTATAGGGAATTACAAGTACGGACACTCGCGTCGGTACCTTTGATGTAACAGGACTGATTTCAATGACCTTCAAACCAGCTCGAGCGTGAGATTCTGCTTTTTCCATAGAGTTGGTTCTGACATCACACCAGTTAGCAGTCGACACAGCAAAATATAACAGATATACGTACAATTAATGCATCTAGGTACATTATGTACTGAAATAAAATAAATTGGACCTATGAAATAATAAATCCGTCATTATCTGTAATGTACAGACTCTAAGAGTTCCTGCATAATGAGAGTTGAGACGTTGGCCCCCTCAACAATTAAAATATGTAATGATTTTATAGCGCTGAAAATGGAAAAACAAAACTCCTACAAGAAGTAAAACCATATTATGTCTATATACTGTATAGGCACCGTGCAAGCTCCTCTGGTGGCGACTGTTGTTACTAACTGCGGGACAGCAGCGATAGAGTTGTGCTTGAAGCGTATGAATATACTTAACATCTCAGGTTAAATGATTAGAAATATGGATGATCCTAAAAAGCGGAAAGGTAATGCAAATTGCTGTGTTCTTGAGTGTAGTAATGCTTATAGGAACACACCAACCGATATTGTTTTTATTCATTCCCAAAACAGAAAACTGAAGCGCAACGCTAATTGTGGATCCATGCAGTACGCAGACGAAAGTAAATAAGGCTACACTGCTTGTAATCATAGTATTATTATATACTAGGCCTGATATAAAAATAGAATGTATATAGTATTATGTTTATAAATAACCATTAAGTTAACAACGACAGGAATTTATCATTTAAATTTCAATAAGTACATAATTATTGAGTTCTTTACATATATATTATGTATAATATTAGCAACAATAAATAATAATATACTTATTTTTAAATGTATTCATATCGATATTTAATTCTTGATTTCAAATGCTGATGGTTCACCTTGGAAACCAATACCCGCAGCAAGAATTTGCGGTATTCATTTTATTGGGAACGAGATCAGAACACCCCCAAAACTAGCATACCGTTCCCAGTATTTGATATAAGATTACAAGAAAAAGACTGCCTCATCTCAACTAGCTCCGGAAAGGTACGAAAGAGACGCATAAAGAAGAAGAAAAGATGAAAATTTAAGTTTTATTGAAGGCGAATGCTCAACAAGTGTTATTTCGAAAAATGAAGTAGCCATACAGGCAGAAGTAAATGAAACCATTCTTAGTGATTTTGTTTTTTCTTTCACAATTGAATTGTGTGAATTGTCTACTCAAGTGTCTATTCCATTACATGCCGAACTGAAATCACATAAGAAATTTTATGACAAGCGTTCAGGAACAGATGATATGTTTAATGAAATGCAAGGTTTCCGAAATTATTCTACAATAAAACATGAGACAGAACTACCAGACTTAATGGGAGTGACATTTGTGGTTTCGAATATATTGTTAAAATTGCTGCCAATTGAAACAATCATACCCGTAGAATCATAATAAGAAATATTTCCAATTCTATTATTTAACCCAAAAATAGCTACCATAGATAGTCGAAACGCCCCAAGATGTAGACCATACATATTATTTTTGCCATTTTTATTAGTGAATTTCACATCGAAAAATTCTGTCCAAGAGTAAGATTAGTAATGAAAATAGTCTACTCATATTTTCCAATTAAAATGAAAACTGGATTGACGTATTCTGCTATGAGGGTGATGTTCGGAGTTAATCGTACAATTATAATTAGAATGTATTTTTACCGCCACTTTAATGTTGTTGACATCCACAATGGTTACTGTAATTTTGGGTTTTGGCCTAGCAGAGAAAGTATTCAGGAAACAATGCCTGCAATATTGAAAAATGTAGAGTGACAATTAATTAAGAAATGGAACAGCCACCCAATGTGGATCAGATGGTGGCCTTCAAATCTAAATGCTACCGAGGCAGATCGAGTGACACATTCATAACAACTGATTGCGGATTATTGACTTTATTAGAAGGTGATGATGAAGTCAGGTTTTCCTGGAATAATAACAAACCTCTCCGATAAAGGGATCATTGTTGTTACTCCACCGTATCTGCATGATGGTAAATTAACAGCTGAAGAAGTCGAAACTACTTACAGCGTTGCCAGTATTCGAATTCATGTTGAAAGGTGCATTCAGCGAATTAAAATATACAGTATAACATTTTACACAGACTATCAATTGAACTGCTTCCGCATGTTGATCTTGTTGTTCATTCAACTGTCCAAAGAGAAGTCTGAACCTCATAAGTGATACCAACAAGGCACCACTTATGAGGCAACTAGGCCAGAATATCATGGGGTAGAGTGGCCAGTTCTTTTTCCGTTCCATTGCATATATCGCCGACTAGCTACAAATTACACTAGTCAGACTTCATATGCATACAAACAATATTGTTCTTTCTCTGACACATATCGTCAAGTGAGTTGTACAGCCTGATAACAGATGTACATATCAGCCAGAACCTTAATCAGAGGTAGTATGTTGATGATATTTTTCATATGTGTTGTGTTTTAGAGAATTTACAGTCGCCCATTATTCAGGAAGTGTAATTAAGACTACTTTTAGAATTAAATCACATTAAAATACGTATTTATAGAGACATTATACATACAAATATTACACACGTCATGACATCAAATATAAGTAGATCAATGTTTTCGTAATATGACTGTTCACCCTCCTTCAATGGTCTGAAATCTGATTTAAATTCCAAACTACTACACTGATATTTAGGAACTCTGTAGTTACATTTTACACTCCTCTAGCAGTACTGAACTTCCCACTGGGCCTATAAAATAATTAAAGACTGGAAATTGCTGGGTTTGCAGTGAAAGACCTGCCCTTGGGCAGAACACTATGAATCAATGAACCCATTCTTACTAATATTACAACTTTTTATCGGCAGAAAGCCTCATGTAATTTCTATATCACACATGACTAGTAATGACTGCGAGCCCGTAGTTAATTAGGAATTGAGACACTGCGCGGCGCCACCAGTACGATTTTGAGACCCATGCACGGTGCCTATACAAAATAAAATAAATATTAAACGAATTTAATACACAATTTTATAATGACTGTTACACTTTTACTACGTCACACGACCAATAAAACGGTACGAAAGGACGTCTTTCAACTAATCATGGCTGCTTATCGCACAATTTTATCGTGTACCTAGCATTTGTTTAATTTTATCGCGTCCCTAGCATTTGTTTATTTTTATCACTACCCTAGCATTTGTTTCTTTGTTTGCCAACATTTCAAACTGCACTGGTCTGGACATCAAAAAAACAGAAATTACAAACCACTCCAGTCGATGCACAGCCCTTTCAAATATGACTCGCATTGGCATTCAAGAACAAGAATTAATAAATATCACTGGTCATAGCTATGCATCTTCCCTGAAACCCTATTTACAAATAAATGAAGAGCACCATTCGGAAATCCTGAATAAGTTGAGGGATACACCATGTACATCAACGAGTTCACTTCTTTTACGCACACGTCCAATATAACATCAACTGAACCACCAACCACTAAAACATTCAAATTTAAAAATTTTACTTTCAATAATTGTTTCTTTTAAAAATTATTCATGTTTATTTTCATTTCATCATCGTTAATTAAAACATTTCTTGTTTATTTCATCATCCCTAATTAAAACTTTTCTAACACTTGTTTATATTATTTAGGTTATGTTTGTTATAACTTCTGCTATATGATATTATGGATAGTCACGTATCAGAGATTGTTTAATACTAAGATTTATTGAAAATCATCTGTCAAGTGACGTTGATTACTGGGATCCGGATGATTGAAGTGCAATGCAAATGTCTTAATAAAAATGAAACTGAATCAACAAAGCGTTCTTGATTAGTAACCGTCCACAAGGTTCAATGAAGATTCCATGGTTAGCACAACTGATAACAAGAAAACAGCTAATCATAACACACTACTGCCATCTAGCGTAATGTTGAGATGGTACAATAATACATTTGAAGACAGTTGTATTTTCGTGTCAATATTTTATTGTATTGGAGTACTTTGTTACTTCTAATCTTTATATACTTTCTTCTAATCGTGTAATAGTCAATTAAATTGATTTTCTCTAGATAAATCAAGAAGCTGTTAACTTGAATTTATTTGAAGCAAAGAGTTACTGTATTATGCAATAAGGTAGGCGATGTTTGGATCCTGTGTATCAATCCTTATATTCACTTACTATCTTAGCGTGTGTTAGATTACACTAACATCTAGCGCTTGAAAGTGGAACTAAACGCCGGCGCACAGAGAAACAAAACAGGAAAATTCGTTGAGTGTCCATTCTATATAATCTCTACTCGCCGGTTAGCATATCTGGCCGTGAAGCGAGCAGACCCGAGTAAAAATTCTAGTAGGGACAAAGCAGAATTGCTGAATAACTTTCGGCGTTTGACCTCTGACTTATTTCGCCATCATAATCACAATTACCCTCTTTCACCATCATCATCATCATCATCATCATCATCATCATCTCCGCTTCTTTCCCATAATTCAGGCTTGCTCCGATACGGCTGCGGGCCGCCAACGAACTTGGACTCAGTGATATGTGGTCATTAGTTGCTGGTGGTAGTGCTCTGTATCGTGGGGTCTCCCCTGGGCTCATGATAGTTCGTGTGACCGGGGTTGAGGGACAACGGTCATGCCTACGCGGAAAGATTAAAGGATTTTTTAACGTAATTCGGAGGCGGCCCGCAGCGGAATCTGTAGCTTGGGGGCTTTAGAGCATGCACACCATTCCATAGCACAATGGCCCCACACTAGGGGCATACATGCGAGAGTAGTCCCCAGTCCGTGCCCATCTCCACAAGGAGGATAGCCTTCACTGATTAATAGTACGGTTTAAATGGATACTGGGGTTTATGTAATTAATTTTTAACAAATTGACATGAAAGCCATGTAACTTATATATTGTAATATATCTTTTTTCCTTACACTGCGTAACCTCTCATCTTATCTGTCTTACACATCACTGTGGGTAGGGGTGGGAGATTCAACTGATCGCATACTAGACATCTCACAAACGCGGGCCTCCCTGGTCTTGAGATCGGATAGAAACAGAGCCACCGCGGAAACATCACAAAATAATCACAAGACAACAAACACCCACTCCCGTGGACGAAATGTAAATTTCTTCCATTACCCAGAGCCGTGAATCGAACTTCTGACTGCTTGGTTGGGAAGCGCATACGCCATCCACGTAGCCATAACGGCAAATAGGGGAGTTAGGCCTAAAATGACATACTTGGGTAAAATGACATACTATGTGTTTTGTGAAAACACTGTAAGCTGAGTTTGAATTTACAGCTCTACAGTGCACAGAAGCTGGAAACAGTGGTTACATCCAAGTTTTAGCAAGCAAAGGCGCTTTTTGGTGAAGCAAGTGCAACTAAAGAAAAAAAGTGCAAGATGATATAGGCTAATATTGTTGAGGTATGTTATGTATTTTTTGTCCTTTTAAGCTTCAGATATTGGTGAAATAATGTTCATGACTGAAAACATGAATATTTCCCTATATAAAAAGCATTACAATATCCAAATTCATAAAGAGGTTAGGTCGTACTAACACTACTTCTTATTCTTCTTCATTCCGGGTAAAATGACATACCACCTACTTGGCTAAAATAACATACTATGTCATTTTACCCAAGTGCATGTCTGACTGGAAATGAGAAGCCATATATTATGGGCGATAGCGATTTGCAAAATTGATGTCAAATTTGTTTACAATGGCTGATTAGTGATTACTTCTATGAAATTATGTAATATATAGTGGCATCTCTCTCATTGCTCGACTGAATTTTTCATAAAGCTAACTGATTTTAAAATAGGTGAGATGGGGATTTCTTTAAAATATATAAAACCCTAAAGTTTCTAAAATAAATATATGTTCAATATGTATATGCACTGAATTTTGTTACTCTGATTTATCCTCTTATGAATGAGCTAGGCTTGGCGAGTCTGAAGTTTACTTGCACCTACTTCACCAAAAAGCGCTTTTGTGGAAAACATTGTAAGATGAGTTTGGATTTACAGCTCTATAGTGCACAGAAGTTGGAAACAGTGATTACACGTCATGTTAGCCTTCCCTCGTCACTGCACCCACCGACTCCAGCCACTTGATGTCTCTTTTCTTCGGGCCTTTGAAAACATATGATCAGGCTGTTACAAAGTGGCTGAGGAACCATCCTGAATGGGTGAGAACACAGTTTCAAATTGCGGACTTATTTTCTGAAGTCTATGGAAAAGCTGCAACCATCACCAATGCATTGGGTGGATTTTCTTCAACAATAAATTGTCCACTCAATTCGGACATATTTCCTGATCACTTATTTAGTCCTGCAGCGCCCACAGACAGACCTCTAACGAATGCAGTTCCTACAGACGGGCCAAAGGGTGCAACACGGAAGAGCAGTTCAACAACAAGGAAAGCAAAAGAACATATGATAGAGCCATCACCAACAACTACTCCAGCAGCGGAAACGTCACAAACAAGGCCTTCACCTCATGTGACACAGAAAGAGATCTCCCCGATTCCCTGTGGCACTAGATCTGTGGCGAGAAGAATGAGAACACATGAAGGGTCCCAAATCGAGCAGCTCTTTTATTAACCAATTAAAATTAAAGGAAGCTGAAAGAAGAGCTGTAGAAGAAAGGTGTTCAGCAAACAGAGGAAAAACACAGCTTCAGTTTGATCTAAGCAACGGGGACCAAGATGAAGAGAGTGACTTCGATGGTGATGTTGAGAACGATGCACCTTGTCTCTACTGCAATGAATTTTACAGCCAATATAAACCAGAATAAACATGGCTACAGTGAAAGAAATGTTTCTCATGGGCACACAATGAATGTGCAAGTGTATCTAAGAGAACATTTTTTTTTAACTAAGTTATGTAAAAATTAACTTAAGTGTGTCATTTTACCCTAGTAACTTGGGTAAAATGACATAGTTTGTCTATTTTCAAACATACCTTTCAGTTAACGATTGTCAGTATTTTTCACTTTCTGTTGATCTTAATATTATATGTGTTAATGTTGTAGTATTAGTTATATATAATTGACAAAAACAAATTAGGTAAGAATGCATATTTTTTCAAGATTTCCTTGAGGTATGTCATTTTAGGCCTAGTTCCTCTATACTTAAAGCTATTTTTATATTTATGAAAGATGGAACTTAAAAGTGACACAAATGTTAAAATATACCACACCTTGCTTCACTAGTTCACTCATAGCTTACGACTAGAGAGCGGTAATCCTTCAACAATAAGGCGTACTCTCCGGTATCTGTATGCGGTTAAAGCAGTAGTACAAATAGTAAAGAAGTGTATGAACATTTTAACTTCACTTTAATGTTTTCCTATGATTCTAACTAGAGAGCGGTAATCCTTCAACAATAAAGCGTACTCTCCAGTACCCGTGTGCAGTTAAAGCAGAAGTACAAATAGTAACGAAGTGCATTAACATTATAACTTCACTTTAACGTTTTCCTATGATTCTAACTAGAGAGCGGTAATCCTTAAAAAATAAGGCGTACTCTCCAGTACCCGTGTGCGGTTAAAGCATAAGTACAAATAGTAACGAAGTGTATTAACATTTAACTTCACTTTCACGTTTTCCTAGGATTCTAACTAGAGAGCGGTAATCCTTCAATAATAAGGCGTACTCTCCAGTACCCGTGTGCAGTTAAAGCAGTAGTACAAATAGTAACGAAATGCATTAACATTATATCTTCACTTTAACGTTTTCCTATGATTCTAACTAGAGAGCGGTAATCCTTCAACAATAAGGCGTACACTCCAGTACCCGTGTGCGGTTAAAGCAGTAGTACAAATAGTAACGAAGTGCATTAACATTATAACTTCACTTTAACGATTTCCTATGATTCTAACTAGAGAGCGGTAATTCTTCAACAATAAGGCGTACTTTCCAGTACCTGTGTGCGGTTAAAGCAGTAGTACAAATAGTAACGAAGTACATTAACATTATAACTTCACTTTAACGTTTTCCTATGATTCTAACTAGAGAGCGGTAATCCTTCAACAATAAGGCGTACTCTCTCTAGTTAGAATCATAGGAAAACGTTAAAGTGAAGTTATAATGTTTATACCTGTGTGCGGTTAAAGCAGAAGTACAAATAATAATGAAGTGTATGAACATTATAACTTCACTTTAACGTTTTCCTATGATTCTAACTAGAGAGCGGTAATCCTTCAACAATAAGGCTTACTCTGCTGTACCCGTGTGCGGTTAAAGCAGAAGTACAAATAATAAAGTGTATGAACATTGTAACTTCACTTTAAAATTTCCCTATGATTCTAACTAGAGAGCGGTAATCCTTGAACAATAAGGCGTACTCTCCAGTACCTGTGTGCGGTTAAAGCAGTAGTACAAATAGTAACGAAGTGTATGAACATTGTAACTTCACTTTAACGTTTTCCTATGATTCTAACTAGAGAGCGGTAATCCTTCAACAATAAGGCTTACTCTGCTGTACCCGTGTGCGGTTAAAGCAGAAGTACAAATAATAAAGTGTATGAACATTGTAACTTCACTTTAAAATTTCCCTATGATTCTAACTAGAGAGCGGTAATCCTTGAACAATAAGGCGTACTCTCCAGTACCTGTGTGCGGTTAAAGCAGTAGTACAAATAGTAACGAAGTGTATGAACATTGTAACTTCACTTTAACGTTTTCCTATGATTCTAACTAGAGAGCGGTAATCCTTGAACAATAAGGCGTACTTCCAGTACCTGTGTGCGGTTAAAGCAGTAGTACAAGTAGTAACGAAGTGTATGAACATTGTAACTTCACTTTAACGTTTTCCTATGATTCTAACTAGAGAGCGGTAATCCTTGAACAATAAGGCGTACTCTCCAGTACCTGTGTGCGGTTAAAGCAGTAGTACAAATAGTAACGAAGTGTATGAACATTGTAACTTCACTTTAACGTTTTCCTATGATTCTAGCTAGAGGCGTGCACAACGAATTAGGAAAATATAAAATATGGACGGCTCTGAGTATAAAAGGCAGATCAATCATATTGAGCCATCCACGTTTTATAGTTGGGTAACGCGAGGGGCAACAACATGCAACGTGAAACTATAATCATCAGGAGCCTGAAAGTAGGGGAGAGTCGGCTAAAACAAGATAGTACCACAGTCTAGTATATCGTCGCTTAAGAACCAATACCGCGTAACTGACAAAATGTAAATTTTACAGGAGAAGGAAAAAACCGAATAAAAACCATAAAAATAACGCAATAGTTTTGAAAAGTGGTGTATGGCTATGAAATAGCATAACTAATTTGTAACTAAGTGAAAATGGACGATCATGGCCGTAGACATTTGGCCATGTCACTTACGCGGTATTGGAACTCTGCCGTTGACTACATTTTGTTAGTTACGCGGTATTGTGAGACAACTTTAGCAGCTTCAGGACACATGCCGACAAGCGTTTTCTTTGCGTGAAAACTGCCTTCTGGAAATATTATTCGTGCTCTTGTATATGCAAATGTGTTATCTGAATTGTTGTGCTACCATCTGACTTGAGGTCAAGGTCGGTAGGCTGTAGCTTGAATCAGCACTAGATTACGTTCCAGACAATGATTGCTGCATTCTTAGTTAATCAAATGCTGAAACTATGGGAAAGGAAAAAGAAGACACTGTTCAATGTTTATAACAATAACAATAATAATAATAATAATAATAATAATAATAATAATAATAATAATAATAGGGACCGATGGCGGGCTTATGTGAGAGCGGCAATGAATCTTCGGGTTCCTTAAAAGCCATTTGTAAGTAAGTAAATAATAATAATAATAATAATAATAATAATAATAATAATAATGACAATCTGATACCAGGTACTTTATTTTCACACTACGTATATGAATAGATAAGTAGAATTGTTGCTAAAACGTTGCTGACAAATATAATTTTATAATAAAATAATTAATAATAATAATATTATTATTATTATTATTATTATTATTGTTGTTGTTGTTGACAATTGACTTGACTGACTTGCGAATAATGAAAAGAAAATCATATAAAAATATAATTTTTCAGGCACAATATTCGTTAAACACAATAAAGAAATAATTATAGGCCTATGCTGAAATCACAAAAACTAATCCTTGAGTACCCTAGTGTGGAATACTATCATAAAGTCTATGGCACAATCGGTTCTATATGCAATAATGTGACGGTAATTTAGGCAGGCTACTAATGCTCTTTTTTTTTCTGTGCTTTTGCACGAGAACATGACTTTTTTTTACTAAAGGGACGCCATCAGTACTATTAGCTAACCAATATTGCACAGTTCATTCCTTAATTCCCAATGTACACAGAAACATCTTTTTGCAAACCTGAATTTTTTTCTCATCAACTTTTAGGTTGTAGACAAATGTTCTCTTTCTTCTCGATTCAGAATTTGTACTGTCAGGTCTTTTCGTAGATTTGATACGTAAACGGTCCTCTGTTCCCAAGTCATAGATTTCCAGAATGCCTGAAAGATGTCTTCTTTCATTAGAAATTAAATTACAGCCCATTACTTTCCAATTTTGGCACATTTTATAACTACACTCTGGCCCCAAATTCCTTGCATCTCTTTCCGTATCATGTGTTACTTTGCCATCTTTCGATCTCTTGTAGCTAAGATAAGCTTCCTCTTCCATTCTAAGTTTTCTATTTTTCATTTTCTTCCACTTACCCTTTTGTGGCTTTGAACTTCTTTTTTTTTTCTGTAAAATTTCCATGAAACGCTTGTAGATTCTTCTCTTTACCTTTTTCTGACGAATGTAAAGATGTAGAATAAGTAGCACTCACAAATTCTTCGGGGTCGTCTACATATGAAGACGCTTCCGAAATTTGGTGGGGGTCGTCTACATATGAAGACGCTTCCGAAATTTGGTGTCGATCCTTCATTGACATGGTATTGTCTTCAGTTTCTGTCCTATCCTATTTCTAGCTGTATTATTTTAATAGCGTTGCTTTAAATCATACCAGACTGCATAATACGATCATAACATTACCGGTAACACTGGACGGATAATCCCTGATCTGCAGCAGCCCATTTCCAGAAGGACGGTTTTCTTTTGCATTTGAATTATCAGGCAGTACACCTACGAATAAGATGAGATTACTAGTGTTTATAAATGTGATATAAATGGCTTAAAAACATGTGTAGTAAATATTATCATCAATTTAGATCTTCCTCCTACCGGAGGAAATGGAAGGAACCAAGCTCATCACCACTAAATGTAGCGCAAATTATTTTAGCGGCCCCATTCATGATTATTTATATTAAGTACTTAAATTAAGTTTGCTGTTATGATTCCGTAACTGAAGAAAAATAAACGTTTAATAACTGTGATACTTCTTATGCCATACCTTTGTTAATGTTCACAGAAGTTTCTCCCGTCTTGAATGCAGAACATAGCACAGATAGGATTTCGTTCTCGCTAAACTGACTGTCGTCTGATTCATTGTCCATTTCTTTTCTTGTAACTGTAGGCCTATATAATAATAAAATATTAAATGTAATATATTTCAGTGAATGAACTTGGAGATTCTGCGGCAATTCAGATCAACTAACATTCAATTGACATTAGTGAAATAATTCTATTATATTTACCTTTTAAATAATTGAAACTGAACACTTCTTTAATCTTCTCAGAATATTACACACTGTTGATACAATTTTACAAGGCAGTAACGAGAACCAGCTTCCGTACTGAGGGCGCGCAGGGAGTAGACATAATATCTGTTGTCAGATACGCGGTATTTCCTACAGACTTCTCGTGACTTCAGATACGCGGTATTGTACCCCCCTCCTTCGCACGCAGGCCATTCATGCTATCAAATTCCCGCGCTTGTCAATGCATGCAGATGACAGTGGAGGTACCATCTGTGCAAAAAACAGTTTTGACCAAAAATGTCAGTTACGCGGTATTGGTTCTTAAGCGACGATATACAGTCACGAAGGTCAATACGTAGTAAATATGTATCCGTAGATAGTTGCTAACCACTAGGATCGCTAATATTGCCTCATTACAGACAATGCGAAATAGTACCGGCACTGTCTATTGTTTCTAGCACCCTCACAACTCAAGATTCGTTACTGTATATATTAGACTGTGATAGTATAGCAAAACAGGATACCACAAATTTTTTTCGTAGGAATATGCTTCCACTTTTCAAATGAGACAAGTACTTCCTTCCTTTACGCAAGCTCTTCACTGGGCACTCATTACTAGGTGAGCATTTCCTCGTGTGCGTGTGTGTTGTGTGGATCAGAATTTAGAAAACGCAGTGTTTCCTAAGATATTTCCTTCATTTTAAGAGGTTCATAACGAAGCATTGAAATTCAACGGCCAATGGGTAAGTGCTTCGAATAATTCTATAGTTATTTGTCTTCAATTGTAGTTCAGTTGAATTCGATATCTTTCTTCGTAATTATCGATGCTTCATATTTAAAATTTGAACGGTCGGATAAAACGAGATAACACGTGGTTGGCCAAAACGAGATAGTGTCTTGTTATTATTAAAAAATTCCCCAAGCTCGGTATAAGATAGAACCAACAAATAATGATAGAAGACGAGGCAAGGCAGCAATATTAACCTCTTCACCTTACAAGAAAGAGCTTGCAGTAGCTGTGGAAGAAAGGTACTAAAAATTGTAAAATAAATAAATAAATAAATATACTTTAAGAAATCGGTAGTAGGGCTAACTAAGTGTGGCAATAAGTTTTCTGTGGAAAACAAAGAGTCCAAAAGGAATTCAAGAAAAGTTGGGCCCACTGATCCCTTAAGCAGCTCTGAGGAAGTGGAAAACGAGGACAAAGATGAGGCAAGTATTTATTGCAACAACCTCTATTCCAATTCAAAATCGGAAGAGTGGTGGATCCAGTGTGCCCAATGCCAACAGTGGACTCACGAGGAGTGTAGTGGCAAAGATCCAGAAGACTGTGATGAATTGACATACGATTTTTGTAAATGAACATTTCTCGATTTCAATAATTATAATATTTATAATAATTAATAGCAACATAATGTACAAATTTGACATGGAAATAATTTGTTTTGTTCATACTCATGTTTGTGTGCAATTTTTGTGACATTCATTAATATTACAACTTCAATTGACTTATATAACTATTCCGTTTTATCCAACCAGTTTGGCAAAATGGGATAATTGCACAACTTTCAATAAACATTATTTTCCTCTTAAGCATTATGGTACAGAGCAAATTTCCAAATCACTTATTAAAGTACATTCCTTAAGGGACTCATAAACACTAATTGTTTCTTATTCCTCTTAGTGATCTGGAAGATATTAGCTATTCCGTGCTAAGTATCTTGTTTTGGCCAACTCTCCCCTACTTTCTTGTTAAAAATAATGTTCTAGCTATTTAAAAATGATTTCTTAATGAAACAATGAATTATAGACCTATATGAACAACAATTTTTTTAGATGTAGGCTACATTTTGAGTTTAAAGTACGGTATTCGTATAACTCTACAATGTACCGTAATGTATGTTCCTATTTGCTTTTTTGTTTTGTAATTAATTTAGACGGATAGAGGCAAAGGAGTGTCAGTGACATTTCTAAAAATATTAATTAAGTACATCCAAGGTAAACTAAAGCATTTAACATTTTAGTGTTAAAGGGCTATGAGGCGGTTAGAGACAAAGGGGTGAAGGTGACATTTCTAAAAAAAATATTTAAGTGCATCCAGGGTAAACTAAAGCATTTAAAATTTTAGTGGTAAGGGATATATCTTTTAATCACATCACACGTTAACATTTAAAATTAAAACTTCACGGAATTTACAAATGCTTAGTAACTTTTAATCACATTTTGTGGAAAATAACGTAAATGGACTTACACCACTTTGCTTCTGACCGCCTCAATTGTAATAGTATTTTTGCATCATACATGGAAAGGAACTGGCCACCCTACTCCATTATCTCCTGGCCTAGTTGCCTCATAAGTGGTGCTTTGTTGGTATCACTTGTGAGTTCAGACCTGTTTTCGGACAGTTGACTAAACAACAACAATCATATTTCACATTATGCATAATGCTTATTTTACTTATGTAATAGTAATGAAATTACTGATGTATTAAAGTGTCCAATTAACTGTAGACCTATTTCAAGCAAACATTATTTTTATTGTACCTTCAAATTACTCCGTTTGTATTCTCAGAAAATGTCAGTGTTCGTGATTGATGAATTGCGTCTGTTACGCTGTCTAGCCTGCAAAACATTAAGGATAACTGCTTGAAGGACAAACAATCGGTCGGATGCTGAAACTTGACGGATGTTCTCTGACTGGTCAAATATAAACCGATTCTAAGCTCTATTTTTACAGTTTAGAGAACTGACTTGGTCTCATCTAACAGTGATTTCTGTCTCGCACAAAAGTCACGAAGAAAATAATTGTGTGGTGAATCTAGCAGTGGATCGTCATTTCCTGTTTTTTATTTCGCATAAACATCCATTAAGTCTGTACTAAAATCTAATTATAATATACGCAAATGAAACCTATCTTGGTAATTCATATACAAACAGCATATAGCAGCACTATTTGCAAATTTATCTCGATTTCAACAATGCATCTACAAATTCTAGTACTTGGAAATAAACAATTAAGTAAATAAATAAGTCTTACAATTAGGTTAAGTCGCCATAATCCTTGTCCATTCTCGGACACGGTTTAGGGGGCCGTTGCTTCTCTATCGGTCACACCTGGAAGTCTCGTCCAGTCATTCTTGTTTACCATCCGTGTGGCACGCAAGGTCACTCACTCGGGAGACCTGCTATTGATTCACTGCGGCCAACCTGTCGACCTCTGCGTCCCGAAGACGACGGGAGTACGTTACCAAGGGGCCTTGCTCGGCGACGTGCGTCTTTTGTCTCTCCTTTATGATACTGACTTCAGAAGAGAACCCAGATGATAGATAATAATGAGAAGAATCGTAGTGTTTTGTCTGGTTTCTCGGAGTTGCTTCTTTCAACTGCGCACTATGTTTCTAATAAAAAACATATTACAGTTCTTCCTTTTAACTACACATACACAGTTTTGCGTAGCATTAAAATACTAAGTAGAGATCGATTTTTTTGGCAATAGCTATGCGCGCGAAATTTTTCACAATTACTTTCTTTGTTATACGAACATTTACCCTTATAGATACCTAAAATATAATGTTTAAGCAAAGAAAATCGCGAAATAACCCGAAATTTGCATCACTGTGCGAATTATGTCAACCACGAAATATAACCTCTATAAAAAAAAAAAACGAAATATGCATAAATTCTGTGTTGTTAAAACCATATATGTAACTTTGTTTCAGTCAATTTGTGAATCACTTGGTAAAGCGAATACTTCTGTATTTTCTCTATGGATATTTAATACTTTCACTATCTCTATAGGTATCGAAAAAAGATCGATTTCTATGCTCGCCTGTGGCAAAGATTGAAGAATGTTGCAACATATAACAATCTTTGCTGCAGTATGTTATGCACCGGAGGTTATATTTTGATGCGAAGAGGTTTTTTGGGGATTAGTGACAATGAATTTGGTGTGAATTGTTTGCAGGAAATGTGGTTCCCTACAACTAATGTGGACAGTGAGACGGCTTTTTTTTTTTTTTTTTTTTTTTTTTTTTTTTTTTGCATACGCAAAAATAGTCACTGACTCGCACAAATATTCGTGCGGACAATGTCGGTCCCCAATAATCACTGAACAACAAATTTTTACTTTTTGTCTTGCTCCGAAATAAAAATAGGTGAATATTACTAACATGTATGCCCTAATCATGAATTTAAAATCCACATTGCCCCATCACGTACCATTTTCCGGGGAAAATGAATTGAATTTTTTTATGACTGCTATTGGTAAAATTACAACACACTAGAGATTCAGAATGCCCCATAATACTTGAAAATGTGTACTGGATACAAAAATAATGTTACATAGTTTAAAACAACAACAATACAAATATGTCATGCATACAATGAGAAAAATCTCGAAATTTGAACTTATATTTCAAAGAATTTTCTGGATGACTGCTATTAATAACTAGATCTGGGACTGTCTTTTACAAGGAACCAACAATACTCTGCAAGCATCCTGGATGATGAGCTTCCGTTATATCACCTTCTCATTTCAGATAAAATGTATTAGCTTTTGTTTTGGCTTACAACATCAGATGTTTACTGGTTATAGAAAAGTGAAATCATAGTATATCTTAAAAACCTTACGTGACGCGAGTAAAGAGATGAATTTTTGGATTTAGCGCACACCAAACCGCAAGGGACACATTGTTTTAAGTCGCAGCAAAATTCTTGTTAATAAGAGGGTTTTTAATAATATAGCTCGTCCAGTCTAAGTTTATGGTAGTGAAGCATGGACACTCAGAAAAATAGATGAAGGACGAGTGGCATCTTCTGAAATGCGTTTCATGAGGCGGACAGCAGGATATACACTTCTAGACCAACGAAGAAATGAAGACATCCTCCAGGAGCTGAAAGATGAACCAATTTTGAAATACATTCATAGTTATAGAACTCAATGGAAATATCATTTTGATGGAAAGAACAACCTTAGGTTTCCTAGATTAATCTCATCGTGTACACCAAAATGTCATAGACTTTCTAGAAGGCGTAAAAGTAGATGGCTAGGAACCGTAACGGGCCAGTGAGGTCTAATACCTGCGTGATGATATTTTTTTTACTTTAGTTGGTTATTTAACGACGCTGTATCAACTAATAGGTTATTTAGCGTCGATGAGATTGGTGATAGAGAGATGATATTTGGCGAGATGAGGTCGAGGATTCGCCATAGATTACCTTGCATTCACATTACGGTGGGGGGGGAAACCTCGGAAAAACCCAACCAGGTAATCAGCCCAAGCGGCGATCGAACCCGCGCCCGAACGCAACTTCAGACCGGCAGGCAAGCGCCTTAACCGATTGAGCCAGGCCGGTGGCTTGCATGATGATAAAGATGATATAAATTATTATTATTATTATTATTATTATTATTATTATTATTATTATTATTATTGCAGGGTGAGGCAGAAGTCAGGTTACATAGGACCAGTTACAGCATGTAGGTTCAATATGAGAACCATCTGCTTGAATGCGTGTCCCAAGTCATTGCTCCTACCTGGGTAAAACTTATTTTAGTGTGGTGGGGATGATTTGTAATATGGTTTCTGTGATCCTTTCCTTAATTTGGTCCATGCTGTTAATTTTCTAAGCGTAGGCCTACAAGATGGTCTTTAAAGTGTTCCCACAAGTAAAAGTCAAGGGTTGTTAGTTATGGCGACCATGTTGGCCATTCAAAAGAACCACGAACTATCCAGCGACCTTCCTGGAAACTGTTCGTCTAAGAACTTGGTGATAGTAATATGGTGCGGCACCGCCATTTCTGGAAATTTTCCTCGTTCTTTCAGGATACTCGGGAAAACACTCTATTCGAGCATTTCCTTGCCCATTTCAGCAGTGAGATTACCTTCGATGAAAAAAAGGCCCAACGACTGTTGTTTCCCATATACCAAAGCAAACCATCAACTTTCCTATCCTGTGCATTTTGGGCGAATCCATCCAATTGCGGTTGGTATCACTTCAGTACTGTCAATTTTACTTACGGTACTGACTTCGCCGTTAATATAAAATGTGGCTTAATCGCTGAACAAAATGGAAGAAAAAAAAAAAGGACAGTTTTCCTGTGTAACCTCACTTCTGTCTCACTGTGTATTATCACTCTAGTTCTGTACAGACCCCTGAGGGTCTCATAATTTATAACCCACTCACTTTTGCAAAGAATCGCTGCAAATTTTTTTCCCTGGATAACCAATGCACTTCTGTATGCAAAAGTGATGAAGTAAGACTATTTCTGAGTGATACTAAATGTCCATGTGATCAGTTGAATAAATGCTCTTGGTTGTCTATGGCAACTTACTTAGCAGATATTATTGCGTACTTGAGTCTTCAAGGTTGTGGTATGAATATTTTTGACGTTGGAGATAGGATTGAGGCAGAAATTATAAAAATACGGCTGTGGGCAAGCCTAGCTGAAGGTGATGGTCTCAGCACCTTTCCAACAATGTAGTCATTTCTGTAATCCACTAATGAAGAATTGCCACAAGAAGTTCAACATGTCATCGCTAAGCATCTATATGATTTAGCGACTAACTTCAGAGATTACTTCCCTCCATTAGATTCTGAAGACTCATGGATAAGAAATCCTTTCCAGTATGGTGTGGTACAATTAAAAACTTTGTCTGAGGAGGAGCAAGATGCACTTTACATCTTGATTACACAACTTTTAACACTATATCACTTTGGAAAACGTATTATGTCTTTCACGTGTTAAATTTTATGTTACCTTGTTAATATGTTTCGGTCTGCTATCGGCCATCATCAGAATTGGTTGTTGCTGGTCTTGGCGTCTTTCGTTTTGTTTCCTGTGGGGGTGTGTTTGTGTAGTGTAATGTGGAGTCAATGAGTGTGTATTCTGAAACTGAGTTGTGTGTTGAGAATTTCATTTGGATGTGAACAAATAATACTCTACAAAAACATCTCAACACACATACAACACAAACAAACAAATACAACCACACAGGCGTATACAAACTCAAATGTTATACCTGCAACAACTTCTACATAGGACAGACAGGCAGATCATTTCAAACACGTTACAAAGAACACATCACAGCCATAACAAAATTACAAAACACTTCCACATATGCAGGACACATCACAAACGCCAACTACACATACAGAGACATCAACAGAGACATGGTAATTCTACACAGCCAACCAAAAAGGCAGAAACTAAACACACTAGAACAATACGAAATATACAAACACACAAAAACACCTCCAAATGAAATTCTCAACGCACACACTCTTTGACTCCACATTACATTACACAAACACACCCCCACAGGAAACAAAACAAAAGGCGCCAAGACCAGCAACAACCAGTTCTGATGATGGCCGATAGCAGGCCGAAACATGTTAACAAGATAACATAAAATTTAACACGTGAAAGACATATAATACGTTTTCCAAGATGCACTTGTTGATGATACGTGTAATGGCTCATTTAAAATATTTTTCAAAGAATATACACTTGATCAGTTTTGGGTGAAGGTATTTTCTGAGTATAAGAAAATAGGCGAAAAGGCATTGAAACACCAGTTCTATTTTGTAGCACATATCTTTGTGAATAAACATTTTCAACACTTCGTTTCCTGAAAAGCAAACATACAAATCGCCTCGATTTTGAACCTGATTTAAGACTAAAATAGCAAATATTGAACCAGACGTGGAAAGAATTGTTCGAAACCAAAGAAGGTGTGATGTTTCCCATGACATCTAGATTCAAGTATATATTGTACGAGTAAGTTCAATTTAATTGTTGTTAATATTGGTACCTACCTCTCAACTACTTTTCTACGCAGATACCAAAATTTAAAGGTATGGGGTCCGTAGCTTGCCTTAAAAATAAAAATGAGGTCCACAAGTCTGAAGTAATTGGGAACCACTGAATTATTCGATTGTGTAAGATTAATTCCTTGTGCCGTTACTGAACACCTCAAACTAGTTAAAAGTACAAATTTCCGAACATATTATGATTATGTAGCAGGTCCTGCCTGCTAGGGAATACAGTGGATTCCCGATTATCCGAACTATACAGGCCGAGGGCAATCCGGATAATACGGAGGGTGAGAGCGCTATGTGGTTTTTGATCCTGTAATCTTAAAGAGACAAAAGTCGGTCCCAGTAATGTAGAAAGACGTTACTCACACGTGTATAATAAACGAGTTCTTATTCATAATACAGTACAGTATGAGATTAATGTATTCGCGAAATAGTCTTATTCAAGTATCACAGTAGTTGTCATCTTGTCGCTAATTTACTAAATGAAAGTACCTAGTTCAAAATAAAATGTTATCACCTCAAATATATATTTAATTTTCCTGATTCACCAATCTTGATCATTTCTACCATGTTTACCCATGAATATTATACTGCAGGAGGTGGAGACCATGATATATATTATGTTAGCAACTTAATTATATTACTACTAAATAATATATTTAAGTTATCTTATTTCTATTATTATTATTATTATTATTATTATTATTATTATTATTATTATTATTATTATTATTATTGATCACTTCAAATATCATGTGATAGTTCTCATCTCTTTGGATAATTCAATCTCACTTGCGATGTTATTTATGACAATAAAATTATTCCAATATCTAAGACAATTTTACCTTTTTCTAATTGAAATTCAAATAATAAAAATTGGAAAAATAAAATTCGTATGACATCTTAGCGTATGTTACTCCAACAGCATCGATCCGATTCAGATAGGGTACAACATTTCTCTGCTCTGCATTTACTCCCCTGTGAGCTGCTTGTTCGTCGACTATTGTACTCTTAGGAGTTCACTATTGCATCTATTCCTCCTGAAAAGAAGCACACAAGTAATATTACACGTGTTGTATTATGTCAGTGTGCAAGAACACATCTCTCTCGTCAGCTGTGCTCTGAACACATTCTACTCTTCACAATTTATTCCTCACTTGCGCGATTGGATCGAATGTGTCCTACAGTACTTTCAAATAATTTTCTCCATCAGAAATGTTGATAAAATTGGAGGTAGAGTAATTTCTACATAACAAATCAAGAAGAAAAATCGTAATGAGAATGGTAATCGAGCTCTTGATTTAGGGTCAAAACCACATTCAAAGGGTGATCTTTTTTCTCGGTCTTCAGTTTGTTTTTTTGATAATATTGTTGCTATTATTATAATAATCAAGTTTCATAATATTGTCTCTCACTCTAACAATAGAATGGATTGTTTAAGAAGTACATCTGTCAATGCTTACCTCGTAGCCTTAGTGACTCAAATGTTAGCCAACAGAAAACAATCGTTCTCTCTTACGAAGGAAGTCACCTTAACACACACAATTTTTTAACCCTAGTATCGCATTGTACCTCCATGATTCCTTTATCGCTTTTATTTTCGACACAAACTTATGAACAATCGAATGCGGCCAACAATAAAATCAGATATCAAGTATCGTCTGAAATACGCCCTACTATAACCGGGTTTAGTTGGGCGTGTCTGCACAAAGCTGTCCTGCCATGTCACACCCATTTTCACATGCTCATTAACGGAGAACTATACTGCACTGTAATTACAATAGTCTTAACATACTTTCATTAATTCACATACTTTTTATCTTACCGGTTATTCTGCATGGTTGTGAAATTTGGACTCTCACTTTGAGAGAGGAACAGAGGTTAAGGGTGTTTGAGAATAAGGTGCTTAGGAAAACATTTGGGGCTAAGAGGGATGAAGTTACTGGAGAATGGATAAAGTTACACAACGCAGAACAGCACGCATTGTACAGGGTTGTTTGCGATCTCTGATAACGAATTTGAAGGACATCATGTGCGTCAGGAGTCACACGACAGCTGAACTGTGGCGCGAAATGACAGACTAGTAGTGAGTGATCTCACAGTCAGAGTGCACGGCCACTCATAGCATAAATTCACAAGAAAATCGAGCCTTTTTGGGAGGGGTACATAACAACAACCAAGTATAGTTAAGTGAAAATAAAAAAGAAGCCTGTAATAAACGAAATTTTGTTATTTCCAAGAAAGACATCTTCTGTGTACTTAATAAGATTGGTAAAGCTCGAATGGAATTAATTTGTATCATCTCGTGAGGTGCGGCAACTTGTAACGGGGGGGGGGTGGATTTGCTTCCTTTTTCCACTCTGGAATTAATCCCATCCGAGCTTTGTCAGTCTTATTGGTAATAACGAAACCACGTTTTTTGTAGACTCCTATGATTTTCGCGTAACTGTACTTGGCATCGGAAAGAGTTGTTATGTACCCCTCCCAAAAAGGCTCGATATTCTTGGGCATACTACTATGATACACCGTGATCGGAAACAACCCTATGTGTTCTTCACCTAACATAATTAGGAACATTAAATCGAGACGTAGGATATGTATAGGTGCATCCAGAAATGCATATAGAGTGTCAGTTGGGAGGCCGGAGGGAAAAAGACCTTTGGGGGTGCCGAGATGTAGATGGGAGGATAATATTAAAATTGATTTGAAGGAGGTGGTATATGACGGTAGAGACTGGATTAATCTTGCTCATCATAGGAACTGATGGCAAACTTATGTGAGGGCGGCAATGAACCTCCGGGTTCCTTAAAAGCCATGAGTAAGTTGGCTACATACTTTTCATCTTTAATGGAGAAGATATTAATTATGTTTGAAATATAAAAATTAGGCCCAGGGCTCGACGTGGACCGGAACGGAATGTTAATGAAATTAAAAGGACCAGAACTTAGCAACAATTTATCGCTCCATATCGCTTTCCAATATGCTCCAAGAGGAAGGAGAAATGTTGGACGTCCTAGGTTTCGTTGGAGAGAACAATTCTAATGGGGACGGAACGGGCCTACCGGCTCAACCCGTTACGTTGATGATATCGAGTTAATTGTCAGACATCATAGGCCTCCGATTAAACTGCGACCATTTCAAAGAAACAAAGTTTTCAGTCATAAGTGTAGGTCGGAAATCATTTTCTATCGCTGGTAATACGTCGATGGCCCAGAACCAAACTGTTCCAAGTCCATTTTACTACTTTTCTTTTCAGGAGAGCTATTTTAAGCTCCTGACATTCAAAGCTTCATGAAACAATTTGGAATAGCTTCATAACAACCTTATGGAAAGGAATATTTATAATTTTGTTCGATTCATATATGCAGACAAGAACTGGAACATAATGAAACACAGATTTCGTTCTTACAAAAAGTTGCACTTAGAACAATCTGGTTCTCAGCCATCGAGGTGTCGAAGTAAATGTTAAAGGTATGTGAATTTCATTCAATTATACGTGTCTGAATTTGTACATTAATTGATGTGTGCATAAATATTTCATTGTGATACTCGGCGTCATCTCACTGGTCATTAGCTCTGTCGTAGTCGTCGTCAACAGTAGCATGAAAATAACAGGCATTCCGGTTTCGTGAAAACGTTCATTTCTAGCTTTGATTACTGCTATTATGCATGTTCTCCCATAGTCCCGCCCTTATGATGAAAGAAATGCGATGTCATCGTCATTTGTTTGCAAACGGCGTATCCATAGGAACACGGAATGCGGTGTAACCTTCCGTGTACATTAATTACTAAAATGGTTTTATGTTGCGGCAGATAAAGATAAAGGCAGCAGCCATTCGTGCAACTGCATCACAGACTGCAGAGTTGCGTGAGTGAGTTTGTCGATGGCGCTAGTATCGAGAGCAGAAAAAATAGACTTCAACACTCATTTATCCTAGTTTCTCGGCTATGCGCCGAAAAAGGATTTCACGAAATCATTGGGATTTCCTTAATAATATGCTATAAAATTGACAGGTTGTAGGGTTTTTCAAAAGTAAGAGGTAACTTTAATGGCTCAAAATTTCTTCATTTTCTACACAATCTCAAAAATCCTGGCGCTGGCATATTACTAGGCTGACCAGATTTTTTATGGTCCTGCAGGGAACATCGGCAATTTCAAGAAAAATCACAAACGCTTATCTAGTCACTCTCCATTGAAATGTTAAAGAAAATACATGTAACAGTAGATGCAACGATAGAACTTTGCACATTAAATTTATAAGGTATCTTAAAGGTTTGAATTAAATGCATAAACACACGTAACTCCTGTATATAGATAATTATAGTTACTAAGAATTCAATTTCAGTACTGATACATGCATGGAAGTCTTCCACATGATAGACCTATTGTACACACTGAATTCTAACACACATATCTACAAGTACTTGTCTGAAGAATGCATATTTTTAAGGATCTGTTCATTCCTATACAGCTTCACACTAAGTTCTTCACTTGTCGACCTAACAAAACTTTAACTGTTTCAACTTTTTTTCTGACTTTTTATCAGTCCAGATTGAGTTCACTGTGAAAAAAGTCTTTCAACTGATGAATTACTGACTGGAAGACACATGATTAATGACACTATTTTGAAAAGATTTTCAAACGGAATGAATTTTTTCTTGAAATGTTGAAAAATATCATACCACTTTTCATCTGTTGGTTTGTCACAAAATTTCTCGTTTTTGAAGTACTTACAATTGGACGCTGCGGCAGTTCTAACGCTTCCACGCAACGCGAATGGTAAGATGACCAAAGACAAAGATGCTATGTTCTTCTCAAAGAGTGCAGCATATCTCATACAGTGCTCGCTGGTTCTTCTGTCTGATACTAAGAAGCGTTCAGAAATGTGCATGAATCTCAGTAGTTCCATCACGATCCTTAAATATTTATGTGTAAATTTTTATTGAAACAAAATCAAACCTTCTAGGGACAAAATTAAATTCCGGGGACAAAACGGGGACATTTATTCCCCGGGGACAGCAACTCAAAACCGGGGACTTCTGGTCAGCCTACATATTACGCAAGAAATGGGTTTTTTGCATCACCACCTATTGCCATAATTTCATCGTAGATGTTCTATATGTTCATCATTTTGTTCATGTACAAGTAACATCCTCTTTTCAAAGCTGTCTACAGGAGCTCTGAGTTGGTATATCTGCCACAGTGTGCGCGATGGAGTCCTTCAACTCATCAGTTGTCATAGGTTTTATCTACAACACTCTTTACTTTAGGTCGCCCCACAACCAATAATCTGCTGGTTAATACCTGGTGATTTTGCAGGCCAAATTACGACCACTAGAACAATAAGAAACAAACTCGTTCTCATGGTGAGGTACAAAACCCCATTTGTTTATAATAAGCCAGTGTCAGAACATTTAAGATTGTGTAGGAAATGCAGAAGATATGAGCAATTAAAGTTATCTCTTACATTTGAAAAACTCTATGCTTAATATGTTTGTTGTTCCGAGAGAAATCTCGGCATAGAGAAAGTTCTCATATGCAATTATTATTACAAATAAATTTCTGGCATGAAAGCCCACGGATGGCCAAGCCGACGACCCGACTATTGGATCACGACCATATGTCTCGGCAGAGGTGAACGAACATCCAGTCAGTACATGGTTGAAGTGTGATCAGCGCGATGATTCCCCCAGTCATTATAAATGGCTACTCACTCCCATACTCTGGACGACATTTTCTAAGAAAATTTATTGTCGAAGACATGACACTATAGATATAGATCATGCGGGTACGGCGCAAAACATTATTATTATTATTATTATTATTATTATTATTATTATTATTATTATTATTATTATTATTCCAAACGGAGGCAAATGAAATCCTTTAGGCCTACTATGTATTCAGTAATCTGGCCGCATGGAGTGAAATCTTTTAGTTTACTAAATTCTCAAGGAAAAATATAAATAATTGTCCACATACAGCAGTAATTAACTGTTCTTAGTAAAAAAAATCTTCGTTCAGTATAAAATTAATCATATTTTGTTTGCTTTGGACTAAATCCCAACTAAATTTTCGGAAACGTGTAAAACATACGGGAGAGAGAGAAAGTCTTTTCATGATAGCGATTCTTTTATGAGTTACCGGCCATTCGCCCACCGTGTGACTCTGAGGGACAATAATTCTTCTTATAACTGCAAACCATACACAACCAACAATTTTGTAAATGCAGAACATCTGGGGCCTGTTTCACAATGTTCACAATCTCTGTAAATTGTAAAATTTGTTTGTAAATTGTAAACTTCTGTTTCACAATTTTTGTTTGTAATGTTGAACTTTACAAAGGAAATCAAATCTTTACTAAACAAATTTTGCGCACTTTACAGGTATTTTGTTTCACAAAGAAGAGTAATTTTACAAACGTGTAAACTTTACTTGTAAAGTTAGCACATTTTCTACAATAGCTCTGAGATGTGTAAAGTTTGATATTGCAACAAATTGTGAATAAATACAATAAATATATATTTATTAAATTAATTCTTGAGTAACTGGATAATATTAAGAATTAAACTAAAGCAGTTTTGATGTTATTAAGTAGTTTTAATGACTCAGATAAAGATACTGAATTTAGGCCTAATCAAAGACCTAAATCAAAGGCCTAATTTTTCGGCCAAGAATTACAACACGTTCGTATCATTGTATGAATTTAATGAAAGGTTTCGAATGAATCCCGCGCTATACTTCAGAATATCGCGTACCGGTAAGTATTTATATACGAAGACTGTATTTAATAAATACTCGCATTTAAAAAAGAAGTTCCCTGCACCAAAAATAAATAATTCAATAACGACACTACTTACGCGGTATTCTGAAGTCGTTTCGAGGCCCGTTTCGCTGGAATCTCTCCTACAAGATATGGGACATCACATCCAACATGGAAAAGTGGTGCCCTAACCTCAAAGCAAGAACTGTATTTTTTGCGTTGGTTTAATATTCTAGCTGTCAGTCCCGTGCGTTAGCAGATAAACACGGAATTTATAAGATATCAGTGTGCAAAAGTGCCCACAGAGTAGTTGATGTTATTAGAAGAGTTAAATTCGAGGCAAGTTTTTGATCACCAAATGTTATTTACTGTAACACAGCATTTTTATGCTGCTGCTGGGATTACTAATGTTTGTGAGGTTATGGATGCAACATTAATAAATACTGATGGACCAACACAAAAAATGAACCTGATTTTGTGGTTAGACATTGTAATTATTTTATCAAGTGCATATTTTTACGTAGACCAAATCTGTTATTTACTTATTTGACTGAATTTGGCGCTAACTTTGGTCATGTAAGTAATAAACGTATTGGTATAGTCGACCAATCACATTACACGAAACTTCATTGTCGCCAATATAAGTTATAACAATCTAAATACTTTTAATTCTTTTTAACAATACTTTACATTTTCTGCTGGTGAAATATGAATCAGCAAGCTTAGAATAATCTATTTTAGTACAAAATATAAACATATGTATCGATAGTGGTAAAAAATACAGCGACCTTAGCTCTGCTCCTTAGCGATTTTTGTAAACTGTCGTTGGCGATATTGTATAACCAATAATGCTTATTTGTAAATTTATTTAGCCGATTTCGTAAAGTTCGTCAAACTTTACAAATTAATAAGATAGCATTGTGAAACACAGTTTACAAGCATTTGTAATCTTTTACTTGTTATTTGTAAATTGTTAATTTGTAATTTGTTAGCATTGTGAAACGGGCCCCTGGTGAAACAAAATCTGACTAAATGTAATTGAAGTGGTTGCTAAGAAACGAGGTTTAGTTCCATGTCAATATCACTACTACTACATCTTAAATATTAATAAGGAGAACGCAAAAGAGTTTCACAAAACGGAGCGATAATCAGGCAGTGCACTTCCTGTGGTGGCATGTACAGTCATTTCCTATGGTGTGATGATACATTTGCTACAATATTGCTACACTAAATGAAACATTGCGATGACGCTTTCCGAACGGAAGTTTGCATGAAACTCATCTCGTTCGCGGACCAAATACGTATGTAGTCCAGAAAACAAAAGAACTAAAATTGCTTTCATACTCTGTTACATAATCACAATGATGCAAGACCGATTCTGGGAATCACTGTCGCGAAGAAAACTGGCTTATCATTCTGGTCGAAATCATCGCCATCATCATTATCATCTTTTTCGTATCTCATTATACAGTAGATCATCCTCATAACTTATCATAACTTGCCAATTCATCCGAGGACAGCAGTTTCAAATCCCCATCGAAGGAGATGTGTTTTTAAGCACAAGTTGCATAAATAACGAGTAGTTAGTCTGAGATCAGGCATTGAAAATAACATTCAGTCAAGCTGAAATTTGATTTTTGATTCTATAAACACTAATCAGAGATCATTTCCTCTTCATCTAAGATAAAATCTGATGGCGATTTTCTCAGTTCACGTTGATTTCAATTAGTTTAGCTGAAGCTAAAAAATTCTATACTAAGATGAAGAACATAGCTGCTGCTAATTGCTGGTAGAGTGTAAGAGAAGGCCCTATGGTCTTAACTCTGACAGTATAAATTATTATTATTATTATTAAATACCGGTACTGTTCGTTCAAGTGAAATGGTGAAGGAATTTTATTTTAATTGTATGCAGAGCGTGCCTGCTGGATCGCATCCTGTAGCTGAAATTATTTAATTTGAAATATTTCTTTACAAAATTATACCAAGTTTCCAGTATCTTATATAACAAAAGTATAAGGATTAGAAATAAATGCTCATTTGAATGAGTTTTCCGAATCTAATTCATCTGTCTATTTAGTGTGAATATTTTTGGTTTTTGCATCATGTTCACAGGGCTCGAAATGACGTTTTCACGCTCTGTTATTTTCTTGGGCGAGTTAATGACTACGACAGAATTAATGACCACTGAGTGTCACCGAGTATCACCATAAAATATTTATACACACATCAATGTTATAAAAATTTCTGACACAGTCTTCGGAAATTTTAATCGCTTTATCATATTTACACAGACGGAAACCACAAAGTGTGGTTACTTCATTAAACGGAAAAAAATTGAGTATATTGAATAAAATGCACTCATCTCTAATAATAAAATTTACTTCGACGCAAATAATATTGTTGCCAGAGAAAGAGAATGATTTCCGGCCCAACACTTATGGCTGGAACCTTTGTTTCGCAGTTTTTGAAATGGATTGGCCGATTCACGTCGCAGTTTAAAAAATTAGAAATTCAACTAAAGTATTGCTGAATTCTGCTCCTTTTAATTTCATTAATGTCGCGCTGTTCAGAATCTCAACGATACTCAATGTAGAATCAAATATATCAAAGTCATGCCGCAAGAACAATAATAAATTGGCGAGAGCTTATACGAATTCTGTATGTAATGCAGTACCAACAGTACCGACAGTATACTAGGTCCTGGAGTATAGTATAGTATACTATACTTCATACATACAATAGTTTCAAATTTGCCACAAGGTGGAATTGTTATTGATCACTTCTCTTCTGTGCTTGTCAAGCTCCTCACATCTCTTTGGACTTACAGGAAGCACAGTAAGATCGATTCAATCATTGCAATGCTTGTTTCAACTACTTGTAAATGGAAATGGCAACTCAACGCTAAGGCATCGCAGGACATGCTTTCGAAGTAAGTACAGTAAATGTTATATTTTAAAGTAAAAATATTATGATAGGTTTATAAGATGTATGTGCAGAGACTCGAAGTATAGTAGAACTAATGGCTTGTGCAGCAAATGCTGCAGACTAAGTTCATTAGAAGTTTAAATAAAGATTTTTCAGATTTATTCCCCAGGCAGAATACCAGATATTTTCCTCGATAATGAAACATACTCCACGAAAGATGTAACATTGAAAGTAACGTAATAACTAGACATCGGATTTTTAGGCACTAAAAATTGCAGTTTTAGGCGCCTAAAATAAGCTCAAAATTTGTAAAATTAGGCTCTATTTTAATGAAAATAGGCATTTTAGGCACATCAAGGTATCATACTTATTTCTTTCACTGAAATTTTTAGTTATACACTAAAATACGCACAAAAAAGTATGTTTAAACATTAAAAAAAATACTATATTATATTTATAAACAGAGCTGCACAAATTTAATATATTGAAACTAATGAAATAATGATTATTGATATCAAGATTACTCATTTTAAGTTATTGAAATTCAGTTCCATGCTCAGACTTTATTATAATTATCTGCACAGTACACCACCAGAATTTTTTCTAAATTCTCCACAGTTAACCTTTGCCTTTTGTCACTGAGAATCATTTTGAGAGAAGAAAAACTTCTTTCAACCGAAACTGATGTGAGAGGCGCAAATTTTAAATTAGGTACAATAGAAACATCAATACTTACTGGAACATTTACACTTTCCCCCGATATCACTCTTGCTACTTTTTCCAACAATGAAAATCCTACATTCTTATTTAATACGTTGTCCCACTTATTTTTAACTTTTTTTCCCAGTTTCGCCCAAAGCAGAATGTATGTTCACTTGAGCTTCCTTCACTATTGCTATTTGGCTACAAAGAGATTGTTTTTCACGTTCTAATTGTTCAATGCTTGCAGGTATGAAAGAAAAGTTTGATGTTATGTAGGCAATATCGTTTTTCACTCGTGAGTCATTCAGACAATCTTTCACTGCTTTCACACACGCTGCACTATCAGTTTCAGGTAATTTATCAATAACTGTGACCACTTCTTTAAAATACTTAGAATAATACACCACTGACTGAATCCAGGTTCCCCATCGTGTAACAACCGGCTGAGGTGGGAGTGGGATATCTGGAAAGTTCTCTCTGAATATTGAAATCCTGGATGGGGCTTTACAAAAACATTTTTTGTGTTAGAAATAAACGAATTGACAAGAGGAAATTCATTCCGGATTGTTTCAGAAACCCTGTGAAGGCCATGTGCTAGACAGGTTACATGCGTGAGGTTAGGATAAAATGTTTTAAGAAGTGGAGCTGCAGCAACCATGTATGAGGCAGCATCAGTACAAAACAACAGAACTTTAGAATCGTCTATATAACCTGAGTATAAAGACTGTAGGCCTTTATTTACAAAATAAGCAATGGCTTGGCTATTCACTTTCGAAAGTTCCTTAACACATACGAGGTGTGGAATCGAAGGTCCATCAGGACTAAGTTTTCCTACTACCATATTTGCTATATACCTATTCATAGGATCTGAGGTTTCATCCACAGAGACCCATATGTAAGAATCACCTATATCCTCTCGAATGGAAGCTAAAGTTTCATTGTATATTCTGTCTAAGTAATTTTTTCTTAGGGTCGACTCAGATGGGATATTTTGTTTGCAGTATTTTTGTAAAAACTGTCTTAAAACCGGATTTTCAATTGCATTCCAGGGAATGTTAGCAGCAACAAACGCTCTGGTTAAATCAGTATAGAAATTGCTGCTGAGATTGGATGAAGTAGGCTGTGTTAGTAAAGTTTGTTGCAGTTGATTTTTCTGCTGAGCTTTAGCCTTATGAGCCGCTCCTTGCACATGCTGCTTTAGGTGGCACTTCTTTTCTTGCGAAATCTAAAAATGTAAAGTAAACTGAATTAAAATAAAATCCTAATTGTTGTATTGCCGTATTTCTATCACAAAGTTAGTGGGTTCGAACAATCAAAATTTTAATGACCTGCAAATACTTTAACTATCGGAATTTAAAAGGTTAAAGTGTAGTGGTCTTAAAAAGAATTATACCTCAGGATAGCTCAGTCAATGTATAAATATTATAGGCCTACTCATTAAAATTAATAGAATTTATATATTTCAACTATTGTTACATACCTGTTTGCTACAAATCTTGCAGAATATTATTTTTCCATCATAAGTGAATTCTGAATATTCTGTTAGCCATTGCCGGATCAATGTAGATTTTGCACTTATATTTTTCGGCATTATCGCGTTAAACTTCACAGGAAAACGTCCTACCGCTCAAAACTTCTCAACACAAATAAGGTGAGGGAAAGAGCAACTGTTAACGAGCATTCAAATGAACCGTTGTTATTGAGATTCAATTGGACAAAAATACAAAGTTCCACTTATTGTTGCATTTCCTGGTAGTGTTAACACTAGGAGGGCCATTCTTTTAAATATTTTGTAACGGTTTACCCTACTAATTCGCAGTTTTACGACTTTTCATAAATATTTCAAAAACACTCTTTCTCCAAAAATTGTGATTTTATGACACTCTGAAGGGCAGTACAGCTAATCGGTTTCAGACCGAAAACAGTCATTTTTATAGTATAGTATATCTCTGAATCGGTAGCAGCACATGTTGTGATTGTTGCCAGCTTCAAAACTAAGGTTGGTTCTTTGTCGGCATTTATGCCACCAAACATGTTAAATTCGGTGAAATCTATTGCGAGTGTCGTGAGATTCAAAACATTTTGTTTCCTTTATCAATGGTTTCATGGCCGGTGTGAAGCAAACTTTCCACTTTTTAAATGCCTTAAATTTCGCAGTGAATGCATGTATAAATTAAAAAAAGTAAGAGTAAAATGCGAAACTTTACAGTGAGTTAGGCATTTTTAGGCGAATATTAACAAATTAGGCTCTAATAACCGTTTTAGGGCATTTTAGGGCACTATAAAACTCTTTGAATACCTTTCAATTTCCATGAAACACAAATATTAATAATTATTTTTACTTTTCTCCTAAAGAAACAAAATAGGCATTTGCCCTAGAATCCGATGTCTGGTAATAACACCGTGAAGTGTAACCTTGTCAAAACCTCTCTTTCTCTCTCTAAAAACTTACCTCTGAATGGATTTTATGACAAATACTTTTTCTTGAACATATTAATCTTCATTTTTTTTAGTTTCAATGCGAAAACGCAGGTAACAATATCAATGTGATCAGTGTTTTTTTTTATCGTGTGGGAGTGAAGTAGTAGCTATTTCAGGTCATTGCAGTTTGTTGGCAAGAATATGACATTTTGGAATGTATTACATACCAGTAAATGTTGGACATCATTTTGGCCACGTTAAAACGTTAGCATAATATATTCAATCAATGGCGTATTTATTGACCATAAACCCGTAATGAGTTTTATTGTTACTCGCTGAAGATCAGAGATGTAAATTATTTATGTATTATCCCACGTATTTTCAACAGTAGAGGCTGTTGTGGGGAATTCATTGTTGAGATACTGAAAATAAGGCGAATGCTATAGCAGAGTTGTAGAACCGTATAATATACATGTTAGTAAAATTATTCATACAAAATCATGCTCTGTTAAGTAACGTAACGTAAGTTTTGTAGTTTTTAGTAACATATACAAGCTATTACTCAGAAAATTATAGAAATGAAGATCTAATGTAAGATAACCTCTATGTTTACTTACACAACCCCGAAAGGTTTCACTTTCATGTCATGAATAATAGTATTAATGTGTATCATTAACAGACATCGGATTCTAGGGCAAATGCCTATTTTGTTTCTTTAGGAGAAAAGTAAAAATAATTATTAATATTTGTGTTTCATGGAAATTGAAAGGTATTCAAAGAGTTTTATAGTGCCCTGAAATGCCCTAAAACGATTATTAGAGCCTAATTTGTTAATATTCGCCTAAAAATGCCTAACTCACTGTAAAGTTTCGCATTTTACTCTTACTTTTTATAATTTACACATGCATTCACTGCGAAATTTAAGGCATTTAAAAAGTAGAAAGTTTTCTTCAGACCGGCCACGAAACCATTGATAAAGGAAACAAAATGTTTTGAATCTCACGACACTTGCAATAGATTTCACCGAATTTAACATGTTTGGTGGCATAAATGCCGACAAAGAACCAACCTTAGTTCTGAAGCAGGCAACAATCACAACATGTGCTGCTACCGATTCAGAGATATACTATACTATAAAAATGACTGTTTTCGGTCTGAAACCGATTAGCTGTACTGCCCTTCAGAGTGTCATAAAATCACAATTTTTGGAGAAAGAGTGTTTTTTTAAATGTTTATGAAAAGTCGTAAAACTGCGAATTAGTAGGGTAAACCGTTACAAAATATTTAAAAGAATGGTCCTCCTAGTGTTAACACTACCAGGAAATGCAACAATAAGTGGAACTTTGTATTTTTGTCCAATTGAATCTCAATAACAACGGTTCATTTGAATGCTCGTTAACAGTTGCTCTTTCCCTCACCTTATTTGTGTTGAGAAGTTTTGAGCGGTAGGACGTTTTCCTGTGAAGTTTAACGCGATAATGCCGAAAAATATAAGTGCAAAATCTACATTGATCCGGCAATGGCTAACAGAATATTCAGAATTCACTTATGATGGAAAAATAATATTCTGCTAGATTTGTAGCAAACAGGTATGTAACAATAGTTGAAATATATAAATTCTATTAATTTTAATGAGTAGGCCTATAATATTTATACATTGACTGAGCTATCCTGAGGTATAATTCTTTTTAAGACCACTACACTTTAACCTTTTAAATTCCGATAGTTAAAGTATTTGCAGGTCATTAAAATTTTGATTGTTCGAACCCACTAACTTTGTGATAGAAATACGGCAATACAACAATTAGGATTTTATTTTAATTCAGTTTACTTTACATTTTTAGATTTCGCAAGAAAAGAAGTGCCACCTAAAGCAGCATGTGCAAGGAGCGGCTCATAAGGCTAAAGCTCAGCAGAAAAATCAACTGCAACAAACTTTACTAACACAGCCTACTTCATCCAATCTCAGCAGCAATTTCTATGCTGATTTAACCAGAGCGTTTGTTGCTGCTAACATTCCCTGGAATGCAATTGAAAATCCGATTTTAAGACAGTTTTTACAAAAATACTGCAAACAAAATATCCCATCTGAGTCGACCCTAAGAAAAAATTACTTAGACAGAATATACAATGAAACTTTAGCTTCCATTCGGGAGGATATAGGTGATTCTTACATATGGGTCTCTGTGGATGAAACCTCAGATCCTATGAATAGGTATATAGCAAATATGGTAGTAGGAAAACTTAGTCCTGATGGACCTTCGATTCCACACCTCGTATGTGTTAAGGAACTTTCGAAAGTGAATAGCCAAGCCATTGCTTATTTTGTAAATAAAGGCCTACAGTCTTTATACTCAGGTTATATAGACGATTCTAAAGTTCTGTTGTTTTGTACTGATGCTGCCTCATACATGGTTGCTGCAGCTCCACTTCTTAAAACATTTTATCCTTACCTCACGCATGTAACCTGTCTAGCACATGGCCTTCACAGGGTTTCTGAAACAATCCGGAATGAATTTCCTCTTGTCAATTCGTTTATTTCTAACACAAAAAAAAATGTTTTTGTAAAGCCCCATCCAGGATTTCAATATTCAGAGAGAACTTTCCAGATATCCCACTCCCACCTCAGCCGGTTGTTACACGATGGGGAACCTGGATTCAGTCAGTGGTGTATTATTCTAAGTATTTTAAAGAAGTGGTCACAGTTATTGATAAATTACCTGAAACTGATAGTGCAGCGTGTGTGAAAGCAGTGAAAGATTGTCTGAATGACTCACGAGTGAAAAACGATATTGCCTACATAACATCAAACTTTTCTTTCATACCTGCAAGCTTTGAACAATTAGAACGTGAAAAACAATCTCTTTGTAGCCAAATAGCAATAGTAAAGGAAGCTCAAGTGAACATACATTCAGCTTTGGGCGAAACTGGGAAAAAAGTTAAAAATAAGTGGGACAACGTATTAAATAAGAATGTAGGATTTTCATTGTTGGAAAAAGTATCAAGAGTGATATCGGGGGAAAGTGTAAATGTTCCAGTAAGTATTGATGTTTCTATTGTACCTAATTTAAAATTTGCGCCTCTCACATCAGTTTCGGTTGAAAGAAGTTTTTCTGCTCTCAAAATGATTCTCAGTGACAAAAGGCAAAGGTTAACTGTGGAGAATTTAGAAAAAATTCTGGTGGTGTACTGTGCAGATAATTATAATAAAGTCTGAGCATGGAACTGAATTTCAATAACTTAAAATGAGTAATCTTGATATCAATAATCATTATTTCATTAGTTTCAATATATTAAATTTGTGCAGCTCTGTTATAAATATAATATAGTATCTAAAATGCCTATTTTCATTAAAGTAGAGCCAAATTTTACAAATTTTGAGCTTATTTTAGGCGCCTACAACTGCAATTCTTAGTGCCTAAAAATCCGATGTCTAATCATTAATAGCCAATACACCATGCAATTGCCTGTAATATTTCATTTTTAATGGTGATAATGTCAACAAACCTTCTTGAGTTTTGTAGCTTTTAATAACCTATACACAGCTGTACCAACAAAATTATACGACATACAATCAGATATGTAAATTCATAATTATAACCTTCGTAATAAGTTTTGAAGTTTTCAGTAAATTACACAAATGTAAATCGACCTATTGACATTATATCAAAGAATCTGTTGGTAATCCTGGAAGCATGGCCTCCTTGATAATTTTTATTTTATTGAATTTTTTCTTATTCTGAAAAGCTATTAGTTCTCAAAACTGACTATAGATGGATTTCTTAAAACAGGAAAATTATGTAGAAAAATTGACATTTCATTGGAAACTACCATTTTTCCGCAAATCCTTAGGTGCCAAGCTTCAAAATGAGGGGTCACTCATTACAATCTGTTCAGCCTTTTACCCGTAATTTCCATTACCAGTTCAAATTATATATAGATACATTTGCATTTGTGCCCTAATTGTAACCTGCAGATTTTTTTTTGGCATTTTTCCTCATTGCAGTGACTTTTTTTGAAGTGTAGAATTATACTTAAGTTTAAAAAATAAAACAAGAAATGTCACAGGACTCAGGAAGTTAATATGATTTACCGGCAATTCGCGCTTGAAATTGAAAAATTATTTAAAATATCATGCCTAATTAATATTTACCAAATTAAAATGAACAGGAGCGGATCACAACCATTTCTTACGAAACGGAACGGAAAAGTTTCTGAAATTCACGAGCGTTCTGGTCCGCTCCTGACCATTTCGAACCCTGGATACGCATACACATAGCCAAAGTTTCGACTATCAGCTGGCTCCCATATTCTGCGTTACACATTCCTGATCCTAACTTTTGTGTTGGCTGAGAAAAGATAACAAAGAATATACAGTAATCAATAATACATATAGTCCCCAGTATTCACATATTAGAGAAGGAATGAAAATACGCTGTCCTGACAGAACAGATCTCAGATATAAACAGGGAACGGATTTATATGGACTAAAAATATATGAAATATGTAAATATATATGTAGTTATTTTTACCAAAATATGGAATTAAATATGGATTTTTACCAAAATATGGAATTAAATATGGACTTAAAATTATAAAAAAATGACTATGTACGTTAAATATTGGTACATTTTAATCAAACTAAACAAAAAATATAATGGACGTACCTTATCTTCCAATGTAGTTTCAACAAAACACAATTTTTATTGTCTGTTACCATAACAATAGGTTACAAACATTTCTTTCAAGTGCTGAAAAGTGAATCTTCTTCTATTGTCTCTGAGGATAGATTTATACTGACTAAAAGAGCGTTCGACGTCACAAGAAGTAACTGGTACATAATTCAATTTCACAATGTCTGCTGGGGATAAGTCCAAGTTAATCTTCACTGTTGATTCACCACTCATCACAGCAACAACCTTTTGTAGTTCTTCATATCCAGGGTTTTTTGAAAGTACAGTGTCCACCTTAGCTCTTACTGCATCTGCAACTTTACCTCTACCACGATTCAGTTGTTCCACAGTACTATTTATAATTTCAAAACTTTCAGATAGTGAAAGGTGCCTATTTTGGAGACTTTTGAGCGTTTTTATGATGCATGAAAATGTATGCTGAATGTGAGCTAAGTCATTCTTCACACTTATGTCACAGGTAACTGTTTTCGCAGTATCAATTGAGACTGCATCTTCAGAGTCCAATGCAAGGAGAACATTGTTAATAGAGTCTATATGTTCGGCATAATATTCAACTGCTTCTAGCCATGTACCCCATCTAGTTAAAATTGGCTTTGGTGGCAATGGAATTTCAGGGTACATTTCTTTCAACACGTTAACTCTACTGGGAGCTTTGAGAAATACTTTTTTCACTGATGAAATCAACAAATCTACTTTAGGGAAATTGTCTCTGACCACTTCTGCCACACGATGAAATGCATGCGCCACACAAGTAAAATGAGTCAATTTAGGATATACAACAGATAATGCTTGTCCAGCTTTGACCATATAAGGGGCAGCATCGCTAATAAAGAATAACACATTATCGTACATAATACCCTTTGGCCACAGGATACCCATAGCTTCGTTGAACAGTTTAACTATAGTTTTGTTATTGCACTTTTCTAGAACATCACAATGTAAAAGAATTCGTTCAGAATATTGTTCACTTAACAAACCGATAACTACATTACCAACAAGTCTACCTTCTTTGTCGGGAGTCTCATCAATGGAAACCCAAATTGAACTATCTTTAATTTCATCTCTTATCTTCTGTATTGTCTCATCGTAGATGGATGGAGCATACGTCTTCCTAAGTGTTGACTCATCCGGGATTGTATGTTGAGTATATTTTTCAAGGAATTCCCTGAAGACCTTATTCTTTAGTTTGTAGAGAGGAATATCAGCAGAGATGAGAGAACGGCACAGGTCGATGTTAAACTCAGATCTTACATTCGATGTTGTTGGTTGTGTTAAAAACAATTGTCTCTGCTTGGAATTTAGTTGTTTGTTGGCCTGATGTTTACTAGTTGTAATGTGTTGTTGCACCAGGAACTTTTGTGTAGATGATACTGCACACTGACACAAATTACAAAATAATATTTTATTGTCAGTTGATAAACCATCTTCTTTAAATTCTGAAATGTAACTTGTTAGTTTTGATTTTAAATTGACTGAATGACGTACTTTTGGCATATTTACCGTCTTTATAGTATGATTTACAAAACTGAACCTATGTGTACTCTGACTGGCATTTAACTGTTGAGCTGCACAACTGAAGTCTGTTAAAAATTTTAAATTAAATTAATACAGTTTTGTAACTTACTTTCCCATTGTTGATAGGACTGCTAATTTTCAAATAACTCTGATGTTAAAGGGATTACTGAACATGTGTTTAAATCTCTATTGTTGAAATGTATTTTTAAAAGTTAATGGAATTTTGTTTTGTTTTATTGTTAAACCTAATATAATATGGACTGTTTTATATGAAATATGGAAAATATATGGAAATTAACGAAAATATGTACTAAACTCTAAAATATGGAAAAATATGGAAAATAAAAGTAGGATTTTTCAACCCTACACATTGTGAAACATAAAGATAATGCAAAATATAAATTATATTAGCTTTATAAGTAAATATGTATTTACATATAAATCCTTTCCCTGGATATAAATAACAAAACTACAGGTCCCCGGTCCCGGGTCAGACACAACAGTGTGATTAGAGATGGGAACAATATATCGGTTTTTACGAAATACCGATATTTTCGTTTCGATATATGGATATATCGTTATCGAAATTTTTATTCAATATATCGCATAATATATCGGTTTTCTCATAAATTTATCGTCTTTTTTGTGGAATTATTATCATTATCAACAACAACAAAATCCAAACTAGACAACTCCGATACTTTCCGAGAGATGGCGCTAATGAAAGTGGACAGTTACATAATTGTGCAATCTTGAAATATCCAATACAATCAATACCGTACTCTAATTGGCTGGAATGGAATTCAAATTCAAACTTTTTAATATGCAGCAGCACCAAATTCAAAATGCAACGTGTGCGAACGTACGACAGACGGGAAGTTTATCTACGTACTGCTGTTTTAATATTGTTATTAATGTTCTCCAAGGTAGGAGCAACTGCCACCCTGAAAGAGAACCGTCTGACCTCAAAACGGGTATCAAAACGTTTATTTCTATATTCTGAAATGCAAAGAGAAGCAGGGATTTAATACCGATGTGAGATTTGTTTACGGCTATGATTTCTATGCACAACCTAGTACTGACATTCTGTTTTCTTATTATATCTTTTTATGCAAAAAAATTCTATCCCTATCGTCATCATCATTGTTGTTTGGAATGTTGGATGGTAACAATAACTGGCAATGGAAACGTACTATAGATGGATTGTATCAAATCAACTGTGAAGTTTGTTAAAACTTGCAACATTCTAAGTACGGTTTACTTATATTTAAAAATAATTACAAGTTCTGTTTACTTACATTTAAAAATTATTACGTTGATAGGTAGAAAAGAGCATTATATCTGTGTCCTGGATTGAATCCTATATAAAATTAGAATTCATTCGTGTACCAATATCAAATACTCAACCATGTAGAGTTCACTTAACTCTTTCCCACTTTATCATTTAAGCTCAGCTTACCTCCACCATAATTTTAACTTGGGTTAATCATATAGTACTAGTACTGTTCATTGTTACAATTTTATTGGATTGGTGCATAAGTTCGTAGCGGTTTTCCGCACTTTCATTCATCTGCTGTCCATGTTTCCATAGCATTTATTTACCCTACGAACTTATGTACTCGACTGTTATGATGTTAATTTCGATGGTAAAAAGGAATATTACGATTTAAGTAAGTTTATTGTAAAACAGTAAATGTACACTTGAAAATGCAACTTGCTAACGGAATAGCGATATATTGATAATCGTTCGATATATCGATAGGCCTATATTTTCTGCAATATATATCGATTATCGAAATTAGGTTTGCAATATTAATATATCGGTATTTAAATTATTTCCTCCATCACTAATTGATTGAATCCCTAACTTATAGACGATAAAATAATTTGGAATATGCAATAAGCATGTGTAACTGTCGCTTCGTTCTTGTCCGCCAATTGCTATTTGAAGCATGCGCGGCCCTGGAGGCTCAACAATGGCACCTACCGAGGCCAACGGCCAAGATGGCGTAATCCATTCCTTACGCAGCTAGCTTGGTACTTCACTGGTTTCGTTCTTGACGGCTGTGCTTGTCCTTGAATTTAAAACTGCTGCACGAGTCATCAGTGGCCTGTCTTCTATTGTTTATCATTTTATTATAGTGTATACTACTCTGCCTTAACCCAACACAATTTAATGTATTACTTTTTATAATGTCATACCGTCGGGTTTCAACCCGGTTCTGCGGCTTGGAAAGTCAGCTGGCTGCTTATCTACGTAATAAAATAATCAAACAGTAAAATCTCAGTCCCATTGTGTGTGGTTCGGAACATTCTGTCAACGCCTCCAGTTTGCGGGCGTCGTCGTGTAATTTAAAGTCCCAGTTTGGCGCTTCGATCGCCGTCCCACGGAACCGGTACGTAAAACCAACGTAGCAAGACGGTAATTTCTTCACGCAATTTCCATGCAAGTTGGAAGCTATTTATAGCCAAGCGCCCAGGCAGTTAGCAAGGCTACGAACTGTAATGGATTGTAAACGGCGCAAAAATCAATGATAAAGTCGTCAAACCGACGAAATGACACCAAGCTGTGCAGCCGCACAGCTGCGTTCCTTACTAATTCTCCCATTTTCTTCCTTCTTTTTCTCCTTAACTACCCACTTTCTTTTTGTTCTTCTTCTTTCTTTTTTTTCTTTTCTCACTTCTTTCTTCCTTCCTCCTCTCGTTTTTTTTCTTCTCTCACTTATTTCTCCCTTTCCTTCACTATCTCTTTATTTTTTCTTTCTTTTCTTCTTTTTTCTTCTCTTCGTATACCTTTTCTGAATTTTATTTTGCTCTCATTTTTCATTTGTCATAGTCCCTAATTCCTTTCCTTGTCTTCTACATGCTTTTTTCTTTCTTCTTCTATTTCATCTTCTTCTTGTCATATTTATTTTCTTTCTCCTCCTAATTTTTTACTTTTCATCCTTTTATTCTCGTCTCTTTTTCATCTTCCCCTCCCCTAATTTCCTTCTCCTCCTCCCTTCCTGTCCTATTTCCTTCTTATTCTTCTCTAATTTCCTTTCTCCTTCTTCTTCCCCTCTTTTCACTTTCTTCTTCTCATCTTCTCTTCCTTTTCTTCTCCTCTTCTCATTTATTTCTTCTGCTTCATCTCCCATCTCCCTTTTCTTCTCACATCTCCTTTGTCTTTTTCTTCTCTCCTTTCCCTTTTCTTCTTCTTTTCACTCATCTCCTGTTTCTTCGTCTTCTTTCATCTCTCTTTTCTTCTTCTTCTTCCATCTCCCTTTTATTCTTCTCCCATCTCCTTTATCTTTTTCTTCTCGTCTCTTCCTTTTTCCTTCTTTTTCCATCTCCCTTTTCTTCTTCTTCTCACATGTCTCTTCTTCTTTCATCTCCCTTTTTCCTTCTCCCATATCTTTTTTCCTTCTTCTCTCATCTCCCTTTTCTTCTTCTTCCAGCTCCTTTGTCTTTTTCTTCTCTCCTCTTTTCTTTCCTTCTTCTTCTGTCTCCCTTTTCTTCTCTCATCTCCTTTTTCATCTGCTTCTCCCATCTCCTTTTTCATATTTTTCTCGCATCTCCTCTTCATGTTTTCCTTCCGTATCATTTTTCTTGTTCTTATTTTCCGTTGCGTATAAAATTAGAGTTGATGAAAATTTGTTTCAAGGCTTTGGATAAACATGGTCAGGGTTTTGAGTACTTGAGGGAAAAATCTTCTAAACTCAGTGATAGTGAGTTAAAAGAAAGTATATTTATTGGGCCACAAATCCGTGAGATCATTCATGATGACAACTTTGTGGATTGCTAACAAAAAAAGAGAAATGTGCATGGTTAGCCTTCAGATAAGTATGCTCTAATTTTCTTCGTAATGTGAAAACTAACAACTAGAAGGAACATATTAGGAACTTGTTGAAGTCTTATCAGCGTTTGGGATGCAATATGTCCTTGAAAATTCACTTTTTACACTCGCATTTAGACTCCCCCCACCCCTTAACATGGGCGCGCTTAGTGACGAATGCGGTGAGAGATTTCACTAGGATATTTCTGTCATGGAGAGAAGGTATGCAGGAAAATCGGTACAAAACATGTTAGCAGACTATTGTTGGAACCTCAACGAAGATGTTTCTGGTCGCAGTTACAAACGGAAGAGTTCAAGAAAAAAATTTTGAAAATGTGAGTAAAAATGTGTTTTTTCCCCCTTTTCTTCTTTTTTTTTTTTTTTGCGTGAAATTTCTTCCTAGAGCAGTCCTATGTTTAATTTCATATTTATTCACTTCAATATTTATATTTTATTTCATGAGCAAAGAAAGAAAAATAATTTAAAATTTCGATGTAGTATTACAAAGGAAATTAAATTTCTATTAAAAATGAAAATGCAAATCCCGGGAAAACGAGCAGTGATACAGCATTTACAATTCCAGATTTGGATTATAAATAATCACCTATTTTCGTTCAAAGAAGCAAAAACAAAGTTTAAATTTGTCTATCAGTGTTATTAGAAGATTATTTTCGTACTCATTTACGTACCGTAATATTGTTCATCAGTTCGCTCTTGCAGACATTTCTATATCTCCTCTCGATTTTCCAACAATTGCTGATGTCTTACCTCAGCCAGATGTGCCAGTAAACTCTCCATAAATTAACGAGGATCAATAAAGACGGACGATAGGCCTAGAAAATGAAGAACAGCGCGCTATAATTACTAAAATTATGGATTTGGTATAAAAAATTTGGAAGTATCAGTAATGCATATTTTATTGATGAACTAATGGTACTGGGAAAACATTTGTTTACCTATGTTTGATTAACAATTGCACAAATTTTGGGTAAATGTAATTTCTGTTGCATGGGCTGGTATCGCAGCAATATTACTACCTCAAGAACGTACTGTACACAGTCGATTAAAATTACCTCTAAGTTAAAAGCAAGAAGACTTCTCATATTCGTTGAGCAAAGTCAATGATCTGGGATGAAGCATCCATGACTAATATGCATGTGTTAATGTGTACAAATCGTCTGCTCAAGGATATATATTCAGTCATGAACAGTTTTATGTCACATTATCCCGAGCAAAGTCTTGAAACTCTTGATATCTAAAATATAACTAAAGAGCAGGCACAAAGTAAATTTCATATGAAAAGAAGTTTGAGCAAATGAACGCTGCGGAACAGCACGGGTTCTCTAGTGTGTATTAAAGACTTTCCGGGTTCTTTATTGTGTACTAAAGTCTTTCTTACCAACTAGAACATGTCCCTTATCGTTCCCTATTATTTATATTCCTGACAACTTCATATTCGATCCCTGCCTTGTCACTTTTCTACACAAGGGACCATATTTATTGCTGAATTAAATTTTGTAAAGGAGAAATGAAAATAAAACAAATTCTCAAAATGCAAGTAAACTGCATAATTATATAGTAAGTACGTAGTGTACGACCTCGAGTTTCTTGGAACAAGTCAAACGCATCAGCTTAGCATCACACGTGGCGACTGCCATCGGTGGTCATAATTTTGCTGCTGTTTGAGAAAAATGTCACCAGAATCGTCGTTTGTGACTGAATATGTTGTGGCACTGCGAGATTTCCGCGAAGCTGAAAACATGAAATGTGGCAACGTAAGGCCATTCTTCTGCGAATCACAAACATTTCGTTCACTTCACGTCGGAAGTCTTTGCTTTATGTCTCCTTAAGCTACCCGCAGATCCCGCGGCGAAGCCGCATGCTTTCAAAACAAGTAATGAATAGTTTGAATTTAGACCCGTTTTCTCCTATCAGCATACCACTTTTCATTTAAGGTAAATAGTTGTAATCTCGTGTTTAAACTATAAATTACGTGTCTAGGCCATCCACTGTCAGCTAAAGAAAATTAATATTTCATTTGTAATGGATATGTTGATGTTAGTAGACATATCTTCTAAGTGCTGTGGTGATTACGCGGTTACCCTTTTACCCAAGTACTGTATCACACATTTAAAGTCATTCGAGGACGACAGATTTAAAGGACAATATATAGGCTATAAAATCTTGAGTTTAATTTCCATCGGCTGAGAAAGTAAATGCGTTAATTCTAGGTATCTAGTGTATTTGTAGATTCCTTTGACTGTGAATATAGATTAATGAAGGCAAAATTCCACGTCTACACTCCATTTCTGAAATCTGTAAAGTAAAGTGCGTATATACATACGTAGCGAACGAACAACGAACGACAACGAATGTATTCGCTGATTGAAATTGGAACGTGTGGACGACGCAACAAAGGCAAACAGATAGTTTGATTTGCCTTCGGTAGCGATCCGTCGCTTGTCGGTACATCAAAGGAAGTTGGTATTCGTTGTGAACGGGATTTGTCACTTGTTTGCAGATCGCAGCAGAACGCAGCGGTTAGTTTAATTTCACCAACAGGATGTCGAAACTCGAGTGGACTGACGAAGCGTCATCAAACTTATTGATGTATATAGGAAGAAGGAAATTTTATGGGCATACTTTGCACAGTAATATTTCGAAGTCTGTTTCTGAAATGCGACAGAAGTTGTGAAACTGTCCCTCTTCAATTCGACTTAAATCATGAAGCAAGTCAGTGTTTCTGTAACGATTGCGATTTTCGTAGAGTGGCGTCTGCCACCATCGCCTTTTGTTTTTTAACTTTCTTTTTGTTAAACTGCCTATAATAATAACAATGGCTACACTTGCTATAATGATATCTTCATCTGCTATTACTACTGATAATCGGTAAACGCGAATGTTCTCTGACCATTTTCTGATGATTTGTATGTTGCTCCGAATAGCGAACGAACAACGAAGTTTTGCTCCATTATATGTTCGTTGTTCGTTCGCTATGTGTGTACGACGCATTTGGGGGAGGCGATGACAAACGAATGGGCGGATTTTATCAGTGTGGGAGTGTGTTGCGGGTTGCAACGGTTCACGGCCGCTAAGGGGTAAGATGTGCGTGGCAAAAGGTGATAGGTAGGGTGACATTTTAGACGCTCGTCTTCAAGTACTGCTTTTCCCCAGAGCGATGATTGGACTGGCCCTCTCCACTCACCACTTCGTCTCCTATCTACTCTAAGATTCCAGAAACGGAGTAGACCTATGGTCCGACATTTCTCCATGGTACTGAGAATACTTCTTTCATTTCTTTCCGGTGTGCGTCGTCCTTACTGGCATGATGTGCTTTGGTTTATCGATTTATGTCACTGGCGTTTCGTAACATTCACCGTAAATAGGTACTCTGCCTTCATAACCGACTCTTCTTCGAAGCCAAGCAATGACAAACCTTGAGCTTGTCAGAGAAATCTTCTAATGTTTTTCCTTCTCTTGGAGCCTGACAGGTCCTCAACTCTCGCTCCCTCTGATCTGTCGTCAGCAGGTGCAAACAAACTTCGTTCTGATCAGCCCGACCTTCTGCCCTGCGACCAACACGGTAACCAGCCAGGCTCCATCTTGTACACTCCGACTTTCTGCCCAACGGCCAACTAGATTACGAGCGACCAACTCGGTAACGAACCAGGCTCCGTCTTGTACGTACCCTTAGTGTAGTCAGCCGGTGTAGGTTTGGGAATGCGCCTAGCTTGAGGGTTAGCGCAATAGATCGTAACAAGTCGCAGTGCTAGGCCATAGTCACTCCTGTCGTAAATCCTATTCTATTCTAACTTTCAGCAGCGATCTTGGCTGGGCGAACACATCACCCATACCGCGGACAAAACATGGAGAGCGCTACATTTTGTGATAAGGGCACTAAGAAGAGGCTCCGATAAATCCAAAGGGGTCGCATGTAAGTCCGTAGTTCGTCCGTATGGTGCCGCGTGTTGGAATCCTTACAGATTAGAACATATTAAGACATTACATAAGATTTAAAAAATTGGTTCTTATGCTTTGTAACAATAATTCAACTTCAAAATGGGACACGTTCACGGACAAAAGAACACAAGTTTGATATGCGTAATGTTCAAAACGAACAGAGGTGAGCCTGCCTGGAAATAAATAAAGAATAGGTTGCAGCCACCAAATTACTCTTCAAGTTTTTTTTTTTGTTGGTTATTTAACGAAGCTGTATCAACTACTAGATTATTTAGTGTCCATGGGATTGGTGGTGGCGAAATGGTATTTGGCGAGATGAGATGAGGCGAGGCCGAGGATTTGCCATAGATTACCTGACATTGTTCTTACGGCTAGGAAAACTCTCGGAAAAACCCAACCAAGTAATCAGACCAAGCGGGAATCGAACCCGCGCCCGAGCGCAACCCGGATCGGCAGGCAAGCGCTTTAGCCGACTGAGCTACGCCGGTGGCTTTCAAATAATGATCATTCACATAATTTGAGGGAGAGAAAACACATAATGGACATTATAAAGTTCTTTTAACTCCACAATTAGGAACTGGAATGCTTTATCTGCAGAATTACTTAAAAAAAAGTTTGGCTTCACTAATACATGGCAGTATTTTCTCGCTATTTGTTAGACTTATAGTGAAAGCTGTTAATGAGTTATAGTGAGTGAGCAGAGCGTAATAGTGAAAGTGCAGTAAGTTATAGTCTGTGTGCAGTGTGTTGTAGTGAAAATGCAGTGAGTTGTATTGCCAGTTCAGTTAGTTCTTTTATTCATAGTGTTCTGCCCAAGGGTCACTGCAAACCCAGCTTTCTCCAGTATTTCCTATTTTCAATTAGTTATAATGTCCGAATAGTGAGTTAGATTTACAGTGAAATTGAGTGCGTGGCAGTGTGTGTATTGTTTTGTAATAAAAGTGCAGTGAGGCAAAGGGCCAGTTCACTAAGTTTCCATGCATCCATCCATCTAACCTGGTAGAGATAAGGCCATTAGGCCTTCTCTTCCCCTCTACCAGTGATTAGGGAATGAACGGAGGTGTTGAAAATATTAATAATGACTGATAGTAGATCTATATGGCCTATAACATAATATCCCTTTATAGGCGTTCAATTGTTTATCGTCGTTAAGTTTATGAAACCTCCTATGTGACAGTACAGAAAATAATTTTCCAGAAGGAAGAACAAATTAATTAAATGTCAATAGACCTGCACTGATCCTCGATGGTTCCATTTATGTTCATCGTATTCACCAAAGATTTCTACCGAATTACTTCATATTCTTAGTAGGCTCATTGATTTCTAATTAACTTAAGTTTTCTTCCGCCTGAAAAATTAAGTTATGTAATGTCACTTAGGAGGTTTCATAAAATCAACGACGATATTCTCTTGTTCATTCTCCTATTTACCGTCTTCGATTTGCTTTCTTTATATCTCTGTTCTGTATTTCTTTAACTTATCTGTCTGAGTGTGTATACAGGGTGATACACGAGGATTTACCGTCACTTACGGAGCTTTTTTCCCTCAAGACATTTCGAGCAAAAAATGTCATACAAACATTTGTCCTAATCTCAATATTTTCAGAGTTACATTATTTTTATTCTTGAGTTTTAAGGGTAAAAGAATATTAGAGATAAAGAATGAACTATTCAGGAGTATAATTTCTTTAATTAGCTAATATTATGAAGCTAAAAATTTGTTGTAAATTACTTAGTTCCTTCGACAGAATTTCTTTTTCGATTTTGAATTACAAAATTACATTTTCTTACGCATTTGTTACAAATCACGCCACTCTTCTAAATTCTTCAAGACTCTACATTAGGATGCATAATTAAACTGTAAAGAACCATGTCCCTAAAATCATATGATTTTTAACCATTTTTGTGGTAAGTGCGTAAGAAAGATGTCATTCTTAGTTAAAAATTGAAAAACAAAATTTGTACAAAGCAAATAACACATTTTTAACTTCAGAGCACTAGCCAATTAAAGAAATGACACTTCTGAATAGATCATTCTCTATTTTTAATATTCTTTTACTCTTAAAACTAAAGAAAAAAAGTATTTTACAAACTACTTCAAATTAGTGTAATTCTGAAAATATTGAGATTAGGACAAATGTTTAGCCTATATGACTTTTTTTGCTCAGAATATCTTCAAAAATAAGCTCCGTAAATGACGGTAAATCCTCGTGAATCACCCTGTATAGTTATTTTTCCTGTTATTACCACTGGGTAGTCAATAATAATAAATATTAATTTATTCATGTTCACGATCTATACAAGCGCTCTGTAGTATTAAAAGGAACAAGAATCAATTTCATTGTGTAACACAACAATAGCGCAGTATCTAGAGGTAAAACTTGAAATACTTTGTTTCGCAATAGTGAAGAATTTTTTTAGAAGGAGGGTATTATTATTTCATACATTGTACCAGGTGTCGTACGAATTATTGCATTTTACAGATGTGACATTGCACTGAAGTAATATTTCTTTGGTAAAAGCTATTTCTTAGGTAAAACCTATCTTCTCCTCCAAGACAAGAAATGAGGAATTGTTATTATGATAATGTGTTTCTAGCTTTACCGTTATCACACACTTGTCGTCCTTTCTCGCATGGCTGTCCCGACCTGGAGCATCTAGTATGCAGTGATAAAACTTACTGTTAGCTCCGAGTTCCTAATGTTAGATTTATTAGATAGAGGTTACATAGGGGATTTCGTAAAATCAATGACGATATTCTCTTGTTCGTTCTCCTATTTGATGTCTTCGACTTGTTTTGTTTATAGACACGTGTGTATGAGATATTTCCATAGAAAAGAGAAAATTATTCCTTTAAATTAACTGAAAACATAACGCTCGAGGCGTAGTGCCTAGATCAGATACGAAAGTGAAATGCATGCGATCTATACACATGAACAGTGCAGCACTTAGTGAAATTGTGAACGATTCAGACTGCTATAACAGAGACAATTTAGTCACACAGAAGTGCACCACCATTTACTGCAGAGTGTAGGATTACGTAGCAAATTGCTTCGACATGTATTAGCTATACAAAATTGAACTGCTGAGTGATATTGAATGTCTGCGGAAAATAAACAAAAGTATGTATAAGATATTACTGTGTACTACATAGTATCTCAATAAAGTGTCAAAATATATCTGACATAATTAGGAACATTAAATCCAGACGTTTGAGATGGGCAGGGAATGTAGCACGTATGGGGGAATCCAGAAATCCATACAGAGTGTTAGTTGGGAGGCTGGAGTGAAAAAGACCTTTGGGGAGGCCGAGATGTAGATAGGAGGATAATATTAAAATGGATTTGAGGGAGCTGGGATATGATAATAGAGACGGATTAATCTTGCACGGGATAGGGACCGATGGCGGGCGATGAACCTCCGGGTTCCTTAAAAACCATAAGTAAGTAGGTAAATCGACTATTTTAACGACGGTCTATCAATTGCCATTTTCTATTGTCGACGAACTGGTATCCGCCTTACAGTTGTGGAAAACCTCAGAAAGAACCCAACGAGATAATCAGTCGAAGTGGGATTCGAACCCACGCCGAGCGCAGTCTGCAGCCTGGTCGCTACCCCTAGACTACGCTGGTGACTCATTGCTTTAGACATGCGAACTCTGGTTGCCGGTGCAAAATGAGTCAAAATAGAAGCAGCTGAAATGAAATTCTTACGTAAAGTATAAGTTTGTATAAAACTAAGCCATGAAGTATGAAGGGAAGACAAGAAAACTTGCTCGCGGCTTTGAAGCTTAATCTTTCATCTCTCAAACTGGCGTACATGAAAAAAGCTTTGTTTGTAGGAATACATTACGACTTATGTGAGATTTCGGTTTACATTTCTCTTAACTTTTCTAGACTTGGAAAAGGGTCTTTTCAACAGATTCTCAGACGTTTGTAACACGTATCGACCGTGTCTGCATGCAAGATTCATAAAGTCGTTTGAGACTTCTGAAAGACATACTTGACTCCAGGAGAAATCGATTGCTTGAGCCCAACTTTCATATTACGAGGAACCAGCCATAGAGCTACCGGGTGTACCAAAATTCGGTGTACAAGTTTTCAAGTTACAGCAGTGCGTATAGTCTTAGAAGAAAGTTTTATTGCACAGATACTTTATAAGTCCCAGAAAGGAGGCAGTGCGCATGATCAGACATACAACGAAACAAAACTAATTTTATTGCCTAAGCTAGTCGTTCTCTTGTGAATCAGGTCGCTCGTCCTCTGATCATGCTCTTCGCCATGCACTCACTACTAAATTTTCAACACACCACTTCCTAAGGCTTCACTTAAACACACAACATGTCACGTACTTCCCAAGAAAGAGTTTGTATCACTTCACATTACGAAACCAGCAGTCCATACAACAGACTTGCATTCATTTGTGGTGTTTTTCTGTTTCATACAGTTTAAACTTATGTCATATGTTAAATGAACAATCTTACACCACTCGTTTTTTAAATTCAGTGCCATATACTATATGATCAACTCAATTTTAACTTCATTTATTTTAATCATAAGGCAATTGCTTAGTCTATAACTATGGTATTTTACTCATAACAATTGTAAAGTGTTATAGTGTTATCAATGGTTCTTACGATCTGATGATAGCATATCATGCCGAAAACGTTCATCTGTTATTGCTTTCTATATGTTGTGATGTATGTGAATAAATTAATAAACCACATGTTAACTTGATAAGCCAAACAAGACGACAAACATGATTTTAACATATTTAACCTTTCTGTACAATGATTTAGAATGTTGCACAACTATAATTTTTTTATTTGTGCATTTTTGTGACAATTATTTTTTAGTTTAATCCTGGTATATAACAATATGTTTTTTTACTTTCACAAATCTGGTTCCAAATTCACTTTTAAATAGTGAAAAAAGAGTTCAGATTTGTATTTCATCGCACAAAAATACTTTACAAAAACAAATAAAATAAAGGCTACTAATTTCCTTATATCCTGTATATTATCGAAGAGAGTAGCTTACATAGGCGGAGTTATGGGGGGGGGGGACATGGGGGACACTGCCCCCCCCCAAACTTGTCTGACCTTTTTTTTTCTATTAACATTAGAAAATATTGAATTCAAAAGATTTTCCTTGCTTTTGTTTATGATTAAGTTTCTGTGCTCAAATTGACGAATAAATGTCTTCAGATCATGCGTCTGGACTATAATATTTATTTTAAATTTCTAAATGTATAAAAATTTGTATACCTCATTTGAGGAATGGAAGCACTGTAATGTTTCTTTTGTAACAGCCTGTACTCATGTGTTAGAAGTTTGCAGATGTTCAGGCCGCCACTGGGAGAAATATGAATAACATACTGCAGAATAATGCAGAAGAAAGAAAAGTGATCCTGGTACAATGTGTAAATTTAAAGACGTGAGATTAAGTAAAATAATTAGAATTTAGTTTTCATATATCTTCAGGAAGGTGAGCTTCAGAAAAAAAGTTTCTGTTAGCACTGTTACATAGTGTATTGCTGTATACATGTGTTTGTGTATGAGAGAGGAAAATAGGGAGATTTTTTAAGTTATGTCTTATTATAATATGTAGTAGACCTGCAGTTCAAGCCCTATACAACTCCGTCCGAAACATCGTGGATATGGATGTAACACTGTAAGTAAATATGCCCCCCGAAAATACCTTTATTAAATGATCGTATTCCGATATACTGTACCACGGTCAAGTTATAAGGGGGGAAGAAGGTAAATAATGTCTCCCATCATCTTGTTATATCGGGATTCTATGGTTTTGCTTTGCCCCTCCAAGGCAACTGTTCTCTCTCAGCCTATGAGTGGCTATGATTCATGTAACACGAAATACTCCGACTGAATATTTTACTCACTTCCTGCAGACACAGCTGTATGACTACCGCCTGCTACAGTCCGTTATTATAGCAATAAAACAGCGGAATTATGCATGCATTGCAGAATTGAGCAGTCTTGCAATTATTGTTTGTTTTCTTAAACTTACTACAGCACTTACCGGCACAAATGATTCATTCAATTGTTTATTTCTTGACCACTCTGCATAACTACACAAACATGCAATTTAAAACACGGACTTAAGTTAATCCTGCTATCAGTAAAACCCATCATTACAGAGAAATATGACGATCAAACCTGCTATACATTTTGACATAGACAATGGTCGCGTGTTTGAATCTCGCCCCTGTGTGGACGTTTATCCGTTGCCAATGTAATGCTCTATGGCAGTGATATCAAAGCAAGCGCATTTTTATGACCTTGATTTCGTGCGCGGGCATCAAGCGCTACGTATGGAAGGAGGAATAAGCAGCCTGTTGGATTAAGAAAACAGTGGTGCACAAACTTCAAACGGAACGTGACATTTTATGACGTTACTTTTATATGGCTTCCTTCTATTTGATATTATCTATATTGTCTGTAAAACAAAAGTATTTACACCAATTTCTTAATATTGCAGTTGTGTTTTAAACGTTAATAACATAATAAAGAGTTAAGAAAGAATATTCACATAAATTCCATAGTACCTACAACTATACTGTGCTAAGTGAACGAAACACATCATTCATAACGAAAGCGATATCCTCAAAAAAGAGATTGAGTATGACATGATAAGTTGGAATTGATCTAGGTGGTATCTTTAGCCTGATAAAAGTAATCAATGAACTAATCAAAACAATATTATACTACAAAGCAAAGTTACTTAAGTACTGTATATGTTTTAAGTGTAACTAATATTCCATAACAAAACTCTTATCGCATTATGCTTTTAAGGTGATATTGGTGCGCAACTTCCTATCTTCAAATATTAAATTATTTTCTCGAAACCTGCTGAAGCTATAGAGCTGACATTTTTACAACACATGGGCACATATCTTTTGCTTATGATGTAACAGTAGTTGCTTTGTTAATTCATTTCCTTACAAACATTAATTTTCCATGCGAATATTTTCAAAATTTGTAATACACTACCTTCAGTAATACGTATTTACGCTATATTAGATTTACGAAAACATTGTTTCAGTACCTATAAGGCTACTAAATAAATAGGCCTATATCTGAAAATGTCACTTTTCTATAAAAAAAAAAGTTGAAACAATATTCCCTCTGAATAAAAAAAAATCAAACTTGTGAAAAATGAGCATTAAAATTATAGTTCACTTATAGTTCTCAGACAAATCTAAAAATTAACATGGATACAGTTTTAATAAGTTCTCTTCCTTTTATCCATTGAATCAGTGCTGGCCATCCCTGTACATAGCTCGACCAAGCTGCATATACTACCTCACTCGTCTGTCTCTTTCCTTTCCGCTGTAAAGCGCTCAGGCTCTACTGAGCTCTAGAGGGCGAGCTTGCGCCTATGGGCATCAATTGACATGACTGCTCTATGGTCTCAGGTGGCAGGCCGGTATTACCCTGACACTACACCACTTGTATGTGTAGACCTAATGCTTAAGTCTGAAATTATCTGATAAAGGCAAAAATATCAAACTATGACAAGTGCACAGTCATAAAGAGACATTTCGTTCAATTTCAATTTCGTAGCTTCACACTTCCTTCAACTTTATTCACCGTCTTCGTCTATTCTTTTTTTATTGGTTATTTAACGACGTTGTATCAACTACTGGTTTACTTAGCGTCAATAGAATTGCTGATAGCGAGATGGTATTTGGCGAAATGAGGCTGAGGATTCGCCATAGATTACCTTTGGCCTTACTGTTGGGGAAAACCTCGGAAAAACCCAATCAGGTAATCATCCCAAGCGGGAATCGAACCCACGCCTGAGCAGCTGCAGGTCAGAAGGTTAGCACCTCTGCCGACTGATCTACGCCGGTTGCTTCCTTTTCCTATGTTTAGTTTTTATTCCTTCATCATTGTACTGTTTTTTATTTGTATTTTTGCTTTTCCCATGTATCTTCTTTCCTATTACCTCCCTTTCTTTTTCTGCCTGTCTCCCCCCCCCCCAGAACTTATTAACCTATATTTTCTTCCATGTTCTTCTCCCTTCTTTTTATAACCAAGAAGAATTGAGTCCTCAAGACCCGTTCTGAAACTCGAGAAAATTTATGGGAATATATTTTCATCACTGATGAACTGTGAAGTTATTTGAATAAATAATAACTACTTCACTGTTTTATCTTTATAAATTTTGGTGTTATCTTATCTGATTGACTAGTTTCGATGTTGTTTGGATCGTCCTCTAAATCCTAATGAGTTCTAGCGCAACTTGTTGTGGTGGTGTGTGTTCATGCTTGTATGGAAAAGGAAATTCAATTGAGTGTTCAGGATGTGTTGTACATGTGTTTTAGTGTGTTTGTGAATTTCATATTTTTGTAGAGTGTGAAGTTTCTACGTTTTTTATTTTCATCCTTTTCATGAGAAGAATGTTCCCTTTAAGCTTCAACATACATTTTTATTACACCCTGTACAATCCGTGCGTCCTTCGGAAAACTTTTGTCATTCGACATACGCGGCTCTTCCATAGGTCTATATATTGTAATATATGTTGCAATATATTGTTGGCTCTTAAGTGTTCTTATATTTTATTCGGGATTTGATCTCTTGTACTAAAACCTGCCCGTGATCTGGCAGATTCCTGCACTGTGCAAGATATTTCATGCAAGAGAAATCGGTTCTCAGGCGTAGCGGTACCGTCACACGTGAGGATGGGTTAAGGATGAAGGAGTTATTTCGATGGTGCAAACAAAATGAAGTAAATCAGGCATATAAATTAGTAGATTTAGTAATTAGACAATGAAATTAATTATACTATAGACTTTTCTCTTTAATTTTACATATCGGTATCTCAACTGAACGTGAAGGAATGTTAACACACTTCAAAAAGAACACAAAGTAAGGAAATGCTTCATTGGAAAATAAATTAAAATAAAGAGAAACTTTTTTGTAGGTGGTGAAGAATGGGTAGAACGGAGAAAAATTCTCTCCGGCACCAGGACTCGAACCCGGGTTTTCAGCTCTACATGCTGACGCTTTATCCATTAAGCCACACCAGATTCCAGTTCCGATGACCGATTCAATCCTTCTCAGTTTAAGTTCTACCTTCTCTGTTTCCCTTAAGTGCCCTATTCTCATGTACTGTGTCACAGAATATGTGACAGTGGCACAATGTCCAACGCACTATGTATAGATGTGCACTCATTACGAGTGACTAAGTGGCCGGGATCCGACGGAATAAGCGTCGTCTTGAATCACAAATTGATTACTTACGCGTATCATATTACTATGATGTACCGAAGTACATATGATATTTCAGTGCAGGAATTCTGCGTTACCATATGGTGAAGAATAGGTAGAACGAAGAAAAATTCTCACCGGCACCGGGACTCGAACCCGGGTTTTCAGCTCTACGCTTTATCCACTAAGCCACACCGGATTTCAATTCCGATGCCGGAATGAATCATCCTCAGTTTAAGTTCTACCTTCTCTGTTTCCCTTAAGTCGCCTACCTTCATGTACTGTGTCACAGAATATGTGACAGTGGCACAATGTCCAACACACTATGTACAGAGGTGCACTCATTACGAGTGAATAAGTGACTGTGATCCGACGGGATAAGCGCCGTCTTGAATCACAAAGTGATTACTTACGCGTATCATATTACTATGATGTACTGAAGTACTTATGATATTTCAGTGCAGGAATTCTGCATTACCATATAGTACAGATAGGCCTACATATTTTCTATTAACCAGTCTGTCACTATTTGGAGAGATTTTATTACAAGCAATTCGTATTATACTAATTTTAGGAGCCAGTCTTCATGTCTATTTCTCAACTTGGATTTCACTGTTTTCATAATGTAAGACAGCTGTTCAGACATAGGGCTATATGTGGAACAAAACAAACACAGTCTCGGGGGGGAATCCTTCGTAAAACTGCATTAGACTCGACTATTATGATATGATTTATGATAGCGCTATAAATGCAGTTCTCTGAAATTGCTAAAAACTTTTTCACAAGCTAAACACTATGCACCATTTTCTACCACCGAAAATAAAGAAACACTTTCCGACAGAGTCGTTTAACAAAATCCATCCTAGCCACACTCTAACTAATTCATAAAAGCTCTGTTAATATACAACACTGGTTGAGTAAGTATTTTAGTTCACTTTTCAAGCGCTCCAATCGATGTATATCGATACAGATTTTAGCGAGACGAAGTCAAGAGCGTCGAGCTGTTAGGCAAGTTTCAGAACAATGTACAAACAGATAGTCCTGATAGCTTAGCGACGTGAAAGAGGGGAAGTAATAGGAGTAGTGGGGAGAGCTCCGGAGTAGAGATAAGGGCGAGAGGTCGGTAAAGGAATGCAGTACAGCTTAATAGTGTACTAGAAGCATAAAGCTCTACCGCACGCATGACATCCTATCGCTCCGAAGGCAAGCGAGTGACTAACCCAAACACCCCTTGGCGTAACTAAATGGACTCGCCTCACTCAGGCGCATATCTCCGGCGACTGTCAGGACTAAATAATCGTACTGTACCCAACTACACAAAATCACTCGATGAAAATGCACACGAACGCCCATCTCTTAAGGAATCTCAATTGCTGCAGGTTTCTGATTCGAGCTTCAATGTTGGTTTTACTGTATTTTATGTGGTTTCATCTGGACTTTTCTTTTCATACTTATTTCAAAGTGTCTTCTGATTATTCCATTTATTTTATTGTCGAGATACCCATTATCATTATGTGCCATTATATTTTGAAGAGACCACCGGCGTAACTCAGTTGGTTAAGGCGCTTGCCTGCAGGTCTGAAGTTGCGTTCGGGCGCGGGTTCGGTCCCCGCTTGGGCTGATTACCTGGTTGGGTTTTTCCCGAGGTTTTCCCCAACCGTAATGTGAATGCAAGGTAATCTATGGCGAATCCTCAGCCTCATCTCGCCAAATATTATCTCGCTATCACCAATCTCATCGATGCTAAATAACCTAGTAGTTGATACAGCGTCGTTCAATTACCAACTAAAATATGAAAAAAAAAATATATATATACATATATATATATTTTTTTTTTTTTTTTTTTTGAAGATAACTGAACGTCTTTATCTGGTAGATGATTTGCCCACCGATCGATATTTTCATCCGTCACAATTATTTCTTTCCTGGCATGGCCATTGATTTAGTTTTTTTTTTTCCGACGTAAAAAGTTTATGTTAAAGATATAACAAAGACAAATTGTAACGTTTTCACATGAAAAATTGACTCTGACGTTACTCATAGCACCACGTGGTACTGCAAGTGGAAATGCAAGTGGTTTTCCACAGTGTCCTTCTCGCTCCATTCTCTATTTAATGTGTCTAGAGGTTTTCCATACAACAGTCATACAAAATATTGGGTATAAGCGCAGGCCTATACGTTATCTATATTATGTGAATATAAAATTAAACACACTACGGTGTTAAAGTGTAAATACTACATTTTTTTAGATAGCCATTCCTAAAAATAACGTTTTTACGACATAAAAATTATTAACTATTATATAGTAACTTGTAAAGAAATACTTTTAACACTAGTGGGAAAAGTATATCCGATATTTTCAACTGTTTGCGCTATCTATCATACGGCAGCAATCGCAACTGATCAATAAAGCAGTTCAAACAATAACAGCCCTATTTTTAAAAAATGACTGTTTTTTGTTAAGAAACTTATACAAATTAAATAAAAATGCTTCAACAACTATTTCACTGATAACATTATGAAACAAATAAAAATTAAATGTAATTACAAAAAAATACGGGAAGCCAGGTTTTAACCGGGGACCTCTTGATCTGCAGTCGAATTTTCTAACACTGAGATAGTCCACCGCTGTGGAGTAACGGTTAGCATGCCTAACCGTGAAACTATCGGACCCGGGTTAAAATCCTGGTTGGGACAAGCTACCTGGTTGAGATTTTTTCCGGGGTTTTCCCTCAACCCATTAAGACTAAATGCTGGGTAACATTCGGCGCTGGACCTGGACTCATTTCGCAGGCATTATCAATTTCATTTCACTCAGACGCTATATAACCACAGCAGTTGATAAAACGTCGTAAAATAACCCACTAAAATAACACTGAGCTAAACCACCGCCCGCTTTTAATGTGAAAAGTTTCACTATTAAAGTGGAAGGAATACAGCAGTGAGTAAGTCGAGAGAATTCTCTATATACCAGCATGGACGAACGACTGTCTAAATATAGTGTACGACGAACATGTTAAAAATAATTTTATTTTGTTCGTAGGTTGTTTCACTCTGCCTGCGGCCCCATTTCGCGAACATTCTTAATCACTAGAACCCGGATGTTTAGGCATTTATAACAGTTAAAATAGGCAGGCAAAAAAGACAATAAAAACGTAAAAAAGCACAATAATCTTTGAAAAAGGTATTATAAATTTTAAAAATGCATAATATATTTTAGCAATAAATTTAAATTATATCAACATAACTCACATATTTACTTCGTAGGTGACACATTGACTTATAAAATACTTTTTCTCGTGATTAACTGTCTTTTCACATAACAAAACTTTTCCATCGGTTGAAAACACATGGGCACCAAATTCATTAATGAAGGCCAAGCATGAGGTTCACTTTTCAATGGTTTACTGAATTTAGGCATTCTAACTGACCGATCTTATACCTTCTGTCACCCGACAATAACTATAACTGTTCCTCACTCAAATTTCTTTCTCCTACAATAATAAACACGTGTAGCACAAAATTGTAACAGTAAGATTTGAAAATATGAAAGCAAAGAATTGAAAATGCTACGTGACAACTTCTATGAGAACGATCTTAATAGGCCTATTTAAAATGTATTATAAAGCTGATTGTTGGTATCGTGAAGACATGAGAATACTATATTTGTAACTGTTGTTTGTCAATCATTATTCATATTACACCAATTGTATTAAAGCACGATTATTAGCAGATTAAGCACCGAAATAAATTACTTTTACTTACTATTGTTAGTAAAGTTAGTCATTGTTTCAAATATTTAAATTTCATATACATTACATTACAATTAATTACAAAATTGTAAATAAACATTGCTTTAAAATGACAAAAAGGCATTTACTAGTAAGAAACACCTTAAAAAGGCAAAATAGGCAAAATAAAAATTGGCCCTATCACTTTGATTTACTCCAAATCACATTTATTTATATCTATGCAAATAATGATTTACTTCCACCCAGTAAAAAGGAATTTTACCAAACATCCGGGCTCTATTAATCACACAAAACAAAATGACATTTACGATACAACTGTTGAAAATAATTCATCTCTTTAATTCGAGTAAAGACATTTCACGCAACCATTGTGATTTTCCAAAATCTCTCAATTCTTACCAACATTTTCATGCCGTATCCAGAACTCATTAAGGTCATGGGACCCTCGTTGTACTTATACCATCTAAAATTGCTTGGCCTCAGCACTTAATGCTGTTAAAATTCTATTCTACTGATTAAGAGAAATCTTGTTTGTATTCTTATTCTTTTCTTATTGCTGTAGTTTCTTTCACAATAAAATTAATTTCTCTCCTTTCCTCCTCTCCTTCTTTGTTTCCTCATTTCTGTTCCTTACTTTATTTTTTCTTCCCTTTAGCTTCATCTCTTCTCTTTCCTTTTAGACTTCCACCATCTCCTCCCAACTTTTTCATTCTCTCTTCTACCTCTTCTTACTTTCCTCCCCCTTTTCTTTTTTTCCTCTTTATTTTCTTTCTTCTAATCTCTCTTCCTTCCTCTCACCTTTTCCTTCTTTAGTCTTCATTTTCTTTATTCGTTCTTGCAGTCCTTTTTCTTTCTTTCGTTTCTCCTCTTCATTATCTTTTGTTACTCTTTACCAAACTGAGTTTCCATTGCGATTCCGGGTTCCTTCCTTGCACAGCAACTCTCTTGGAAGCCCACAGAAGGAACGAGGAACAACTTCTGGTAGATCTTCTTGCCACAGTTTAGTATATACAGTCACGAAGCTTGAGTTGTGAGGGTGCTAGAAACAATAGACTGTGCCGGTACTATTTCGCATTGTCTGTAACGATGCGATATTAGCGATCCTGGTGGTTAGCAACTATCTATGGATGCATATTTACTACGTATTGAGCTTCGTGACTGCAAATACTAGACTGTGTTCTTGCTATACCGATCCAGGTGCAGGCTATCTCCGAGCACTTCAGTTTCCCTGCCACTAATTCCACCGTTGCTTGCTTGTTTTGTTCCAGACGAGCAGGCGACAACCGCGACACGGAAGAGCGTCGTGACGCAGTGGATGCGCACCAGACGGTGCTTGGTGATTGGAGTAACTGCAGGCGCATGCGCAATTGTGCTCTTGGTCACGTTACTGCTCACACTGCCTTCCCGAGCAATCGACAGCACCACCGCAGGTACGAATGACCACGAGGACGGACTCGTCTCCGCGCAGTTCAAGTTTAACGGTAAATATCCAAAGCACCATTTGCAGGAGCCTGCTCCTTAAAACCATTACTTTGACTAGTGACAAGTCGTACCAACTTGTCATATTTTTTATGTTTCCTAAATACAGAGACAAGTGACAAGTTTAGTAAGAACCAAATTAGTGAATTTTACTAGTCTAACCAATGTTCTGCCTCTTGAAGAAATTTACTCGTCACATTTGGTTATAACTTTAGGTTATTTTGACAAGTCTAGGACGTAGATCATATTTGGAGTCATTCTACAAGTCTGTAGGTTACTTTTGGAACGGTGAACTTGGAGCCTGACTTCAATATTGAGTCGATAAACGAAAATGAAAACATTAAATATTTAGGAATTACTTACAGTACAATGATGAAATAATTTTGGATACAAATTCCATCATGAAAATTTTTCAAGAACGATTACAGAGATTAGTTTCTTCCCCTTTACTTCGAGCAGATCAAAAATTAAACTTAATTATTCAATATGGCCCTCGCTTATTTATTTAATCTATGCCCTTCGATAATATGCCTAAAGTATTTTTAAAGGATACTGATATGCTCCTGAAATCTTCTTTGAAACAAATTTTAGATCTGCCGCATGACACACAGATCACATGATATATAGTTCCCCTAAAGTTAAAGGGTTGGGATTATTTAGAGCTACGTGGGAAGCATACATTCAACGGTATAATAACTGCCTTACATTGCAAACCGTTAATAACAGTCATGTTAATGCATCAAGAACTCTAGAAGCCGAGGCTAATAACTGCCTTAACAAATTGGGCATAAAAAGAGAACAATTGCTTGCAGAGACTAAAAAAATAACTAGTACAACGCTGAAAAATATATTAAGAGATGAGGAATACAAAAAATGGTGTACACTCAAGCAGAAAGGCAGAGGTGTGACATTATTTCAGGAATACACGCCAGCTAACCGTTGGATAAAACAAGGGATGGTCTCTCTGCATCAAAAGTGGAGGAGGCAATTAAAATGATAGGACAAGAGTGTCAAACATGCGTGCCATGCCAGTTCGGTCTCAGGATGGCTCCCAGTGCAGACATTGCACTGAGATAGAAACCTTACCCCACATCCTGGGATTCTGCCAACATGGAATTCTCATCCGGAATACTAGACACCATGCAATACGAGAACTTATTGCTAAAAGTCTTCCTTCCTTCTACGAGGTTCACCAAGAAGTCCACTGCCTTGCAAAAGATGGAAGTTCTCGGCCAGTTGACATCATTGCCATTGACAGAGGAAATGACACAGCAATTATCATCGATCCCATCGTGCGCTTTGAAACTGCACCATAGCAGTACATGAAGAAAAGAAGACCATCTATAAACCTACAATTGAATACTTTAGGAATTATTATCATATACAAGGGCAGGTTGAAGTATTGGGATTATTGTTCGGAGCAAGGGGAACAATTCCAAAATTCTCAGTTGAATGTTTTAAGTCTTTTGGAATTACTTTAACAATGTTGAAAATTATTGCTGTAGACGTAATGAAATATTCTGTTCAGATTTTACGTAATCACATGTACACCTAAATTTCTTTATATTCTATCGGATTCCTAATAATTTATTGAATAAATGTACTTTCCCAAGGGTAGTTTCCATTTGAAAATAATAATCATAAATAGCCTACTGATAACACTAATGTTTATTTTTATTTGTTTAGTATGGTTGTTCTTTTGGCAACCCTTACTGAAGGGCAGCTACCCTTGAGGGATTTATATATAGCTAAGAAATTTAGTCAAATGATTCAGAAAATGAAATTGTAAGAGGCCTACATTAATACAAAACCCTAAAAGGAAAGGATTAGCCTATACACAGAACAATTTATTGTTTATTGTTGCGTGTAAAATACACATAAAGAGCTTTTAACTTTCAATGGAGGTAAATAAAATTTAGAAACACTGGTCGAATTAATGTATTTTTAACCAACAGAGCAATCACCTTCCAGTTGTATTTAGTTCTTTCATATTTGTTATTTTTGGTGAAAATATACCAAAAGTAATTTTTAATTTTATGAAGCAATGATTTATTGGTAATTTTACGACACTTTATCAACTGCTAAAGTTATGTAGCGTCTGAATAAGGTGAAGGTGATAATGACAGCGAAATGAGTTCGGGGTCCAGCGCCAAAAGTTACCCAGCATTTGCCCTTATGGGTTGAGGGAAAGCCCCGGAAAAAGTCAGGTAACCTATCCCAACCAAGATTTGGGCCCGGGCCCGCTCGTTTCACGGCCAGACGTGCTATTCGTTACTCCACAACGGTGGACTGAAGCAATGTTATAATGTGATTTGTCATCTTACTTGTCAAACTTGTCAACAACTAATAGTCAATTTTATAAGCTTGTTAAGAGAAAGAAAATTTACTCACCCTGTCATTTGTCTCTGATTTTCTCGTCAGCCTGCCACTAGTCGAAATGATCGCTTTAAGAAGCATGCCCCAGATTGTGACATTATGACGTCAGGCACATTCACTTTGCAGCCTTTCATTATTATCTATATGAATATGCCTCCAATCTAAAACCATTCTGGTAACATCTTGCAACTATAGATATCTACACGAAATGCTGCGCAAAATCAACATAATCCTAGCCGTTTAAGAAATATAATATAATTGTTTTTCGAAAGACTTACAAAAATGAAACGATTTGGGCCTTACATGCTCCCAAATGGCAGGGAGAAACTTTCTTGTTGACTGTATACAAAAGGATTGATCCAGAAGTAAGAGATCTTACTTAATTTTGTACATTACTGAATTAGATAGGCCTCCGTGCCACTAATAAATAATACTTAAAAATTGAGTGAAGTAAAATTTAACAAGGAATTGAACTCTGTCATTGTTTACGTGGCTTCTTTTAAAAAAATCAGTTTAATAATTCATTATACATTTACTTGAGCACAGATTTCATACAAGTAGTTACACGTCCCTAGACTTATTTTGTTGTGCTGCGTTTTAATATGAGCAGCTGTTTTTTTTTTTTTTGTGCTTTTATGTCAATTCTTCTCATATTTTAACTGTAAAAAAATAGGGCCAATATATCGGTACGAATACAAATATAATTCCTAACAAAATAAGTAAACTTTTAAACTTATTTCCTTAAAATAAATCACATAACCAATAAAAAGGTTCAATAACCTTGTTAAATTTCACTTGACTGAATTTTTAAGCGCTAAAAAATATTAAAATTCTGTATCCGAAGTAAAATCTTAAAATGTACAGCTCAGTTTTCTGCTTAATATTATGTGAAAAAACGGGAATGAATTCAATAAATTTGATTTTATTTAATAATGAGGAAAAAACTCCGCTTCAATAAAATCTGCTGCCTCCACAGGAATTACGATGCATGTGTGGACTAGTGGTGTCGCTATTTCATACTTGAAAATTGTCAGATATGTACTTGTATAAAAACACACAAACATTTAGTACAACTTACATTTTTTTACACTACTGACAGAAAAAAGTCCTGTCTGTCGTGAAACCTTGGTCTCCTCAAATACACTCCTTCATTAACAGAGCCGTTCAGAAGTCAACATGATTAACTCCTTTTCCAAAGATTGAGATATTCAAGGTTAACGTTAAATACACATAGGCTAATTAATTCTGTGATGTAGTCAAGAAGAATACTGCATTCTGTGGGCTTTTTACTGAACTATGGAGTTAATCACATTGACCACTGAAAATATGGTCAATTTAATACATTGCCAACTTAGAAACTCTGAAATAATCAAAAGTGGAGTCAATCATGTTGACTTCTGAACGCCAATATTGAACGATTTTCATTTATTATTATAGGCTAGAGGTTGTTAGCATACCTAACCCATAAGCAGACTGAAAGTGTCAATGTAACAGCACAAAACTCAGAAAAAAGCCATCAACTGTTGAATCTAACGTCATATTTAAATATATCGATATATTATTGGAGAGCCTGTTTCGTTAGGGGAGCGAACATTTCCAATAATGCTGCCTCAATAATGGAACGCTAGCGGCAACAACAATAGTTGGTAATTTATTTTAATTCTGAACATTATAATGAAGAAAAAATTTTAAAGAGTGCTATACGTAACACAATTTTTTTCAAAATAGGTGGTAATAGCCTCCTATTTCTAAAATAGGCTATTGTCTTTAAATAAGCGTTTATAGACAGGTACTATAAAACTTGTACAGACGCTTCTAAAGTGACCTAACATGAATTTGTTATTATGCTCTTTAACTTGTGCAGACAGAAATAAAATATACAAAAAAGGCAATGACCGAGCTCTAGTCATTACTCTTCTGTCGCTAGAGGCATTTTCAATTCCCTTTGTTTCCTGTTTGAAAACTTGATTACATTATAGATAACTCGACGACCTTATTCACTAATGGACTCGTTAATTTTACCACGGCCTCCTGAGACTGTGCTTTACGATCCACATTGGCCTGCTCATTGTAGATTTAGCACCATGCAACACTACTAATTATTCATATTTTGTAGTATTATCACAGTCTAGTATATATAGTCACGAAGCTTGAGTTGTTAAGGTACTAGGAACAGGTCAAGTGAATAAAACCTAGCAAACGCTTTTACTAGTACATTTTAGGCAAAAGCTACTAATATCAGTGAATAACATCTACGATAAACCTTTTGCTAAATAGAAAGATCTAGCGGTACTAGTAAAAGCTAAATTTTCCAGCATATACTAGAACAAGTGTGAATAAAACCAAGCATTGTCTTGATTTTATTAGCAATTGCTTACAAAATTTTAAGTGTGGATCAACCCAGACTTAAAGATTTCAGTCTTTTTCTAAACTCTCATCTGAGATGGCAGGATTTCTGCAGTTGCGGTCTCCCAAGTTCTACAGGGAACGAGTAAGGACCAGTGAAGAAGACTATTGTGATTTCTACGATTTAATGAGGGGAATGTGGAATGGATTGCTAATTATTTTCTCGGTGCGACGAATGAATCCAGAGGTGGTGCCTTGTCTTCCAAGCAAGGATGGAAATCTTTCTTCGCTTTGTAAGTGACCTTGGATTTCAGGCAGGTATTGGAAAGAATATTGGAGTGCATAGGACGACTGTCTGCAAAACGGTGAGTTTTGTACTTGGCAAAATTCTGGATAAGTCTTACATATGGATTAAATTTCCTAGAAGTAATAATGAACTCGATACTGCCAGATTAGAATGGGCAGAAAAGTATCAATTTCCCAGCGCCATAGGAGTCATAGATTGTACTCCTGTCCACATTATGAAGCCATCACATAACGGGGATGAATATATAAACGGAAAGGGCGAGGCTACTATCAATGTGCAAGCTACCTGTAATGCTAAGGAACAATTTACAAGTATAGATGCACAATGGCCGGGATCAGTCCACGATAATACAATTCTGAAACGCTCTTATATCTACCGTGCAATGAACACCCAGGAGGATTATGTACTTCTTGGTGACAGTGGTTACGAAATAACTCCTTGGCTCATGACACCGTATAGACGACCTAACACACCTCAAGAAAGAGCCTACAACAACTTGTTTACAAAAGAGCGGGTAATAATCGAGAGGTGCTTTGGGAAACTAAAAAGAAGATTTCCTATCCTATATCATGTGAGAGTTAAACTGGATAAGGCACCTGCTATAACAATTACTTGTGCCGTACTTCATAACATGGCCAAATACTTGAGAAATCCCAACCAATTTGAAGGAGATGACAAAAATCACCAGATTGATGAATTTGAAGATGATCTTGAATAAGGAAATTTGAGACGTCTGGGGTAAAGGAAGAGAGATGACATAAAGGAAGTTATTTATAATTCAAGACTTCAGTTAGCTATATTTCAATTCAAATTTATCAAAATTACATTGTTTTACAATCATTATTAATTTAAATGCAAGAGTTGTTTTCATTCTGTGACCATTCACAAAATTGTGTAAGTTACGTCATTATTCTTACTGCTACTTAGCCTATCGTTTTTCAATCTACTATTAACATCTCTTTTTCTTTTTTCATTTTTTTCAGCTGTAATTGTTCCATAAAAGAAGTCTTTGTAATTCACTCGTCAAATTATTCGTTTCCTCTGTTTCCGTCAGAAAGAACTTGGACTTTATTTTTAGTGGTGAAAATTCTGAAGTAACTTGGGATGCCTCAGAACAGTTATTACCAACAGTTAGGGCCCTAAAATGAAAAAAAAAATAGTAATGTAAACTTTCATATTTTTAACGTCTCATACTTTTTTTTAATGTACCTAAGTAAATATAATTATTTTGACCCACCTGGAATTTTACTGAAGACAGGATTTTGATGTGAAGTCAGTAAATCTAGAAGCTCTTTTTCGCATGACTTTAGGACAATTTTCTTGTTACCTGTCGCTGTTTTGTCCGTTTTCTTTTTTGCCTCTCCTTTCATATTCTGGACTTTCTTCTTTAATTGCTTCTCTGAAGTAGACTTCCCTAGCTCTTGCTGATATTCATTCACGACCTCTCTCCAAGCTTTTTTTCTTTTATATCTTTGATCATGGGAACCTGTGATTTATTAAAAATCACAGGATGCTTGCTCAAAATAGTACAAGCGTTGCTCGGGAATCGCTTCCACAATCATCAGGATACTCACTTTCGGAAGAAAACATTTCTCAAACTACACACCTGACCTAACACAGAGTCGAACTAAATAAATATAAAAGAAAACATCTGAATTAACCCAACACAGAGTCAAACTAAAGAAAACAGATGTTAATTAAAGTAATTTCAACAATCGATAATGGTATTGTCGTCAGTACATGCCACACTGCAAATACACGTGTCTAGCCAGCAAAAGCTGAAATTTTCCAGCACTTTCAACCTAGTATTAGCAAAAGATTATTCACACAAAGTTAAGCTAATTCTAATGCTAGTGCTGAATGCTAAATAGCAAATGCTTTGGCTAATAATTAATTCTAAAAACGAATGCTTACTTTTTATTCACTTTGCCCTAGACTGTCCCGGTATTATTTTGCATTGCCTGTAATGAGGCCATAGTAGCGATCCTAGTGGTTAGCAACTATCCAGGGATGCATATTTACGACGTATTGAGCTTCGTGACTGTATATACACTAGAATGTGGTATTATATAGCTTGTTTCTCATGGGTTTTATAGCACAACATTTATGTCAAAGTCTAACTCAGTGGCAACTGGTGCTTCAAAATTTTGTTCGTTTACTTTCTTACTACAAAATACTGTATTAGGACTATCATGCTACAGTCGTAAAAATTTGCAAAAAACTCACCTATTTATTTCCACAATGTTTTCCCAGAAGAGTCTCTTCTAAGTGTCATTAGAGCGTATCCGTTCATAAATGAAAGGAATATTCGCACTGAACTTTCAGTTATTTAGGGAACTGACGAGTTCAGAAACATTTCAGGGTGTGTGACTAACGATTATAGTTGGATGAGAAACTTACTACAGCTGATCATACCAATCGTGTACTTAGACCACAATAATTTAACTTGTATTTTAAACCAGTGTGGATTTTAAGTTGTTGTTAAACTCAAGCTTCGTGACTGTATATACTAGACTGTGATACTATGCCACTGAAATGCAGCAGTAGAACGAAATGTGATGTATTCGTTTCACTTCGCTTGAAAGAAATCGGTGGATGGGATTGAAAAGAAAGTTACGGCATATTGCTCCGAAAGCAACAGTTTTCCGTCCCTCGGTATGACCCTAAGGTTGAGATTCAAACTTCCCTTAGAAAAGAAATTGAAATTCGTTATGAATCTGACGCTGATTAGTGAAAATTTGTTTCACATAGGGTTTAAAAAATAATATGAAAAATACATTTTCTTTACAAAATATATTAAAGTCAAATGTTTCTTGAGGCTTGGGGGTAACATTTTCCAGAAATAGGATTAAGTACTCAAGCTCCCATACCACAAACAGCCTGTGTTTGGGGAGTAAAATTTCCCTAGTAGGCCTAAAGGAATAAAATTAACAAAGACTTTAGGCTTAAAAGTTAAGTTCCTGTACATATTTATTAAATATCAGTGACAGTCTGGGATTGTCTACCACTATGGAGTAATGATTACCAATCTGGCCATGAAACGAATGGGCCCGAGTTCAAATCCTGGTTGGGGTTTCTCCAGGGTTTTCTCTCAACCAATTGAAGCAGAACTGCTGGGTAACTTTCGGCGTTGGACCTCGGACTCATTTCGCCATCATTAATTCACATATCATCATCATCATCATCATCATCATCATCATCATCATCATCTTCCAAGCCATAGCTCGGGTTAAGTTCACTGTGCGGCGTGCTGTAGGCCTACTTGCATAAGAGCGCGGCCGTTCGGCTACCCCTTCGGGTCCCTCCTCCGTACAAGAGAGGAAAAAAAAAACAGTCTCAGGTTGGAAGGTGAAATTCTTTCACAAAGAGATTAAAAAAAACACACACGCACGCACACACACACACACACACACACACACACACACACACGGTGATTCACGATGATTTACCGCTACTTACGGAACTTACTTCCGAAGACATTCTGAACAAAAAATGTCATATAAACATGTGTCCTAATCTCAATATCTTCAGAGTTACATTAATTTGAAGTTGTTTGTAAAATACCTTTTTTCTTTAGTTTTAAGGATAAAAGAATATGACAAATAAAGAATGAACTATTCAGAAGTATAATTTATTTAATTGACTAGTGTTCTGAAGCTAAAAATGTGTTGTTAATTGCTTTGTACGGATTTTGTTTTTCAACTTTGAACTAAAACTTACATCATTCTTACGCACTTATCACAAAAATTGTTACAAACCATACGACTTCAGGATCTTGATTCTGTACAGTTTAATTTTGCATCCTAATGTACAGTCTGAAAGAATTTGCATGAGTGGCGTGATCTGTAACAATTTTTGTGATAAATGAAGTTAAAAATCGAAAAAAAAAAAAAAAATCTGTACGGAGTAACTATGGAATTAACAACACATTTTTAGCTTTAGAATAATAGCTTTAGATTAATTTTTGGTCTTAGAGAATGTACCATAATAATCATTCAGAATACTAGCTAATTAAAGAAAAGATATTCCTGAATAGTTCATTCTTTATCTGTAATACTCTTTTACCCTTAAAACTAAATAATAATGGTATTTTAGAAACATCATAAAATTAATGTAACTCTGAAAATATTAAGATTAGGACACATGTTTACATGACATTTCTTGCTCAGAATGTCTTCGGAAATAAGCTCCGCAAGTGGCCGTAAATCCTCGTGAATCACCCTGTATATATGGTTGAAAAGTCAAGTTTCCTTTAAAAGAGGAATGAAACATCAGTGATGGCCTGGGTTGAAAATCAAATTCCCCTTAACACAAGATTTTAAAATCACTAAAACACTGGGGGATTGAATGCACCATTTCCCTTATCCAGGCTATGGATTCCAATTAGTCAAAATGCTGGAAAGAGGAAAAATTAATCTGAAATTAAAACAATCATTTTTGATATTTATTGAAACAGACAATGAAACATGTCAAAAAGTCACAAGTTATTCCCTGATGTAGTTTAACATTTAATCTGCAGCAGTGGAAAAATCCATTAAACTCGATGGAAACACTGCAGCGCGCAGCATCTAAATCCCTAGCAGGGACACTCCAACCGACCTACACAATGCATTCATCCCGACGGCTCTTCCATTCCTCATTATTGGTTAAAAGAGATTTATTGCAGCGATAACATGTGTACATTCTCCCACTGAACTGGACACGTTTTGAAATCGAATGCGATGATCTACCCAATATCCTTTGTCTTTATTTTTTCAGAGCTTGACATTAAACAAGCAGTGAAACGTGTATCAGGAGATTGTTGACGAGATTAAAAATCTGAAAGCAGTGGAAACGTCATCGGAACTAGTTCAGACTGAACGGATTGATAAATAAAATTACAAAAATGTTGTGCAGTATCTGCGGCTTCATACAAACGGTGCCTTTAAAGCACAGACAGCAACCCTCTTGGATATAGCACCTTTGTTAGAAGACCCTGAGAGCTAAATAAATTTGAGATAATGACTGGTTGGTACACACCCTGGTCATCAAAGCATTAATAAAAAATAAGTTATGATAGTGCTAATGCTGATTATGATGAAGTGTTTTGTTTTCATGTCAGTGAGATTTATTTGTTAGGTACAGTATTTGTATTGTCCGGTCTTCAACATGATAGCAATGGACTCATTATGAACCGGTTTATTTTTATGATAATGTAATCGGTAATGATAATGTGATAGGCTTAATTATCTATATTGTTGGACCACGTTGCCTGATGTCTACAGTTATAAAATTAAAGTGTTCTTCGTGTTACTGTTCCGGACATATCTTGTGCGCCTTAAACCGCTCGGCTAACGAACCCAGCACGAATTTACTAGAGATGAACAAAAATTAACTGCCCCTCTCGCTCGCTGTGTTCGCTGCATTTGTCTTTCGAGTCTCGGCTCGTCATTCTCGAAATAGCATTTGGTCGGCGTGAAAAGATTTCGTAACTTTGATAACATACATCATTGAAATAAATAACATAAATGTTTAAATGGAGACAAAAAGACAAAACAGAACTGTATCGTAGTTATCAAAATGTTCTGGTTCTATTATATGATATTACCTATGGTTATATAAATAGAAAAAAAAATCTCAAATAAATTTGCATTTCTAAGAAATATAAAACATGACATTAATATCTTTTTACTTGAAATTGCACATTTTATGTTAAACACATGAAAAAAATTCCTAGCCCCTTTAATAAGGGCCTAGTAATTAAATAAAGACTGGGGAACGGATTATTATACACTGAAAGGTAGAGATGTTTAAAATAGTCTATTTGATTGTTTATACATATATAACAGTTGCCAAAGTAGATAAAAGTTCTGTCGGATATAAACAACTGTGGCGATTCAAGACTACTTCGTGACTTCGGGAGATGATCAATATCCAGTCTCGGAAGACTTGGTAGTCTTTAAGTCAAGGACGCGACGTAATAAAACATTGTCGTGCGGGTTTTCGGCTTTGCGGGCGCTGTTAGTCTCGCTTTCTCGATCGTTGTTCATCTCTAGAATTTACCCGATTAGGCAATAATTATCAACAAGCATAATAAAAGCAATGTGTCAGCATTTTTACCATCCCTAGTCAGTGGGATGCGTACCCCTTGAGAGAACCCCGCGTACCCATGGGTGCGTGTACGCGTACCATATATTGCATACCACCGGTTTAAATAATATAAATTGTAAATATTAGTGTAATTGTTAAAGTGATCTATGTTTTGTTCTGTCCATCTCGAGAAAACAGGATTCGCTTGAGCAGACAGAAGTATTTCGCTTGCTACATGTACGCATTCATCCATTACAGTAATCTCTAGTAATACTTAACCTTGTAGCCTTTCGGGACAATGTACGGTCCCTTAAAAAAAAAAAAAAAAAAAAAAAAAAAAATCCATCATAAGAAAAAAGCAACATAAACAAAGCTGTAAGTATCGTTCCGTGATAGTCTGTTGTGATTGGTAGATTGCTGCAGTGGTACTATCTGAGCAGGTTATTTGAGAAACCCCTCATATCTAAAATTTTAAAATTTTCAGGAGATAAAAAACTAAATATTTCCCATATGAAAATAATTTTATGGAAATATATATTTTTCCCTCGGTTTTACGTTGTAACTACATGTTTCACATTCATAATTGAGGTTTCAACACAAGTCAGTTCCTCAGAAAAATTATTTAAATATTTGAGTCATGAGGGCTTTCTCAAATAAAAGATTAAATGTAGGAAGTTATGTCATTAATAATGAAGCAGAATGCGATAGAAGGTATTGTATTGTTACAAAGTATTAATACAATTGTTATATTTTGAAGTCTACAAAAATTATTCGTATCAATCAATAATACTGTGAAAAAAAAAGGTGGTTGATAAGAATTTTGTATTAAATCATCCTTAGGTAATGTCACATACTACAACACTGTCCAATTATATCAAATCATACAAATGCTACCTACATATAAATATATACCTTTTTAACATTACTTACTTACTTACTTACTTACTTACTTACGGATTTTAAGGAATCCGGAGGTTCATTGCAGCCCTTACACAAGCCCGCCATTGGTCCCTATCCTGAGCAAGAATATTCCAGTCTCTACAATCATATCCCATCTCCCTCAAATCCATTTTAATATTATCCTCCCATCTAAGTCTCGGTCTCCCCAAAGGTCTTTTTCCCTCCGGCCTCTCAACTAACGCTCTATATGCAATTCTAGATTCGCCTATACTGCTACATGCCCTGTCCATCTGAATTTAATGTTCCTAATTATGTCAAGTGAAGAATACAATGCATGCAGTTCTGCGTTGTGTAACTTTCTCTATTCCCCTGCAACTTCATCCCTCTTAGCCCCAAATATTTTCCCAAGCACCTTATTCTCAAACATCCTTAACATCTGTTCCTCTCTCAAAGTGAGAGTCAAAGTTTCACAACCATAAAGAACAACCGGTAATGTAACTGTTTTATAAATTCTAACTTTCAGGTTTTTTGAAAGCATACTGGATGATATAAGCTTCTCAACCGAATAATAAGAGACATTTCCCATATTTATTCTGTGTTTAATTTCCTCCCGAGACTTTTTAACATTACCAACATATAAATATTAAACTTTGTAACATTTTTCAAAGCTATTCCAAAATCATAGAAAGTGATGTAACTCAGAAAAACATCATGTCCTGTACTTGAGGGGTTTCTCAAATATATGCTTTTTCCAACATGCTCTGTATGCTATAGGAATGACTAAACATGAGAGGTTTCTATATAAAACGATGTATCGGCCCCTAAAGATATTATATTATTCTTGTCTCAATTTTGAAAAAAATGGACATAAGGGGTTTCTCAAGTAACCTGTTCATCTGCGGTACAGTCAGTTACAACGTCAATCTAATTGTTACTTTGTATTGGACGTTATGCATTCCGCTTCCGTTTGAAAAATATTACAATAAATTAAATTATAGGAAATTCAATTTGATATTTAATACCGTAAAAGAGTCCGTTCAAAAGCAGAAAAGGGCAAAAATTCTACAAAAAGTAGAACATTTCCTAAAAAATGACCAATAGATAAAATAAATGATCGAAAAATGCAAAAATATGCGAAGTAAAAGTAGGCTATACTGGTTCATGTTCAAGTGAAACTAGTTTGTATTGCATCCTGCATTGTCTGTGATGGCTCAGAAAAAAGATAATACTTCATTAACTTCTGAATCCTACTTATAACAGTATAAGTGATTTTTCATTGTTCTGTTCCACTTAAGTAGGTATTAGTATTAGCCAGTCTGTTGTAATTTGTACAGATTTGCCTACAACTGAAGGAAAGCTAATTACTTCAAATATTGGTGAACTTTTTGGGTAATTCAGGGAAATAGTTGACTGTAATGTATAGTCTAATAGTAGTAAAAGTGAGAATATCCGTGTGTACAAAGGAAGAATATATTTTCATTTTAACTCTGTACTTGAGTACAATGAATGTTTTAGGTTAAGTGCACTTCAAACAGAAGGGCCTTTCATTTACATTGGACATAGATTAGGAATAGAGCGAATCGAAGTACATACACTTCACTGGCTTACCAGATATGCATGGATTACATATCAAAGTTTTGGGCGTGTAGATAAATTCACTCTGTAATAGCAGCTATAAATGACATACAATTTCAGCACAACTCCTTATTGTCCCCCCTCCTCCCCGCTAAATGTAGACCTACCGAACGGAATCTCTTCCCTTGCCTCTAGCTGTTCTAAAATAAATAATTTAATCTTGCATCATCTCTAAACTGCAATTGGTACTACTGTTACGCTCGTAAAATTATGACTAGGGGAAGACCGTGTATATTGGACCACCTAAGTTTGAATGGCCGTAAGTCACTTATCATAGTGAGAAAAATTTCCCTAAATTTTTTATGATGGTAGATTGCCATAATAAATCCCTAAGTAGAATAAGACTTCACTAATTTTAATTCTAATACTTCAAAAATAAAATTTAATAAAAATTTCGAAGCCGTGTAACTTGAGCCAGGGTCGTGTAATATGAACCAGAGGATCGTGTAACTTCGACCAGGCATATTAAACACATTTAACTCCTATAATGTTGTTTATTCAAACAAAAATTTGTGTCAAGCAATGATTTCACATACAACAGTAATAAAATAGTTCATCTGTAATTGTTGCACATTCTTCGTGAGCCCATTTTCCACACCGATTGCACTGAATCCAGTCTTTGTTCTCACTTTCACCACAAATAACACAGCGTGTTTTGGATGTCACCTTAACTTTCGAATCAAATAATTTTCTCTTCTTTGCGGCCTTCCCATCTGATTGTTGCTGCAGAGCATTCTTGTATGCCGTAGCGGTCAGCACCACGCCAGATGCATTGTATCTCGTTCCTGATTTTCTCTGTCCAGATTTTAAAGACGAGGCAAAGGGCTTATTTCCTTCACTGACACATATTCTGTGAGACCAGAAAGTAGCTCCACATTGTCTCCCATCTTTTTCTCTGCTGATGCTGCTGTTGTTGCTCCTTCCACTTCTTCTGCTGCCCGAGATGCTGATGCTGATGGCTCACCATTCAAAGGCCGATCGGTCACCAAAGAAGGCGCGAAATCAGCCTCTGAAAACACATTTCAGTCGACAGGCCAAAGACCAGTGTGCCTGAAGCCATTCATTGCAATCTGCATATTTGCTGCTCTGGGGAATGCCACTCCTGCCAGTGCTAGACATTCAGCCGCTGTCCTGGAAGTTCCCTCATCTTCGTTGATATGGCAGCTGACATGAATGTGTTCAGAGGTTTGAAGAACGACACATCCAGTGGTTGGAGACGGTGCGTGCAGTGCGACGATAGAGATAACATAATCACACCGTACTAACGGCAGATCTCAATCGCTTTCAGCGATTGCGTATGGCTACTGTGACCATCTAAAATCAACAATACTTTCTCCTCAGGGCTGGGTTTGACAGTTCTAATGAAGGGCCTAATCCATTCACAGAATGTGTCAGAATCCATCCGTCCCTTATCCTGACGCGGAAGATGGTGTTAGGAGGTGCTTCAAATGTGAGAGACTCCATCATTTTTTTCCTAGCGTAAATCAGCATAGGAGGTACAAAGAAGCCACTCGCACTCATGGCATACACTACTGTCACATTCTGACCTCGCTCACACGAAGAAATGGCTCCAACCTGATGTTTTCCCCTCTGTGCCAGAGTCTTCTCTTGGCGTTGAACGACAGTGTGGGATGTCTCGTCCATGTTGAATATTCTGGCAGCAGTTAATTTGTGTTGGTCGACAAGTTCTTCCAATGTGTCAAAGAACTTGCCGACTACAACCCTGTTGAATCCTGAAGCCCTGGCAAGTGATGTGGCTTCTGGCTGCCTAAGGCTAAGTTCGGGATGGCGCTTCATAAAGCCGGAAAACCATTCTTTGCCGGCAGACTTCGTTTCCTTGTTGAACCGGGTGGCCAGTTTATTCTTCTCTGCAATCTCGTATGCTAATTGCATAACACTTCTCCGTGTCAGTCTGAAATTAAAGAATAAGCAGATTGAGTATTAGGCCTATATTAAGTTTGATTGAATTAAGTTGTAGGCCTAATGTAGGCCCTAATATACATTTTACTGTAATGTATTTACCCATAGAACATTTTTTCTAGCTGCAAAAGATGTGTCACAAGATCATTTTCCACCTTTTGTGACAAGTCAAGTGGGTGACCGGGCTGTCTAATTTTAGCATCCTTCCTTTTGTTGTATCTTTTAAGGGTGGCACTAGGTATATTATACCTTCGTGCAGCCTCATTGACGCCAACCCCTTCCGATATTGCAACTAAAGCGAGTTGTAGATTTTGTTCTTTTCACTTCCCATACACTCCCTTCGCTTTTCTTGCCTGTCTTGTAGTCATCTGTAAAGTAATGGCGAAAGCAGAATTCGTTAAAAAGTTGTAATTGCCGACCCACCAAATGAAACGAAGTCTTATTACATAATATAAGAAATAAAATATTAACATTGAAATAAACTAAAGTAATATTTTATAATATTATTATTTTATAATATTATATAAATAAAATTATAATTATATGTCCTTACAAAATTTTCATCCACTGACCTCTGATTTTTGGAAATTCACACTAGTGAAGACATAATGGACAAATTTATCTTCTAAATTTGTTATTTTGTAAGGGTTGGTAAATTTTAGCATTGGCTCAAGTTACAACGCTTTGTGATGGTTCAATTTACACGCATTGTAAAAGAAACACTTAAAAATTATTTACGTAAAAACTACTTTACAAACATTGATATAAATTTCACTTAACTTACCTCAAACACTGGTATTTCTTCCTATGTATAAGGCAGTCTTGTATTTCTAAACGTCTTCGCACAACACGCTGTCAAACTATTGTGAAAAGATTTGAAGAATTTGGGGACAGAATGTTCGACACCGTTATGACCGCGTCAAGCCAACCCTGCATAATGAGATTTATGGACAGTTGCCTACCATGTAGAAGGTTCAAAGTGGTGTATAAAGTACCTTGCAAACTATCCTGGAAATAGTGATTACATCGGTGGGTCAAGTTACACACTGGTCCAAGTTACACGGACTTCCCCTATCATGTAAATTCGAAGATCACGTTTCAATATTGATAAATACGTGATGAAGTATATTAATTCTCATTATTTCTGATAAAATAATTCTGACAAATATTATAATAAACCGTTCCTTGCAACCTGAAATACGAATTAATACAAAGGAAGTGGACATAACCTAATTCACGGTATGACGTCATGCGGGAAACACCAGTTCCTCTCCCATACACTTCTATGACGTCACTAATAACTTTTCAGTAATACCACAGACTAATATATACAGTCACGAAGCTCAATACGTAGGGAATATGCATCCATAGATAGTTGCTAACCAACAGGATCGCTACTATCACCTCATCACAGACAATGCGAAATAGTACCGGCACAGTCTATTGTTCCTAGTACCCTCAACAACTCAAGCTTCGTGACTGTATATACTAGACTGTGGTAATACTATACAACTGTTGTACATTATTCTGTAGAACAGAAAGTTACAACTCCATAAAATCATACAAGAACTTTACTAACAACTAATAATATATTAGACCATACTTTTGTAGAATAGGGCTTTGGAGATGCATCAGCCTTTACACCCTTTTTGGGACTGTTCTTGCTCTAAACCAGTGGTCGTCAGCACTCGCTGAAATGGGTAGAGTGCATAGAGGGTAAGGAACTCTGCTCCGTCGTGCACAAGGGATAGAGAGACAGCATACCCGCCAGCAGCGACGATTGCACGCTAGGGCTGTGTCTTGTCCGCGGTAAGATACGCTAGCCCGAGCGTGCAGTGTTTTGATGACCGCTGCTCTAGAGAACGCCTGTGGCTATTTCACTTAGGTTACGTAATCCTACTTTCTACCAATAACGGTAAATATGAACCAACCACAGCTGTGATTCCAGAAAATTATCGCAACCTGAGATTCGGGCTTTACCAGCTCCAACTTTCCTGTTCATTGATAACTAAGATTCAGTACGCACTGCAACATTGTGATAAAGGTGGCATTACAAATCGATTTGGCCAAGCGTGAAATGATGAATCTGACTAAAAAACTCAGAATGCAAAGCCATGAAACATAGAAAAAAAATAATAATATGTGTGGAGTCAGTTTCAACAGATTTGTTAAGTGCTTAGTTTTGAATTGAAGAGAGAAACACCAACTTAATAGACTGCAAAAAAAATTAAAAGATTAGGGTATTAACATGAGGAAATCAATGTAATGAACATAAAGTATACTGTGAAAATTATGTGGAATGTTTCGGCAAAAGTGATGCAAAAGAACTTATTTTAGGAATATCAACGAATTTTCAACCCGTTTGTACATCAAGAATTTAAAATAATGTGTAGTGGCAATAAAATCAAACTGTGTTTTGAATAATTTAATATTTAATTAATAACCAAAATGATGTTTTCAATACTGTGAATTTAATTTAATTAACCAAATCTTTTGGTATACCAGTTTATTTACTTCATTGTTGATCACGAATTATGTAGGTTACGTAACTTGTATGTATCGTTGCTTCTCGTAAGCAACGTTATGCATAATGGATTTCACGTAAAATTGGTTTCTGAAAAGATGAATTAAATATGGCTGTTTTTCAATGTTGCCAACAGTTACCAGATATCACTAAAGCAGGTAAAATCTCAATGATCTATACCGGTCCTGAAACAACAGCAGCACCAATAATAATAATAATAATAATAATAATAATAATAATAATAATAATAATAATAATAATGTCTTACTTATTTACTCATTTACCACATTTATATTGAGACGTGTTTTCTAAATAGGCCTAGTTCAATAATTTGTGACTTTTTTTTCCAGTGCAGTAGGCCTACTATAAGAACTTACTAAGAAAAAAGTAAATGAAATGAATCAAATGAAAAATTATATTGCTATTTTCTGTCCTTTCATTCTTTTAAATTATGTTGGCTTTATTAGGTTGTCATTAGTCATAAATTTCATACAACACTATCTAGCAAATTTCGTTTCATGACGTGGCAAATGATGCTGTCAACATAACAGAAAATAACTGCTCGTTGTAATAGTATTTGTCCGTACTGAAATTGAAAACAAAGTTGACGAAAGAAAATTCAATCTGACAACTAGAAAATCACTATAATTCACTAGCATATGTAGTAACAAAGGGAAAATAGTTAGGTTTCGCCCTTATGTTTAAATATAAAGTAAGAAGGCTCGATTATAACAATATCTCTATCACGTAGATCACTACCTTAACTCAAAATTGAATGTTTTTAGCTTTCAGAAGTTGCCGAAACTGCTTCTAAAACAATAAAATTGTCATCATTGCGTTATCTAATATAGGCTACAGTGAGGCAGTTCATGCGTCATTAGAATGTTAATTGCCTATAAAATAATATAACTACTTTTATTAAGCGCTTTTTGTTAATTTTCTTTAGATTCTAGCGTTCCCGTCCCATTCGGAAAATAGTCCTATTAAATGCCGCTCGAGGACCTGAGCTTCCTAGATAAATTCTCTCCCTACTACGTAGCTGGAGAATTTATCAGTAATCTCACATCTTCTCATGGTATTACCTTTGATAATATTGATTATTATGAAGTTGTTCACTATGATGGTTAGACCGCGGAACTTTATGCAGTTGCATGTTTTTATTGATTTGACATATTGAAAAAGTAAAAGTGGATCTTCGCCGCTCATGGTTTTTGCGTTCGAATAAAGCAAACTTTATTTTGCATAAGTGCATAATTTGGGGGTTTTACCTTAAAATGGATATAATATATTTTTATTTTGCATATTTAGATGCATATATTAACATCTTTTCTTGTTTTACCAGATTTATTATCTAATTTCAAATTTGTCTATGATAAAAATAAGAGTAATTTTCAAGAAATATAAAAATTTGTATGAGAAATAAAATCAATAATTAGTTAATTACCTTTGAAGACATGAAATTGCTGAAATGACAATGGATACTTCTCTCTAGGTTGGGTCGTTTTCCACTTTAACATGAAGCAAGCCCTGTGAACACTTGGTCGAAATGAAAGTGGCCGGCGTCTGAGCGACTAAATTCTTATCGGGTATTTCCGTGAGCGCTCGGGACAGCCAGGCTTTGTTCAAAAGACTGCGTATATTCTTCTAGTAGTTATAATAGGGAACACAACTATTAATCACTCAAATCTTGTGAGAAAATAATTCATATAAGAGATTTAAAACGGACAGATCGTTCAGTGTGTTGAATGAAATAGTGAATATTGTAACACAAACACTATCTACTGTATAACAGGTTCTCAAGTGGAGTATGACCATTGCTCATTACAATCCCATTCTGACTTCAATAAAATTCTTAGCGTAGTTTGTAGAGCATTAGCAAGTTCAAGCCTTCGCGGAGTTACTAAACTTTTTTTTAATGCATTAGTGAAAATATAACAGGTTTTCGTCATTTTTTTTATCCTTAGAACACTTTTCGCTTTATAATTTTTTTCATGTTAATAGAAACTTTTGACGCTAGATGGAAGAAACACTAAAGACGACAATTAGGGGCTTTCATATTAAAATGCTGTGTTAATTATTTTGTCCCGCGCCGTGACGTCGTGGTCTAAGGCATCCTGTCTGGGACTCGCGTTACGGAATGCGCGCTGGTTCGAGCCCTCATGGGGGAAGAAATTTTCTCATGAAATTTCTGCCAGTGCATGGGACCGGTGCCCACCCAGCATTGTGATGTACTTGGGGAGCTACGATAGGTAGCGAAATCCGGTTACGCAAATCAGCTATAACGGCTGGGGGTGGATCATCGTGCTAACCACACGATACCTTCATTCTGGTTAGATGATCGTCCACCTCTGCTTCGGTATGTGGCCGTGAGGCCAGCAGCCAGCTGGTCGGTCTTGGCCCCTCGTGGGATGTAGCGCCACGGATTATGATTAGTTAATTATTTTATTAATCCCTGCTGCTTTGCACTCTATTGGCTAAGTAACATTCAGTAAATATGTTGACGGTTAAATAATTGGCAATAATTAATTTGCAAGTTGTGCTACAGGGAATGTGATTATTATACTAATCTAAATCTGTGATCAGGGCCTAAACGTAGTAATTGTAAACAAGAAGAAAAACTATAATTCTGATGACAAAATATATCCTGATTTCCTGGAATTATAACCACAAATTTTCACCAATTTTGTAATTATCTTTAAGTAACATAAATTAACATAGCAAAATTATTTGATTATATTGTACTCAAATATGGAGTTGTAAAAAAAAAGAAAAGAAAGGACAAAACAAAAAATTCACTACGGAGATTCGAAGCATGCTGTGGAGGTAGCCCAAATCAGCGCCTTGTGTTATGGAGTTGCCATCGTGATCTAATACAGGCCGTAAGGCAGGCCATGTGACTCGCTTAACTCGATCACGAAGGGCGGCGTTTCAACCATATAAATTAACTGGAATGCATAAAGAGTAACATATATTTCTCTAAACTGTAGTGTAATTGCATTAATAAAATTTAAAACAATGATTAGGGGACACTTCAGACATAATTCCTTGCGAGTTAAGATGTAATATTATTTTTGGTGTGAAAATTACGTTGTTCGTATGTGTAATACCTGCCTTTATTTCGATTAAATATTGAGAAATTCTTGTACATTCATTTATGCACGATTCAATAATTTTCAGATGCACCGCATGAATATTTAGATATGTTGAAATTATAGGTTATGTTTACTGTGCCAGTTGCCCCTTTCTGTCTAATTTTAGTGGTCTCCAATGCCCTGTCACTACATATGTATCTTATGTCATATGGATATTATAGGTTATGTTTACCATATTTAACTTACATTCCTATATTCGCAATTATACATTATAATTAAACATAATGTCATGTATGACACCCGTCACATTCTATTTGTCTATATTTTAATACTACAATTGAGTACTGAATTATTGTATTTATCTACTATCTAAGAGACGAAGTAACACAATAGTACGTACACTAGTTTCATAGGAGTGGTATGGTAAATTTTCTGTCTACAATTAAGGAAGGTAGATGTGCTAAATTAAAATCACAATATGAATTCGTTTTTATTGAACCTCAAAATAGCTTCCATTCTAAACTTGAAATGTTGACGCGAACAGATTATGTTAACATGTAAAATTCTCTTCACATTACAATAACACAGTTTTGTAATTATTTCTGCAACATATGCAACAAGAAGTAAACGGAACTTACGGACAAATGACACTAAAGAAAGCTTAGCAATGATAAGCAATAAAGTTATAATATAACTAGTGGCTTGTGCAGTAAATACTGCAAACTAAGTCCATAAGAAGTTCAAATAAAAATGGTTCAGATCTATTTCCAATGAAGAATACCAGACATTTTGAAAGTTATTTGCTTCCATAATAGTAAAACATACTTCCTCTGAATGTTTTTATATCAAATACTTTTCCTTGAACCTATCCGTCTTCAGTTCTTGAGTTTCAATGCGAAATCGCAAGTAACAATGTCAGGACGATCAGCGAGTTTTTCATGTTGGAGGAATGCAGTAGCAATTTCATGTCATTGCGGATTGTAGGTGAAAGTTAAAAAATATAAGGTTTGTCATGCTTTGAACAAAATACTTAGCATCTTGGTATAGCTGCTGCATGTTTCGTGAACTACCCTAAAATGTAGAGGGCAGAATCACTTTTTTCCCACTAAGAGATCTTGCTGAGGTGATCAAGTGACTACAAAATCTTGTAGGCCTCTTATTTTATCAGTAAGTAATACCTTTTGGTCTTTTCTTAGGAACTGTAATTTTTGCGCTTCCTTCAGACAATACTGATCTACCAATACTGCTGGATTAATTTGTGTATACCTTATTTTATTTCAAGGAGTGCAGTTCGGTGGCTTATTTAAACACCGAACTGCACTCCTTGAAATAAAATAAGGTATAACAATGAATGTTACCCCGTATATTTTCTGTAATATAGGCTGTTGTGGGGAATCTGTTGCTGAGATGCGGAAAATGAGGCGAATGATATATCAAGTTGTAGAATCATATATGCGCCCTAAATAAAATTGTCCGTCGTAAATCGTTAGCAGTATCAGTATTTCATTCGTTGCTGGTTGCGGGAAATAAACTTACTCATCACGGTAGCAAGAAGTGATATGGCATGCTATTTCCCCTACAACAAAATATGCTTGGCAGCGATCACAAATCTAATCGATTAAACCAAAGAAAATATGAAATTAATTTTGATGTAGTTTAAAGGCGCAGCTAAATTAGGAAGCATGACTCAATTACTACGAAGGAAAATTAGAGAATCAGGCATAAGTTATAAATATCTACATCACACTGCCATTAAGTAATGAAAAAGACCCACATCACTTGATTAATAACTATAAAAGTATTTCATTTTTGTTACCTTACGTAAGTTTTATAGTTTTCAGTAACATATATATAGCTGTTACTCAGTATATTTAGTAGTCAATTTAGTCAATAGCTATGCCGTATTTCGCATTTTTGTGAAAAGCTATGTAAACTGTGAAATGTTCGTTATCGGTTGTAATAACTGTAAATGGCTAAAATACAATAATTTGAATAATAATATGGGACAAGGAGACGTTTGTAGTACTATAAATTGTAAGAAAAATAGGTTAGAGTTATCCTTCTTCCGAAAGATCCAGGAAGGTGAGTTTATAGAATATAATATATATTTTATGAAAATAATATATAAACTTTATGATTTCATATTTCAATAGTGGAAGGAAGGTGTTAATTTTTTCAAAAGAACACGATATCGAAAGTATAATACATTTTATCGTCTGCTAGGGAAAAATCTGTGATGAGGCGATAGTAGCGATTCTGGTGGTGAGCAACTATCTATGGATGCATATTTCAACTGTCTATGTTTGCATATTTAGTAAGTATTAAGCTTCGTGACTGTATATAGTAGACTGTGGTAGTGAACTGCGCGCTCACTAGAAAATTTTCTCTGCTCAAGAGACCAGCCACTTTCATTTTGACCAAGTGTACATAGGCTTACTAGCCCTGTAAGTGTAATGTTTCAGTTGCCAGGGCGAAAATACTCGTCGCCTAAATGTCATTCAGATTTTTACTCTGATTTCGTAGAACCAAATTAATATTAATTTTGGGGCATGTGATAAGAATGCCAGACGAGAGTGGTTAAGACACTTTTTAATGGAAAACCAGGAGACAGACGACTTAGAGGAAGATCTAAGAAAAGGTGGTTGGGGGATATAGAGGAAGATTTGAGGAAGATGGGAATTAAACGATGGAGAAATAGAGCAGAGAATAGAGAAGAATCGGCTAGAATTGTTCGAGAGGCCAAGGCCCTATATGGTCTGTAGCGCCAAGGAGTAAGTAAGTAAATTAATATGAATGTATTTAGACACATGCGACAATAAAGTCAGTATTGTTGAAGTCATTAAATTGTTGCGACGACAGTGCTGCTAGTGCGCTCTGATTTCATAGAAACAAAACCGAATGTATTTAAACGTCTGCGACAATGGTATCGCTTGTTACATCATGAGTGACGTCGAGAGATCGTTCTAGGCATTTAAACTATTTCTGACAGAGTACAGAGCCTTGGTTGTTTACTTCCATAATAATTACGTGAAAGGCAAAGGAAGTTAAAAAATAAGTTGGTAAGTTAGAAAGTTAAAAATGTACCAATTAAAATATACAGGGTGATTCACGAGGATTACCGTCACTTACGGAGCTTATTTCCGAAGACATTCTGAGCAAAAAATGTCATGTAAATATTTGTCCTAATCTCAATATTTTCAGAGTTACACTAATTTGAAGTTGTTAGTAAAATACCTTTTTTGTTTAGTTTTAAGGGTAAAAGAATATTACAAATAGAGAATGAACTATTCAGAAGTGTCATTTCTTTAATTGGCTAGTGTTCTGAAGTTTATAATGTGTTGTTAATTGCTTTGTACAGATTTTATTTTTCCATTTTTAACTAAAAATTACATCATTCTTACACACTTATCACAAAAATTGTTACAAATCATACGACTTTAGGAAGTTGATTGTTTACAGTTTAATTATGCATCCTAATGTACAGTCTTAAAGAATTTACAAGACTGGCGTGATTTGTAACAATTGTTGTGGTAAATGCTTAAGAAAATGTAATTTTGTAGTTAAAAATCGAAAAAAAATTCTCTGCGAAGCAACTATGGACTTCACGACACATTTTTAGCTTCGGAATACTAGCTAATTAAAGAAATGATACTCCTGAATAGTTCATTCTTTATCTGTAATATTAGTTTACCCTTAAAACTCAAGAATAGTGGTATTTTACAAACAACTTTAAATTAATGTAATTCTGAAAATATTAGGATTAGGACAAATGTTTATATGACAGTTTTTGTTCAGAATGATTTCGGAAATAAGCACAGTAAGGGACGGTAAATTCTCTTGAACCACCCTGAAGGCCCTATAAGTAAAATGAATAATTAATACATTTATAGATAAATATTTTTAATTAAAATGACTATTATTTTTAATTATATTCATTCAAATCATATTATTAAACCGAATAAACCTCTAAAGTATATTTTTGCTGCATATATTTCAATTTTTTGCGCATATTTCAACATTTCCAGGGATCTTTTAAGTACATAAAGTTCCGTGGTCTAATGATGATAAATTAATTTCGTGTTTCAAGTGATGTTGAATGATAGTCTGTTGTCTTTAAACAGATGATGTACTTGAACTGAGGCTAAATTGATGGTTCCAGACGGAGCCAGTTAGGCCGGCAGCATGATCGGACAGGACGGTTTTGTCTCGGACCCTTCGATGTGACGGTGATTACACGCATTCTTATGAGGCTGCAGCATACTGCATCAGACGAATGTCCTTTGTCAGACCCACGCTGTATGCTGCAGCCTCATAACTTCATAAGAATGTGTGTAATCACAGTCATATCGAACAGTCTGAGACAAAATGTCCTGTTCGAGACAGAATGTCCGATACAGTATGCTGCCGGCCAGACGCCAACACAGCCCTGATAGAATCATCTACTCTTTTCTTCGGATTATTTGCCGTCAAATTAATTTTTTTTTTTTTAGTATAATAACTTGTTTCGATAGAATGATGGCAGTAAGTTTTATCTCCAATTCCGCGGCCAAATAGTCGAATACGATTTGTTGAATTTCATATGCATTCAACGCAGAGAGGAAATTAGGTTCTCTCAAAGGAAAGGCGGCCGTTAAGGGGGGAGGAGGAGGAGAAGGAGGAGGAGGAGGAGAGGAGGAGGAGGAGGAGTTCGATTTCGCTTATTTCACAGGAAAGCCACCTCCGATCTACATACTATGGCTTGCGCGGATTGCTAAACAGCCCACATCCCAGCTTATCTAACGAAACACGTGCATGTCATGTCATATACATGCTGGCGGATCTCGGTGGTCTAGGAGGTAACGTACTAGTTATGTTAACAAAAGTTCGTAGGTTCGAAACCTGTCGAGATCCGTAATCATTGAGAGAGATTAAATTGTGAGCCCAGAAAAAAAAATTGCTTGCATGAATTTTGTCGTCCTATAAATGATGTTAGTTAGGGAGTTGCTACATACAAATTTAACAGCTCTCGTGCCGCTTCTTTGTAGAGAAATCGAAATTTTATTCCCTTCTTTACAGTTTTTAAAGAGATTTTGTAGTGGCTTCATACATAATAAATATTATTGCTATCGTGAAGTATAAAACAATGTATATTATTCATTTACTTGCTTATTAATTTAATTATTTAAGTCATTTACCAGTATTTATTTATTTATTTGTTTGTTTGTTTGTTTGTTTGTTTGTTTGTTTGTTTCAAGTCAACTTCAAAGAAAGCTCTACCTGAAAGCCAGATTTGAAAAATATTTTGTTCTTTATCTAGATATACCGTTACACCTTTGTCTAATAACATTTAAAACATTTTCTCTTTCGTGATTTTCTCTTCACAGTTGTCCCACTCCAATTTTAATCACTTAATTTTTAAAGCGCTAGACCAAATTACCAATCCGGCATTTGCCTTTGTGACTGAGGAAAACCATGGAAAACCTCAATCACGCGTTTGATCCCGCGACCACCGGAATACGAGTTTAGTGCGTTACCATTAAACCACTTCACTCGGTCAAAATGAAATGTTATAACGTCAAATATTTGCCTAATCTTGATACGTTTTAACAATCATACTATCTTCCGCTTTTATACTTTAGAATTTATAAAACAGTTATATTACCGGTTGTTCTGTATGGTTGTGAAACTTCGACTCTCACTTTGAGAGAGGAACAGAGATTAATGGTGTTTGAGAATAAGGTTCTTAGGAAAATATTTGGAGCTAAGAAGAATGAAGTTACAGGAGAATGGAGAACTGGACGCATTATATTCTTCACCTGAAATAATTAGGAACATTAAATCCAGACGTTTGAGATGGATAGGGCATGTAGCACGTATGGGTGAACTCAGGAATGCATATACTGTAGTGTGTTAGTTGGGAGACCGGAGCGAAAAAGACCTTTGGGGAGCCCGAGACGTACATGGGAGGATAATATTACAATGGATTTGAGGGAGGTGGGATATGATGATAGAGACTGAATTAATCTTGCACAGGGTAGGGACCGATGGCGGGCTTATGTGAGGGTGGCAATGAACCTGCAGGTTCCTTAAAAACCATTTGCATGTAAGTAAGTAATATATTCCGCTATTGTCAAATATTCACCCATGAATTTCATATTGCAGACTTTCCTTTGGATAAATCGATAAGAACTTCGTGCTCGCGACTTTATCGACAAGCCGGAAACCTCATGTGGCGCCCAAACTTTTTGAAGGCGTGTTTCACTACTGGGAAAGACTTTTGTTTGTGATCCTCTCACTACCGTAGGACTACCGGTACCTATCCCCAGTCAAGAAATACAAATCCCTGTAAAATCGAATACAACAATAGTTTTGCTCAAAACCTTTGGATGTCATCCAAAAATCGACCAAAATAGAAGTATATAGTGCAACAATGACACGAAACATTACGTAAACATTATTTCTTAGTATTTCAAATTATTACCGCGTTGATGGGGACATGGGTTCATTATATGAAAATCTTCTTGATTATGCAGAAGTAAAATGGTTTTCTCGGGGTCCTGGAAAGGAGCTTTCCAGTTAAGAGCAATACTTTCAGTGTACTGGTAACTGCAGGACAAGAAGTCTGAATGTATGAAATCTACTTTCCAATTTTGTTTGCCTTCTTATATTTGGTAATTTAATAGACATTATTGGTTGTTCAGATAAGTCACTTTAATACATAATATAAGGTACGCTAGATCCGTCTCTACTTATCAATTGAATTGATAAGTGCAGACGGACCTAGCGTGCCCTTATAACTCACATGTATATTTCTTAGATTGGCCTTCCTTGCTGATATTTTCGAACACTTAAACACTTTGAATAGTGCTTTGAAAGGCCAATAAGTTAACATAATAAAAACGAGGGATAAAACTAACGGATTTATAAAGGAACATGATTTCTGGTCGACATTACTTGACGAAAATAAACTTGATTTATTTCAATATGTTAATGAAATCGTGAAAATTTAGGTCTATATGATACTGAGTTTGTTTTTACGGACATGCAATTATGTTCACACAATTTTAAACAACAGTTTAAATATTTTCCTTGAGAAGCTCAAAATAACTGCGACTGTCATAGATCAACACAATGTTTTTAGACAGTTGCCTTTAACTGGCTGAAACTCAAAAAAAAAAAAAAAAATGTAGGAAGGGCTTATTGAAATATGTATCTACTGATGCAATGTTGAAACTAGACTTTTTTTTTTCGCTAAATGTACTCGTAGACCATTTTTGAATCAGAAGAATGCAAGAATACCTCCAGTTTGCAAAAGAAGCTCTTTTTATATTTGCAACCTCGTGTCTATGCGAAATTAGTTTCTTGTCTATGATTATTATCAAAATAAAAGCGAGAACTCGCCTTGAAGATGAAAATGATATCACTGTGTATCAAATACATAGTGCAGATTTGAGAAGCTACTTTCTGAAGAAAAAAAATGGGCACATTTATCGCATAAGTTGTTACGTTATAACTACTGAAACGTTGTTTTTTATTTCTGTTTTCAACGTTTATGTTTCTAAATACAAATAAATATATGCTAATAAGGCGGTTTTTGTTTCATTTCATAAATCACCTCGCAAACCCCTCAGTTCTTTGCACGACCACCCATGGGGTCGCGACTCACACTTTGGGAATCACTGATGTATGAAAAGATGTTGAATGCGTCAGAATCAATCGTGAAAAGTGCGCTGTGAAATGCGGAATATATACTGAATAATATGGTGACGAGAGTGATGTGTCATTTGACACTGACACAACACAGTACACATAAACTTTCTTCGTATGCTAATTTCCAGCAAGAATAGATATTATAAAAATTTATGTAACGGATGAGAAACCAGGAATACCAACAAAAATACAATGTGAAGGAAATATTCACAGCGCCAGCTTCTAAGTCGGAAGCAGGTCTTGCAAGATGAGGTGCTGTGACGTCACACTAATGAAACGTTCTTTACGAGTCATATGATATATTTATTGTTATTACATTTTATTTGCATACTTATCTAGAAAAATACAATTTCATAAAATTTCTAACATATTTAGTATGTAAATGTGAGATAATATCACGTCTCCCACATTAAAGAACCTATTTTCGACGCAAAATAGAAATCCATATTTTCCTCATTATATTTTCTGACGCTTAATGAACCATATTCAGGCCAGGCAGCCTCTTCTGCTATCCCACAAAATTCGCATTAGAGGATTCATATTACAACCTCATTATCTGCACGTATTTTCCAAGAGTGCAATGCCCCTCCTTTAAGCCCCTGGCAATCTCTTTTGGGGATTTTCTCAATTCAGGATTAATAATAGCAAGCTCAAATATAATTCCTGAGCTTGATGCCTCACATTATCTATTAGGCCTAGATGCCAGTGGATTTCCTCTTCTAACCAACAAAGTTATCACTAGAGACCGAATGTTAGCCACTACTCTTTGAAGTTGAGTACGGAATTTGTGCAATGAGCCAAATGACTTGTCGAAGAGTAGTGGCGCGTGGTGCTATACGTTTCAAAAGAGACTACTTCCGCATCAAGATCAACAACACAGTACACACATAAAAGAATGATTTCAAGAGTAGGGTTGTGTTCTGTATTGCAAAAGAATAAATATAATCTTTGCTGTAAACTTTTAACTTAAAATGCTACTATTTCGCAGGCACCATTCTTAATGAAATGTTTAAGCCTATATTACAATCTTTGATGTAAAATCATCATCATCATCATCATCAAATACATCATGGTTTAGGCCCTTAGGCCTGTTCCATTTCCAGGAAATCAGAACTGTTCTCTCCATCTCTTTCTGGGCCTGCCAAGATCCCTTCTACCAACTGGTTGATGTAGGAATATCTGTACAGGAGTGCGGTTTATGTCCATTCTCATCAGATGTTGGTACCACTGCTGTCTAGAAGACTCTATGAAGTCAAGAAGACTTTTGTAACTCTTCACGAATTTCACTATTTCTCTTTTGATCTTTCAATCTGTAACCAGCAAGAGGTCTCAATAATCTCATCTCCGCCGCCTCTATTCTTTTACGTTGTTACTTGGTCAGTATTCGGCTCCATATGTTAACAACGGTATTGCCATTGTCTTATAAAATTTCAGTATTGTTTCCTTCCGGACTCTTTTCATTAGAGTTCGTTTCATTGTTCCCAGGAGCTGTAGAAATCTGGAGAGTTTAGTTTTTTGATCGCTTGGTTTATCATATGTAATATTACACCCTAGGTAATTAAAATTTGAAACCTGTTCTAAATTGGTATCATTGAAATTTTGGTTCGTTTGGGTTGAGATCCTATGAATCCGAAAATTTTTGTTTTCTTTGTAGATACCTTCAAATAAAATTGTAATCGAAAGCTACATGATGTAAAATTTTAACTTAAAATGTTACTGTATCAAAGGCACTAGTCTTAACAAGTTTAAGCCTATATAGGCTTATATATATACAATAATCTCTTTTATAAAATTTTAACTTAAAATGTTGCTGTTTCATAGGTATAGGTCATTCGGTATCTCGTGAAACCAACCTGCGTGTCAGGGGAAGAAGAATGTTGACTGAGAAGCTTCCCTCCCTCGCTACGCTCCTACTCGTAGCTAGTTAGGTCACCTACCCCCACCATAAGCTTCTTAGTATAAGTTACGGCGCACGCAGCCATTTCGTTTCATGAGATAACGAATACCTACACCGATCTTAATGCAATGTTTAAGCTCATATTAAGATCATCTTTATTGTAAAATTGTAACTTAAAACACCAGTAGCCTACAATTGTAACACAGATACTACCCTGAATGAAATGTTTAAGCCTATATTACAATAATCCATGCTGTAAATTTAACTTCAAATACCGGTATTGCTATAACACAGGTACTGCCTAATCTTGTGTACAAGTGTATTTTTCAACAAAATTTGTGAAGTGGTTGTTCTCAACTATGTTGAAAGGAATGTTGTTATTCCCCATTATTTCATACAGATCTCTGCTAAATTCTTCCGCTGGCACTGAATTTCTAATTGAAGGTAGATCGTCAGACTCACTTCTTTCTATCAATTTCAAATGGTTTATATGTTTTTTTTTTATTACAGTGCTGCTGTAAATACCATCTTTTAGGGCAGATTATGTCAGTCTTACAGAAATTGCACACAATTATGTCGCAACTTACACATATATACTGCCTTCCGAATTCCTCTACTCACTTCTGTACTTTCATACTTGTTTTAGGTACCTTTATTTCAACTAGTAGTGCACAATAAACACTGCTAAACTGAAGCATACTGTACTTGTTTAGGAGTAAGGAACCTATTTTAGAGTGACTCTGTAGTGCGCGTTACTTGTGTTTGTGAGCAGGGTGTCTACTGAAGGACATGTGGTGTATATCCCGTACACACTTATACTCATTCCAATGTTGTTGAACTAAGAAAACGGTCTTTAGTTATGTTATCACGTATAATTTCCTCTGCGTGTGATCTTATGGTTCGAATCCAGACACCCAACGATATCCCAAGACTGAATAGCTATATGCACAATTTGCTTACATTTTTCCAAACCTGTTTCCGCAGCACTTTCAAACGGTTGAAACAAAGCTGGATGTGTAACTAAGAAAAAGTTGCCGACAGCCGCCAGGCCTTGAGTCACTTTCTTCCAGATGGTTTTCCCGCGATGATCTCAGTTGTGGAAGCTGGGCCACAGTAAATAATAATTCATCTTAAACAGTACAGCGGCAAGCCAGTTCATCACAGTACGTGTACGTGCACACGTATGTATGTATGTATGTATGTATGTATGTATGTATGTATGTATGTATGTATGTATGTATGTATGTAGGCTATGTATGTATATTAAGAACTCAATAATTATATTACCGATTTTTTTCTACTTCCGGTTTAAGCGGATGTATCTCCAATTTTCTTATTTAAATGGAATACCCAATATACTCGTATTTTTATATTTTCGAATAATGCTCATTAAGAGCTTTTCAAATAGTGCCCACACTAGATACTTGTGTACAAATTTATTGTTAACTTACTAAATCAAGAAAAGGGAAAAATGTAGGTCTAACGAATAATATGAGTAAAACGCTTCTTTTATTTACTGTGATTTGACTGTACTTTGTTTATATGCATGGAATACGAGTAAAACGCTTTTATTTACTGTGATTTGACTGTCCTTTGTTTATATCCATGGAATACGAGTAAAACGCTTTTTTTTTTACTGTGATTTGACTGTTGTTTGCTTATATCTATGGAATCTTGTTTATTGATACAGAAACATCTTATTTAAGGGGTTGAATCTTAACATCTAGTGGGTTAAATAATTCTGTCACATGTTGAGCGAAAGGGAAAAAATTCTAATTTTTATTATGGTTGGCGACCTGATCTTGGTAAGTCCCTTTTGCTTCCAGTTTCAGTGAATTTCCTTACGATCCTTGTCGCTGTTGTATGTGAAACTGGATTGCGATCCGGATGCATATCATTAAATAAATTCGCCACTCTCGATGAGATCGTTGCCTGTCTCCATAGCTAATCATATACTGTATTTGATTGTTTCCATAGATTTTCCTGTTATGTAAAGCGTCTTACCTATCATAATACACAAATAACTGTTGAATATATATATAGTGTTGTGGGATTTAATCGATTAATCTGATCGATTAATCAATCAATTTTTGTTGTAAGATTAATCGATAAAAATATTTAATAGAATAATAGAGTCTATTAAAATTAATCGGTTGTACTTGATATTCGTTATTATTTTGCTAATGTAAATTCAGACTAAAAATTCGGACAATATTCGTCGTCTTGTTCTCTTTTTTAAATTTTGTAACCCGATTACAATAGGGGCCAATCTGCTGTTTGACCGCTGCATTGTTGCAGTTTCTTTACTGAGTTTGTACTAGATAAAGTTTGTGTGTTTAGTTTGCTAGACAAAAAAAATAAATAAATAAATAAAATAAAATAAATTTCTGTGATCTGTGAAAAATGAAAACTCCATTATGTCATATGAGAATTTGAGAGGTAAACTCGGTGAAACGTTTGGATTTAAATTGAACGATCTTGGAGAAATGCTTAACAGAAAAAAAAAGTATTTTTTATTTATTTGTGTTTGTCTCAAAAATCCCCGGAGAAATTGACACAATAAATTATACGCTTATATAATAAATATGTTGGTAAATAACTAAAATAGTATTGTTTTGTAATATAACGATACAGTTTATACAGATATATAGGGGAAGACCGTGTATATTGGACCACCTAAGTTTGAATGGCCGTAACTCACTTATCATATTGAGAAAAATGTCCCTGAATTTTTTATGATGGTAGATTGCCATAATAAATCCCTAAGTAGAATAAGACTTCACTAATTTTAATTCTAGTACTTCAAAAATAAAATTTAATAAAAATTTCGAAGCCGTGTAACTTGAGCCAGGGTCGTGTAATATGAACCAGAGGATCGTGTAACTTGGACCAGGCATATTAAACACATTTAACTCCTATAATGTTGTTTATTCAAACAAAAATTTGTGTCAAGCAATGATTTCACATACAACAGTAATAAAATAGTTCATCTGTAATTGTTGCACATTCTTCGTGGGCCCATTTTCCACACCGATTGCACTGAATCCAGTCTTTGTTCTCCTTTCACCACAAATAACACAGCGTGTTTTGGATGTCACCTTAACTTTCGAATCAAATAATTTTCTCTTCTTTGCGGCCTTCCCATCTGATTGTTGCTGCAGAGCATTCTTGTGTGGCGTAGCGGTCAGCACCACGCCAGATGCATTGTATCTCGTTCCGGATTTTCTCTGTCCAGATTTTGAAGACGAAGGCAAAGGGCTTATTTCCTTCACTGACACATATTCTGTGAGACCAGAAAGTAGCTCCACATTGTCTCCCATCTTTTTCTCTGCTGATGCTGCTGTTGTTGCTCCTTCCACTTCTGCTGCCCGAGATGCTGATGATGATGGCTCACCATTCAAAGGCCGATCGGTCACCAAAGAAGGCGCGAAATCAGCCTCTGAAAACACATTTCGGTCGACAGCCAAAGACCAGTGTGCCTGAAGCCATTCATTGCAATCTGCATATTTGCTGCTCTGTGGAATGCCACTCCTACCAGTGAGGCAATGTGCTGGACATTCAGCCGCTGTCCTGGAAGTGCCCTCATCTTCGTTGATATGGCAGCTGACATGAATGTGTTCAGAGGTTTGAAGAACGACACGTGCAGCGGTTGGAGACGGTGCGTGCAGTGCGACGGTAGAGATAACATAATCACACCGTACTGACGGCAGATCTCAATCGCTTTCAGCGATTGCGTATGGCTACTGTGACCATCTAAAATCAACAACACTTTCTCCTCAGGGCTGGGTTTGACAGTTCTAATGAAGTGCCTAATCCATTCACAGAATGTGTCAGAATCCATCCATCATCCTGACAGCGGAAGATGGTGTTAGGAGGTGCTCCAAATGTGAGAGACTCCATCATTTTTTTCCTAGCGTAAATCAGCATAGGAGGTACAAAGAAGCCACTCGCACTCATGGCATACACTCCTGTAACATTCTGACCTCGCTCACACGAAGAAATGGCTCCAACCTGATGTTTTCCCCTCTGAGCCAGAATCTTCTCTTGGCGTTGAACGACAGTGTGGGATGTCTCGTCCATGTTGAATATTCTGGCAGCAGTTAATTTGTGTTGGTCGACAAGTTGTTCCAATATGTCAAAGAACTTGCCGACTACAACCCTGTTGAATCCTGAAGCACTGGCAAGTGATGTGGCTTCTGGCTGCCTAAGGCGAAGTTCGGGATGGCGCTTCATAAAGCCGGAAAACCATTCTTTACCGGCAGACTTCGTTTCCTTGTTAAACCGAGTGGCAAGTTTATTCTTCTCTGCAATCTCGTATGCTAATTGCATAACACTTCTCTGTGTCAGTCTGAAATTAAAGAATAAGCAGATTAAGTATTAGGCCTATATTAAGTTTGATTGGATTAAGTTGTAGGCCTAATGTAGGCCCTAATATACATTTTGCTGTAATATATTTACCCATAAAACATTTTTTCTAGCTGCAGAAGATGTGTCACAAGATCATTTTCCACCTTTTGTGACAAGTCAAGTGGGTGACCGGGCTGTCTAATTTTAGCATCCTTCCTTTTGTTGTATCTTTTAAGGGTGGCACTAGGTATATTATACCTTCGTGCAGCCTCATTGACGCCAACCCCTTCCGATATTGCAACTAAAGCGAGTTGCAGATTTTCTTCTTTCCACTTCCCATACACTCCCTTCGCTTTTCGTGCCTGTCTTGTAGTCATCTGTAAAGAAATGGCGAAAGCAGAATTCGCTAAAAAGTTGTAATTGTCGACCCACCAAATGAAACGAAGTCTTATTACATAATTTAAGAAATAAAATATTATTAACATTGAAATAAACTAAAGTAATGTTTTATAATATTATTATTTATATAATATTATATAAATAATATTATAATTATATGTCCTTACAAAATTTTCATCCACTGACCTCTAATTTTTGGAAATTCACACTAGTGAAGACATAATGGACAATTTTATCTTCTAAATTTGTTATATTGTAAGGGTTGGTACATTTTAGCATTGGCTCAAGTTACACGCTTTGTGATGGTTCAATTTACACGCATTGTAAAAGAAACACTTAAAAATTATTTACGTAAAAACTACTTTACAAACATTGATATAAATTTCACTCAACTTACCTCAAACACTGGTATTTCTTCCTATGTATAAGGCAGTCTTGTATTTCTAAACGTCTTCGCACAACACGCTGTCAAACTATTGTGAAAAGATTTGAAGAATTTGGGGACAGAATGTTCGACACCGTTATGACCGCGTCAAGCCAACCCTTCATAATGAGATTTATGGACAGTTGCCTACCATGTAGAAGGTTCAAAGCGCTGTATAAAGCACCTTGCAAACTATCCTGGAAATAGTGATTGCATCGGTGGATCAAGTTACACACTGGTCCAAGTTACACGGACTTCCCCTAACATTTTATACTTATGCTTATCATTGAAAACAAATTAAATTTAACAATAATTGTGTATTACAGTATACTAAAACTTTTTTAAATCGCTCAAAGCTCGATTAGTCTATCGATTAATCGATTAAATTCAAATGCAAGAATTTTTATTATACAAAATTTAATATAGGTTAAAATTTGTTAAAAATTGAATAGCTGTGAAAAAATGGCGTTTCAAAGATTTTATAAATATATTCATGAATATGTGGGAGTTGGGATGTTATGGTAGAGACTGATTTAATTTTTCTCAGGATTGGGACCGATGGCGAGCTTATGTGAGGGCGACAATGAACTTCCGGGTTCCTTAAAAGCCATAAATATAAGTAATTCATGAATATACTTTATTAAAACATAGTATAATATTAATAAATATACCGTAACATAATAATAATAATAATAATAATAATAATAATAATAATAATAATAATACACAAAATTCAAAAGGCCGATAATGTAAACTGTAAACAATTTTAATAATGACCTCTCCCTTGACAAAATCTGCGTACGCCACTGTCTGAATGACTGACTTCGGAAGTACGATGTGCGAAAACCGATACCATCAGCAGAAGAAGAAAGGGAATTTGTGTCTGTGTTGTGACAGTGAAAGAACTGGCGGGATAGAGAGTATGGTATATAGGTAGTTTGAGGATAAACGGACAAAGATGTTTTTCCTCTTTGTCAGCGCGGAGACAATTAGAAAATAACGGAACAGCGGTTGGTTTCAGAAGCTGGTTCTACCTTGCAATCTTTCCATTAGCATTTGTGATTGATAATGTACACTGTTGTGCAAAAGTCTTAGGCGGGAATTCCTAACCCAGAGCTTTGTATTGTAAATATGTCGGAGAGGTGTATTATGCATATATGTATTTCGTCGCCCTGAGTGGCGCAGTTGGTATAGCGCTGGCTTTCTGTGCTCGAGGTTGTGGGTTCGATTCCCGCCCAGGTCGATGGCATTTAAGTGTACTTAAATGCGACAGGCTCATGTCACTAGATTTCGTGGCATGTAAAAAAACTCATGCGTCACAAAATTCCGGCACACCGGCGACGCTGATACAACCTCTGCAGTTGCGAGCGTCGTTAAATAAATCATAATTAAAATATATATATATATATATATATATATATCTTTTTTACATTATGCTTTTAAAGTAGAGGGAGTATCTTACATGCGAGAGAGTTTAATAAGCGAGTAAATACGGTGGAGTACACTTGAGTAGAGACAGAGTGCGATCACATGCTAAACTGAGTTCGAAAATTTGCAATAACATTAAATTACACAACAAACGAACTACCTACATATAACAACAGATTTTAATACACGTAACAACAAATCAACTGTCTGATTATGTATACTATTGTTATGTTATGTTATTTATTTACTTATTTATATACTCATTTAGGGAGGCAAAAGCTAATTGGGATTTCCCAGTATCTTATAGGGTCAAAAACCCTGATAGAACTGATATTTAACCCTTGAGGTAAATTTAGGAAGTGAAGTCCGGAGGGTCTAATTAGTCAAATCCACTCTCCTCACCTTCACACTTGTGCCCCCTGGGATCTTTTAAGATGCAAAAGAGAGAGTGGTGTGCGGAAAGCACCGCATTTATCTTTCCCAGGAAAAACTTTAACATATATGTATCATATGAGGAGACAAAGAGGAAGGCATAAAATAGGAAAGATTGGAGAAAGCTGAGTTTTCAGTGTAGACTTGCCCTTGGACAGAACACTAAATGAACTGATTTATGTGTTTATTTACTAATTTACGCATTCATTTATTAATTTATTCATTCATTTACTCATACTAATTTACTCATTCGTTTACTAATTTACTCATTTATTTATTCATTCACTCATTTATTTATTTATTTATTTATTTATTTATTTATTTATTTATTTATTTATTTATTTATTTATTTATTTATTTATTTATTTATTTATTTATTTATGTGTTTATGTATTTATTTATTTATTTCTTCGTTAACTTATTCATTTAATAATTCATATATTCATTTGCAGACACACAAAATGTATTTGCACACTCCTCTCTGAGAATCACTCATGTGGTGCATTTTTGGTAATCAATACAGGCAACTGCTAACGTCACGGGAACTGAACTAATTATATAGTATAAACCGAGTACAAATAGATTTAATAACAACGTACCAAGCGTTCATAATGGCGTACTGTAATAGTTGCATAATCATACCGCAGAAAACACGTACTGCGTTGTCGTGGACTCTTTCACAAGCCTGCAAAGGAAGTTCACACAAAAACCTCACGTTAGTATCAACAGTATAATAAAATATAATATATTATTTTAATTGCGTGTTTTCTACATGTCACGCAATCATTTCTCTAGGATCGACAAAACTCATTTATGAAATAATAGCATTATACTAATCGAAATCAGAATTTTATTATAATGTAAGCTGAATTTAAAAAGTCCAGGGTGATCAAGTAGAAATACTAAATATATTAGGCGTGATAGTATGGGCTATTCTGAGTAAAAAATAATCATGTAAACATGGGTCTAATTTTCAATGGTTGTGGAGGTCAGTTGTTTTATTGATTACTTAAATTATATCAATTTGCAAAAGTTCAAAATAGTTTTTCAAAAATCCCACTACCGACTCCAATATACTTTTCAATTACTTTGGCAACAACGTGTAGGCTTAGCTCTTCTGAGGTCGTCTTGGCGTTTTTTTCGCGAGGGAAAAGAGGCGACCAATTCGTCTGGTGTGTTTACTTTTTTCTCTCTGTAGACGTCGCTTTTCATCCATCCCCAGAGACAATTTAAACGACTAAGTTCTGGGAACCTTGGTGAGCAATAAACGTGACCACCGCGGCCGATCCATCGTTCGGGGAGTGTTGGATTTAGATTATGTGTCACATGATAGCCATAATGTACAGGGGCTCCGTCATGCTGGAAGACCATGCCCATCTCTGCAGCCAAAGGAGCCTCCTGCAATAATAGTGAAAGCTCGTTTTGCAGAAAATCTATATACGTGTACCCTGTAAGTCGATTCGGTAATACAACACAACTAATCAACTGACTGTCGACCACACCGCACTACACATTTACAGAAAAGCGATATTGAGTATTTGTAAGACTTCTTTTGCGTTCAAACAGTTACGTCTCCACGCCCACTGAACATTTGAAACATATATAGAACTTCTTTACTTGGAATAGTCGATATTGTATTGGGCTTTTTCCACTACTGGTTATAAAAATAAAATCAATCGTTTCGAATATTGATTCTGTCTTCATTTCTAGGTGATCGAAAGGGTCATACAAGTAGATTAGCTGTTAGTAACGACTCAACGACTAGGAACTCCTTATCCTATATATTTTTTATCACCTGCAGACGAAGACACAGCCAGTCTTCGAAATGTTTTGCTTTCTTTCTACATTACCAACAATGGAAAACGTCCAATCTACACTCCTTCTGGAGTTAAAGGCTACCGTATAAATTAGGACACCTAGAAAATGCGTGAAAATCGGAGCTTATTAGGGAATGATTTTTTTTTTTTTTTTTTTTTTGCAATGGAAGGGCCCTTAACTTGCGTTATTCGCCCGACTCTACGAGCTTGATCCATTGATGCCACTAGTGTCGAGGGAATGTAGGTGATGTTAAAAACAGAAGATAATGAAAGAAAAGCAAAGTGTTGTCAAGACTATAGTGGAATTAAAGCAACAATCGACTTGTCACATTTCAAGGAGACCAAGGGTTTCCATGACAATATCCTTCCCGCTCTCTTTGTGACCAATAAGACGAGATAAGAGAGAGCGGTAGCATCTTACTGGCCACGAAGAGAGGGGAAGGGATGCTGTCATGGATACCCTTGGCGCCTTAAAAACTTGAATTTAATGTTACAAGTCGGTTGTCTTACTCCAATCTAAGTGCCCTTTTTATTGCTGCTTTCGAATGTATGCTAGAAACGCTTCAGATACGGTACAATTTTTACTTGCTCGCTATACGAAATTTAAAAATAAAGTGTTGTGATGTTGGAAAAAAAATCGATTTCAAGAATTTCTCGGAAATAGCATATGTTTTCAGTAGGCTACTTCTGATAACAAAAAATTGTTTTTGGACATCTGTTTGTTTGTCTGTGTGCAGAGAGTTCAGCCAAATTATTAGATAGATTTTGCTCATATTCAATAACCTATTTACAAATCTATCTGACAATGATGCACATGAAATACAATTTCATTTTTATTGATTGTTAATGTTTTTTTTTATTTGAAATACGAGTGACACAATGACAGTAACTTGAAAAACATCCTAAGATTTTTTTGTATAAGTTGAAGAGATACACGAAATCAACAGCCTATTATATCCTAAACTCCACTAAATTTCGTATAAATTAATTATTATATGCAGATTATCTCTACTTATCGATGCGAATTTTTGAGAACTTCAGTGGTTCCCAGACCTAGCCACGAAGTCACTACTCTGAGTGAAAATCACCTCAATGTTATAGGATTAACATCCTTCGTCATAGGTATGTTTATTACGTAGTGTATTAGTGAATCAAAACAAAGTTTAATGAAGCCTATTTTAACATTCTTGCCGCAGTTGAATGCCGATCTGCGTAAAAGATAAATATTATTACAAATTGTTATGATAGGCCTATACAGTACATAAAGCTGTTTACGTTAATTCGTGAAAAATTGAACACACAAGGGAAGGCCTCTCATTCAAGCACATAGGCCTATTCTTCTATACGAAGTAAATTCATGCCCTTAGATATCTATCGTCCTCGGCGGGGTTTAAACCCGCGAACCTCGTATTCAATGGAACCTGTTGTAAGCATTAGACCACCTATCTAGTATGACAACCATAATAGTTGTGAGCAACATTGCAATCATCACAAGGCCTTTCTGATTTATTCAGAAATTAAGATTGCAAAATGAATTTTGTTTTATAAAAACAACTTAAACATCATAATAAATTATGCATTTGGGCTATAAAAAGCCTGCAACAACTTCTTTCACATGAAATATGAATTTATTACATCGTTATCATTATTACTATCATCTTTATCATTATCATCATCACCATCATCATCATCATCATCATCATCATCATCATCATCATCATCATCATCATCATCATCATCATCTGGTATGACATCTGAAAGGTCTTCCTTTTCCGAAATGTGATTTCGCTAGCTTTAGTTTCTCTAGCATTTTCTGTTATAAATCGTGTTGTGGATTGATATCGAATCTTTCCCGTTTTGTGACGCAGTAACAGAATTTCCTATACAGAATTTCACTGTCCGATAATACAGTACCTATTCAACAAATGGATTCACAGAAGCAATTAGAAATGTTTCACACAACCCGCTGTTTCCACGAATTACAATATTGAAGTCGTTAAATTGAACGATAACAACTTCGAAAATGATGAGGAAATATGAGCATTCCTGCTTAACGAACTTGTGTAGGTATGCATTTATTAGTCACGGAATACAGTATGGGAAGCACTGAACTGCTCAATAAGGGTGAAGTTTATGACTGAATTTTGTTTGTCAGGTTCTATGTTTGTGTAAGTACTCGTAGAAAAATGTTATAAAATTGAAACTTTAAATCATACACAATAAAATGTTATAAAATTGAAACTTTAAATCATACACAATCATACACGAGTAATATAAAAACAAAACAATCTATCAAGTGGCTATCATGACAACGGTCGGAACTTAGCACGGATAGAGAAGTTACGAGAAAACTTGAGATATGGAGTCGTTTAATACATAATCCAGTAAGCACTTACAATGCCTTTGCTTCTGGTATATAAAAGGTAACAGGTTTTTCTTTCAATGACAAAATATCTATAAAAATAAAAATTGTCTATTATACAGAATGAAAGTGGGTATAACTGCATTAGAATCTTTGGGAGGTAGGAATAAAAATGAGTATATAGTATATACCAAACTTTTTTTAGTAAGTACTTTTGTTAGTAAGAATAAAAACATTTGAGTAATTACTCATTTTTGATTACATATTCATAACCTGGAAGTATAGTAGAATATACTCAAATGTCCACCTTGTACAGAATATTTACTCACATTTGATAAGAATAAAAGCTAGTATATTCTCATTTTTATAAGTTCTTTGTAATGTTATTCTGAGTATAGTTGGTAGCAGGCTCAGTCCTTAGTATTTGTTGATTTGTGTTCAGTTTAAAGTTAAGTCTGAAAAAATTGCAGAATTTATGAACGATGTCGTGCTTCATGTAAAAATATAGAAAAATACGTAAACATGTGGATTCAAAAAATTTCAAAAGCCTTTAACGCTTCACAAAAGTGAATGTAAATTGGTTCTTCATAAAAAAAAACATGGGCTATAAAAATATGAATGACTATCAAATTATAAGTTTAGATTGTATTGTTATTTATAATTAACAATTACAGTTTATTTTGTAAAGTATGAGTTGTAAAATACAATTACTTGTAACTTTAAAATTATATACACTCCGTAATAAAAATACTATAGACATGCAGTACCTGTAATTACAGAAACTGATTGTAATCTCCATTCAACATCTCGTTAATGACGGTTTCCCAGCATTATTTCTTTGTTTCCCGTTTTATTAATGCCAATTTCATGCTTGCCTGCTTGCTTATTTATCCATTATCAGAATTTACAAAACTCAAAGCATAAACCACAACAGTATGCCGACAGCATGTGAAAGTCTATAAAAAATTGAGCATCACGGTGCAATGTGGTCAAAGAGGGAGTATATAATGATTTTTAAATGATAAAGAAGGCTGTTGAGATGAGTATATTATATCAGCGTTAGGTAGAAGATTTTATTCTTACGAAAATGAGTATGTACTTGTGGTTACGAGTATATAGTTCACAGGAAGTACTCATACTCATAAGTACAAACCTTGAGAAAATACTTAAGGTTTTATTCTTACTGCTCTTTATGTTTTAAGCAACTAAAAAGTCACATGTCATTTTGGTATTTGAATAACGGTTTAGCCGAAAAAAAAATAAATTGTGTCTGAAGTTTGAATCACATTTGTGGTAAAACTATTAGGTATTGGGACGTGTGAGTGTAAATATTTTAATGAGAAAAACAAACCAAAAAAAAATATTGTTTTGTCATTTCTTCGAAAAACGTTTCATTTGTGTAATAACTAGACAGTGGATGCGGGATGACATCGTTGAATGTAGGTGCACATTTAGTCTGCTATATGTTACATTTTTTTTCATTCAGACCATTGGCTCAACAGGTTTTAAACGTAAACAGACGACGTCAACATGCTACTGTATCTCCGTACAGACAGAAGGAAAAGAAAAATAACGGACTGTAGTACTGTAGTACATACCTTGCAAGTTTAGTCCTCGTCATCATTGATGCAATTACCAGCGTTGCAGTAAACGACGATATATTCTCGTAAGTTGTCGAAGCTGAATCGTCTTCGCCTATCGCTTAAACAGTTTTTTTATCGAAAGAATTTCTGAAGAAAAACTCTAAAATGGAGATCACTTAATTTCTTTAAAGGAATATTTGCACTGAGTATCAGAGACCTGCAAGAGAGCGATGCTTAACGATATCTGAGATCGGTTTTACCGAATGCTCTTCGTGTGTAATCGCTCGAGCTCGGGTTTGGCCTCCGCTCGCTCGAGCTCGCCCGGGGGATCGCTCCCCTGTCAGAACGAGCGCTCGCTTCAACCACTGTAAGCGAAGCAATATGCTACAGTATTACGTAGTACAGTACTGGTAAAAATAGAATGAATTCATTCGAATTATTTGATTATCAAAACCATTCGAAATAATAGAAATATTCACAATATCACTCGATTATTCATTGGCTTTGCTTACCACCACAACAAGCCGTATGAAGTTATACAAAATATGTACTCGCATAACAGAATATGTTCCATTTTATGATAATGATAAGAGCTTCGAGTTCAGAATCATATGACGCAACAATAGAATGATAAGCTTCGAATTTTCTGTGTGGGTGTTGCGTACTGACTCTTCTAACAGCCCCAGTATCTGACCCTGATCTTCATTAAATTAAACACCTGACCTACATGGCGATAAGAAAAAAGAGCGCTGCTCACAGACTAGACCTACGTATAGAAAGAGTAATCAACATACTGAAATTTTATTGAACAATTCATCCATGCATTCGAATGATTTAATTCTACAATGGAATAATCATTATAGAAATCATTCGATTGTTCTCAACAATTATATATTTAGTGGAAATTTAATTAATTACACATTTTTCTTTGTTTAGATTGAAATAGCCTGAAATGATTTTCTGTATAAATATATTTCGTTCCTACTTAGTTTAACAATTAATCGTGATAATTACTGTAAATGCAAATGAAATGTGTGGTTATATTACTATAAAACGTATATAAAACAGACAAATTACATTTAATACGTGGTAACTAAAAATGTCTATCGTTGTATTAAATGCAAATAATAAATTAGTAGCGATATATTTTGTTTTATCTCGGACGTAATATGAACTTTACTCATACTAACTTCGGAATATTTTTATTTTTTATTTTAGTAGGTTATTTTACGACGCTTAGGTTATTTAGCGTCTGAATCAAATGAAGGTGATATTGCCAGTGAAATGAGTCCGGGGTCCAGCACCGAAAGTTACCCAGCATTTGCTCGTATTGGGTTGAGGGAAAACCCCGGAAAAAACGTCAACCAGGTAACTTGCCCCGACCAGGATTCGAACCCGGGCCACCTGGTTTCGCGCTGACCGTTACTCCACAAGTGTGGACAATCCTATGTACTTTAAGGTAATCTTATCCCTTACTTCTCCGAATTTAGTCCAAGCAGAGCTAGTAACTGCTTTCCCTTTTTTTCCACTACTCTGACTCTGCTGATTTAGCTTTATTTTCGGCATATACTTTTGACATCGTGTCTTGTAATCTTTTACCATCAACAGAGACGGTGTCCGAGCCTCTGCTTGAGATCGACGTCGATACTATTGAATCATCTTCAACATTCGTTTTGATGAAACGTACTATCAGACAAGCCTACAATTCACCTACTGCTACAGGAAGAGCACTCATGAACACCGAGCGCTCGTCCTCAGACCCGATCGCTCGGTGTGTTTCTTTACTTCGTGATTTATCGGAAATATTCGTAGATGATCACTATTCATTCCGTCAGTGCCTTCCTGGACTGATAACGATATCCCGCGCTCGTTCTGATGCAGGTCTCTGCTGAGTATCATGTTGTACGTGTCATTTAGACTAAATGATGGTGATGATGGTGATGATGATGATGATGATTCCTCAGATTTAATTTCAACGCATTTCCTGTGCGATGTACTGTTGCAATGTTTCTCTATAGCCTGAGTTGTTCTGGTTTTTATTTCAATTTTACATACATTACACACGATATTGTCTTCATTAATACATAAAATGTCACTCTCATACTTCTTAATTGCACTTCGTATCTCTAAGCGAATTTAACGTTTTGACTTCGACATTATGAATGGATCAGTACTACACTATTCAACTCGTACTAAATACTTGAGCAGGATAACACAACTGCACACATTGCGTTGCAATGTGGACCGGGGTTCCTTCGTTATGTACGCTGCTGTACTCACCAGGTACACAAAATACGAACGACGGGGTACGTGCCATATACTCCGATACGAAACAACTTCACTTTTCCCTAAGTCATTCCGCATACACTGTCTGGTAATAACATACAAAATTAACTGATTAAAAACACATTTACAGTGTGATGGAACCTTCAGGGAAAACTGGCATCGCTGCACTAAGGGATGCTCTGCAAGTGTACACTGTCTATTTGCTTTCTTACATTGTACTTCAGCAGTAGCAAGTCTTATGCCAGTCTTTTCGTAGAATTCTAAAGGTGAAGTCAATTATTAAGAACAAGATTCGATATGCTTTTAATTTCTGGGGAATCAAGACAGAATTTCCACGAGTCAATAAAGCTTACTGAATAATGTTTTATAACAGAAGAATAATTGCAATTCCGACAACGTTGTTTGCTGTGACACAACAGAATGTTAGACTGGATGATTCCAGTCTGTAGAAATCGAGGGTCGCGGTTACTAATCTGCCTTCATGTGTTATAAAGTTTATGTTCTTATTTGCTCTGCACAGAATTGATTGCTACCCGAATTCAAGTGCAATTTGTTTTTATATCTTGCTGTGTAATTCAGCTGAAGGTATGGATATGCCAATAAATTTGATTATATTTTTTGTTATTCACAAAACCTTAATAAAATAGGCCTACTAATGTTGAGAATTAGCCTACTTATGTTTGTTCATTATGAATTGCAAGGTTAACTTTGAGCATTCCGTTCTGTTTATTTTGTCCTTAAAGGAACAGCGCATATATGAATTTTCGTCTTTAGAAAGCACACTGACCTACAAATCAGTTGTTATCGATCGTCTCCTCACTAAAAGCCATCTGAGAGCTTTCGATGCAAGCAGAAGCGAATACTTTGCTTATTACTACTGCATTAGCTTCGTAGGTACTGCTGCAGCTGTAAACAAAGCATTACGCTGTTGCAACGTATCACTTCCAATCTCTCAATAGAAACTCGATTTTTTTCCATAACCACTATAGATATAGAAACGGTTATTCGAACCTATCTACTAGTTTTATTGATATCTATTATTAGTTCAAATTAATATACTTGTAAACTTTTTGCTCTCTACATAAAAATAATATATTATGCAACGAGCCTATAATGGTATTAATTAAGACGCGAGTATGTTTATCAAATGAGCGTAAGTAAGTTTCATAATTTTAATACGAGCTTTTAATTACCATTATAGCAAGATGCATAGAACTGTTTTGTTAGACCATAATTAAATGTCTAAGTTTTGAGTTTTTACAAATTTTTTAGTAGGTTATTTTACGACGCTTTATCAACATCTCAAGTTATTTAACGTCTGAATGAGATGAAGGTGATAATGCCAGTGAAATGAGTCGTGGTCCAGCACTTAAAGTTACCCAGCATTTGCTCATATTTGGTTGAGGGAATACGCCGGAAAAAACCTCAACCAGGTAACTTGCCCCGACCGGGAATCGAACCCGGGCCACCTGGTTTCGCGGCCAGACGCGCTAGCCGTTACTCCACAGGTTACAAATGTTTTGCCTTGTAACTTTACTGATAACCACGCTTCGAGACTTCGGACCCAATAGAACAGTTCAGTGGGAAATCCGCATAACGGCGTACTGAGTATAGTGGTAAAGCGTACAGTGGGTGGGGGGTACTGTAGAATTGATGCCAACAAATACGCAAAGGAAAACGCTCGGATTTGAAGGTTCTGACGAATAATTTGGTTTTCATACAAACTGTGCCTGAAACTATTACACGGTTAGAAAACTCAGAGCAAGAGATGCCGGAAGCCCTCAAATTAATTTAGAAAATGATGCAGAGAATTAACAAGACATCAAGTACACCGGTTACTGAACGTGTAAAACAGAAGTGGAAATCAATTTTATGTAAAAATAACGGATATGGAACGTTGTGTAACATAAACAGCAAATTACTGGACATAGAGTCCCCCGACAATAAAGGACTGTCTCTTACAGACTGCAATGATGTTATGTTTTTTCGTTTTGCTCCTATCACGTCATGCGACATAGAGCGCAGCTTTCTACAGTACAAACTTTGGCAGATAACCGAAAAAGATTTAGGTTTGAGACACTGAGAATGTATCTTGTAGTAGGTACATTACAATTCGGTACTGTAACTGCACTTTCTAAAGACGACCAATATGATAAATGAAAAAATTAAAATTGCTACATGCTTATTTCCACCATTAACACTGTGTATAATTAAACACAAATGCTTATAAAGGGCAGGAGAATAAATGCTTTTTACATTCTTTTGGCATTATCATTGTGTAATGTATATTTACTTTCAGAATGTACATATGTGTGTTTCCCCATACTACCGTACTCTACTCTAAATAGCAACGTTGTTAGGTCAACACATCTCTATCTACCTGCGGCGAGTCAACAACTTATAGTGCATGCACAGTATACTTATTGTATTGGGTCCAAAGTCTCGAAGCCTGCTGATAACTAAAGGGTGACCATGAGTGTATTTTCAGCGTGCTCTCGACTATTGCAACAGATGGCACGCACGGACCATGAGTGTCTTTCCAGCGTGTTCCCGAGTAGTGCAATAGATGACAGGCACGGAGCACTTTTATGTCGACGCAGTATTTATTGATTTTTAGCTCGGTTTTGATTTGGGGATTTTAACCTCAAAGCAACACACATTAAAACACAGAAATGAACTCAGTTTATTAAAATATTAAAATTAACATGAACAGAATTTATTTTATTTTAAATACAATCATGTTTTTGATTGTGCTGTTTCTGCCTATCATTTTGAATTTCAAGGTTTGTGGGTTATTGCGCGTATGATACTAATCAATGTCGCATATTTTTACTTGGAAATCGATAGTTTGAATAACATAATGAATAGCAGTACTTTAATGTATGTTATTAAGGTACAGTTACGTCACATGTAATTAGCGTATTATAGTATGGTCTAATAAAAATTATATTATACAATAATATAACAAAATTATTATATAATTATGTATCAAATTCCTTTACTTCCTACAGAGTCTTTCATAAGTGACGAGTCTATCGAAAATCAACTATTTTGTATAATTTTTTGAAATGATGTTCATTCTCACGAGAACGAACCTTTCTCTGTGCCGTACAATGGATTTGGAAACAAACACCTCCTCCCCCCGCCGCCAGAGGAAGCTGCTTATCCATGTGTAATGTGCATTTGATGCCAACTTAAAATGACCTGGAACATGGCCTTCTATACGCCAAGGATAATGGCAATGGCCATGCCTACAAACATTGTTGTGATAGACTGGAATGATAAAAACGCCATGCATCCGCTTAACCTTATCGCAGAAGAGAAAAGTTTTTGCCTGGTTTGAACTTGGAAACAGTGTCGCTTAAATTAAGCGTTTATTCCGTAGACGAAGCGTTTCCAGGCAGGTGGATCGGTGGCACAGACCTCTGCGATCACCTAATTTGACTCCCCTGGACTTCTTTTTCTGGGGATTCATCCAGGATCGTGTCCTTGCGACTAAGCCACACACATTCCTGAATTAGTGGAACGAATTGAACACACGATACAAATGGTTACGCCTGACATGCTCACCAGAGTCCATGAAGAGTTGATACATCGCGTCGCTTACATTTGTGCATTCAGCAGAACGGAAGACATTTTGAAAATTGTACACCATAATTTGTCAAGAACTTTACAATTGTTTTTACATTTATGTGTTTTAATAAAGGTTTAAAACACTAATCATTCCTTCGTTTAATAGCTCTGGCGGCGGGAGAATGGGGTGTTTGTTTCCAAATTGACTGTACGGTACCGGGAAAGGTTTTTTTCTCGTAAGAATGAACATAATTTCAAAAAATTATCCAAAATAGTTAATTTTTCGATAGACTCGTTACTTATAAAAGACCCTGTATATAACATAATATCCACGGCTTTACTTCTCATAGGTGATTTGTTTTTCCCATTTTCTAGTCATTCAGTGCTATCAAATCATCATGTACATATTTTAATTGATGATGCGATCAGATAAAGATTTCATGTTTTCATAGTTTTATTACAGAAAAAAGACAATTTATTATTTCATTGACGCAGTTATTAGTACTATTTATGTGTGAGTGGATTTACTTATTAATAAATTAATGCAGGTCATGATAACTGGTTCCAGGCAGTCTGAAAGAGACCATTCAATGGCTGAACTCTCGTTATAAAGTGACTCGAAGAAGTTGCAAAAGAGCGCTGTCGTCTTTCTTCTAAACGTTCAATTGTCACTCAGTCGTTAAAAACATTAACGATGAAGAAATATGAACACCAGTGGTTCACCGACTTGGGCCTATATGGGCACCCTTTTATTGCTTACGGATTACACTATAGAAAACACTGAAATGCACAGTATTGGTAGAGAGTGCCACAGTGTTATTTTGCCCATTTTCATAATTATATATTTACACGTAGAAAAACATAAAAAGTCTGTAGTCTGAAAAAAAAAAAGAACACATTTCGCATACGGTACTTTTAGTGTATATAAACATTTCCGGACGGCCTTAAATTGTAACACTCGTTATAAAATTTCACACGCAACTTCAAAATATGTTCCATTTGATTGTCATCTAGTAAATATATTGTAAGAACTGCACAATTTCTTACCTGTTCTCTTTGTAGTATAACGATTTCATGTGCAGACTGTAGGGGTAAATGTTGACAAATGACAATACAACTGGTAACGACGAAGGAGATGCTATTGCAGGATTTTCTTCTAGGAAAGAAGGAAGTTGAGACAATTCTTGGATGGCGGTCTGCAGTAAAAAGCGCAGTGACCCTGTAAAGAAAAAATAGGCCTAATTATATTTTAAACAAATTTTATCAAATATTTCCACACAAGTAATTAAAAGCGGAAATGGAATCAGCATAGCTTAATCATTAGTAACCGCTGAGCTAACGATACAATATTAAAGAGAATATATCTGGCTGAAGAGTGTATGCAATGAATGTTGACGAACATTAAAACCACAAGAATTAGTATTTTAGACTTAAGGACGTGCTCATCATTCTTGGGTAGCTCTACAATAACACAGCAATAACATTTTATGTCATAGCGGAGTGCTCATTTGTTGTCGGCTAATTGTAAATATCACAACGATGAAGGTTGGAGTCTCCTTCAAGAGCTTCAAAATGTGAATTCGGGAGCTACCTGTAGTTTAAGTGTGCCTCTCCATTTGTGCTTCAACTCCGTTAATTCCCCATGATGACGTCAGCTCCCGCTACAAGGGCCTCTCCATTCGAGTGCGCGACTGCACGGCGCAAATCGCGAAGCTGATTAATTGCAGACACATGCGAAATGCATGCAGCAGTAAGTGCCAGCTCCCAGTTTACAGTTTAGGCAGGCTAAATTCTATATTGGATCTGAGTAAAGTAGATAAATAAGTCGAATGTGAATAACTTATTCAGATTTAAGTATGAGGTTGTTAAAAAGGAACAGTGTAATGTCCATTTGGTTGAGGAAACAACATATTGCATCCTCGCCTCGGAAGAATGTTGTATTGTGTATAAAATTGTATATGTGTTGTAAATTGTATTATGTATTGTAAATTTTATTGTGTATTGCTTATCATTTTAACTGTGTATTGTTAATATTGTATATACCACTGCCACCGGGTGCTTGCCCACTTGCAGTGTAAATAAATACATACATACATACATACATACATACATACATACATACATACATACATACATACATACATACATACATACATACATACATACATACATACATACATACATACATACATACATACATACATACATACATACATGCATATCTGGCCGACAGTAATGAAATTCCTTACAACGAAACCTTCCAAATCCATTTCGCAAAAACATATCTTACAATCTCTAATACGGGCCACTACTGTAAAGGAAAGCTTAAATACGGGAGGAGAAACACATTTTTGTCAAGTTGCACACGACACTGTATCACGACCACTAGATTATTTACTGCCGATGGAATTAGTGCTAGCGAGATGGTATTTGACAAGATGAGGTCGAGCATTAGCAAAGATTATCCGACATTCGCCTTAGAGTTGGAAAAACCTTGAAACAAACCAAATAATCAGCCCAAGCGGGAATCGAACCCACGCGCGATTACAGCCCCGGACAGCAGGCAAACGTATTACCGCTTGTGCTACGACAATGGCAATTATGCCTAACCTTGGCAAATTGTTCTCCATATAGTCTAAATATCTCATATGCGATAGGCCTAGTCTTCTCTTCTCACCAGTTAGACTAAAATAAACATTACTTTCTCCTTACCATACTGGATTACTACTGACAGTACAATACAAAATTCGTAGGCTAGTAGAAATTAATCTCTTTATATTCATCTATAGAATATAACTTAACGATAACAAAGCGAGTTTTCTATCACTCCACGCATAAGGTAATGTTGATTCCTCATTTTCCTGTCAGTTATGTTAAAGCCATGTCGGATATTCCGTGACATTCAATCATTCATGGTGTTCTGCCCAAGAGCAGCTCTTTCACTGCAAACCCAGCTTTTTTCAGTCTTTCCTATTTTCTGCCTTCCTCTTAGTCTCCGCATATCATCCATATATCTTAATGTTGTCTATCATCTAATATCTCCTTTTGTTCCAAACTTTTCTCCCGTTCACCGTTTCTTCCAGTGCATCCTTCAATAGGCAGTCTCTTCTCAGCCAGTGACCCGGCCAATTCTCTTTTCTCTTCCTGATCAGTTTCAGCATCATTCTTTCTTCACCCACTCTTTCCAATACAGTTTTATTTCTTATTCCGTCTGTCCATTTCACACGTTACATTCTTCTCCATATCCACATTTCAAATGCTTCTACTTGCTTCTCTTCACTTCGTCGTAATGTCCATGTTCTGCTCCATACAATGCAACATTCCACACAAAGCACTTCATTTGTTCCTTAGGGTTTTTTTTTCAGAGGTCTGCAGATGATGCTCTTTTTTCTATTAAAAGCTTCCTTTGGCATTACTGTCCTCCTTTTGTCTTTCTGGCAGCAGCTCATGTTACTGCTTATAGTACACCCCTAGTATTTGAAGCTTTCCACTTGCTCTACAGTCTGATTTCCCAAGTATTTGAAGCTTTACACTTGCTCTACAGCCTGATATAGAATTCGCAATTTTACCTTTTATTTTTCTTCCTAGATCCGCCGAGTTAGCTCTGTGGTAGCATGTCTGCCTCTAGATTAGCCAGCCCGGGTTCGATTCTCGGCGGGGTTAAAGAAGTTCGTGTAAAATTTCTACCTAGGGACTAGGAGAGGTGGCGATGCACAACGTCACTAGATTGTGCATCAATATGCCTGGGTTAAATCCCAAATCTCTCCGTAGTGCATATGAAGAGAAGGCATTTGTCACTGTTAATAATGATGACGTTAAGCCTTGAGACCCCCTTGGTGCTATTCGACAGGAATAGGCTACGTGTCGGCACCGGGTTTCACCTTTTTCTTTCCTTATCTTCATCATTATCATCCTCACCCATTCCCTACACTATATTTACACGAACATTTACACATAGACTACATTTATCCTAGTACACAACGTAACTCTCCACATATACTACACGTGCATAGCGTGACCCACCGAAGTGGTGTGCAACTTGAAAATGCGGAACCCGAATCATGCAAGTGAAGCAGGTAGACATTGGATGTACACATATATTTTTCTTCCCATGATCATGGTCTTCGTCTTGTTTGCATTTATCTTCATCCCATACTGCTCACAGCTGTCATTTAGCTCCTGCATATCCCTTAGTTTTAGTATCGTCTCCTCTGCTGCTAAGAACGCCATATCATTAGCAAATATTATGCATTTCCATGACAGAGGCGTGCGTTTTAATTTTATTAAAATATTTTCCTGATAATTGTATGTACAATATACAAGGTGGGTCAAAAGTCGCTTTCCACAATATTCATTCTTAGGTTTCATACTTATAGCATATACGTACTTACTTACTTACTGGCTTTTAAGGAACCCGGAGGTTCATTGCCGCCCTCACATAAGCACGCCATTGGTCCCTATTCTGAGCAAGATTAATCCAGTCTCTACCATCATATCCCACATCCCTCAAATCCATTTTAATATTATCCTCCCATCTACGTCTCGGCCTCCCCAAAGGTCTTTTTCCCTCCGGCCTCCCAACTAACACTCTATATGCATTTCTGGATTCGTCCATACGTGCTACATGCCCTGCCCATCTCAAACGTCTGGATTTAATGTTCCTAATTATGTCAGGTGAAGAATACAATGCGTCCATATGTAGCATATACACATGTCATAAGTTGAATAAACGAATAGCTGGTGTAACCATGTTCATGCGTCAACTGTTTTTCCGATGTCATGTCTTGAAAACAGTCCTCGTTTGGAGAAATACTGTTAATATGGCAACAGGATGGAGCATCACCTCATTTTAGTGTAGGAGTGAGGAACTTCTTGAACCAGCAATTCCATGAATGGATTGGCAGTCGTAGCACAACAGAATGGACACCCAGATCATGCTACCTGACGCCATGTTATTTTTCGCTGTTGGGTATCCCTACAAATTATGTTTTTGCTCAGTAACCGCAGGATCTGCATCAGTGGCGACAGATGATGGAACAGTCATGAGTTATGTTCTGCCATCTGTAAATCAGAGTCAAATATAAATTGTATGTAATTAAATTTAATGAAGTGTTTGGGGAAAGCGACTTTTGACCCACCTTATATAATAAATTAAAACATAATAAATGACTCCAAATTTGCAGAGAGAGCTAGTCTATCGACGTGGAATAAATGTTAACGAGAGGACTATCGTAATTTTGAAACTTCATCAGAAGGGGAATTCATCAGTTGGGCGCAAGAGAAAATTTTACTTGATCTGAATGCATCAGTTGAGCGGGGCGGTCAGTTTTGGGATGCATCAGTCGAGCGCGGCGGTCAGTTTAACACGAGCCGTAGGAATTTCCCTTCCCATTTTGTAGAGACTTAGGACTCTCTGTATATTGACAGGTATGGTTAAAATGCTGCTCTAGTAAAAATGCTCGTACCGATAAATTGGTACTTGTCAGAGTTTAAAATATTTGTTCCAGTGCCAGTAATGGATTGTTTAATATCTAGGTCACTTTCTTGGATAACAGTAGCTACTCTCTGTAGGAAACCAATTCTAGTAATATTTTCCCGTCTATATCTACAAAGTAATTCTTCTATATAATGTTTCCTGCTTTTATATGTAGGATTGGCTCTAACAGTATTCCCGTTGTCATTCATTTTAATATATGTACTAGTTTGTGTCTCAATAACGACTTGAAGAAACAAATACCTATATAATGAGGATGCGTAATATTAAATTTGTGGAACGCCTCACATGTACAGTATTATTAGTTCTTTCTGACGTAACAGTATCGGAAGCCCATATTTCAGGGGGAAATAACGAATCCGGTTCTATGAAATTTGATACCAAATAATCAGCAAAGGCTGTGATACTTTCATTAACAGGTTGGTTGCTAGGCCTATCCGAATCTTCAACAAATGCATCTCCTACTTCATTTGGAGGAAGAAATGAAAGACCGAATACCCAGTGCAACCATTTACCGTTGTCAGTATTGTTATCTTTATACTTATTAGAAAGCAGCCCCAAGGACTGAATTTTCCTCCACCAAGCCTGAATTACACTGCACACAAATTTTCTCACGAGCTACGTATCATCTCTATCCCTAGGGAAAACTGATCACCGAGCTCAACTGATGTATACCCAAAATTGACCCCGCGCTCAACTGATGCATTTTTAAACCTTTCGCGCTCAATTGATGTACACCCATCAGAAATAGGGAAGGGAGCGAGTTGTTCCGGACATGAAGAGACCATAATTATCGTAGTTACAGCAACATACGCGCTGCAGTGATCTTAAGGTCTCCAGCAGCTGGGTACTTTGTTCTAACAAGTGCACTGATTGTGTGTTTAACATGGAGGCGTGAGATAATTGAAGATTGGAACCTAGAATCCAGCTAAGTGTCAAAACTATGTTTAGAAGTTATGAACAAAAATATAAAAACAGCTGAACACATTTATTTATTATGAATGAATTTTTTATATAGACAGACACATGTTTGTTATTGAACAGAAGTGAAAGAACATTTTCCGAAAAACAAAATACGGAAAATAATGCCTCGTAAAGTTGAAATAAATTAACACAACTGTGTCCACTTACATTCAACCTAGAAGACGGCTCTGTGCCACAAAGCTTTATTTTCAAATCATGCAGTTCATATTGTTTTACTGGCATATATCTTCATAAAATGAGTCGCCCTGAGTGATGCAGTTAGTATAGCGCTGGCCTTCTGTGGCCGAGGTTGCAGGTTTGATCCCGGCCCAACTCGATGGCTTAAATGCGACAGGCTCATGTCACTAGATTTAGTGGCATATAAAAGAACTCCTGCGGGACAAAATTCTGACACATCGGCGGCACTGATATAACCTCGGCAGTTGCGAGCGTCGTTAAATAAACCATAATTTAAAATTTCATAAAATGATCTATAGGCTATTTCTCATCCAAGAAAGGCAATATTATAAAAGGTCCTGCCTCTTCTTTTTTCTGTGTGATTCCTTTTACAGTGACATTTCTAATATCAGAAACAGTTTTCTCTTTTTTCAGATTTCCGTGTTTCTACTATACTGTAGGAGTTATGTCACTTCTACAACTCCAGGATTTTCTTCTGAGAACCGTATCACTGATACCTTTGAGGTACTCGAGGTTCTTTGTTGTTATACGTATGAGAAACAGTAGCCGTCTGGATATTAAAAAAACATATATTCTCTCGTTTTAGTAACTTGAAATTTGTTTTTCTAAAACTGCACTACAGTAGAGCGTCTCGTTTAGGCACAGTGAAATCGTAAACGAAGTGCAGGTAACGTGTAGGGAGAGAACGAGCCGTAGCCTACGATAAACACGAGGGATGCACAAGGTTTTAGTTACAACATTTATGGCGGAGCATTAATTGAAATTATATTTTTCAAAAACACACAAAACAAAATAACACAAATTGCATAACGTTATCATATATACATTTTAACAAACAAGCAATTGTAAAATTGAAATAATTCAATATAACAAATCAAATTTTGCTACTTATATGATGTTGCTTTCAAGCAGCATTTTTTACGGTCATAAATTTCATTGCAAATTTCATTATCTGAACGACTAACATAATATCACCGTCTTCTGTGGCCGAATTAACAAAACTACAGTACATTGGTCTTACATGGTAACACTAAACATAATTATCCTTCTCAAAGTTCAATATATTCAGGCATTCCTCCAGAAGGGATGTTTAGGAAATAGTGTTGTCACTTCAGACTAATGTACTGTGTTTTGTTAATTCGACCACAGAAGGCGATGATATTTATGTTAGTCATACAGAAGATGAAAATTATGACCGTAAAAAATGCTGCTCGAAAGCAACATCATATAAGTAGCAAAATTTGGTTTGTTATATTGAATTATTTCAATGTTACAATTGCTTGTTTGTTAAAATTTGTGTAAGATAACGTTATGCAATTTGTGTTCTTTTGTTTTGTATGTTTTTGGAAAATATAGTTTCAATTAATGCTCTGCCATAAATTAACTAAAACCTTGTGCATCCCTCGTGTTTATCGTACTGCTCGTCCTCCCCCCACACGTTACCTGCACTTTGTTTACTTTTTCACTGTGCCTAAACGAGACGCTCTACTGTACATCGTTTTACTCTTCAGTTACAGAAGTCTTGCATAATCATGCCATCTTTAAATGCAATAAACAGTCTATTAATATTCAAATCGGAACTCATTATTTTTGTGACTTGGCTCTTGAATAATGATTTTCAGCTCGAAACCTGGGTAGCAGCGAAATTTTTTTTTCCACTTGTATGGAGGAGGACTCGAAGGCTTATTGTGTTTATTGTGTGAATGATTGGGTAGCAGAACGTCCGCGCTCTTGTAGAAGACAACACGCCGCACCGTGAATTTAACCCGGGCTATGGTACGGATGATAATGATGATAATGATGATTATGATGATGATGATGATGATGATATGTGAATTAATAATGGCGAAATGAGTCCGAAGCCCAACGCCGATAGTTACCCAGCAATTCTGCTTCATTCGGTTGAGGAAAACCCCAGAGAAAAACCTCCAACCAGGTAACTTGTCCTAACCAGGATTTGAACACGGTCCCGATTGTTTCACGATCAGACGCTCTAACCGTTACTTCACAGCGAACCTTAGTGTAGTCAGCCGTTGTGGGATTGGGAATGCGTCTAGCTTGAGAATTAGCGTAATAGGTCGTAACAGTGCTGGGCCATAATGCCCACTTCCCGTAAATTCCATTCCATTCCACCATGCTGACCACTTGCCTACGAGTGCCGTTACTTCGGGAAGATAAAACGAGTGCATGTTGATGCCTTGCAGCTCTGAAGCAGAAATTCCTGTATGCAACAGCAACAGCAGGTTACGTAACGGCCCTATTCTATCCACATTGTGAACCAGACTTTACGATACGAAAGGTTACATGAGACTGCCTGTTATCGCAGACGAGTTTAAAAGGAGATAATTGCCGCTCATTGTTCTGCTAATTTATACGGGTTTCCAGGAACCTTCCTGTTAGCTAACTGCGTACAGCAGATACCATCAATATTACAACAGAAAGATACGATGTCAGGACAGCAGCTGAGTTAATTACTGAACATGAATGTCAGTATTTCGGGTCTCAGTCGGAATTGGAATGTTCAGTTGAAATATCGTAACGAAATTTGTGGTGGCAGTTGGAGGTTCAATGTCTTCTCAATCTTAGGCATTAACATCATTCCCTCCAATCTTCATTCCATTATCATTTCTTAGCATTCCACGTAGGTAGCTGGTCGAGAACGAGTGGGGCTGCCTAATCGCAATCAGGATACTCAGAAAACCTCAGGCGGTGTTGATCCGGGAATGTAGGCCACTTAGCTGGAAGGAGGCTCCGTGCGTATAGCACTGTGCTGCTACAGGCGGACACTACGAGAACTACTTGTAGGCTTGTCTTCAACAGCTGTGTGTGATCTGTGTTGACAGCCGACTGCTGGAAGATTCGAGTAGGAGTGATTTTATACGCATTTATTTAATCTTTCATAAAGTGTTGCCTTTAGATTGCTATTTTAAAAATGTCAAAGCGGTCCAGCAAAATTATGTGCTGTGTTTTTAGCTGTAATAATAGATATTGTAATACAGAGCAAAATGTGAAGTTTTATAGTTTTCCATCACGACCCCACGAAATGAATTTGAAAAGACGGTGGATAATAGCAGTAAATCGGAAAGAGTGAGTTTAAATTAAGTATTTGGGATTTAAGTATTTTAATTAATACCTAATTAAGTTTTTACAGAACTTATCGTAATCGAGGATTTTACAATAAACCTACAGTAACTATTGCATGCAAATAATCACGTTAATGTTATACTTACAAAATAAGCAGCTGTAGGCCATATTTGTAAACACATCATAATAGTAGGGCGCATTATATTCAGTAATTATAGCAAAGTCTTTATGATAGCCTGTATTATATAATTACAGAAATAGGCCTATATGACAAATACGAAAACATAGTATCATTACATACATATTTTACAATTACAGAATCATATTATGAATATAGAAGGAATTACAAATACAGAAAAATAGTATAAATAAAAGTACATTACAATATTGAAATAGTCCTAAAGATATAACATTACGAAGACATATAACAAAAAATAATTTATACTCATTACAACAGAAATTACAAAACATTTAATAGAAACCAAAGCTACATTTTATGAAATCTATTTGAAGTGATTTTCTAAATATCATCTGCCTTTATAGTTTTGTCAAACATTAAACAATATGTTTACATTAATATGTCACATTTACACGAATTATTTTTATAGGGCAGACGGCACTTTATGGACACCTTCCAAATCATCTAGAATCTGTAGCGAACATTTCATAGGAGGGTGTAAATCTCAAAATCCTGCTAGTCCAGCATATGTTCCAAGCATCTTTCCTGAATTTTACAAAAGGGAGTCAACAGTTCCTGACTCTCTCAACAGATTTTAAAAAATTAAGAAAAGAACTGAAATAATTTCACAGCCGGATACATCAGACCCTTTGGAAGATAGTGGGTCTATCCTAGTGACCACCAAAACTGATGCCCAAACTCAGACAGATAGAAATTATGACAAAGAAAGCAAGTTTGAATTCAGTTGTATGGTGGATGGAAACAATGTCAGCACACAAGCATGCATATGAGCCTTCCACGCATTATATGCCAAACCTAAGTGTTCCAGTAAACTGTCTGGGTCTGACTCCCCATATGAAAAAAGAGGATTTTTTGGTTATAGTTCAATTTCTGATTAATCACAATTAAATGTCCTGGCTGGTGTTAACACAGAAATTTTTAATTTATTTTTGAACTTACTGTCAGACAGTACCCGGCGTAAAATTAGTAAAGAAAATAAACTTTTAATATTCTTAATGAAAATGAAGTTAGCCTTGCCATTTGCTGCCCTTGCTGTAATTTTCAATGTTCACCGTAGTACTATTTCTAGAATATTCCAATCTGTTTTACCTACACTTGCACGAGCAACTAAAAACTTTGTTTTCTGGCCCAGCAAAGATACTGTTAATGCAACATTGCCTACTGTGTTTAAAGATAATTATCCGAATTGTAGAGCTATTATTGACTGCACTGAAATTAAAACTGAACAACCTCCTGAAATCAGTCAGCGTGTATATATGTACTCTAACTATAAGTCTGCATATACTGCAAAAGTTCTTATTGGAATTGCGCCTTGTGGTATGGTAACATTTATTTCCAAATGTTATGGAGGTAGAGCCAGTGACAGTTTTATCACAAATGACTGTGGAATTTTGAAACTGACAGAACCAGGAGATCAAATTATGGCAGATAAAGGTTTTCCCGGAATAAAAAGTGTATTGGAGGAGAGCAATGCAATTTTGGTAATGCCACCCTTTATGAATGAAGGTCACTTAACACCTGATCAAGTTGATGATACTTATAATATTGCTAGTGTGCGGATCCACGTTGAATGTTGCATTCAAAGAGTGAAAGTGTATAATATACTTCAAAAATGTCCAAGTGAACTATTACATTGTATTGATGACATTGTGCACATGTGTTGTGTTATGACTAATGTACAGCCTCCATTCATTTCTGAAGATCATTATTAGAACGGTATGCCAGTTCTTTTAAATAGTGTGTGAAGTAAAACTGTTGCAACTTTTCAATACAGCCCTTCAGGAACATATCATTTCTTTGAATTTCTATAAGAATGGAAATATGATTCTCTGTATAAATGAAAAAACCACAGAAATCAACGCCACAACAGTACATCAGCAGTTGACACTGAGTGAAATATGTATGACTTTGTTTTAGTTCCAAATTTCCTTGTGAATTTTTTATAATATAGGATACATTAATGTCCCCATTCTCACCGACAATGGGTTTTTCTTTACATGAAATAGGACATTTAATTTCTAATACTCTTTCTGGCTTACCATTCATCATTACTATCCCATCAGGACTAGCACACAACCAAGGTTGGGTTAAGTGAATGATAAGAACACAACCAGCAACTGTTCTGTCATATGAATTTGTGTATTTGTCAAGTGCAGTGTTTTCTAATTTACTTCCAAAAGTTACATTCCTAAGACCCCTACCATGAAGCAATTTTGGGTTCATGAGGGTATTTACCAGCTTCTCATGATCTTTTTTTCTAGTTTTAATTGAATGTGCCCTACTCGCAGAAATCCTTATTTTTCTTTCTGTAAACCATAAGTCTGATTTTGATTGATGCAAGGTTTTTACACAAATTTCAGTTGCTCTGGTCTTATCAATTAGGACATGATTATCATAAAAATCATTTTCTAATGCAGAAATGTTGCTACTACATTCATTAATTATTATAGGCCTAGTTTCTTGTTTCATTAATAATGTTGTGATTATCCCTTTACATGCATTATTCTCAACAATAGCTGTGATATCTGTTATTAAATGTCCCAGCAGTTCATTGACAACTTTAAGTGATCCTGATTTTTTCTCTTCGTTTAAAATTTTTGTCAGTATACATGGGGTTTTCAGTGCAGGAATTTCAATTGCTTCAACTTCAAGCCTATGCTTTTTTTGGGGGAAAAGTTCTTCTAATCTCTTCCCCTTGCTATATTTCTCTTTCCCCTCATTTGAGATATGGGGTCGAGACCATTCGCAGGGCTGATCAGTTCGCGAAGTGATGCGTTCGGAGTTAACTGCATAAACAACAGCGGAAATGTGTTTACACTTTCCTGACGATCCAGCAGGACATTCGCAGGAACTATTAGTCGCTTCTCTAGCAGCATTAACCTACGATAACATGAGGTCGTCTTTTTAAGTCAGCATCGTTTAATGTATAAATTAACAACAATCACAAATAGCAATAATACATAAATAACTACGTTACCTCTATGGTGACATGATAAGGTTTCAGGCTAACTGATGTCTGTCTTATTACTAGACATCGGATTTTTAGGCACTAAAAATTGCAGTTTTAGGCGCCTAAAATATGCTCAAAATTTGTAAAATTAGGCTCTATTTTAATGAAAATAGGCATTTTAGGCACATCAAGGTATCATACTTATTTCTTTCACTGAAATTTTTAGTTATACACTAAAATACGCACAAAAAAGTATGTTTAAACATTAAAAAAGAATACTATATTATATTTATAAACAGAGCTGCACAAATTTAATATATTGAAACTAATGAAATAATGATTATTGATATCAAGATTACTCATTTTAAGTTATTGAAATTCAGTTCCATGCTCAGACTTTATTATAATTATCTGCACAGTACACCACCAGAATTTTTTCTAAATTCTCCACAGTTAACCTTCGCCTTTTGTCACTGAGAATCATTTTCAAAGCAGAAAAACTTCTTTCAACCGAAACTGATGTGAGAGGAGCAAATTTTAAATTAGGTACAATAGAAACATCAATACTTACTGGAACATTTACACTTTCCCCCGATATCACTCTTGATACTTTTTCCAACAATGAAAATCCTACATTCTTATTTAATACGTTGTCCTACTTATTTTTAACTTTTTTTCCCAGTTTCGCCCAAAGCAGAATGTATGTTCACTTGAGCTTCCTTTACTATTGCTATTTGGCTACAAAGAGATTGTTTTTCACGTTCTAATTGTTCAATGCTTGCAGGTATGAAAGAAAAGTTTGATGTTATGTAGGCAATATCGTTTTTCACTCGTGAGTCATTCAGACAATCTTTCACTGCTTTTACACACGCTGCACTATCAGTTTCAGGTAATTTATCAATAACTGTGACCACTTTTTTAAAATACTTAGAATAATACACCACTGACTGAATCCAGGTTCCCCATCGTGTAACAACCGGCTGAGGTGGGAGTGGGATATCTGGAAAATTCTCTCTGAATATTGAAATCCTGGATGGGGCTTTACAAAAACATTTTTTTGTGTTAGAAATAAACGAATTGACAAGAGGAAATTCATTCCGGATTGTTTCAGAAACCCTGTGAAGGCCATGTGCTAGACAGGTTACATGCGTGAGGTTAGGATAAAATGTTTTAAGAAGTGGAGCTGCAGCAACCATGTATGAGGCAGCATCAGTACAAAACAACAGAACTTTAGAATCGTCTATATTACCTGAGTATAAAGATTGTAGGCCTTTATTTACAAAATAAGCAATGGCTTGGCTATTCACTTTCGAAAGTTCCTTAACACATACGAGGTGTGGAATCGAAGGTTCATCAGGACTAAGTTTTCCTACTACCATATTTGCTATATACCTATTCATAGGATCTGAGGTTTCATACACAGAGACCCATATGTAAGAATCACCTATATCCTCCCGAATGGAAGCTAAAGTTTCATTGTATATTCTGTCTAAGTAATTTTTTCTTAGGGTCGACTCAGATGGGATATTTTGTTTGCAGTATTTTTGTAAAAACTGTCTTAAAACCGGATTTTCAATTGCATTCCAGGGAATGTTAGCAGCAACAAACGCTCTGGTTAAATCAGCATAGAAATTGCTGCTGAGATTGGATGAAGTAGGCTGTGTTAGTAAAGTTTGTTGCAGTTGATTTTTCTGCTGAGTTTTAGTCTTATGAGCCGCTCCTTGCACATGCTGCTTTAGGTGGCACTTCTTTTCTTGCGAAATCTAAAAATGTAAAGTAAACTGAATTAAAATAAAATCCTAATTGTTGTATTGCCGTATTTCTATCACAAATTTAGTGGGTTCGAACAATCAAAATTTTAATGACCTGCAAATACTTTAACTATCGGAATTTAAAAGGTTAAAGTGTAGTGGTCTTAAAAAGAATTATACCTCAGGATAGCTCAGTCAATGTATAAATATTATAGGCCTACTCATTAAAATTAATAGAATTTATATATTTCAACTATTGTTACATACCTGTTTGCTACAAATCTTGCAGAATATTATTTTTCCATCATAAGTGAATTCTGAATATTCTGTTAGCCATTGCCGGATCAATGTAGATTTTGCACTTATATTTTTCGGCATTATCGCGTTAAACTTCACAGGAAAACGTCCTACCGCTCAAAACTTCTCAACACAAATAAGGTGAGGGAAAGAGCAACTGTTAACGAGCATTCAAATGAACCGTTGTTATTGAGATTCAATTGGACAAAAATACAAAGTTCCACTTATTGTTGCATTTCCTGGTAGTGTTAACACTAGGAGGGCCATTCTTTTAAATATTTTGTAACGGTTTACCCTACTAATTCGCAGTTTTACGACTTTTCATAAATATTTAAAAAAACACTCTTTCTCCAAAAATTGTGATTTTATGACACTCTGAAGGGCAGTACAGCTAATCGGTTTCAGACCGAAAACAGTCATTTTTATAGTATAGTATATCTCTAAATCGGTAGCAGCACATGTTGTGATTGTTGCCTGCTTCAAAACTAAGGTTGGTTCTTTGTCGGCATTTATGCCTCCAAACATGTTAAATTCGGTGAAATCTATTGCGAGTGTCGTGAGATTCAAAACATTTTGTTTCCTTTATCAATGGTTTCATGGCCGGTGTGAAGCAAACTTTCCACTTTTTAAATGCCTTAAATTTCGCAGTGAATGCATGTATAAATTATAAAAAGTAAGAGTAAAATGCGAAACTTTACAGTAAGTTAGGCATTTTTAGGCGAATATTAAAAAATTAGGCTCTAATAACCGTTTTAGGGCATTTTAGGGCACTATAAAACCCTTTGAATACCTTTCAATTTCCATGAAACACAAATATTAATAATTATTTTTACTTTTCTCCTAAAGAAACAAAATAGGCATTTGCCCTAGAATCCGATGTCTGCTTATTACATTTGCAGTTATTACACTCTTGCAAATTCCAGCGAAATATTTTTCTTGTAAATTTAATACATGACCACTTTCTGCAAGTAAACGACTTTTCTTAGAAGAATTTGGCCGATTATTGTCATAGAAAATACTTTGAAATCCCACTGTTATTATTAAATCTGCCATGGCAGTACACTGTGAGATGACAGCTGATGCTCGCGCGGTAACACGCAAGAACTTACAATTTTCGCCACTCAGAGCGCGGCGGTGCATTTCTCCCTGCAACGCACGGAGCCTTCCCGTTCTATTACAATTTCTAGTAGCAACAGCACGGGTTCAAATCTTACCTCCCCTGCTATCCTTCTTCTTACCTGCAGTCCTGCTACACGCGATAGGACAGTGCACATTTTTTTAAATAATAAAATAAAAATTTATTTCAGAAATAATACCAATGTTAGGCTTTACATATAGGTAGCAGTTTTTTTTCAGGAAACGTAACAAATCTAGGCTAAGGAGTCGACTGACAGACAATAAATTTATGTTCAGTTTAAAATTTATGTACATGTATATATATATATCCCACCTCCCTCAAATCCATTTTAATATTATCTTCCCATCTACGTCTCCGGCCTCCCAACTAACACTCTATATGCATTTCTGGATTCGCCCATACGTGCTACATGTCCTGCCCATCTCAAATGTCTGGATTTTTTGTTCCTAATTATGTCAGGTGAAGTATACAATGCGTGCAGCTCTGCGTTGTGTAACTTTCTCCATTCTCCTGAAACTTCATCCCTCTTAGCCCCAAATATTTTTCTAAGAACCTTATTCTCAAACATCCTTAATCTCTGTTCCTCTGTCAAAGTGAGAGTCCAAGTTTATATATATATATATATATATAATATATATATGTATGTATGTATGTATATATGTGTGTGTGTATGTGTGTGTATGTTTTTATTTAACGACACTCGCAACTGTAGAAGTTATATCAGCGTCGCCGGTGTGCCGAAATTTTGTCCCGTAGGAGTTCTTTTACATGCCAGTAAATCTACTGACATGAGCCTGTCGCATTTAAACACACTTAAATGCATCGACCACGGCCGGGATCGAACCCGCAACCTCGGGCATGGAAGACCAGCTCTATACCAAGTACGCTACCGAACTGACTGTTCAGTTTTAAGGATTGCAACTGCTAACATAATATTACCTGATATAGAGAATGTTACCTATACGAAGCGAGTCAAAGTCAGGATGGGAGAAGAAATGTTTGAAGAAAGTTAATAGAGAGAGTATATTACGATGTACTGAAGTACATATGATATGTCCATGCAGAAATTCTACGTCATCATGTGATGAAAGATGAGAGGAACGGAGAAAAATTATCTCCGGCACCAGGATTTGAACCCGGGTTTACGTGCTGACGCTCTATCCACCAAGCCACATCGGATTCCCATCCCGATGTTGGATCGAATCCTCTCCGTTTAAGTTCCACCTCTTGGGTTCCCTCTAGTGGCCTACCCTCATGCACTGCGTCATAGATGTATGAAAGTGCCACAATGTCCACACATGTGCAGAGGTGCACTCGTTATGAGTGACTAAGTGGCCGGAATCCGACGGAATAAGCGCCGTCTTAAATCACTAAGGGCCATATTCATAGACATTCTTAGCGCGGGCTTCCGGTGGATGATCAGCGAACTAACGTTTTTCGTATTCATAAACCAGTGTTAGCGATATGATATGATATGAATTATGTACAAGTAATCAGTCGATAGCCGGGGCTAGTTTAGTACGCTCGTAGCGCGGGCTAGCGAAATATCTATGCATAGCACCCTAAATGATTATTTTTCGCATATCAAATATTACAATGTACTGAAGAACATATGATATTTCCATGCAGAAATTCTGCGTCATCATAGTAATCTTACAGTTATGTGCCGTCTTTTAAGGCAGAATACGCGATGTAACAAATATCTATAGAATCATAAGTTGCACTGATCTACAAGTTCGCAATGCTGTGCCTAGTGAGCCCCCAATATGAAATTGAAGTAAGAGATGAATACGAGTGAGCAAGTATAAGGCAGATAATGTGAGTAGGATTATGAATAGGCCTAACACTTGTTAATGAGATGAGTGTGAATAGTATGAGTGAGTACGAGTATGAGCAGGTACTTCTTACGGGTATGAGATGGGTACAGCTATGAGTATGAGTGCCAGTATGTCCACCGCTGTGGACTAATGGTTAGGAGTCTGACCGTGGAACGAGCGGGCACGGGTTCATATCCTGGTTGAGGCAAGTTACCTCGTTGAGGTTTTTTCAGAGATTAAAAAAAAAAACTTCCAGAATGGCGCCACATAGCAGGATCCATAGCTCAATTCATTTCGAGTTCTGAATCTTCTCTGAGCTATGGAACAATGTCTACTGCATTAATAGTAACACTTAATAAGGCAAATTCGCATTTGTAGAAACAAAATCATTATTTTTGGCATGAATTTGCAAAAAAAAAAAAAAAAAAAAAAAACACTTCAACTCACTCAAAAATAAACTTCAATTGCTGTTTATTTCATTTGACATTGCTACAATAAAGAAACAATTGGAAGCTCGGCCAGTCGACTGCTGGCCTTACATTTACGAGCCTCGCAGAGGTGAACGACCATCCAACCAGTACGAAGTAACGTATGATCAGCATGATGAATTACCCCCCGCCCAGCCATTGCAACAGGCTTAAGAAACTGGATTTCGCTACTCACTGTAGCTCCTCAAATTCATCACGATACTGGGTGGACACCGGTCCCATACACTGGCCGAAATTTCATGCGAAAATTCCTTGTCCATGAGGACTAGAACCAGCGCTCGTTCCATATTACTAGGCCGAAGTAGGGCTCTCTAAAGACTAATATAAAGTCTTAGTCCGAGGCATGCAGCTACGGCGAGGGACCTCAAAAACACAATAGCTGTGTATTTAACAGATATACTGTAGTCTACCGGAGGGTTGAAAAACCGCGGTGATGCCTACACGGAAAAGTAAAAGGATTGTGTAGGCTGTATGTAGAGGATATTTCGTGGCTAAGAGTGTTACACTTCAACTACAACCAAAGTTATTCACTTTTCTTTTTCCTAATTTGATATATTTTCGTACTTTTTTTGTTAACTGTCCTAAGACAAGTTTGAACCTCACAAGCAACACCAAAAATACACCACTTATTAGGCAACTAGACCAGGACATAATGGGGTAGGGTGGGCAGTCTCTTTCCCCTTCCATTGCATACATCGCCGACTAGCTACATATTACACTAGTCAGACTTCAGATGCATACAAACAATAGTTGTTATATAATTATTATTCTTCCTCTGACACATATCGTCAAGTGAGATGTACTGCCTGATAATGGATGTAAATATCAGCCAGGTCTCAGTCAGAGGATTCGTACAAATTATGATTACGAATTTAAAGTAAAAATGAGTATCACAATTTTTCACGTATTTCATTCCATACATCCGTAAAATTCGTTATACGTTCAGGGACACCTAGTAACAATCTCATATACTGAAGACCTACATTACAAGTTCCTAAATCTGTCATTTTAAGTAATAAACTTGCATGTGATGCTTAAATAGCACGACCTAGATCGGGTTCAAACTCAGCTCTGTGCGTCAGTAATGCCCCGTTTTACTCTTACTGGCCTCGACAATGTTGTGCGATATCTAGAAGCTGCGCCACGCCCGTTCTGCAATGAAAGTGACAAAGAACACGCCCACATCCCTGCCTTTTCCTTGCAGTTCAACATTGCCCCACCAGATGTTCTCATATGCATCACATTAATTATCACGAAGGCCGATGAGGTATTAGCAGGAACGCCGTGTCAAGTGGTGTCCTACATCGAGTTCAGCCATTGTTTCATCCACTTCAGAAGTTTGGACGTTTGCCATCTTGTTCTGGTTAAATACACAGAAGAACGAAGGGTGCCGTCATAATGTTCACTAATGGCAGAGTGACAATATTAAGTCTCAGAAAAATCAAACAGTCATTTCGAGGGTAAATGAAGGATTATACTGTTAATTTTCCACCAACGAGCTATACTTCTAACTCGTTGTTTTCCACCCACGCTGTGATCAATTGTATCATTTCCGATTAATGTTTTAAATTTTCTAAGACCAATGAACAGACCAATGTACCTAGAAATACAATTATACAGCTATTATCGAGCTGTTATTAAAAACATTTGCCTCTGATTGAGGTTCTGGCTGATATGTACATCTATTATCAGGCAGTACATTTCACTTGACAATATGTGTCAGAGGAAGAACAATTGTTTGTATTCATCTGAAATCTGATGAGTGTACTATGTAATTAATCGGCGATGTCTGCAATAGAGGGGTAAAGGAACTGGCCACCCTACCCTATTATCTTCTGGCCTAGTTTCCTCATAAGTGATGCCTTGTTGGTGTCAATTGTGGGGTCCAGACCTGTCTTTGGACAGTTGACTAAAAACAATCCTATACAAATGAAATAATTGAATTTTAAACCAAATAAGAACATATATCCTCTTGCTATGAATTACATGCAAAATACTTTTTTTATAATTCCAAAAATTTTTTCTTTGGCAGTGCGTAAAATGAATAAGAGTGTGTAAAGTGATTACTTACTTTTTTACACACTAGTGTTTTAAAAGCTCACAATACGCATTGGTAGGCCTAACGTGGGTAAAATGCAACTTTATGCACTATCGTAGGAAAAAAACTTTCTATTTTCACAGAAACTTATGTTTGAATTGTTTTACTAGGGTCTAATATTGCCATGACAAGTGAAATAAAGAGTAATTCAAGCTATTTTTGAGTGAGTTGAAGTGTTTTTTTTAAATCATTCCAGAAAATAATGGCTTTGCCTCTACAAATGCAAATTTGCCTTATCTGAGAAAATAAATAAGTGTAAATTCGTTAGTTTGTGTTAAAGGATGCTATACTGATGATTTGAAAGATTATAAAAACTTTGACTGTTTACGTTTGTTTCTGAATGAGTCTTTCATTATAATGCTGATAATACCTTTTTGAATGATTTATACAAGGAAGCTAAGATAGAATATAATCGTATGTCGACTAAAGGAAATATTTAATTTCAATCTGAAATTCATCTCAAATTCAGTAAATAGTTGTAAAGCTGCCTGGGAATTAATTGATGAAAATGGGAGTCTTGATAACAATAAGAATCTCAATATTAATCATGATCCTGAAGATTTTAATGCTTTTTTATTAGTTCTGTTAAAACATTGTATTGGACATAATAATTCTAACGCTTTATTGTTATTGAACAAACAAAGTTGCTAAGAATAAATCTGCATGGTCTTTAGTATCCTGTAATGATATATTTTATATTTTTGGTGGTCTTAAGGACTCCAAGTGCAGATATATATATTTGATATTATCATTGATCTTGTGAAAAATGTGATACCCTACGTAATTGAACAATTGACATGTTGTGTCAACCAATGTTTAATTAGTGGCGTTTTTCCTTAATCACTTAAGGTTGCTAAGGTTTTACTTTTATTCAAGAAAGGTGATCCTTCGAAATTAGAAAATTATAGGCCAATTTCCATTTTCCCTGTTTTTTTTTTCTTTCAAAAATATTTGAAAGCTCCCTAGTATGTAGTTTACAAGTCCCTAGTTGCTAGTCACTAGTGCGTAGTATGGACTTGACCTTTGAGACACGACCTTAGACTGTTTCTCAAGGCTCAAGTCTAGCTGACTAGTGAACTAGCACTAGGAGCTTTGGAAATGTATGCATGAATCACGGCTTTCTTCATATAGGTACTATTTTTATAAAAAAAAAAAAAGAAAATAATGACATCACGATGAAGCACTGAATTAAAAAGGCACTGCCCTAATGCAGTTTCATTACGAGTTATGTGGAAAAGATAAGGGCCTAAAATATTGCAACGTTTAGGCCTAAAAAATATAAAGTAGGTAAAGGTACCAACAATGTCAATGTTCAAAGTTAACGTGTTATACATTATACAGGGACATCATTTTATTTTTACTAACATTTTTAATATTAACTTGCCTATACCTCTGGATCAACGCCGTTTGCTACCCCTTTCCACGACTGGAGTTCGATGATACTGGCGTAATATACAAACAAATCACTTTACTAGGTATAGGAGGGAAGAAAAGTAGTTCATCCATTTACGTAAACTAGGAAATATTGCGCTTTTGAGTTTGATCATTTTCATTGGGTTTTTGTTTAATCAAAATACAGTACAGTATTAACAATAAGTGTTTTTACTCATGAACTGAGCTATTCATTGGGACGTGTTCATTATGCAGTGTATATTATACTGTCTACATCACATTAGCGTACAATACAGAGAATGAAGTTAAATTTAAAAATACTCATAATATGGATATTTAAATACATTTTTTTAAAATGGTGGCTGTTCATTTCGATACAGGCTTCAATTCTAATGTGCATACTATCGCACTATAGACTATTGTACCTAATCCCAATTACAGTTTCGTCCTTCGTATTAGTAACTCATGTTGAAATAATTCTGTACCTACTCTATAAAAGAGTAGGCCCTGCCTTATATACTGTGAATTCAATCTTCACTTCTGCCCGATCCGAAAAAATAAAATTACTCAGACATACTGTCTACTGTCCGTCAAAGTGGTTATGTCGTAGGGTCGTAGAAAGGGAGGAAATCACGTGACAGTTAATTACTTAGCGAGGCCCTTTTATTTGAGTTATTTTAAACAGTTTTATAATATTACGTAGACGTCCAATTCCTAACAGAAATTAATGTTCTCAGAAAAGAGCTAAGATAGCTCAGTCACTAGCTGGCGAATAAAAGCTGGTGGGGGAAACCGGGATACGACGTAGGCAAATGGACGACAGTACCTGTGCGAAAATGATGCAATATTGAAAGCTCTTTCGTCACTGGAAAACGAGAACATATTTTTGGAACGTACTGTTCACTATGACCGTAAGGCTACTATGACTGTATATACGATCTTGGATCTGTGTGGAGGACGGTTGAACTTCATTAGTAGAAGGGGTGGGAATGAAGTACATTCAAAAACTCAGGTACGATAAAAATTGAAGTAAAAATAAAATGATGTCGCTGTACTTCCTGAACATCTTCAGATTTCATAGCTCCAATTCCCATGTTTATTTAGAGTATAAGTCAACAAACAAACAAGCATTTTCGTTTACTAGCTACTACGGACTTGATTGCTATGCACTATGAAATTTTGGATTATGACTTCTGACTTCACATCCGGCTAGTTACTCACCTATCTAGGTCACTTCAGCTGTAAATGTACCTTTAAGACACAGCCTAAGACATCATGCCTGGACTCGCGTTATGATATACGCGCTGATTCGAATCCTTATCAGAAAGGAAGTTTCTCATTAAATTTCGGCAAGTATATGGAACCTGTGTCCACTCAGCATCGTGATGAATTTGAGGAGCTTCGATAGGCAGCGAAATTCGGTTACGGAAATAAGCCATAATGGCTGGCGGGATCATCGTGCCTATGTTCTGATTGGATGATCGTTCACCTCTTCTAAGAATGTGGATGTGAAGTGTTATTTTATGTCATGTGCATCATTCTCGTATAACTTTATTCGTATATACTGAATATGAACATCAGTCCAGTAGCTCCGAAGAAATCGCTGTACCCAGAGAGGAAGAGAGGAGGTAGGCTGAAAAACACTTTTTCGACATCAGAGACGCTGAAAACATGTATTTTTGTGAAAATCTGTTAGTTGGTATATTGCAGCAAGTTTATGCATGGTACAATAAGAACGTTAAAATTGAGTGGGCCTACTCCCACTAGAAAGTAACAGAAATGGATCGAGATTGAAGTTATAGTGTTGCCTACCATCGTTTATATCCGACTGTACTTGTTATGTGCAGCGGCCTTGAAACTAATGAACAGTACAGCGAAATCACGTCATGCAGCCTCAATGGGATTCTGAAAAACAACGCGCGCAATATTAGGGTCACTATTTATAAAATAAGAGTGCGTTTTCCTACATCTTAGCTCTATAATTATATCTTTTTGAAGGTTCAATATATTCAGAACCATCTTCTGCTATATAATGAAACTTACAGTGGGCTTATCGTTGTTTCTTCTGTCGTTCGCTATTTAATATAATCAAATTCGATTATCGACACAATTCTACTAATCATGTTTTTGCAGGATCCTTCATAGGTACATTTCTCCTGGATGACTAGTATTCTCACAAGTTACATTCATGGTCTAGCTATTAATAACATTACCATTTGGTGCGGCTCATGGTGTTGTTACAGAAAACATTTAACTTCCGTAGTCATGGAAATAATTATGTCATATGCGATAAACTTAACAATGTGAACGATTCCATTCCTATAACTCCCACTAGGGGAGTTCGTATATAGCTATCAATGGCCTATACATAATAATGTAGGTTGAAATGTTTTTATTATTATTGTGTTAAATTATATTGTGTATTCTTATTGTATTGTGTATAAAATTGTAGGCCTATTGTGTATTGTATAATTGTATTGTGTATTGCTTATCATTTCTTTATTGTGTATTGTTTATATTGTGTATACCACTGCCACCGGGTGCATGCCCACTTGCAGTGTAAATACATACATACATACATACATACATACATACATACATACATACATACATACATACATACATACATACATACATACATACATACATACATACATCAATAACCTACTGAAAATGTCTGATTCAGGTTCTGGCTGATATGTACATACATCCATCGTCAGACAGTACATCTCACTTGACGATATGTGTGTCAGAGGAAAAACAATTGAAGAGTGTGATCCCAAAACGCATTAAGTCCATTTTTATGAAAGGACTAGGCTAGTTTTTTTTTATTCACCTGTCTACGGACTGAGCGTGTTTTCAAGTGGCATGCACAATAACACAAACTTTTATATAAGGATTGGCGTTGATTTGGAAGAAAACGAGATTAAAATACAGAGTGTTAAAGAGTATCCAATATTTTAGGAGGCGCTAGTATGCATCAAAACAAGAAAATAATGTCTAATAAACATGGGTCCTACAACACATACTTTCTGAGATCTCAGCAAGCATGTGTTGTAGGACTCATGTGTATTAGACATTTATGTCTTGTTTTGAGGCATACTATCACCTCCTAAAATATTGGATACTTTTAACACAGGTCTCAAATATAATGCATAAACCATAAAAATAGCCAAATAGACTGAGCGAATTTTGGGATCATAACTTACTATTCAATTGTTTGTATACATCTGAAGTCTGATTAGTAAAATATATAGCTAGTCGTCGATGTATGCAATGGAGGGAGAAAAGAACTGGCCACCCTACTCCATTATCTCCTGGCTTAGTTTCCTTATGAGTGACATCTTATTTGTGTCACTTATGAGGTTCAAACCTGTCTTCGGACAGTTGATTAAACAGCAATCTACTGGAAGAGTTTATTGTAATACGAGTATACCGGGTCGGAGTGGCATTACTCACACAGAAATGGATAAATAACAACATATAGCAGAAGATGGAAGTAAAATAACCTTGAAGCTTAAAAAGAACAATAGGGTACACGTAAATGAATGGAAAACCTACAATACGTTTTGTGATTAAATGCACGGTTAATTAGAAAATTAAGTTCGAAGTTTGAACAGTCCAGCAACATTGTCGCTGATACATTCTACTCGTGAGACAGATGTAAAAGGTCAACGAACTCGGTGAGTCTCCGTGCGTAAGCTGCCTTCTGGCGAAACGTTGCCACTCGCAATGGCTTGAATTTAGGGGTTTTTTAAATTAAATTTACACGAAAATCATTTACGCTATTGAAATACGCCAGAGGGATAAATTATCCTTTATTAGATTTCCTATCGACATGAACAAAATCACGATCCTACTCGCAATAGTTACCCAATAAGAAATTGTTAAACATTTGTAAATCTGCAAGGCTATTTCACTTCCACCCTGTATATAGTTAATTTTCTGTGGCTTAAAAATAGTTTCTCTTTCACATTAGACCAGCGGTCATCAGCACAATGCACCCTCGGACTAGCGTCTCTTACCCGCAGATTAAGACATTGCACTGGCGTGCATCGTGGCTGAACGACGGTGCACATTGCAATACATTTCTTACCCGTTACCCATTTCAGCAAGTGCTGACGACCAATGCATAGACGATCGATCGCAACGATTGACTGTGGCGCTTAGTCGTCGATGTGACAGCTGAAAGAGCGACTAATCTCATCGAGTTCACATTTCCTTCTGTGATGATACCTAAGAATGAAGAGATAGCTTATATACTTATTGTTGCTCTCTTTGCTATTTAAAAATAGGAAACTTAGAAGGACAAGGAAATATCACGTCCATCCTATTATAAGTGCTCGACTTCAAAAGTGATTTTTCTATACACATTATTGACTTCATGATGATCTATGTGAGGATAAAAGGACATTTTTAAATTATTTCCTAATGTTCAAAATGCCATTTTATCAACTGAAATCATAATGGATAAATTAGCACAAGAAGACGATAATGAAATACTTTTCTGTCCTGTTTCGAAGCAAGACTGACTGCAGAAGGTTGGTAGTTGTGTCGATTGGTCGTCTAGAGGATTTTTTTTTATTTTATTGGGTTATTTTACGACGCTGTATCAACATCTAGGTTATTTAGCGTCTGAATGATATGAAGGTGATAATGCCGGTGAAATGAGTCCGGGGTCAAGCACCGAAAGTTACCCAGCATTTGCTCGTATTGGGTTGAGGGAAAACCCCGGAAAAAACCTCAACCAGGTAACTTGCCCCGACCAGGATTCGAACCCGGGCCACCTGGTTTCGCATCCAGACGCGCTGACCGCTACTCCACAGGTGTGGACTCGCCTAGAGGAAATGGCGCAATTGAAAATAAAGTTCCACCTCGAGTCGGTGCGACTACAGTCTGGACAACTTGATGCGATAATGAGCTACTGTAAGCGACTGTTGGCCAGCTCGTCACCTGCAGGTGCCTCGTATGAAAGCGAAGTGTTAAAACGTGTTTTAAAACAAGCTTCACCGACCGATCGGTGGAATGGATCACCTAGTGTGAAAGAGGCCTTAATAGAAGACATACAGTACATTCTGTTTTAATGAATATTATTATAATTATTATTATTATTATTATTATTATTATTATTATTATTATTATTATTATTATTATTATTATTATTGGACGATTTGCTGTTATTCATAGTTGATTTCATTCTGTTCATTAGAAAAACTTATATCTGACTGCAAATCATTGTACAGACACATCATTTTATTTTTACTTCAATTTTTATTGTACCTGAATTCTTGAATGTACTTCACTCCCACACCCTCTACTAGTAAACTTCCAACCGTTCTCCACACAGAACCAAGCGTATACAGTCAAAGTCGTCTTACGGTCACAGTAAAGACAAACAGTACTGAGTTAGTGAGTATAGTATGTTCCAGAAATATGTTCGCGTTTTCCAGTGATAAAAGAGCTTTCAATATTGAATCATATTTTCACACATGTACTATCGTCCGTTTGCCTACGTCGTATCCTGGGTTCCCCCCACCCGCTTTTGCTCGCCCCTCTATAAAGGCTAGTGGCTGGGCTGTCTTAACTCTTTTCTGAAAACATTAATTTCTGTTAGGAATTGGACGTCTACGTAATATTATACAACTGTTTAAAATAACTTAAATAAAAGGGTCCCGTTAATTAATTAACTGTCCCTGATTTCCCTCCTTTCTACGACCCTGCGACATAACCACTTGGACGGACATAGATAGCATGTCTGAGTAATTTTATCTTTTCGGATCGGGCAGAAGTGAAGACTGAATTTACAGTACGTAAGGTACTTTTTTATAGACTAGCTACAGAATTATTTCAACATGAGTTATTAGTACGAACGACGAAACTGGCAATTGGAAGTAGGTACAGTAGTCTATAGTGCGTTAATATGCAAAAAAGAACTGAAGCCTGTATCGAAATGAACGGCCACCATATTCAAAATTGTGTTTAAATATCCATATTATGATTATTTTTCAATTTAACTTCATTCTCTATATTGTATGCTAATGTGCTGTAGACAGTATAATATACACTGCAAAATGAACACGTCCCAATGAATAGCTCAGTTCGTGAGTAAAATCACTTATTGTTAATACAGTACTATTTTTATTAAAGAAAAACCTAATGAATATTATCAAACTCAAAATAGCGATATTTCCTACTTTACGTAAATATATGAATACTTTTCTTTCCTCCTATACCTCGTAAAGTGATTTGTTTGTATTTTACGCCAGCAGTCTATCATCGAACTCCAGTCGTGGAAGGGGGTAGCAAAGGGTGTTTCTGGTTCTCAACCATTAATCCAAAGGTAGAGCCAGGTTAATATTAGAAATGTTAGTAAAAATAAAACGATGTCGCTGTATTTATTCATCCTTACGCGAATTCCTGTATAGACGTTACATGCAATCATAGGGGTTTCTTCAAATCTCTTGCAATTTTCTGACGTTCGAAGTGGCGAATATATGTTCTGTTCATAGTAACATACCTCTCGAAAATCTTGGCTTCATATCTTAAACACTAGGCCAGGGATGTCGAACAGCGCTCTCAAACTGTGAAACGATTAATACTGTTTCCTACCATAGCAGAGCTCAAACGACAGTCAGTACGGTCAACTTGAGTCGCAGTAGCAGTGTTCTGTACGTAGTGTGTTTATCAACTCTGGTGGCTGGTATGGATATGGAACGACGATTCAATGATAAGTGGATAGATAGATATTTATTTAACTTAAAGGACGGAAAGACACATTACTTAATATGTAGAAAGGAATTTACCCAGTTCTGCTCGTGAAAAGCCTGTATAGGAATTAAAATCAAGATTGAATTCAGAAAACCTTCCATAATCATAATCACCATCATCATCATCATCATCATCATCATCATCATCATCATCATCATCATCATCGGGTGTTAGTAGAACAAGGTTGGTTCGTGCTAGCTATAAAATTTATGAAATTATTGCAACGTCTTCAAAGCTATTCACTGACGGAGAATTTGTAAAAGACTGTCTCATAGCTGTTGCAAAAGAGATATGTCCGGAACATGTTAATGATTTTAAATATAGGATAAGTTTGTCTCGTAATATTATTGCAGAGCGCATATCAGAAATGGGCGCTAACTTGGGTTGACAACTGACAGCAAGAATGAAAAATGAGAGTTAGTGCTGCTCTTGATGAAAGTACCGACCGCAAAGACACGGCGCAGCTAGCTATATTCATAAGGAGTGTCGATTCAGATTTCAATGTTCATGGAGATATTGTAGATGTCATTTCACTATAGTATCGAACTCGAGGCGAAGATATTTTTCAATCTATAACAAAAACTATGAACAAATTTCAAGTCACGCTAAAAGTAATTAATTTTATACATCAAAACAGTTTACGTTTCTGAACTTCAAGTTGCACTGCTACAACACGTACACACAAAGTTGATATTTTAAATATGATTTATGATGATGATGATTATTATTATTATTATTATTATTATTATTATTATTATTATTATTATTATTTATTTATTTCCGTCACTAACCAACAACATTCATGGAATCACCCAGTAGATAAAACGCCATTGTTATTATTATTATTATTATTATTATTATTATTATTATTATTGTTATTATTATTATTATTATTATTATTATCAGCAGCAACATTCATCCTCATGTAGGCCTACATTCTTTGTTCATCAGAGTTTATCAAGTGCAAATCTAAAATGAGTTCCTAATCAATTAGTAAGGTGTATAAAAGTTATCGAAGTACCAGCCGCCGCAGTTTCGCTTTTGTTTACTCCCGGTCTGCCTGCTATCTGAGTTCAACAGTTGCATGGTAAGAGAGGAGTGAAGGCTCTTCATTTCACAGCTCGAGAGCGCTGTTCGACATCCCTGCACTAGGCAGTCTAAAGGCAACATTTCAAACCTCTTTCCTTGTTTCTGATCAGTATTCAATGCTTGAGATAACGGATCCACCTAGCGTACGATAATACAGCTACAAACACTAAAACTGGTGTAAAAATAATATGAGACTGAAAATACTATTTGTAATATTTTAACTTGGGAGATGTCGCTACACGCAGTATCACCCGGGTGGTCACATACCCGGCATTTTGCCGAGACTACCGCAGCGTTTAATTTTTTTTTAAGTAGGTTATTTTACGATGCTTTATAAACATCTTAGGTTATTTAGCGTCTGAATAAGATGAAGTTGATAATGCCGGTGAAATGAGTCCGGGGTCCAGCACCGAAAGTTACCCCATTTGCTCATATTGGGTTGAGGGAAAACCCCGGAAAAAACCTCAACCAGGTAACTTGTCCCGACCGGGAATCGAACCCGGGCTACCTGGTTTCGCGGCCAGACACGCTAACCGTTACTCCAAGGTGTGGACGCGTTTGATTTTTCCTGATAATTTTTGAGAAGGGTGAAATATCAAGCTGAAGTGAGAACACATTTTTCGTAAGTCTTGAAGCTTTCTTTTCATGTACCACAATATATAGGGTGGATAATAACCTCTGCACCAAAATGAAACTGGTAACAGATCACGAGGAGAAATTTGAAAAATCTAAATAAGTTATTTTCTAACATTCACCACTTTAGAGGGAATCATTATGTTTCTATGAAGCATTTGGCAACAGCACGGCTACTGCAATAACTGTAGTTAGTGCGGCCTGCACTCCTTGCCTTCCCCTTATCCTCTGCTGTACTCAGTGACACGCGACAGTGTCTTGCGCTGCAAGATTTATTTTAACGATTTTCACAATTATTCAATTTAAATTAGTGGTTAAACGATTTAATTAAAAAAATAAAAAGAAAATTCAAGACATAAACTATTCAGATTATTTTTACCTCTCTGCTTGTATAGCAATCAGTCATTTCTCTCGAGCCGTTACCGCAATAGAGCGCTGCAAACATTGGGCAAAGACTATTTTTTCCTGCTTAATGGTGCTTCCTCGAAGGAAGAGTGTAATAAAAGTTATATATATATATATATATATATATATATATATATATATATATAAAACAAGTAGAATAACCTCTCAAATTTTGGTGCATCGGTCTCCTTTCACCCTATATAGTTTTTTGGAAAAGAATGTCCGTACCTGCTTTAATACATCCCTATCCTACTATGTTCAACTTGCATTTTTACTACATAATACATGTTTATATTTTATTTTAGGAAGGGGTAACTTCCCTGGCGAAATACTGCATTCAAAAAAAGGTTTAGGAACTTTTAGAAGGAAATAATAAACCCGAATAGAATTATAAATCCATTGAAGTTACGAAAGCATGACCCATAATTATTCCATTATTACTGAGCTACTGTTTTTTTTTACTTTAGTAGGTTATTTTAAGACGCTTTATCAACATCTTAGGTTATTTAGCGTCTGAATGAGATGTAGGTGATAATGCCGGTGAAATGAGTCCGGGATCCAGCACCGAAAGTTACCCAGCATTTGCTCATATTGGGTTGAGGGAAAACACTGGAAAAAACTTCAACCAGGTAACTTGCCCCAACCGAGAATCGAACCCGGGCCGCCTGGTTTCGCGGCCTAAACGCCTGAGCTACTGGTCTGCCAAATATTTTCTTTACAGAATATCGTATATTGTTAAAAAACCTTCTAGTAGATAATAGCCAACACTTACAAGTCAGCTATAGAGAGGAACAAACTTTCAACCTCTTCCATTTTGATGTGATGGTCGTTTGAATTCGATAATTAGCAAAATGCTCATATACTCATAGCTACCAAAGCCGGTAAATTCCATTTGAATACTTGTGTATGAGTTTTTTATGTCCAGTCCGATTATGTTGTCCTTATATTCAATATGTAAAAGGACATAGTAGTACCTCAACATCATCTACGTGGAAGATTAATTCGCAAATATAGAATAATGAATCAATTACAAACAACAAGGTGTGTGCATTGAGCATGAAAGACACGTCTGCGCTCTCTCGTATGGTAATTGTCTGAGTTGGGAAACCCTGCTTACGAGGATGACGAGTCACATTCTTCCTCAGTGCAGTATCTTAATGCAAGAGTGAATCCCAGGTATCCATGGTTACAAGTTAACAAGTTCATCGAAACCAAAGGGTTAAATTTTGTTGACATTTCTCAACTACTGTACATTTGGGAATTTCCTTAACCCGATTCTCTAGATCAGCAAAATCCATTAATTTTTTGTTGTTTGATTTCAAACATTGAGACATGCCGCGAGCGCTTCTTCCCAGCCGTGGCTTGATGAAACATCGTTTGATGAAACAGGTCCGACTTGTAATATTTTACTGTGTCGTAGAACTGGTCCTAGTCTCCAGTGATAGCCGGAACATTGTACAATGTATTTATTATCTTACCAGTAACGGGCTATTCTAACGAATCTATTTCTCAAATCGGGAAATACACTGCTGACATCTTATTCAGAATCATTTTTTTTTCTTTCTGCTTATTAATAGTTAATCGTGCAGAGTCATGTCCTTCCCGAAGCTCTTCCAGAAGGACTTTTGTACATAGCAATTTGTCCTTTCAGTAGGACAGATTCTTAAACAATATCTTCCATATGCTGTCCTTCTAGCAGGACGTATTTCTGTAACATCCTACCGGCAGTACGCAAGTTATGGGTCCTGCCGGTAGTATCCTGTTATCCTCTTTATTTTGTTTTTGTTTTGTTAGTTTATGTATTCATTTATTCTATTTATTATTTTCAATACAGTTTACATTAATTTTATTGACTCTGTAAATAGAAAGAGAAAAGTAGTAAATTAATAATTCTATTTATTATTTTCATTACAATTTACATTAGTTTTATTTGTAACATCAGGATGATAATTGAATAGATAAAATTTTATTCAAAACATATCAGAACGTAAATATTGTACATACATGTGTGAATCATAACATTTTCGTATTTTATTTTATTTTTTTAATATCGTCCTTCATACTTTATTGTGAAATAGAATACTAGGTCAGATATTACTCGAGATCATTTAATGAAATTTGAAAATAAATAATTTAAAAATGTAATTTATATGATTTGACTAATTGACAATGTCATAGAAGAATGGCAGATACATTTAGAGACACATTTTAAAATTAAGAATAGGTTTTTAGACACAATTTTATTTGCAGATGACCAAGTTCTAATCTGTAGCTCAGAGGATAATTTACAAAAAGCCATATACCAATTAAATAATGTAAGTAAAAAGTATGCGTTAAACATCTCCACAGCCAAAACAAAAGTTCTAGCATTTCAAGGGTCCAATACAATCAGGGCTAAAATAATTTTAGAAGGAAAAATGATAGAACAAGTAAACAATTTTAATTATTTAGGCTGCAGTGTATCATACGTTAAAAATGATGATGTAATAAAAAAGATTAATAAATTTAACCATATATGTGGAACAATAAAAAAAAACCTGAAACAAACTAGAAAAGAAACTAAATTAAAATTGTATAAAGTAATGGCAGTGCCCATGTTCCTATATGGCTCGGAATGTTGGACATTAAGAAAAAGTGAAGAGAGGAAAATAGAGGCCGCCGAAATGCGATTCCTAAGGAATATAGCTGGCTACACTTTGTTAGACAAAAGGAAAAATAATGAATAAGAAAGGAATTAGGCATCTTTAAACTAACAGAGAAGATACACCAATATAGAACTAAGTGGAGGGAACATGTGGAAAGAATGGAAGAATGCCGCATTCCAAAACTGCTATTAGATTACAGACCAACAGGGAAAAGAAACATTGGCAGACTAAAGAAAAGATGGACTCAACAAATGTTTAATGCATGAGACCGGAACAAACCTTTAGAAGCTTAAACCTTGACGACGACGATGATGATGATGATGATGATGATGATGATGATGATGATTTGACTAAGCACAATGAATACTAACTCTCATGAATTATGCAGGAATTCCATTCTGAATGTGAAATGCAAAACAGTCACGTTTAATATGAGGACTACACATAACTGCTCTTGGGCCACAAGCAACACAAAAGTAAGTAGCTTTTTGTTGTATCTTCGTGATTCTGGAGCAAACAATATATTTTCTCTGGATTCTTACTGTTTCTTGTCAGACTTTGAATAATTATTGGAGTTAGAAGTGTCATTGTTGGCTATGTTAGTAATGTCTGAGGCACGAATCCACGTTATTCTGTTATCAATATTCCATTTTACTTTAACAAGTTTCCCACGTGCCTTTAATACAGTTTCTTCACAAACAGTTTCAGACCATGCATCACCAAAAACATACTTACTCCAAGTGTTATTTTCATCTGCATCAAAGAGAATTGCTTTAGCGAAAACTCGCTAAACGCGTTACTGAAAGAATACGCCATATCTCAGCAAAAATATGTCGTACGGGTACCAACTTTTTTTTTTTTGCGCTAATAGAGAAAGAAACGCTCTTGTCAATGGCTACTGTAGATGAACATTCTCTCGGAAGGACAGGAAATCCTATATAATCACTTGAACTTGGTAGGACGATGAGGACATCCTGTCCTGCCGGTAGGACGCTGTGCGATTAATCATTAAGATCTCACCACTTTCCTTAACCATTTTCATCTCCATTGTAGGCTACACCACCGTCTTCATTTTTTATTTCTCCCTAATTTTCATATTGATATGGTTTTTCGTTCTTTTCTTTTTATGTTCACTTCTTTAATTTCACTCCATCTTTCTACGGTACAACTTCCGGGAATGAAATCACAGAATTGTCAAAATATATGATCCCAAAATAGACGCGATGTCTCTGTTCACTTGTCACCGGGATAACGAGCGGCTGAGTCACGTCAGTTAGTCACACCTCACACGTGTTGAGGCAGTGCTCACAGTACAGTCACGCTGCTGATGTGAAAGTTGTCCGGGCAGCGCACCGTGACTGAAATGATGATTGCTAACTGTCACACCTTTCACAACAGCTGACATAAACAGTGCGTAAGGACGTCGGTAAAATGTAAATACAGTAATTTCATACTATGCAAAATGAATTCATATCAGTCGCCCAAATGGTAGAGTATAATACAACATCTCAAAACATAAAAGGAAACCAACAGTTTTATAACAAGCTTCTATCGATATTTGACATCAATGAAACTTGGAAGAGTTAGGCTTGGGTTTGGGATAGGCACTGTTGCCAACATATCGCTCTACAATCTCGCTAACTTTTCAACAAAAAGTAGTTAAATCTCTCCAAAGTTTGTTAAAAAAATCCCCAGAAATGTCGCTAAAAATTAATAATAAATATCACTAAATAAAAATAAGAGAAACATACATATGCGGAGAAAAATATAATTTCCTCGTCGTCACCCTCTTCTGCAGAGTCTGGTTGTATTGTTGACGGCTGTGATGTTGAGGTGGAAGGTGTGGGAACAGCTGATTGTGAATACACTGCACTTGATCCAATCATTGGCACTACTTTCTGGCAAATTGTAAGTGTGGAAATTTTCACACAAGCGTTTGACCACAATTGTTTTTGTGAATTCTAACACTTTTAAAATCTTATATAGGCCTACTAAAATATATTAAAATCAGCAAAAACTAGTTTCATTTGCTTCACACGAACTGTCGGCACAAAATTCCAAAACTGAACTACCTCGGGTCGGTTCGGAGTGGAAAATCTCCGCGTTACGGGAAAGAACCAATAATTAGCTGGAGCTCGCGATTCGTCACGTGTCAATCAAAGTTGCCACCGTTTATCGGTGTTGGAGCAGTAGCATTGAGAGAGAGACCTAACCCGTGAGCATCTTTCACCCCTGATCAATGATCCCAAATATACGAGATCAGGGCTTTCACGTATGAATCATTAGACGACTTAGTCATGCACCCGTGCCTCTTCTAAAACTAAGGGCACGACTTCAGTTAAATGTTTAACTTAAAAGAAAGGAAAAAGTGGAAGAATATAAAAATCAGTAGAAAAGTCGCTAATCGTATTTCACAAAATTTGTCGCCGAGACTGATTCAAAATTCCCTAGATTTAGCGGCTTATCGCTAAATATGGCAACACTGGGGATAGGTCAGGGGCGTATTTAGGCCTAGGCAAACTAGGCAGCTGCCTAGGGCGGCAGATTCGAGGGGGCGGTTTTTAAGCTATTACTGTTAACTTTTTTTTACATTTTTTAAATTTTATTCACAACTCTTTAAAAGACCTACATGAACTTAAACGCAATGAAAAAGGGTAATATGAATAACATTGGCAACATTCAGTTCAAATTCAATCAACGGTCTGCCAACGGAAAAAGGACAATTTTTCAATAACAGTGTCACAATTTGATCATAGCACTTTTTTCAATGATTTGCCCTCTCACCGTGAGAGTCTCATGTGATAATATTAAAGAACGTAGGCCTACTGCTATTATATTACGATACGTTAGGAAGGCATATCTCGTTGCTTGCAATCATAAGCTTTGTGATGAGAACGCCGCTAACTCTGTCATAAGAATAGCCAGTATCAACACTAAATAATATCCATTCAGACTTAAATTGAAATAAAATACCGCCAGCCATTGTAGCAGTCGGACGCTTGGCAGTTCAGTTTAATTTGAAACGGTAAAAGTGCAGTTGTTTTGTACCCAGGTGATTTATATTTTAATATTCATTATAATCAGTGACAGTCGGAAAAGCCAAGTGGTTCTCAATACCGGAAACATCTCTGACTGAGGTTCTGGCTGATATGTAAATCTATTATCAGACAGTACATCTCACTTGACGATATGTGTCGGAGGAAGAACTGCATCTGAAATCTGATTAGTGTAATATGTAGCTAGTCAACTATATATGTAATGGAGTGGGAAAGGAACTTGTGACTCTACCCCATTATCTCCTGGCCTAGTTGCCTTATAAGTGATGCCTTGATGGTGTCACTTGTGGGTTCCAGACTTGTCTTCAGACAGTTGACTAAACAACAATACCGGAAACTCGCGAAAGACAAGGCAATAAAAAGAGGAAATAGTGAGAAAAAGTGCAAAAGTAGATGTGCTATTTAAAAAACAAACACAGCCAGCTTGTTCCAGTTCGAGTCCAGACACATCAGAGTGTAATAATGTGGCGAACAGTAGGTACCGAAAATAGTGGAGTGTGTGGTTTATCCGTTGCTTACGAGATTACACAAGCTGGCGCATAGCACGATCGAGAGTAGGTCTCTGTGAGTCATGACAATTTCTGCCGCTAGGTTCGCCTCCCTGCCCTATGAAATGATGAATAGTACCATTACAAAGCATTGTGCATCGTGAAAATAGTTCGATTAATTGTGCATTACTCATTGAGTACGAATATTACAAATATGCCAAGCATATTACAGTGTTATTTGAAGTTTGTTCAGCTAAGTTATATTCGAAAATTGTCTGTGTTTTGCTATGTGAAGAACTCTGTACCAACAGGTCGTATCTTTATAGGTTAAGGTAAATGTCGAAGTTCTCTCATATAACAAGCAATGCTATGTTAAAAGTGGCGAATTGCATTTTCCGACTCTCGAATGATGTGACCCGAAATGTAAAATAATTTCATGCATTGTTTCACTTACCAAGCATTACTGATATAGGCCTAATGAAAATGTGAACGACGTGATGTAAACATTGAAGATAATGTTGTTACTGTTTTCCCTTTCTCTTTTAGAAAATATCGACAAAAGTAATGAATTATCTTCATGCTGTACTTATTAGGTAATTAATGTGTATTTGTCTGTATTTTAGACCTGTGTATTGTTACGTAATTATCAGTGAATTAGGTTAGAGAACTTAACAAGGTTAGTATGAGATTAGGTAATGCACCTCAAACTGGTAACTAATAATGGCTGCTGCGAAATAGGCTGAGGTGGTTATCGTGTGAATCAAATTATATCTAGAATATCTAGTTTTATTATATACGGATACGTAAAGTTTTTTGTTTTTTTTTTTGTTTTTTTTTTTTGTTTTTTTTTTTGTTTTTTTTTTTGTTTTTGTTTTAGCATGTGTTTGTAATTTTGTGAGGTTATGTCTAGCCTAATTTCTTTTTATTCTTGTATCATTACCAATACATTAATTTATTTTATATTCATTTCAGATGTTACGGAGGTGTTACATCTATGGTGGCAACTCTACTTACGTTAGGATATGAAGTAACAGTATATATTCAACTTCATCATTTGCTAAAAATTAAAGAAAACTATATGTCTTCGACTCATTCCATCGTCATTTCTTCTTATGTATGTGAACCACGTTCATTCTAAAAGTGCTACATCAAATGAACACTATAGACAACGTGATGGAACAATTTACAAGTTACTGTTAAAGTGCTCAACATTTTCAAGTGGTGCTATACCCATTGTTTCAAAATGTACATACATATTTTTATAAGAGGTGTCATAAATTATTTCAGCATATTTGTAAATTATTCAAAATTAATTCTTCTAATTAATACCATAAACTAATGAAATAATATAGCCTAGGCCTATATGTGATTTTATACTACCGGTATTGATGTTGATCTTGGTAAATTAATCCAATTTCACAGTGTTGTCTTTTGTATTGTGGTTCATAACAATTATAACAGTATGTACGTGGAAATGTTTTTAAAATAAATTCTAGCTCATGATTTTAAGTGGTCGTTTCAATGGGAGGTTATATTGGAAAGATGATCACAAATGGATAATTTACTGCAAGATACAAGAACTGAATATAAGTGAGTGTTCCGTTGAAAGTGAAAGTGAAAATTTCGTTTTACAAGAGCTAAGTAGGCGTAATATTTATTTTAGAAATTATTTGAAAGCTACAGAATATGAAGAATAGACCTGTAACCATAGAAATCAACTGCGAATGGTGAGTGGCCAGGTTTCATTAATAATTGAAAGGAAGTAAAAATTATTTTCTTCTTATCATCCTGTTTTCAATATTTAAATTTAAGCACCTTTCTCTTCCTTGTTATTTCGTGAGAGATTACTTCATACTATCACATAAGCTAAATTTTTTTCTGTACAGATAATAAAAATTACATACATAAGTAGGCTACTTGAATACTGACGATACAAACTTCATATACATACTTCATCAGGTATATTCAAGAAGACATCTAATGTACTGTAACCAGCACATGATTAAAATACTGATCAGATGTCCAACAGTTTCTTACTGCACTCTTCACTTCAAAAGTTTGGCACATAGTTAATGAAAATCTTGATCAGGAAATCAGTCATAAAAAAGTTAAATGTACACGTTTAAAACTTTGCTATAACATAGGGCATCCTCATTGTTACTTTTAAGTTTTAGGAATGTACGCTTATAACTGTATCACAATCTGAAATAATCATAATATTTATAACACGAAGGTCCTTGTAGATAGTCAGTTCCAGTGTTCTATATGTAATTAAGAAATGGCCCAGTTTATTGCACTTTCAGCACTTTTCTATTTAGGGGCTTCTGATTAAGTTTCCTAATCACTTCGTATTTACTGGAAATATCTTTGGCAATATTGTCCAGTAGTGGCTTCACAAGTTTTCCCAAAAGAAAGAGGGACATTTCCTCATCTTTCCATGTGTCGCACTTCAGTTCTTGCGAAAATCTTGGCTTCAGAAAAGAATACTACAGCGTTTACTACTACTATGCTCAATAGATTAATCAGTAGGCCTATAGAAATGTTTTCACCACTGCAAGAAAAAATCGCGTAATAATTATACTTCTCAATTATTGTGACGTTCGTATTTTTTTTTAAAGAGAGGGAAAAGTTACGCCTTCTTGCAAATGCTTAATTATGAATTCAAGGAAATTAAAGATAATGCAGTACCTTAATTAGTTGCAATATCTTATTTAATAACAATATTAATAATATTATGTGAAAAGGGTAGTCTATAGTGCGTATATGTAAGATGTCAAGTTAATTTATTTCCGGAAATGTTTGGTGTATGAACTGAAGTACAGAGCAGACAGTCCCTCAGTTTATATGTAATATGTTTTAATATCAAGAATGACAGCCTTTTATTGTAATATAATTGAGGAGTAGAAGTTTGCAAATTACGTCTATTGTCCATAAAATATTGTACGAAGCATTTAATAAGCAATGGTGAGTCCTTTAAATGTTCACAATGTCAATGTCTTTTAAGTGTTCTGCTATGAATATATATAGGGCAGAACAGCGCTCCGAGCGGCGGAATTGGCATTACGAGGGAACCACTTCAGACTCGTTTTTCAAGCTCTGTGCGCCAGCTTGTGTAATCTCGTAAGCAACGGGTTTATCTAAGTCAGGCGTTTCCGATATTATAAACAGTAATAATAATGCGGAATCAATTACTTCAGTTATACAAATGACGCATATAGGGCGAAATAAGAGGCGGAAATGTTTTTCTCTGCCTAGAGGCGCCAAGTAGCTAGGTTCGCCCCTGGGATGACTAGACCTAGTTGCTGCTGTGTGTTGTGTATCTCTGTGATACGAATAGCGATAAGTATAAAATTTCCATAGTGGATTTCAGACTACGGAAAAGAAACGAATATCTAAGAAAGTGGCCGAGGGTAATGTTATAAATATTCACTTAGTGGGGTAATTATTTAATCATATCATAACATGTGTAATGAAGTGCTAGGTTTAATAATATCCATCATTTTAATTTTGGACTCTCTCATTTCTCTATGATACACCATCACACCTACAATACAATTGTGGTTTCTGGCTAAAATGTTAAATGTTAAATCTCTTCAGGTACTAAAATAATTATCTTACTAAATTTCATTTTTGTGTCCATTTTATTTATTGTAATTTTCAATTCATTTCTTTTTATCTCTTGTGACTATTTTGAAATTTTAAGTGCTAGTACAATATACACCGTGTCCCGCTTAGAGGGATCGAGAAATAAATGCTCACCATTTAAAATCAGATGAAGTTATTATTTTGATTTACATCTGACAAGATGCAGAAACTGTCCAAGTTTATGCACCAATGGTTTGAAAACAGTTGCATGTTCAGACGCATGTGCACTAACGTTTATCGTGGAAACGAGCCTGGCGCCATTCAGTAGAACATTCCGTCATTGGACGATTCTTCTTCATCGAGGCGACAGTCACAGGGAATGTGTATCTGGACATGTGCAGAACTTTTGCTGTTGATCAACTTCCCCAGGATCGGTTTTTCAGCTACAAGGAGAACCCTTGCCTGGCCACCTAGGTCACCCGACTTGACGCCCATTGACCTCTTTCTGGGGCTTTATGACGAATGTTGTGTACCAACGTGGTACAGTTGACACTTTGGAAAAACTGAGACAACACATTATAAATGCAGCTGGGCTAATCACTCCACAAATGTTATGGAACACTTGGCAGAAGGTTGAGTACCTTTTGGATGTCTTCAGGGTAGCTCGAGGCGCACATATCGAGTTGCACTGACCATTCTCCGAAACTCGGAGACTTTTTACATCAAGTTGTAAAAAATGTATGTTATAAAACCATTATTTATACTTTACAGTTGCACTTATTTCTCGATCCCTCTAAACGGGACACGGTGTATTTGTTTTGATCTTACGGTATATACAGGGTGTAACAACTTTAATGTTTAGAATTTCAGGAACATGTTCCCTGACACATTCTACGTTGATTAAACCTAACATACCTATATCCGAAATTGAGAGGTTACAGAGATAACAGAGCTGGAAAAAATAGAACTTCTTGCAGCTCCAAGCATTATACCGTTTATACAAGGACTATTTTAGGGCATTACTAAGTAGAGATACATAAGAAACATTTGAAAAGCAGTGAATGAAGGAAATTTTACTTTTAAGAGAAATTAAATTAAAATTGTTTAGGTTGCTAAGGAAACGAAACAGACAACAGTTTAAAATAACAGTTGTGAGAAAAATAAACCGTATTGTGACTAGTCTTTTTATTGAGTTTTGACCATTAAAACACGCCTTTTGTGTACACACATCAGGAATACGCCGACATAGTTCATGTGTATGGACTGTGTGCAGGCAATGCAACAGCAGCTGTTTTGACATAACAAGCACGGTTCCCAAATCGTAGGATTCCTAGTGCACAGGTATTTTCACGTGCCTATTGGCAAATTTCAAGAAGTACAGTGTTTGGAATCTTAAGGACATTTTTTTCCAAATTTGCACTGCTTCTTTCATACTCACAAGTAGTTGATATTAAAATGTAATATGGTACTAATAAAGATAATGACATAGACATGTCACTTTCGGAAATTGGTGTTACTTATTTCAGTATTCAGCGATAAAATTAAACTCAAAAATTTAACTTTGGAGTACAAATAATCCAAACCTATAGAACTTTGGATATAGGTATGTTAGGTTTAATCGACGTAGAACGTGTCAGGGAACATGTTCCAGAAATTCTAAACATTAAAGTTGTTATACCCTGTATAACATAATTAATTGATTTTGTTTTACTAGTGAGAATTTACATATTTTAGATCCACGAGTGTTCTTTAACATTCCATCGCCTAGAATGTTAAGTGTGTCACTGAGTAAATAAAACCATTAATTTAGAAATCCGGAATTCCCGGACACTCTGCCCACCACCTGCGAAAGCATCAGGAGGCATTTGACTCCTGGAGGTCACTGGTCCAGCCAGCGCAGCGGCTGGAATAACCGAGATGGCTTTCATTTACATAGAATCACTATAAGAAGACACGTGTCATTTTATACATATATAAACAAACGCGCATGTGACATACACACATTAAAACATGGAAGGTATCGGAAGTCTATTAGTCCCACAGGCCTATATGGGTACGTTTGGTCTCCCTCCACATGTTTAATATAAATTACGTAGGAAATGTAACATAGTACGCAACGTTTTATACATCTGCGATACTGTGCCTTTGTGATGGAATTAGCTCCGTATCACACTATACTGTACTCATGGGACAGTAAAATATTTCAAACCTAGAACGATTTGCTTAATTTGGGTTGCCTGCCAAGTAAATAGCTGGCCTGCACTTCGACGCTTATCACTAGAGAGCGGAATTTAGGTAAAAACCTATTCTTTTCCTTGATACATACAGGCTTGAGATTTAATATTTACATTTTTCATGGAAATATAGGTATAAATAAAGAGGTTTTATAGTGACTAAAAATGCCTATTTCGACGTTAGTGCCTATTTTTAAGTTTTTTTTTTTATTATTGCATCATTTTTCTTAACTTTACTTTTTCTTAGCATCCTGTATCGTTTACATTCCAAGACGGATAACAACTTCTTCCTAGCAGTGAACAACACAATAGAGAAGTACCTCCAGGCCATCCCTTTTCATTCTTACAATCTCTTAATCCTAAAATTCCAACTTTCAGTCGGCCTGGGTAGCGTAGTCGGTATAGCGCTGGTCTTCTGTGCTCGAGGTTGCGCGTTCGATCTCGGCCCAGGTCAATGACATTTAAGTGTGCTTAAATCCGACAGGCTCACATGTCGGTTGATTTACTGGCATGTAAAAGAACTCCTGCGGAATATATTATTATTATTATTATTATTATTATTATTATTATTATTATTTCTTCCTCCGCCAGCAATTTAACACAAACTCGCTGGGTTGTACCCGAATAAGCATTCTCTTACATTCCAAGACAGATAACAACCCCTTCCTTTTTTCTCACCATTTGTAAGTATAGCAGTGAGCGACACAATGGAAATGTGATTGGTGAATGAAAAATACTAACTTAAAGACAGAATGTCTCCATTTTGTGTTTGCATGTGTACTTTGTGAAATGTGTGGAAGTTTCTTTTAATCCTAGAATTTTGCGTTAAATAAATGTTTAATCTTATATTAGTGACATTCTTTGACAAAGCCTATTTTATTTTATTTTATTTTATTTTATAGAGACTAAATAAAGGAGTTTAAGAACTATTTTAGGCGCCTAAAATGCCACTTTTTAGGGCCTAAAATTCCGCTTCCTACTTATCACTACAGTTCCGCGTTTGGTTACTATGAATACAAGTTAGGTTACGTCGATCATACCTTCTCTTGGTACGGAGACCAAGTTTCGAGTCAACAATTCACGCTGCGGTCTCTCCCCGCACGCTCCGGTACTGTGTGTTTGTACATATTCGTGTACCTGTGTCTATATAAGTCAGCGAAAAACAGAAGTAGTACTCATGTACAAAATATCACTTGAATTTAATAATAATCATTCCAGGGTTGACAATATTTTACTGTCGCATGAGTACGAATGCATGTTCTTTTTTAAATGGTGTTGGATACCAAATTCTTCTATTATAGCACTGATTTCCAAGCTCTCAGCTTTGTTTTGTTTTCGCATGTTCACTGAATAGCAGATCTGAATAATGTAGTAGGCCTACGGTCGGGTGTCAGTCGATCTATACTCCGTACATACCTACACTGCTGTGAGCGTCTTGGAGGCTTAGGTAACCAAATGCAGGACTCTGCTTTTCACAAATAAGTATGCTTTAATAGTTATTTCAATTTTAAGTACAGTCCATATTTTTTTTAATAGCGAAAGGATTACAATTTAAATACATACAAATAACTGCATTATATAAATTTGCCTATGTGTAAAACTGATTACGTACGATTAGGTTATAAATCTTATATATTATAAATTAACCATCTCACTTTATGGAATGACAAAAATATCTTTTACGTAGAATTCAGAAAACCACAGTTTACCTTGTTATTTTGGTCTACACAAAATTGTTTCATTTCTGTGTTTCTTCTCAATTACAAGTCAAGAAAAACTACAAATATAAATAGAAATATTCTTAGTAAAATGAAAAAGAAATGGATTGTTACGAAAACCATAAAATATATGCCGTAATAATAAGAGAGTAGCCTATGTGTTGTCTTTCTGCCCATTGTTTCAATTGTATTCTATGTTGTAGCTGCGAAATACGCTACTTCATCTATAGTCCAATTTAGTACATTTTTACCAAAGCGATAGAAATTATATATTTTTTTCTCATATTTTGTATGTAATTTATTTAATAGACTAATTTAATTCATTTTTATTTTGGTGAGAGGAAAGAATTATTTTCGCATTCTTTTATAGTCAATTATCCAGTGTCAATTTCGTGTTGGCTTATCTCTTAAATATTTTCTCTATTAAATTATTAGGTAACAGTAGAATATGTTTAGGTCTATGTTTCATTTATTAGTATTACTCCATCATTTTTGTGTACTCTCCACACAGTGCAAACTGTCTTAAAATATATATATATATATGTATGTATGTATGTATGTAATGCTAAACCAAATTGATTCAACATCATTTGGTTTCTGGCAGACTAGTACAAAGTCTCCATAGAGGATTTAAAATTTACAAGTTTTTTTACAAACATTTAAAACTGTCTTAAAATATAGCTATTGCCTTTACTGAATTAATGCGGCAGGCAGCAGTACATTAACTTGGAAATCCGGAATTCCCAAACAGCTCGCCCACCACGTGCGAGGGTCGCAGAGAAGCAGAGCTGTCGCTTGTTTTCTGGAGGTCACTGGTCCAGCGGTTGGAATAACCGAATTCGTACCTGGAAGTGGCTTTCACTTACATAGAATTCTTATAACAAGACACGTGGCGTGTCTTCTCTTACTTCTATGCACATAATAACAAACTAGACCATTGATATACACGTGGATAGTATAGTACGTCATTGAAACAATGCACATTTTCGAAAAACGAAGTTTCACTAGTCCATATACGTGTACTCTCGGCTCCACAAGTAAAGAACCCTGGCCTCACACCACTTCTGCACAGATGACAGTGATTGACAGGCCAGTCAGGGGAAGCTGTTGCCACGTTTGCTCTTGGCTGGACTCTTTAAATGTATTTTCTTTTGCAACTGGTTGGATTCTTTCAAAAATGGAAAATTCACAACACGGAAAATTCACAACACGGCGGTATCTTTGTTCACAGTTTCACTAATTGGGGGAGCGTGTCAGTCAGATTTATGGCTTCCTGAACCCAACCCTGCAACGAAGGTTCTTTACTTGTGAAACCAAGAGTAGTAGGATTTTTCAAAGGATCCCCAGTCGGTCTCTTTTGTTGCTAGAAGAACTTAGCCACACGGTCCACCCCGGTCATTAAGGGACGCGTGCGGAAATTTCTAGGCGCGTAGTTGTCACATTTTACATTGACTTCGCCACGTGGGTATGAAACAATCGTATATTTATTTATATACAACAAATTGTACTTTCATTCAATCAATCACGAATTAATTAATGGTTAATTTTGAGTTACTGTGTGTATAAAGATCCGTTATAGAATCATTGTACGGCCAACTCTTCAAACTAATATATTTTCGTACTTAGACTATATCAATAATAATAATAATAATAATAATAATAATAATAATAATAATAATAATAATAACAACACCGAAAGAATATTGTCAATTTGTGTTTCGTGTCTAAATTCGCAGCGAAATCTGAAATGTTATGTAATAAAATATGACATTTTTCTTCTCTTAGCTCTATTCGTCGTCACTCTCTCCTAAATGAATCACAAATTTCTCTTGGTTACTGTCCCTGTCGTGCTTCATATAATTCCCTTTCGTTTTAATTGCATGCTGAACACAGGAGGACCAATTATGAGGACCGATTGTTGCAGCTCCATCACGCAGAAGTTAACACACTAGACTCAAGTCGGGATAATTTTGTTTTTCCTAACATAGGACTTCAGTTGATGCCAGATTATTTCCAAAGGTCGACCTGGTTGGCGCAGTTGGTATAGCGCTGACCTTCTATGTCCGAGGTTGCGGGTTCGATCCCGGGCTAGGTCGATGGCGTTTGTGTGCTTAAATGCGACGGGCTCATGTTAGTAGATTTACTGGCATGTAAAAGAACTCCTGCGGGATAAAATACCGGCACACCGGCGACGCTGATATAAACTCGGCAGTTGCGAGCTCCTCCACTGCATGTTTCTTACTGCATGGCTGATTTGATATCCTGCAACATAACTCCCTTGATGGGTATGGGGTTGGGCAGGGTTATATTATTGTCCTAATAAAGTTAATTATGTCTTTAAAATTGCTGTTCATCTCTGTTGCTATCTTGGGGTTCTAAAAAAACTAAGTAATTTACAATATACTCCACGAAGTAATAATAATAATAATAATAATAATAATAATAATAATAATAATAATAAAGACTTTCAAACAGCGAACAAAAACATTTGTGAATTGTTTGAACATATTAAGAAAGACTGCAGATAGTGTTAGCATTCAGGGGAGAATTGGCAACATTGTTTGCCTCAGAAAGCGGAAACAGAGATTACCCCATCCCCCGAGTGGAAAGAAAATGTTGGGGGGACCGTCTTACTTCAAAAGACAACCGCTCAGCGTGCGGTAGCCTCTGTCTTCAACTGGGGATCCAAAGAGTGATCCTACACGGACTAGTGAATGTTAAATGTTATGTTTTATTTAACAAGCAACAGTATGTCCAACGCACTATGTACAGAGGTGCACTCATTACGAGTGACTAAGTGGCCGAGATCCGAAGGGATGAGCGCCGTCTTGAATCCCCAAGTGATTTTCTCTGTTTTTGTTGTTTCGTTAATAGAAACGTGCTAACGCAAAAAAATAGTTTACGTCAAAAATATGGCATATGCTTTCCCAATATAGATCCTATAGCGTATCTCCAAAATGCCCCGACTAAATTTGGTTGATAGATCTACAGACAAAATTAATTAACAAAAAACGTAAGTCTAAAATTGCGTGGTGTAAATGTAATCCCTGAATGTCTTGTGGGAGGGGAAGTTGTAAAAAAAGCATTGTATCGTGCCCATTCACCAAGACAGGTAGACCAGTGTCACTTCCACTTCGCTAAATTTCACACTTGTTTTTGTTATGGTACAAAAGGAATAGACTGGCAGTTTTCTCACATTTTTCACTTATATATCGCCACTACGGACGGACGAACAGACACAGGAAAGTTTTTTTTTTTCTCAATCGTACTATCAGGAACTGGAATGCTTTACCTGCAGACTTACTAAACGCTGTACCAGTAACCAAAAATATATTTAAAATAGGCTTAAGGACTTTACTAATAGACAGTAGTATATTATGCACACTATTTAAAGGGTGTTATTGATGTTTTGTTATTTGAAGTGTTGTATCAGTGAAGTACAGTATGTTGTGTCAGTGAAGTTTGTTATGTCAGTGAAGTGTGTTATGTCAGTGAAGTGTGTTTGTGTCAGTGAAGGTTTATAGTTTCTAGTGGTAGAGCAAAGTATTTGAACGGTGAAATGTTTTTGAAGTGTTAGTGAAATCAGGATAGTATCAGTGAAATGTGTCGTAGTACCAGTGTAGCGAGTGAGTTGACAGCGAAATGAATGTAGTGGCGAAAGGTTTTGTGCATATAATATGAACATATCGTACTCGTGGGTTTTAGTTCGAACTTATGGTTAAGATACAAATTAGATTTACTTTAAATGTTATTTGAAGTGATCGCGCTTCATTTAATTTATGATGCTCCTTGTTAATTTATAATTTATTATTATTATTATTATTATTATTATTATTATTATTATTATTATTAATTGTCATTATTGAAATTTACCCATTTGCAGTGTAAATAAATACATACATATACACTACTTTCCCTCTAACAATAGTATGTAGATCGAAAATGATAATTCGAAGTTAAAGAGTCCATTAAAAAAATTGAAATATCCAATATTTCGAATTAGACGAGTTTCAGTGTTGTTTTATTACGTTGTACGCGAGAGGCCTTTGATTGAAATAAACCAATTTTTTTCGAAAGAAGCAGCCCAAACCAACATCTAAATTTATGGAGATCCCATGAGAATCATACCCAAAAAAATCAATACAATGCAGCAAGAATAAAACTGTTTATTCAAGATTTTGTACAACACAGTCAAAATACAGGACATTCAAACTTTGTTTTCAATAAAGTATTTAATCTTTGATTCATGCAAAATTCCTAGAGTTTCTTAAGCGATTGAAAAATTCCTTCACTCACATCTGTTGTCGTTCAACATACTTACTTATGGCTTTTAAGGAACACGGAGGTTCATTGCTGCCCTCACATAAGCCCGCAATCGATCCCTATCCTGTGCAAGATTAATCCAGTCTACCATCATATCCCACCTCCCTTAAATCCATTGTAATATTATTCTCCCATATATGTCTCGGCCTCCCAAAAGGTCTTATTCCCTTCGGCCTCCCAACTAACACTGTATATTCACGTCTGGATTCGTCCTTCAACATAGCATTTTAATTCCTGGATATGGTCCATGGCCTGGGCGATTGTCTGGCCCTTGTTCTTCATCTGAAGATGGGACAATAGCCTGCTCGCGCTATATTGTGGGCTTTTTTTTTTTCGTAATTTCGGAATTGAATTTCGTTAGATTTCACTTCGAATTATAAAAAAATCGAATTACGTAAGATTTTTTAAATATTTTATTGCATACAAAAATTGCATTACATAGAAATCTCAAGGACCACGCGTAAAGTTAGAATTATTCACGATTTCGAATTAAAAACGTTCGAATTAAATAAGTTCGACTATATTAAGTTTACTGAAACAATAATTTTACCATACGTTTCCTTTCTTTTTTCCTCTTTCTATATTTTTTTCTCCTGAGACGAAAGTTATAACGAAAGGGGAATTATGTAGTGTGTTGATGGAATACGAGAGAAACACATGTGAATCCATTTTAACCTTGGCTTCTTCCAACACAAGTATAGGCTAACATCGTCATAACCGAGTTGAACTTCGAACCGTTGCGTTGTCGTCTCAACTCTACCAACTGAGCTACGAAAGTGTTATTTTCTGTATCAGAACTGCATAAAAACGTACTATCTCCATCAAAATCTCGAATATATATTTTTCCAGCATCACATCTCTATACATCAGTAAAATGAAGAATAAAATGTTGATCTCAAGAGATATCATGTTTCAGGCCACATAGGATTATAATTAAGTTTACGAATGGAGCGTTATAGATCCGTTTGTTGAGTTATCAATGGGTTTTATTATATACTGTATATTAATAAAGCAATGCGTGTCTGTGATAGAAAAGTCATATTATCGGTGCTTCAGCTGTCTCCTATCTTGAAGGTTAAGTTGATGTATTATATAGGACGTTGCACTTTCGGCTATGAGTGTACTGTGGCTGGTTTTTTCATGATAATTAGTCGCACAAACAAGTGAAGATCTGCAGTCACAAGTGTTGATCTGCGTGTTGAATGCCACACACCAGATGGAAGTACAGGTCACGTTCTGATGGACCATGGGAATGCGACGCTTTTTTCTCCTTTAGGAGAGAATGCAAGACTTCTTATGACGTCAATAGAGGAAGGCGGTAACGCAATGCCGTCTGTCACAAGCTCTCCAAAGGGCAGAGACAGGCGGGCAACCTTGAAACCTCACACTTCGACGTCAAAGCGTCCCCAAAATCAATAAATTCAAGTCTGGTCTCATGAGAAGCAAATTTCAAACACTAAATTAAAAGTTAATTTTGTAGTTATAACTAGGGACCGTATTCTGTCCCACGAGGCTGTAAGGTTAAACATTACTGGTGTTTTTAAGTGGACTACGCGCATGCTTATGCAAGCGAAGTACTTGACTGGCTGCCCACGCGACTGCTATGTCGTCAAGTTAGGTAGAACAAAACATGGACCACTTTAACAATTACACTAATATTTACAATTTAAATTATTTACATTATGTAAACTAGAATACCTATTTTTACTATTTACACTGTCATACAGAATGTAGGCCTACATTGATCACACAATATTATTTACACTTTTATGTACAGTGTTGTGTATTGTAACTCAAGGTATTTTATTTAATAATACTATAGCCAATTTATTTTGTAAATAGTGTATATGTGTTTAATCAATATTTTTACATTCTTTATGATAGTGTAAATAGTAAAAACAGCGTATGTACATAGTGCAATGGGGCTGTCAGACATTGACTACTTTCAAACGCCAATTGTCAAAAAAGTGTTTTTCGTCTCTATGATCTTTCTTCAAATATTGCTTTTGTAGAATATGATTTTTGTTTTAAATATATCTATTTTTCTTCAATATGCTTATCATTCATTTGCTCCAAATTATCTTATTTAATACTAAATTGGAATTGTTTAACTCTTAGAATTATTATATGTATCTATTGTACGTTCACTCGGAGAAAAACCTCGGGAAGAGGTGCAATGAGTGAGTAAGCTACCGAAGCAACACGCGACTAAGGAAGCAGCGTTGTGACGTCTACTAGAGTACCTACGTCACTTAAACGTCTCACTTACGATCTATGTTTATTTTCACTAATAACATTTGTCATTTTTGTTGGCGTATTATTATTATTATTTTACTATTATTATTATTATTATTATTATTATTATTACTATTACTATTATTATTATTATTATTATTATTATTATTATTATTATTATTATTAACCTGCCTGTGAATGGGTCATGAAAAGTTACGTAACTGCATGGGTTGGGTCTTTCAGACCCATTTTCTAATTATGAAAAAATGTATATTTATTTGAGTCATACTATAATAATAGTTTTATTCTTTTATACAGTTAACATAACAAATTTATTCACAAATTTCAGAATAGTATAACCTATAGCAATTGAGTCATATATATTTTTTACCAATACAGCAATTCGCAATCTGTGCTTTGTGGTTTTTCTTCACTGCACTTAAAATGATGTCCAATGTCGGGGATATGTCGTCGTTGTAACATTCATAAATGGTGCGTCGTATTACATCAAGTCCGAAATCAAGTTTATTGAATTCGTAACTGTTTGTAATGCAATCTGAGTTTTCTTTTTAGGAGTGTTGCACTCTGTTATATTGATAGAAATTATTTTCTTCACTAATGATCTTGAAACAGTTTTAGTAATTGGTGAATCGCATTTGCCTTCTTCACTGAAAATAGGTATATATGTTTTTATAATATGTGCAGCTTGTCTTTCTAATGATTGATCTCTTCCAACACGAGAAGTACGAACATTACAGTATTATTGTCGTCATCAATAAGAAAACTAATAAGATAATGAAAACTACGTACACTTCAAGACGTTACAGAACTGGCAACTATGTAATGTTTACCTCTGCGCGGAACGAAGGAAACAGCAGTAACTTGTGTGGTCTTCTGCATTCAGCCCCCACCCCCTGGTTTTTCTCCGAGCGAACGTACAATAAACACAACTACATTTCGTTCTTAGTAGTAGTAATAATAATAATAATAATAATAATAATAATAATAATACGCATTGTATACGTCACCTGACATAATTAGGAACCTAAAATCCAGACGTTTGAGATGGGCAGGACATGTAGCACGTATGGGCGATTCCAGAAATGCATATAGAGTGTTAGTTGGGAGGCCGGAGGGAAAAAGACATTTGGGGAGGCCGAGACGTAGGTGGGGAAAATAATATTAAAATGGATTTGAGGGAGGTGGGATATGATGGTAGAGACTGGATTAATCTTGCTCAGGATAGGGACCAATGGCGGGCTTATGTGAGGGCGGTAGTGAACCTCTGGGTTCCTTAAAAGCCAGTAAGTAAGTAAGTAAGTAAGTAAGTAAATAAGTAAGTAAGTAAGTAAGTAAGTAGTAGTAGTAGTAGTAGTAGTAGTAGTAGTAGTAGTAATTTTATTATTCTTATTCCATTGTTTTCTGTATTACTGTTATTTATAATATTTGTTATGTATTTTTATCCTCGACCATGCCGAAATGTAGTAATTATACACCTGGTAGTAGCCCTTTAATGCACCTCATTAAAGCACACCTATTCATTAATGTTCAGGTGTTCAGCCAATGACAAATCACCTTTGTCCCATTATAAAACCGCAAGTATCGATTATTCTCGGATATGCCATCGAAAGACAATTAGCGAAATGTCACGGAGGCTGGAAATCCAATACTGTTGCAGAAGGTTATGTTCTGTTACTATAATAATTAGCGTTAATTGTAAATAATATTCAAATAAATTCAATTTGTCATCTCGTTTTTCAATTCTAAATCAATTTCCAGGTTATATCAAGACTTTTTATATATTTTTTATTTTATTGGGTTATTTTACGACGCTGTATCAACATCTAGGTTATTTAGTGTCTGAATGATATGAATGTAATAATGCCGGTGAAATGAGTCCGGGGTCCAGCACCGAAAGTTACCCAGCATATATATATATATATATATATATATATATATATATATATATATATATCTCAAGACTAATGTTCATCTAATGTACGTTATATCAAGGTCAATGACATTCGGCCTCGGAAAAAATCAATACTTTCGCGTCTGCGCACCTCTCACAATTCAGGTCAGTTCGCTACTTACTTACATAACCATAACATGAATACTTTTGAATAATTTTAAGCTAGAAATATGGTCGAGCATAAAAAGTCGTATGAAACTTGCCTATAATGGTAATTAAGACGCTCGTATGAAAATTATGAAACTCGCTTGCGCTCGTTTCATAAACAAACATACTTGCATCTTAATTACTACCATTATAGGCTCGTTGCATAATGTAGGCTACTATTATACTGGTTGAGTGGAAGAGAAGGCCTTACTTAAGGCCTTAACTCTGACAATAAAAATAAATCAATTAAATAGATGAATAAATAATTGAAATTGTAGGAAAGGCCATCCTAGTATCATTCTTTATCATTTGAATGTATTGTGAACAGTCTGCGGCGTCTAGTTCTGAATCATGAATAGAATGCAACTACTGTACATCACAAACAAGAAGCAAATGTTCCCTGATAGTACCTGTGTCACGGGTGAAACATAACGTCACGTCAGTATTGTCTATGAACAACCGGCCTTATCTCCGTACACCCTGGGGCAGAATACGGTACCTGGTTATAACATTTTTAAAACATAAATTTCCATCATAAAGGGAGTGAAATCGAAGACTTAATGTTATTGCATATGCCAAAGACGTACATTGGAAACCCGTTCCCAGAATGATGGTCTCGCTACGTTGCTTATTCACAATAAAGGGCGCTCTCGCTATGATAATAGCATTTTATGTGTGTTAATTTAAGCAATTCTATTGAATGGACTATCAGTTCTTAAAATGGCTGTTGAATATAATGTTTACGACGACAAAACAATTTAAGCTGTAGAACAACACTTGTCATTGTCCTATCTCTGATAATGTCTTACACGTATGACATGTACAGGTTGATTCAAAATAACAATTTTATAAAAGAAACTCATGGCCTAGGTTCTAGGAAGTAATCTGAGTCAATATAAGTCTGTGAATATCAGGAACTAGGCTACATGATGAACAAATACCAATGAAGTAATAGTAATGTGTGCAAATATTAAAGTAGGTAGGCCTACCACTGGGAGCACTTTTACTTGCTTTCAAGTCTCACAGCCGAAATCACCGGATTGATCGCCCGGCTAAGAGATGGACTCATATGAGACCGTAACAGACTATCTGGTCTAATACAGTATATGTTCTGGATGATGATGATGATGATGATGATTATTATTATTATTATTATTATTATTATTATTATTATTATTATTACTTAGTCAACTATCCGAAGACAGGTCTGAACCTCATAAGTGACACGCTGTAAGGCATCACTCATGAGACAACTAAACCAGGAGATAATGAGGTAAGGTGGCCAGTTCCTTTCTCCCTCCATACATTGCCGATTATGGGCCAGCTAAGTTCCGATTATCGACGGCAGGAGTCCGAACTACTGAGTTCGTTGCATGTTTTCTGTTTGTAGCGATAGCAGCGATCTCATCTCCAATCGGTAATAAGTTGGTGGGCCTATAACTACATTTTACACTAACCAGACTTCAGATGTATACAACAAACAATTATTGTTCTTCCTCTGACAAATATCAAGTGCCTGATGTACATATCAGCCAGAATCTCAATAAGAGATTATTATTATTATTATTATTATTATTATTATTATTATTATTATTATTATTATTATTATTATTATTATTATTAAGTAGGCAAAGATTACATTTATCAGACTAGTACTACAATTATAATTCATGTACTACATCATTCTCTGACAAATTGACCCGTAGATGCTAAATTTAATATTAACAAATCCGACCAGTAGTTTAGCAGATATAGCTGCACATAGACAGACAAACATGAACAACATATCCAAAACCACTTTTTCAGTATCAAAGACGTTGAAATTTGAATATTCAATAAAAATACTGAAATACATTTTGTTGCAGCAACAAAATGGCGGAATTTACTCTTTATACACGGCACAATGAAAATGCTTAAAAAAATTGACAGAGAATTTAAGGATATCTCATCGATTGTGTAAAACGTCTATACTCGAAATGAGGTAATAAAATACAATATACAGGATGATTCTCGAGGATTTACCGTCTTTTACAGAGCTTATTTCCGAAGACATTCTGAGCAAAAAATGTCATATAAACATGGGTCCTATTCTCAATTTTTACAGAGTTACGTTTCGTTATTGGAACGCATTGCTGTGAACGCGTGATCTTAGTCAGCGTGCAGTCAGCAGTCAGCGCGAGCGCTACGGAAATCAAAGATAGCCGTATGCAGTTACATAGAGCGATGAATGCCGTTCACAAGCGTGCGGCCAAGTGTACTCAAGCGGACGGCGACATTTTTTTAAAATGTGTTGTAAACTCTCCAAGTCTGTAAATTAGGATGCAAAATTGAACGGCAAATAACTAAGTCGGTGGAAATGGTGTGATTTGTAATAATTGTTGTGATTAGTGCGCAAGAATAATGTAATTTTCTAGTTAAAAATAGAAAAAGATGTCTGTACGAAGCACCTAAGGAGTTCACAGCACATTTTTAGCTTTATAATATTGCCAATATATTAAAGAAATGATACTTCTGAATGATTCATTCTCTATTTGTATTATTCTTTTACTTTCAAACTAAAGAAAAAACGTATTTTACAAACAACTTAAAATTAATGTAACTCTGAAAATATTGAGAATAGGAACTATGTCTATATGACATTTTTGCAAAAAAAAATGGCTTCAGAAATAAGCTACATGAAGGACGCTAAATCCTCGTGAATCACCCTGTATACTTTATTTAACACGATAGTTTATTTTATTTTACTTCCACGTATATAAATAACCCATATACCGAATACTTCCATTACTATTATGTGGAAAACATCAGATCATCAATCATATGTGGAAAACATCAGATCATCAGTCAATCAGATAGGGATGGAGCCAGAGTGAATTGTAATGGCAGACAGAATAATATTACGTCATGTTCCATGTTAATTTTATAAACAGTGCATTCATTAGAACCAAGTATCCAGCTGATGAAGGCGTTAGCCCTGTAAACTTGTAGTTTATTTATTTTCCTTTGTTTAAATTGACATTTCATGATTGTGAGAACAGATTTTTAAGTGGGTGCGGCTAAATTATACGCATATACAGAGCAGTCCGCATTCTGAATGTGTAATTAAGTAGATAAAATGAATATAATTCTGAATACAGTAGTTGATTTTACAATGTGAGCACAAGCAAGAGCCTGGAAAGGGCAGGTCGCTGGAAAGACATCAGGGTCGATCGTGAACCCAATACCCGAAGAAGTCCGAGTCCAACAAATAACGTGAAAGGCATGAATTTAGAAAAATATGCTAAGAATAGTAGGATGAAAAGTTTAGAAGAGATTAGGTCCGTGGTTAATTTCCGTTAGTTCTCATCCCTACATTTGTCTTAGTGCCTGAGGAAAACAAGAGAAAATCCAAGAACAAGATGACTTGTCTTGCTGAAAATCCAAACGGCTTAATGTGTTATTAATCAATTCTCTTGGAAAATATCAAAATCGGCATTTATAAGACTTTTTCACTCCAATGTTGTCCACACCTGTGGAGTAACGGTCAGCGCGTCTGGCCGAGAAACCAGGTGGCCCGGGTTCGATTCCCGGTCGGGACAAGTTACCTGGTTGAGGTTTTTTCCGGGGTTTTCCCTCAATCCAAGATGAGCAAATGCTGGGTAACTTTCGGTGCTGGACCCCGGACTCATTTCACTGGCATTATCACCTTCATCTCATTCAGACGCTAAATAACCTAAGCTGTTGATAAAGCGTCGTAAAATAACCTACTAAAATAAAAATAAAAAAATTCACTCCAATGTTACATAATGCTACAAATTTATAATTTATTTTCTGCGACGATATTCGATCTACTGAAATGTAAGTGGTCTAATCGAAAAGTAGAGAATGGAGCAAGCCGGACCGAGTGTAAAAGACTTACACTTCTGTTTTCATGGCACTGTACCATAAGTGATATCAAAATAAACATTACATGTCAGGACGCAAAATTTATCTTTCTTGTACCTCGAACATCACGTCAAAAGCATCTTCCCAGTTAACGTGAAGGTTTTTTTTTTTATCATAAGCACGAAGAAGAGCTAAGACTACAGTTTCTCTTAATACTTAAAAGTATAGATTTAATGCTGAATTACTTATTTGCAACATCTGTGAGTATAAGAAACTGCCTGCAGTTCCATGACATGAATAATAACGTAATTGCTAGTCTGATTATCTCCTTGACGTCTTTCTTGTTAGCAAAACGTCCTCACAGTCAACGAATTATGTAACTTATGCATCTGCTTCCACACAATGTCTCAACATTGCGTGTGGCCATTTTCCTTGCAAACAGCTGCATATCGCAACCCACACCAACCATTTGATAATAATAGATTATTTAATGCTCGTTTTCCGTTACAGAAGTTTATTAATGACAGTGTGAGAAGGAAGCAATTATGGAATGAAAACTGTGAGGGTACACGAAGAACAGTTATACCTTTTAGTAACCAAAGGTGAGCAGTAACTAAAGTCCAGTGCTTTTGGTCACATTTAACAGAAGAAAACTGTAACTACTGTATATGCCCAAGCTGTGGAGGTGCGTCTAGGTACTTCAGAGTCTCTTGTGTATCTTATATGCAGGCAAGTCGGTTGACAATAAATGGTATGTAACTGTAAAGAACGATTTCAGTATAATGTTTGACATACCAAATAATTTAACATATAACCTATACCACAGATTATTATTGTAAGAAAAAAGCTCCAAGAAAATTGCATAACAAATCCAACATTGTCTAGTTAATTAATATAGATATCGGTATAAGTTTATGGTAAAGAAGTAAATCTTAGAAAATGATGTAGAGAAATTCTGAAAGATAGCCTAATATTAGTGAGGGTAGTTACAATTTTAAGTAGATTATTATGAGTGTTGCTAAGGTTAAGGAATTGATGATCAAACTAAAGTGAACTTGAAACCCATGTCAAAATTTAGCAAGATTATTATAATGATGTGTATTAGGAAAAACAGGATTCCAATGAGTAAAACTCTGTAAAGTGTTAAGTATTAAACAGGAAATGTTAGTATAGTGATTTTAAATAGGATAGGCAGTTAAACTTTAAGAATTATATTTTGAAAGAGTAATAATGATTAATAGAATGTGTCAAGATTTATCAAGATTATTGAAATTATGTAGCTGTGGGGAGTTATGTCGTGTACTAGGGGGAGTGTATGTGTAAGTGTTCGTGTAAATGTAATATAGGGAATGAGTGAGGATGATGATGAAGATGAGGAAGGGAGAAGGGGAAACGCAGTGCCGTCACTTAGCCTACTTCTGTCGAATAATACCAAGGGGGCCTCCAGGCTTAACGTCACCGTCCGACGGACGAATCACTATCAACAGTGACATAATCATGCCTTCTCTTCATATGCACTGCGAAGAGATTTGGGATTTAACCCAGGCATATTGGTGCACAGTCTAATGACGTTGTGCATCGCCACCTCTCCTAGTCCCGATGAAGAAATTTTACAAGAAAATATTTGACCCCGCCGGGAATCGAACCCGGGCTGGCTAGCTGGAGGCAGACACGCTACCTCAGAGCTAACTCGGCGGACACATAAGTTAATGTACAGTAGAGGAGGCAAGGCTTTCAGGTCAGTACGTCTAAATGTACGAAGTCTAAAGTACAGTACCTAGTGGCAAAAAAACCGGACCGACCCTTGTAGCTGATTTCAGAGCCTTGTTCACTCCAGAGCACGATAGATTGGTAACTAAGACTTTCGTGGTTCTAATCCTGCCTGGGAAGGAAACTTTTTTTTGTTCCTTATTCAAATTTATTCCCAATATGTTTCGATTGCTGGTAAAATTCATGTTCTGGGAATAATAAGTTAATTAAGTAGTAAAATATTGCTGCAATCGAAAAGTATTGGGAATAAATTTGAATAAGGAACAAAAAAAAAAGTTTCCTTCCCAGGCAGGATTCGAACCACGAAAGTCTTAGTTACCAATCTATCGTTCTCTGGAGTGAACAAGGCTCTGAAATCAGCTACAAGGGTCGGTCCGGTTTTTTTTTTTTCCACTACTGTACATAATATCTAATCAACAATTACGTCTAATGAAAAATAAGTCTACAATTTATCCATGTATAACGGAAAAAGGTCTCATGCCAAAATGTCTAATTTTGAATTAAGTGTAATCACAAATGTCTACTGACGCATGCTCTAATGCCGAAATGTCTCATTGGAAACAATGTCTTTTCAATGTCTAAAATCGTCTAATGGGAAAAGATCTCATTCCAAAATGTCTAATTTTTAATTGAGGCTAATCACAAATAATGTCTTCCGAAATATGATCTAATGCTGTAATAACAATAGACTAACTTCATGGTAAAATAAGGTCAGTTTAAAAGGGGATATATAACACTACAACTCCTAAATATTAACAATCTATGAATGTTTTTAGTAGGTTATTTTACGACGCTTTATCAACAGCTTAGGTTATTTAGCGTCTGAATGAGATGAAGGTGATAATGCCGGTGAAAAAGAGTCCGGGGTCCAACACCGAAAGTTACCCAGCATTTGCTCATATTGGGTTGAGAGAAAACCCCGGAAAAAACCTCAACCATTTAACTTGCCCCGATCTGGAATCGAACCTGGGCCACCTGGTTTCGCGGCTAGACGCGCTAACCATTACTCCACAAGTGTGGACTCTATAAGTGTTACTACTCTCTGATGCAATAGCACCATGTAGTATTATCACACATTGCCTAATTGGAAATAATGTCTATTCAATAGTCTTAATACTCTTTCTAAGAACCTTACGCTAAAAGACTCAAATCGCAAACTGATCCATTAGAGGAAAATGAAAAGGGTTGAACTATTTTTTCAATAGATATTATTTATCGCGGTTACAGATATAGAAATGTAATTTTTACTGTGTATAAGTTAAATATATAATTTTCTCAATCCAGACATTTTAGGAGTCGAAATCTGTTGCACATTTTTTACCTTTCACAACTTAGACAACATTGGAAGTTACCCATAGAGGTATTGGACATGATTGTAAGTTAGACATAGTTGTAATGGACTTCATTTTACATTAGACTTATTGGTATTAGACCTGCTTTCTCAGACCTTCTGTCATTAGACCTAAGAAATTAGACATTATTGGAAGTTACACATAGAGATATTGGACATGATTGTAAGTTAGACATAGTTGTAATGGACTTCATTTTACATTAGACTTATTGGTATTAGATCTGCTTTCTCAGACCTTCTGTCGTTAGCCCTAAAGAATTAGACATTATTGTATTAGACATTAAATCTTTAGACGTACTGACCGCTAACCGAGGCAAGACCTGTTTTGTGATTGTGCAGTGGCTATTTTAACATTTAACTAGCTAGCTAGCGAGTACAAATTAAAATTATAAAACAAAAATGTTTCTAGCTACTATCGTAAGAGCCATCCTTGTGTATGGTGTGGTCTTACCCAATAATATAACATAAAATTTACAAAGACAGTTTGCTAAATACAGTAAGTAATTTAATTCAAACCAATAAATAACACAGAAGAGCAAAAAAAATAAGAAAGAGAAAAGAGAGAGATAAGACATTTAATATAAATTGACAATAAATCAGACAGAAGCCAGTGATATTCAATAAAAACATGAATATAGTCGACAGAAATAAAAAGGTAAAAAAAAAATACATTTGTTAATATTATATATCATGAATAATTTTATAAATTTCTTTTTTAAAAGCTTCAATTTTAAAATATTTCAAATTTGGAGAATGGTTTGTAATTTTATTACAAAGTCTTGGGCCGAAAATAGCACCATGTTTAAGAGCTGCACTTGTATGACATTTAGACTCAATTAATGGGAAAGTAGACTTTTGTCTTCGAGTACGATATTCATGTCGATTAGATTTATGTTTTATTTGATTTCTATGGTAGTAAGTTAGTAAACTATATATACTTGCCTCGAAAACATGACGGCCTCTCTTCTTGGAATTGGTAATCCCTCATAAACCCCCATCCTCTACTCAACCCCTAGCCGCGTGGCAGAAATACAATAGATCCCAGCATTGCCAAATTTAAGACATTGCCTCTACCTGTTGGGTTTCACCCGTTCTCAGTGTATTTTTAGACATTTGTCGACGTGTTGTTTTATGCCGTTGTGCGCTTCAATATGTCTAATTTATTCAGGCCATGATTAATGAGTGTTGGAGCAGATGATCCGCAGTCAGGCCTCCTGATACACCTGAAGATCAGGACCATCACGACAAGAACAAATAACACCGTCTAAGAAAACGGAATATGTTATTTGAAGAGAAGCGTAGCTAAGAAAACAAAGTGTTAAACTTGTGTCTAACGTTAGAAATTCTATCCATAGAGCAATCGAAAGTTGAGGCAGTTTGACAAGTACAAATCTTAATCACTTAACATCGGACGAAACCGGCGGAGTTGGTAAAAAAAACGATATATGGGGCATAGGAATTAAGAATTACGGTCCACCAACTAAAGAGAAAATAAACTAAAACAGAATTCGGTAAGATAGACGATTTTATGCGTGATTTACTTCGTCGAACAGTATGTGAACAATACGCGAAAGAGATATCGCCAACAGCAAATAAACTTGCGGAAATATTCTGGCCTGATTTGTACATTATGTTTAAGAATGCAGAAAAAATTTCATTCGATTCTATCCAGCACTTTCGGAATTATCAGGAAAAGGATTTTTTAAGGAATATAGTTTTCGAAGAAGAAAAAAAAGCTCATGCCGTTTACTACTTAACAGCTATTACAGCCAATGCCGCACTTTACATTAAAAATCATAACTTCAGAACTAATACAAAGCCACTGGCGTAGCTCAGTTGGCTGAGTTGACTGCCGATCCGAAGTTGCACTCGGGCGTGGGTTCAGTTCCCGCTTTGTCTGATTTATCTCATTGGGGTTTTCCAAGGTTTTTCTCAACAGTAAGGCGAATGTCAGGTAATCTATAGCGAATCCTCGGCCTCATCTCGCCAATTTGCTATCACCAATCCCATCGACACTAAATAACCTAGTAATTGATACAGTGTCGTTAAATAACTATAACAAACTAATACAGGTTGTTTTACCTGAATGAACTTCAATAGTTGGTGTAGAAATTTAAATTTTATATTAGGCCTATATTTTACATAACAGAATTTTAAGGTATAAGAAGTGTACGTCCCCCTTTAATTAATGCAATCATATTTCGTATCTTATAATGTTCCTTAGACCGACAGAAAATTTGCATCGAACCAGCAACTAACGAGAAACAAATATAGGCCTATTCGTTTGTGCTTTAATATGATTTTCGTGTTATGAAAAAATGATGTAAAAGGAATACATTTATCCATGACGTATCTAAACTGGTCTTTATTTCACCATCCTTAGCAACCTAAATAATTACACTATTCACAGCAGTGCTTAAAAGTTTTCTAACTTACAGCAGTGAATTAAATGTTTTAAATCACTCTCTACATGACAACCAACATATTAGCATTAATTAAAATTAATATATATATATATATATATATATATATATATATATATATATATATATATATATATGAACTTCTTCGCCAACAACACATTATAAAGAAAAGATCTACAATTTAAAATTAAATTTACATACCAGTAGGCCTAATGAATAAAATATTGTATAACACATTAGAGTAAACAGATTTTATGCGCTCGTGGAAATTATCACCCAAGGCGAAGCGGATAAAATCTAATTTTACTCTCTTGTACTATAAATTGCTATTCAATGATCACATTTTCCGGAAATTTTACCAGCGCAACAGCCTTCATTAAGTATAAAATTCTGAACTTCAATAACGTGACCCTTTCAGACTTATTATATAACTATGCATTTCTTTGTTTATTTAGGCAAAATATGTTGGTGAAAATATAAATATAAAGTGTTTTTAAAATAAGTTTGTTCATTTTTATACCAATTTTATTTTAGTAATTATAAATTAAGGTGTATTTACAAAGATAATGTAGTCTCGCTGAAAATCGCGGTTTCACGGAACACAGTTTGAGAAACGTTCGCAAATCACAATGAATTCAAGAATTGGCAACTCGGCTAAGGATTTATCCCTTGCGCGTGCCTGCAATTAACTGGTGAAGGGTATGAGGGAAGGTCGTCATGTTTTCGTGCGAAGTATATATATAAATTTCTTCAATAGTTAATACTTTAAAATTTGTATAAATTAAATTTGTTGAGTAATCCATATTTTTGGTCAGATAAATTTTTATTAATCTTCTGTGTAATAAAATTAATGTATTAAGTATAGATGATGCTACTCCACCCCAATTTATTATACTATATTGCATTAATGATTGCACTAAAGCTAAAAATATTATTCTCAATGCCTTCTTAGCGATAAAATGTCGAAGTATTATGAATTTATAAATTGTCTTTCTTATACTTGTACACATAAAATCAATTTGTTTATACCAACGTAAATGCTGATCTATAATAATTCCTAAATATTTTACTTGTGTGGACGGTGTTAGATATGGGCAATTACAATAATTATTTGTTAATTCATTACATGAAATATTATGTATTACTAAATGATGGTAATTCAAAAGTGGAGGTAAACCTTTCGTTGTTAAAGAAAATGGAATATAAATAGGTTTATTAGTATTTAAGGACAGGAGATTAGAGTCAAGCCAATTTTTCACTACTTTAATTCCATTGCTAGCATTTAAATAAGTGTTATCCCAATTTTCCCCATTAAATGTTAGTACAGTATCATCTGCAAAAGAAAATATCTGCTATTCAATGGATGGAGAGAGGGAAGATAAGTTTTCGGGCCGAATTCATAGTCGTCACTTATAAAATGAGGAAACACTTAAGTAATGAGCGTTTCCTTAGCACTTATTTCAGATCGTATTGCAGAGACGCTACTCATTCATATACAGTGAGCATTCCGTTGACATCGAAAGAAATATGGCAACGTGGCTAGACGTGAGCGCTTTCCTACATTCAATTGTTTTCCAGCGCCTTCAAATTGTTAAATCGGCATTATTGTCATACACAAATACAGAAGTAAATAAAAAAAAAAAATTATAATTGTTCTCTCCAAAAGAAGAAATTGACATGGAATAAAATTGCAGTTGAGTTAAATGCAAACTCCGGAAATATTCCTGTAAGCAAATCATTTTAATTTATTTTTCAGTTATTTTTATGCTAAACAAAGTGGAAGTGATATAATTACGCAAATTTTAACAGCTTATTCCTCAGGTAGAATACAGACGAAAATGCAAATAATACTTTGTTGGGACGTGAATACTTTTCGAAAAAAAAAATGCCGCTTAAATCTACCTGAAATGCTGCTGTATCATAAAATCTCAAAGCAACCAGTACTTTCAGCAGTGGCGAAATCGGTAAGCCTCATGGTTGTATTGTGAATCGAAATGAAAGACACCGGAATATTCACAACAGTGTTCTTGTCGAAACGGTATCTCCTCTTAAATTAAAGGGTTTTCCATATCTCTGATATATCTTTTGCTTGCCGAAACTCATTTTCATTTTAATTACAGAACTCAATAAATTAAATTAAATCATAATCATCATCTACTGTATACCGAATCAGCTGATTACAATGCATATGAGGAAATGCTTGAGTAAGCTGACAAGTTACCTTATTTGAATAAGTGTTCACTTCAGTGGGATTTATGAATTGTAAATTATTATAAGCAACTGCTTAAGTGTTTCCTTACGATAAGTGTTGACTATGAATTCGGCCCTTAGTCTGAGGTGAAATTTCGTGTCGGTAGATCCTTATAATATTAACCATAATGAAGCAAACTCTCTTTCTGATGGTTCATTCTTTCCTCTCTCGCACAGTTCACATGCCAGGTCTCGCCTTCTCATCTATAAAACCAGTGCTTTTAGAGGTGGCGTAAGAGTGGCATTTGTAGCAGGTCATAGATGCAGTTTATTGTGACAGGATTACTGACGTCCCTCCCATCAACCTACACACAATTTGTTCGACAAAAATAGCATTAAGAAATACCGAACAATATGACGTATAAGCGGCTTGTTGACGATCCTGTTTTCGATTCTTGGAACTGCTGCAATATTCCAGCTTTCACTGAAGGAGAACGGCACAGTATCCTAGAGACGCAACACGCTGTGCACAAACAAACTTCGTCTTTAAGTACCAGTAATAACTCGAGAAGTTTTTACTGATACATTCTCTGAAACATTTCTTGTTACAATTTAAATACACCCTTAAAGAAGAAAAATGACAGTGGATTTGAGAAAAACCCTCCAATTGTGTGTAACGTCTATACAGTAAGTAGGCTAATGGAATTAAGATGAATAAATAAATACAATTTGTTGTGATATTTAAGTATGTCTAATGAACGCAGTGAAATAATTAAAAAAACAGTCAATCCTTCAATAATAGTACAGTACATTAAAACAGAAGAGGACAAATAAATATCTATTTTTAGTCACAGACAATTATTATTCGACTAAGGCGAGTGGAACCGCGGGCGTAATGTGAACTATCACGATGCGGTATTACGAACTCAGGAGCAGTAGCGCCATGGCTCCGGGTTGCAGGACTCCACTGGCCTTGGTCGAGTAATAACAATTAAGTGGTATAGGTATACTATATAAACCAGATGAGAATAGGCTATCGTATAAATGTTGTTATTGTTATTTAACCATCTGTATGTGAATAATAAAAATAGTAATAATAATAATAATAATAATAATAATAATAATAATAATAATGGATTGAACGGGTTACATCAGCTGCTTGTCTATGAGGATGACGTGAATATGTTAAGAGAAAATCCACAAACAATTAATGAAAACATGGGAATTTCACTTGAAGCAAGTAAAGAGATAGGTTTGGAAGTAAATCCCGAAAAGACAAAAGTATATGATTATGTCTCGTGACCAGAACATAGTACGAAATGGAAATATAAAAATTGTAAATTTATCCTTTGAAGAGGTGTAAAAGTTAAAATATCTTGGAGCACTAGTAACAAATATACTATACTAAATGACACTCAGGAGGAAATTAAACGCAGAATAAATATGGGAAATGTCTGTTATTATTCGGTTGAGAAGCTATTGTCATCCAGCCTGTTCTCAAAAAACCTGAAAGTTAGAATTTAAAAAACAGTTATATTAACGGTTGTTCTGTATGGTGTGAAACGTGGACTCTCACTTTGAGAGCGCAACAGAGGTTAAGGGTGTTCTAGAATAAGGTGCTTAGGAAAATATTTGGAGCTAAGAGGGGTGAAGTTACAGGAGAATAGCGAAAGTTACACAACGCAGAACTGCACGCATTGTATTCTTCATCTGACATAAATAGGAATATTAAATCCAGATTTAGAGATGGCCAGGGCATGTAGCACGTATGGGCGAATCCAGAAATGCATATAGAGTGTTAGTTGGGAGACTGGAGGGAAAAAGACCTTTGGGGAGACTGTGACGTAGATGGAAGGATAATATTAGAATTGATTTGAGGGAGGTGGGGTATGATGATAGAGACTGGATTAATCTTGCTCAGAATAGGACCGATGGCAAGGTTGTATAAGAACGGCAATGACCCTCCGGGTTCCTTAAAAGCAGTAAGTAATAATGGTTCCATTTAACCTGGCAAAGTTAAGGCCTTCTCTAATACCCAACCGGAAGTAAAACTACGGTACAAAAATATTAAAAATATACCAAAATATTGTACACAAAAATTGAAAGATATAATCAGAATACTATGTAAACAATACGTCATGGAAATGGGACATTAATGTAACATACACAAAGAAAGAATTAAGTATGTATAATAAAATGTGAACAGTAAGTCAAAAAGAGTGAGAAATATACACTGTATATAAATATGAAGCAATAATAATAAGATATTGAAGTACTATAGAGCAGACAATAAATACAATTTTCACTGGTAACCTTGTGTTGACTTTCTATAGTTAGGCATGTATTGTGCACGCGTCTGTTTTGCGTCCATGTCAAAGCTTAACTGGATAAGAGTATTTTTTTTTAATATATTGCAACCTTCAAATTAGATTATGTACACACATGCGGATATCCTTGTGTATAGAGATGGACCCGTTCACATTGTCATTTTATCGGACATTTCGTAAGCATTCCCATGGCAACCGAAGTCGAATTTCCGTTCCACATAACCCTCTTTTTTGTATTACTACAGTCGAATGTAGACGTTACACGTCACAAGTTGATTCTATATGTCACGCAGTTTTTCAACAATTCCACTTTTTATATTTTGTGGATGATATTACTGTTTAGTCATCCTGTAGTTGGTATAGCGCTGGCGTTTATGCTCGAGGTTGCGGGTTCGATCCCGGCCGAGGTCGATGGCATTTAACTGTATTTAAATGCGACAGGCTCATATCAGCAGATTTACTGGTATGTAAAAGAACTCCTGCGGGACAAAATTCCGGCACACCGGCGACACTGATATAACCTCTGCAGTTGCGAGCGTCGTTAAATAAACCATAATTTTTATTACTGTTTATAATTACTTTCTTGAACTGTTATTCAAAAAACATACAGAAATGAATTCATTTAATATGCACGCAAAAAAACTTTCGCTCTCTGGATTAGGCTACATACAAAAAGAATTCTCTATAATTCTAAAGATAGGTCAATAAACTTGATTTATGAAGTGTACGCTATAAGTAGATGTAATTATTTGTTTATATAAATACATGAAATAGCTACATGTATGTACATTGCCATCACTTCTATCATTATTTTTCTGTCTGCGAAAATCAGCATAAGTTATGTGAATACTAAATGAATTAAACTTTACTTCAGTTCACTCAAACCCAACAAGTAGGCCTATTATGTTCGTAACAGGAGTTACGCTTTATTTCTTATTTATATTTTTATTAACCTGCTGACGAACAGAATATGACGAATGATATAATTATTATCAGAATAATTATTGGAGAGTGTGATCCGAAAACTCGCTCAGTCCACTTGGCCATTTTCATTATTTATATTATAAGCTATAGATACATGCAGGGTTAGGATCCGATACACTTTAGCAACCAATGTACGCACAACTTGACTATAAAGTTCCTTGAACATAGTAGACAACAAAGTGTGAATGTAAACAACGACGTCAATGTGCTGCGTTATATTCTACTGTTAATAGTACAATCTAGTGACGGTGCAAAATGAAGTAAGACGCATACGTACCTCACAAGTTTTCATGTCCCTCGGCGACGTTAGCGTTACAATGAACAATCATGTACATACTTGCAACTACTGTAGTTCGAAAAAACTGTTCACTAAGAATTGAAAATGCACTGTGATGGCCTGAGTTCGTTTCGTAGGGAGAGACGGAAGAATACTGTACCTCTAGTCACGAACCGGATTGTACACTAACGCACAGATAAAACTTAAAGCGCCATCTCACTCCAGTTATACTCCGTTGCACTGTACCTTCACTTCATTCTTAAGTTGCCTCGGATCCTAAGCTTGGCTATATGATTATGTTTGAGTCCGCTATTATTATAATATTTTAAGCATATCTCCTTCCAAAACAACGCCAATGCTTGTCTAAAAGGTTGTGTTATTGTGTATGTCACTTGAAAATTCGCTCAGTCCTTATTGTTAGACCGGTGCATAAAAAACTAGCCCAGTCCTCTCATAAAAATAAACTGAACGCGTTTTGGGATCACTCTTCAATTTATATCAATCACTTTGGGATCACTCCCGAATGTAATGTAGGCCTAAATAAAAAAGTGACAGAGGTTTTATCGAATCCCTGTAATTTATGCTGTCACATAAAAGATTTGCTAAAACTGAACTGCCAATATTCAGACAGATACTACCTTTAAAGTTGCCAAAAACAAAGAAAAGACTTCTGATAGCAGTGTTGCCAAAGGTACAAACATTTTTCAACTAAAAACGAACTCAAAAGCAACTAAAATCTTGCGCTAAAGAATTAGATTTTTCCGTAATTGTTATACAAATAACTGTATATTAGATTATTTTTGTTATTTCACCCAGTAATGGATTATTATTATTATGATCAGTGACTTACACAGTTTGAGATGTAGAGCTGTAGAACTTGAAGCTGCAGTGAAAGTTAATGTGGTTCTAATTTGTGTGCCTCAGCTGCTCCTATTTTTTAAATAATCAATGCACAAAGTTGATAATTGTAGCAGCACTGACTTTTTTCAAGCGTAGGCCACCATGGATTCCGAAAATTGCATTTACCATGTCTGTACTCATTCTGTTTCTATATCTTGTGGTTTAAGTGTCTAAAAAAATTGTTCGACTTCTGAATTCGAACAAGAAGAACCAACCTCGACATTACAAATTCTGCTTCTTTAAATGCATTTCTTTCACTGGCATCACGATAATTAAATATCTCTTTTCTTCTGCACAGACCAGCACGGATCCCAAAATTGCATTGATCATGTCTGTACTCATTCTGTAGTTATATTAATTTTACTTCATCGTAATTTAACTGTCTAAAAATTTATTTTGACTTCTGAATTCGACCAACAGGAGTCAACTTCGACATTACATTCTTTAAATATTTTTTTTTTTTTCACTGGCATTACGATAATTAAATACCCGACACCAAAACCTGAGAGAATTGTTATTTAAAAACTAACATAAGAAAATCAACGACACAACATTTTACAGACTACATTGTCCACTAGCTACCAAATGGCTTATTTTTCAACTGAACTGTTACTCAAAAAACAGATTTAGTCGAAAAATATCCAAGATGGTTGCACTGTCCACAGCTTCGTAACGTCTAATTTTTAACTGCCTTCTGTCCACTGCACGTCTGGAACAGCCAATAGAAATCGAATTAGTCAATCGCCTTTCCGGCGCTGCAAGGCAATTGAAGACGGCATTGCCACATAAATCATGGATCCTTAGCTCAGTGACCAGGGTAAAATGAACGCTTTCATCCGCACTTAATTGTAACGCCCGCCTACTGTCTGCCACTGAAGGAGGCGAGGGAAATACAACGCCACGCTCTGGCCCTGGCTGTACTTTATCACTAGAGACATCAGAACTCGCTTCTTTGGCTCCAAAAGTTCTACTTAAGAGCTTATTATGTAAAATGTTGTTACAATGATTATTTTCTTCGCAGTAGAGTGAATTTTTATTTCATTGAAGTAAACTGGAATTAAAAAAATTGAAATGTCTAAAATACAAAATACCAGTAAAATGGCAGGGAACAGACAAGCAAATTAAACTGAAAATTGTCTTACTATGGCGTTCCTTATAACGATATCTCAATGTACTGTCTTCTGCTATCTTTGTCGTTATAGTGAAACGCAAAATTTTCTTTCGTGCAAATGCTCTGTACATTTTTTTTTTTTTTTTTTTGCTATAGTAACACTGATCCGATTCTCTATTGTTGCAGCCACCGACAACATCCCTAGCGGCAAGCTGAAGTTCGTCAACAGGCGAGAATGGCTGGCGCAACCCCCGCTGAAGAAGGGTACAAAACTGCATCACCCGTTACCCCTAGTGGTGATCCTGCACACGGCCACCGAGGGCTGTTCCACACAGGCAGAGTGCGTGTTCTTGGTGCGTCACACGCAGACCTTCCACATCGAGTCCAACGGATGGGACGACATCGGCTACAGCTTTCTTGTGGGCGGAGACGCCAGCGTGTACGTGGGACGAGGCTGGGACACTCAGGGAGCCTTCGCCTACGGCTACAACAACCGCAGCATCGGCATCGCTTTCATCGGGACCTTCATCGACGACGTACCGGTCCCGAAGCAGATCGCAGCAGGCCTGCAGCTCATACAGCAGGGCGTGCAGTTGGGAAAGATAGCGAAGGACTACAAAGTGATGGCCCACCGCCAGCTGTCCGCAACAGAGAGCCCCGGACTGGCTTTCTATGAGATTATCAAGACCTGGGACCACTGGGCTGAGAAGTTTTGACGCTTATCAGTGTACAATACAGTGTGTTCGAACTCAGATCTTACAACAGGACGTCGTAAAAGTGGAAGCGATATTTCCAAGCTACTGGTGTCTAAAGAGTAGGTTCCAAACTATCTACATTAAGCTGATAGTATACGATCAAATTTTCGTCAAATTCAATACCGGCACTTCACAAAACTTATTTGAGTTTCTTGAAAGTAAAAAAGAACATGCTCTAATCGATCAAAGACGACTCTTCCAAGAAATTCACCAATGGAATTCGAAAATATTATAGTGCCAATAACCACAAAAACTATGGTTTCCTGGCCGAGAGAAATTGTTTGCGAGTTACTTCAATTATATAAATTAAATCCATACCTGTACCCCGTGAGTTCTGTGGAATACAGCAACAATATAAAAATGCGAGGAAATTACAGGGCAGATATATATCAAATACGTATCAATACATTTATTTTTCTAATGAAGAAGATTCTAACCTAAAATCTAGGAGAATACTAATAGTAAATATTTCGTTTTAAAACAATATGATCGGGCTCGGTAGCGTAGTTGGTATAGCGCTGGCCTTCTATGTTCGAGGTTGCGGGTTCGATCCCGGCCCAGGTCGATGACATTTAAGTGTGTTTAAATGTGACAGACTCATGTCAGTAGATTTACTGGCGCGTAAAAGAACTCCTGCGGGACAAAATTCCGGCACACTGGCGACGCTGATATAACCTCTGCAGTTGCGTCGTTAAATAAACCATAATAAAAAATAATAAAACAAAGTGCAATCGTAATGGTTCTCATTTAGGGTACAGTATAGCTAAGTAATACAAATGTTATATTATAGACCTATAGCTTAATCATAAGAGATGTAATTTCAATATGCCAATAGTAGGCCTATTATTCTCTAAAGAATGGTATGCAGGCTTAAATAGGTTACAGTGAACTCGAAACATGTTTTAATACTAGTCAAATCGTTAGCAGTATAAAACAGTGTTTAACACATATTTTTGAATATCGATCAATCTTTGACAATATTCGACAAGTTTTCTTGTACAGTATTGAATTGGAAGAAAGTTTGACCGTGTACAACAGCTTTAGACGGCTAGCACACTGGTGTTCGGGACTTTTGTCTGGTGACCGTTAGATAGTTCAAGCCATGTCTGCCGTATCTCTGGGGCTGTAAAGCCACCTATATGGCATAACATTTATTTCATCCCTACGTACACATACACACGCTCGAGTCTATTGAAGTTTCTACTCCATCAATGGGTCAGACGAGTGGCCTAACTTCACAGACTAACTTCCGCTACATTTTTCCTACTGTTACCTTAAATAATGTTATAATGCAATTTGTAATTATTATTTTATTGATTCGCCCTTATTTAAACACGTTTCTCCCACATACCAACCAACTGCTATTATTAGTTTGATATTTGTAATAGACGTGTTTAAAATATGTGTGATGGCAGCAATTAAAGAATCGACTTTCTCATTATTTTAATATTCAAGCACATTTTATCAACGAAAATTTTTCCGTGTCCTGTATTTCATTACAAAATGCCATTTTGAACGTTTAAAATGCATTCTTTCAAGGTTCTGTACAATTTGAAGCCCTCCTTAGGAATTTTAGCGCCGCCGTTCCCGGCCGAATTTGAACTCGCCAAATTCTGATCCGAGCCAAAGGATCACTTGAGAAAGGAAACCTCCTACTGCGGGTAATTTGTGGTTCTCAAGATAATATGGTCAAATCTTTTTAATTCGAATTCGAATTCGAATGGGAAACTGAAAAAAAAAATTCAAATTGCCCAAACTTGGAATGAACAAAAAAAACTGATTTTCGGGAAAAATGCATGCTTATTTAAAGTGAAAATAATGTTACGTGGCACTATTCACTGAAAAAAAAAACAATAACTACTTTCGCTGAAATTTAGGTCTCTGGTAAAAAAATACCTTTATTATCCAAATTACATTACAATGTATTTTACCGTATGCAGTTCAAGTCATATAGGGTATGCTACTTAAAAAAATTATTAATTTTTATGTTTGTGTATTTTTATACTACCCGGTTTAAAAAGTTTCCGGGATATATTTTTTTCCGTCAATAATGACTAAAATTAAGCAGTATATTTCAGTTTTTGGTGTTGGCATCATTCATGACGTCACTTCCGCAGAACTTTCATGATCATAGTCGTTGTTGTGTGGCAACTGGCTGTTGTTTATGTGATATTCATTCATCGCATTTCAGAATGAAGGCCGTACGAGTATCAAAGACGACCAGAGCTCCGGTCTACCTTCAGAAAAACGTTTATGCCAAACATAGACCTGCGTTTTTTTAATTCCTCCTACACCATAAGCTTCTTCAGGCATTATTAATGTCTCTGAATGAGATTTGTTCGAAACAGACACAGAATTTGATATTTGCCCGTTACTCTGTATCCCACATTCTGAAATGCTATGAACGAATATCAAACAACAACAGCCTGTTGGCACACAACAACAACAACAACGATCATGAAATGTCTACGGAAATAACGTCATGAATGATCCAACACCATAAACAGAAATATACCACAGGACATTATCCATTTCGGCATAAAAATATATTCCGGAAACTTTTTGAACCGAGTATGTATAATATCATGTAGCTTTCGAGGTGAAGGCGTGGAGCACGTACACTTCAGGCATTTCTGTTAACATAGCACTGGACATGTTAATCACTGAAAACGGAAATATGTCAAATACTTAAAGAAGCCACTGTGTAAATCTACTAACAATGAACACTACCGCACATGATCAGTTTCTGATATATTTGTCCATCTCTAGAAACTAATTTCTTGGCCGAGCTCCAAGAAAAAATATAACAAAAGCCGTTGACTACCCTTTCACCATCCTAGTTATTAAATTTAATTTATAATTGCTCTATTGAGATATTCCCTTTGCGAATTCGAATTAAATATTACATTTCGAGATTTATTTAGATACGAGAGTGTTCCAATTACCGAACCTCGAATTAACACGTCTCTATTGTATTTAATAGTAGGCTACAATAATGCTAGAATTAAGCCTGGATAAGAAAAATAATGTTTGATTCTTTTTTCAAAGTGAGTTTCAGAGATTTTTTAATGTAATCATTATTTTGTTCATGTTTGTTAAAATACGAGTAAAACGTTTATGTTCGGGTGTTAAAAGATTCAAATATTAACGAACATTTAAATATCTGACCTCAGTTGCTTAGCAACGGCAGTGAGTTTAGTCATACTATTCTGACGTCACTTGCTACAGTACTTCCACTGCAAATACTTGTACATACGTACAACATACATACATACATACATACATACATACATACATACATACATACATACATACAGTATATATAAACAAGAAATAATGGAAAATAATCAATAATATAACACAAAAACTGTATTAGATTTACTTCACTCTCAGTCATATTCACAATCTTTACGGTACAAATAGGAACCAGTTCCTTTAAAGTCTAAATATAATAACCCCAAACAGAGAACAAATGTTTCACACAATGACAGGGTCCCCATGAACCTCCTTTCACGTTTTGATTAAAAACATTGAAGAATACGATAAGCGCACTTCACCTATCGCAAGCAAAGAAGTTTCTTCTGAAGTCTCTAGTGAATGACGTGGAAGATACAAAGCCAGAGCGTGTGTTGCAACTAGCAGCACTCCCCTCCCGCGGGTAGATAGAATGTTCTCGTTCATTATGTTAAGGGCGGAAGGAAATATTTACATAACAATGTCAACGGAGCTAGGGATCTGCGTGGTAACGTCGTCTTCACTTTCCTTACGGCGCCGTGACGAATTCACTTTTTATTAGCTGAGCCAAGCGGGCAGCGATTAAAAAGACTTAAAAGTATAGTTACAGCACTATCAGAAGTCGCTTCTTTGCTTCTGACAACGTAAAAGCTTCCGCAAGCAAAGAAGCATCTCTTGACAGTTCAGTAACATATTTTTCAACTTCTTCCTTCCACTCCTCGCAACCCTCAGACAACTGGAACTGGATACGCCATCCGCCTTTCTAGCACCACACACTAAGTGGACACGGCTTTCCCGTGTCTGCCTGTCCGTCCACCCGCTCGCTCTCCACCTGATTGCCAATGGGATGAGAAAAGAGAAAATGGTATTATTGCAACGTTGAACATTGCTCTGGGCCGAATTTGAAAAGGCGAAATTCGGTTTCATTGGTTAAGTGTGGTAAACTACTACACCAAATAGAACTAGATGTGTAAACTCTGAATTATAATCCGCAATATAGTAGGCCTATTCTGTATTACTGCAACAATGTTAGCATTAAGCTCGGAATTCTTTGGATCTCCAAAGCTCAAGTTTAGTTCTTTCAAAGTGAATTCAGGACAGTTTTAAGTTGTAATTTAGAGTTTTACAGGATTTCTACAACAAAACGAAGATTACAGTACATTATCTCATTATCATCGGAACATTGTAATAGTGTATCGCATCTTAAAATGAATCAGTTCACACATTACATGGGAAATATAAAATAGTTGTATGTTTAGGCCTACAAAACTTTGAACCCGTCATGTCACACTCTTCGGACACACAGAAACACTTCGAATGCACTACAACGTCCACATAAAACATCTTAAATGTTAGTTAAGTAACTTACTTTAATATGAGTAAAGCCCGCCACTGAATACAATGATTTTACACTCCTTAAGCGGCATTTTGCAATTGAAGACTTTCGGAGATTTGAATTGGTCAAGTTCTCCTTCAATTAAAATGTGCTTGAATGCTGCAAAAAAACTTATTGTTGCAATCACAATAAACAAAATTATTAAGTAAATTATACATGATCTCTGAAAGAATCACATTTAAGTTAGAATTTGAACAGGTTCTAAACACTACACTGGAGATAGATTTTATCTCAAGCTGTAAGTTGGAGCTCTTAGGTTTCATCAAATTCTTACATTTCTTATTTTAGCGAAATCTGAAATGTAAGAACAAGAGTTGCAAATGTGGACATTAACAATGTAAAAAAAATAATGGGTTAGAGCTTAAGAATTTAGAGCCTTACAAGTTCTTTAAACCTACTTTTCCTTAATGCTTTGTAATATAACATTATTTCAAGTTCTATATAATCATTAATCACACGTTCACACTTTCCCATAATAATTTTACTATATGTCATGTATATTTGAATAGGTTCTTAGTGTGACCGTCTAAATTGCCAACTGTCTTTATCATGGGCCGTGTAAAAATAAGTTCCTCAATCTCTGATTTTAGTCGAAACGGTTAGTGCTCCATAAAAAGTTATAGGCCTATTAATCATCTGCAATGGTGAGACGTACACTCCATCAGTTGTAGCTTTGTTTATCTAGTACGCAGACTCGAAGAATCTTTGAAATTAAAAAAGGCATTCATCGTTTTGTTTGGTTTTATATGCTTCCATAATACACTAGAACACAGTTTATTTTTATTGTTTGTTAGTTAAGATTGAAAGAATACTCTCGAATTCAGATGTAAAATATGCTATGTAATTAGGTTTTTTCCTCATAATAGATATAAAATTTTAATGAAAATGTATACTGTCCTCCATTTCCTTTTAGCTGTCATTTACAATAAATTTTAATGTTTACAGAGTTCGAATGTGAACGAATATAATATCTTCTTTTTACATCGTAGCCTAATTTAAATTACACTGCCCAAGGTATGTTTGTAAATTTAAGACAGTGTATAGATGTGTGCAATGTTATCGATTAGAAAGAAGTATGATGTAATATGCTTTTTAAGTTGGTAATATTTTTGTAACAAAGCTTAGAAGATTTTTATACTCGTTTTGTTAAGCTGGTAGATACATTATGATGCAACACAACAAAAACATAATACTATCTCCAAGTTCGTAAGTAATATATTATTATCACGTTAACAAAAGAACAGCTTCCGATGTATTTTTTAAAGTTGTTTTCTAATTAAAAACTTTTCTCGAGACTTAGTTCATATGTCTCTTCTTCGTGGCTATAGTATTTTGTCTGGGGAATGTACAATTTAAATTGTCAGCACTAACAGCGACTGAGTCTTAATAATACAACTAGACAACAATGCTTTAGAAGGAATGGCTCGTGTTTCTGTGGGAGGCTAAGAATCCGCGACGTCCTTGAACTAAGTCTCATGAAGAGGGGTATAATTTTGTGTTATGATTTAAATTACGATATGCAAGTTATTAAATAAGTAGGATATGAAATTATATTTTTGTACATCTTAGAGCTTCATTTATCTTTCCATGTCAGTAAACGCATTCAATTTAATTTCGACGTAAAACGTCTATATCCAACCTATAAGAGAGAAAAATCGTAACGTTTCAACATTAAAGTTTTACTCTACGTCACTCGTGGTACTATGGAAACAGAGGTGTAAAATGAACTTCATGAGTCATGGTTTCTCATACCGTCTATCTCACTCCATCCTCTACTGTATGTAATGTTCACCAAGATATTCCATACAATCCTCACTACAGATGAACAAAACTAATTGCCGCTCTAGCTCGCTGTGTTCGCTGCATTTGTCTTTCGAGTCTCGTCTCGCCATTCTCGTGCGCTTCGAGTCTCGGTCATCATTCTCGAAATAGCTTTTGGTCGGCGTGGAAAGATTTCGTAACTTTGAATAACATACATCATTGAAATAAATAACATTATAAACTTATATGTTTAAATGAGACAAAAAGACAAAACAGAACAGTATCTTAGTTACCAAAATGTTCTGGATTTCCTATGGTTATATAAGTAGAAAAAAACAATTCTCAAATAAATTTGCATTTCTAAGAAACATAAAACATAACATTAATATTTTTTTACTTGAGATTGCACACTTGATCTCAAATATATGAAAAGAAAATTCCCCGCCTTTTAATAAGAGCCTAGTAATTAAATCAAGACTGGGGAACGGATTATTATACACTGAAAGGTAGATAAAAGTTCAGTCAGGTATAAACAACTGTGGCGACTCAAAGCTACTTGACGTTCGGGACTTCGGGAGTGATCAATCTCGGCGTCTCGAAACACCCACAAGCAGTCTACGTCAACGACGCGACATATCCAACATTGTCAAGCGGGTTTTCGGCTTTGTGGACGCTGTTAGTCTTGCTTTCTCGATTGTTGTTCATCTCTAGTCTTCACCCTCATGTGATAGCTATTAAGTTGCGTTCATTTTCGGATTTTTCCCTTCAAAACTATTTTCACGGTCCTTAGACGCAACGATGAAAAACGGAGTGGGACAAATAGCCAACAGGCTTCGAGCTCACATAGGCTCTTCCCAAAATTTCCTTGCAAATAAGCGCGATCACGTACCTTCTAATTTTTTCTCTTCCAATTTCCCCTTTACTTCACACGTTTGATAGGGTGTACTCATTCTGTGTGTGGTAGTACTTATTTAAATTTTATCTAACGTAAATATTAAATGAGGTGCTACCAAAATATTTACAACCTGTTTTGATTATCTGCTATCATCTGTAGAAGCTATGTAGTGTGTGAATATTTTATATATGCAATATAAGAGCTTACGTATAGTATCAAAATTAAAGTGGTTTTGAAAAGATATTTTTAGTTGGTTACTTTACGACGCTTTAAATGCTATGGTTATCTAGCGTCTGAGTGAAATGAGTCCAGGGTCCAATGCCGAAAGTTATCCAGAATTTTCTCTTAGTGGGTTGAGAGAAAACTCCGAAAAAACCTCAGTCAGGGTAATTTATCCCAACCAGGATTTGAACCGGAACCCGATAGTTTCACGATCAGACGTGGTAACCATTACTTCAGAGCGGTGGACTTTGAAAAAATATCGCAAATATTCTATAACATCTATAGTATACTTCATAGAGGCCGGAAAGATATTATGATAAATGTGGCTTAAAATATTTCAATTCTGAATGAATATTATAAAAGCCTATCTACCAATAAAGTTATATAATTTGCACTATTCGATTTATACATAAATAATGTAAGTTATAGTCGATATACTGAAAGTAATATTTCTTTTAAAAAGTTAATTTAATTATATTGTGCAACAACATAATTGAACAAGGGCGTAACCAAAAAATCTATAAAACACGTTACACGAGAAAGGAAAATAATTTCAGGGACATATTTCGTTAGGCCTATATTTGAATCGTTTATTGTAAAAAACACCACAACCGACATTTTTTACAAAATGCATTTTTTGTTGATTTTGATTGCCAGCATAAATGCGCATCTTTTGATATAAAAACCTTATATCTAGCATAACATGTAAAAAATTGGACAAGAGATACGCATTTATTGTAAAAACCCCACAACTAACATCACATATGGTGTTTTTCAAATAAACTAGTCTGCCACACTAGCTGACAGCAGCACTGTCGCACCCAACAGCTGATTTCAGTCACAGCCGGATCAGTGTTTTGTTCTGTCTATTGCTGATTAAGTGTTGTCCTTACTATTATTATCTGTTTTGAATATTTTGTTACAAGATGGTTAGTTCAAGTGATGAAAATGTTGCTAATGAGGATTATTGAGAAGTCGTCTAAGTTCAAGGTAAAACGAGTCACAGCTAATGATGTGGTTAACTTCAAAGCTTGGTGGCGAAAATTTCATAAGCTATCTAGCATATCTGAGTCATCTTATGGCCGTGGTGTACCAAATGATAGAAAAGTACATTTTAAAATTTCGAAGGTGAATGAATTTTTTACTGCAATGAACAAAAAGGTAAAGTTCTTTGTAAAGAGTTCATTGACAGCATTGCACCGGCAGAGGTATTCACCATTCGAATTCCTGAGAAAAGTGTTTGTGCTGAAAATTTACCGTTTGAACTGCCAACAGACCGAGCTTATAACATCTCGAGGCTACCAATCAATGTTAAAAATATGGAGGACCTTAAGAAGATTTTGCAGTACATACCGGATGAAGTGAAAGAATTCTACACAGAACTGTACACATGGCCTACCACGAACGAAGATAGTAATGATAGTGGAAGCGAAGACTAGAAGAATAATAAGTCCTGATAAGAAAAATGTCTGTTGCAACATAAAAAACTTTATTTTTTTTGTGATTTTATACTGTAGTTTTTACATAAATTATAAAGTTTGTTCATATTTACTTTCATTCACTCTGATACTTGGAAAAAGGGAATGCTTTGCTAAGTTTCAGTTTCTTTGTTGGAAAAACCCCATAACATCCTGATTAATTAAATTTTTTATTGTGGACTTTATATATATTATAAAACACAACTAATGGTGAATAAACCTCATATTTAGCAACTAATATCACTTGTCAAATACATTTTGACAATAAAAATAAAAGTAATGAAACTAAACAGTTTTTATTGGTTTCCCAAAAGTTTTGTTTTTGTCACATGTGGGGTTTTACAAATAAACGATTCATTTACTAACAGAACCATTTGACTAATGTTTATTACAAGTTTATTCAGCCATTGGATGCAATAATATTTATTGTTATAAATCAATACTTCAAAATTACTTTCTCCACCTAAGTCACGTATTTCATTAATTTGATATTATATCCTATTTCCGGGGAGGTTTCAATTTTCAAAGGAGACTCTTAAACTATAGTTGTATTTTTTTTAGGAAAACAGTACTGAACTCTTACAAGGAAACATTCTCTACGTATGAACTGCGATTTCAGTAAAAATTCTCATAATTGCTAAGTCTGGTAATAGTCACTCACCCACCTAGCTCTTCCCTCATTAAAGAAAATATAACGTTTTTAATTACACGTTTTATACGCCGCTCTTACACGCAACTAACACTGCCACTGTGCTGACTGCTCTCCTGCCCAGCAACACAGCGCCACTCGAAAATCTATTACTTGCTACAAACAGCATCGAATAATCACTACTATTTTAAGAAACGTTGTTTGACACACATATATCAACCCCGTATAAAATAGTGTATTTTTATTATCTACACATACCTGAATCATTATTCCCTATGATAATACAGCTCTATTACTAAATAGTCAGGGCAGAGGGTCCTTTTGCAGTACAAACATGTCACAACAGCTGGTTCCTCACATCCAGGTGTTTCACAAACACTATTTCTAGTACGTAGAATTGTTTGTGAGAACATTATTGAAATCGTTTATGTCCTTTTCTGTCACATCCACATTTCTGCTAAGCATAACCAGCACGTCTCGGAGTTCGGATGAACAGAACTGATGATACACAATAGAACGCTTTTTTAGAATAAAGATTCTATGATATAAATTTTCTGCCGATTCCTAAGTATTAGTTTGAATCTGGAATAATCTTTTACTCTACGAATGACAAAGCTTATACTGTCTAAAAATTATATACATTTCATGGCTGTATAAACCGCGTTGTTTTGGATGGGATCATTTCCATACTTGTAGTTTTTCCATCCAACAAAGCGAATTATTTCCTCATTTGTAAATATATTTTTATCTATTTATCCACTCCACGAATCTAAAAGTAGTAAAGTATCTTTCCGTTCAACAGGAATGAAAACTTTCTTCAGCAAAGTTTTTACATGCAGTTTAGAGAGTTTAAGCACTTACTACAATATTAAAACGGTTTCCGTCTCTATCAATTGTTTTACTCTAGGACCAAATTCGCCATTCGTCTTCCTATAGTTCACTATTTTGAATCGACTAGATTCTTTAGAATATATATGACATTAACTGGATTAAAGATTTAATTTTTAGAAACTAAAATGACGAAAATAAAAACAAATACTCTCAAATACCTGAATTAGGACTGTTCACAAACATAATAATAATTCTTATAAACCCTTCCGAACTAAATTGAATATCTTATCACTTTTGTTATTCTTCAAAACTTATAGACTATACAAACACATCTTTTCTCAACACCACTTCCACATGATTCATCATAAGACACTAATATACAACTCAATTCACAGTCCCGCAACTGCAACCCCCTCTCGTATAGGGTTGCGGACATGATTTGAAGGTCAAGAGCTATGCAGTCTGGTGGTCGCATATCGGTAAGCACAGTACGAACAAATTCATAGCATGCTGCGTTGCGTGTCCTGGTTGCGTGTAAGGGCAGCATATAAGACGTGTAATTAAATACGTTATATTTCTTTTATGAGGGAAAAGCTAGGTGAGTGACTAATACCAGATTATTTACCGACTCAAACTTATTGAAATCGCAGTTCATAGGTAGAGGATGTTCCTTTGGTAGAATGGGTCCTAATGTGAATAAAACAAATTGTATCCAAACGCCAAAAACCATACCTGTAAACAGAAGATCAATAAGTTTGTTTTCCAATTTTACGTGAATTTAGACTGTGAACTGACTTCTCCATGAGTAGAATGCCTTGCGGTCTTGGCACGTGGTTAATATTTACATTAGGACCCAAACTAAGAACGGACAGACATTAGATTATGAAAAATCGTGGTGCATAAACGTATAATTGCCGGCTCTATAACCTATTTATGTCAGTATGTTAAGATACAAAAAAATCATTGTTCTTAAATATGAGAATCATTGATTACTTTGCACAGTATGCAAGACATAAAAATGTAATTTTATATTGTGTTTTGTATTGCTTGGGAAAGAAAGGAAACATAATTATTATGGCGAACTAAACAATAAGGAGCCACCGAATGACAAATGTGTCCATATGAGAAAATTATTGACACCTAAACTGCAAACTTGGCTATTACTGTTTGAAAGCACTCAAAATATTGAATTTCTTATTGTACATATGTAAAAGAAAAATAAATATTTGTTATATATCTAATTTAAATGTTTTATTCAATTGTATTAAATTTAGATTAAGGTACTTCTGTTGTTTCTTTCAGAATGATGGAATATATTTTTATGATGTTGCTAAATGACCCCTTGTCTTGTGGGTCCCTATCACCACGGCATGGCGCGTCCTCAGGTTGCGGATAGAGGAGACGGCCTCCAGATATGGAGGGTAGCTGCGAATATATTGAATAAGCAGTCGTGGACAGCCGATAAGGGGTGGTCCTCCAGCTTGGGGGTTGGGCGAAGGGCTAACAACCCATCACCGTAAAAAGCAGCTTGTTACGAAACCTAACAATAAGCCTCGGAATGGGACTGATTCTTCGGCACGACCACAGCAAAGGAATAAGGTTACAAGATTTGGTACATGGAACGTACAGTAACTAGTCTTTATAGAACAGGAGGGGTAACATTAGTAGCAAAGAACTCGCTAGATATAGAATAGACTTCGTGGGAGTACAAGAGGTTAGGTTAGATGGGAATGGCATATCACAAACAGGCGATTACTTGTTGTATTATGGGGAAGGAAACATTAATCACCAATTAGGAACGGGATTCTTTGTACATAAAAGAATAAAATCAGCAGTAAAAAAGGTCGAATTTACCAGTGACAGGTTATCGTATTTAGTACTTAAGGGTAGATGGTGCGATATCGTAGTTATAAATGCTCACGCCCCTACAGAAGAGAAAGACTACCATATAAAGGATAGCTTCTATGAGGAATTGGAACACACTTTTGATCAGTTACCTAGATATCACATGAAAGTTTTATTGGGGGATTTCAACGCTGAAGTAGGACAGGAAGATATTTTTAAACCAACAATTGGAGAAGAGAGCCTACACGTAAGTAGTAATGACAATGGAGTTAGGTTAGTCAACTTTGCCACATCAAAAAATGTAATTGTCAAGAGTACAACATTCCCCCATAAGGATATACATAAATATACTTGGACTTCTCCAGACGGAATGACACACAACCAAATAGATCACATCTTGATAGATAAACGAAGACATACTAGTATAGTAGACATTCGAACTTTTAGGGGGGTAGACTGTAATTCTGACCATTATTTGGTAATTGGAAAATTAAGAGAAAGACTATCAGTAGCCAAGCGAGTAGAGCAACAAGCTAATATTAGTAGATTCAATATTCTGAAATTAAAGGACGAGGAAACTAAGCAACGTTATCAGGTTGAAATTTCAAATAGGTTTGCTGCTTTAGCAACTTCCGACGAAGCTGAGAAAGAGTTAGATGTTAATAGCGTGTGGGACAATATCCGAGATAATATCAAAATTGCAGCTGAGCAGAGCATAGGTTATCATGAAACTCAGAAAAAGAAACCATGGTTTGATGATTGTTCCATTGCAGTAGATAGAAGAGAATAGGCAAAATTGAAATTCTTACAGGATTCAATTGAGGAGAATAGAGAAATTATTTCAATGAAAGACGGGAAGCAAGTCGTACACTTAGGAATAAAAAGAGAGATTACTTGAAGGAAAAACTGAATGAGGTAGAAACAAATAGTAAGAATAAAAACATTCGAGATTTATATAAGGGTATAAAGGAATTTAAAAATGGGTATCGGGCAAGGGTAAACGTAATCAAGGATGAAAATGGTAACTTGCTTGCAGACTCTCATTCAATCCTTAACAGATGGAAAAACTATTTTGGGCAACTATTAAATATACATAGGCCAAGTAAAAATGATCGGGACGAAATTGAAATACAAACTGCTGAGCCATTTATACCGGAACCCACACTTTCTGAAGTCGAAATTGCGATAGAAAATGTTAAAAAGTACAAGTCTCCAGGTATTGATCAAATTCCAGCAGAATTAATACAAGAGGGTGGAAGCGTATTATCTAGCGAAATTTATAAACTTGTACTTGCAATTTGGGAAAAGGAAATTGTACCAGAACAATGGAAGGAGTCCATAATCGTACCTATTTTTAAGAAGGGGGACAAGACTAACTGTAGTAACTTTCGAGGAATATCACTTTTGTTAACGTCGTACAAAATTTTGTCGAATTACTTTTGAGAAGATTAACTCCATATGTAGATGACGTTATTGGGGATCATCAGTGTGGTTTCAGGCGTAATAGATCGACTATTGATCAGATTTTTTGTATTCGACAGATATTGGAGAAAAAATGGGAGTATAAGGGTACAATACATAAGTTATTCATAGTTTTCAAAAAGACGTATGACTCGGTTAAGAGAAAAGTTTTATATAATATTCTTATTGAATTTGGTATTCCCAAGAAACTAGTTCAATTAATTAAAATGTGTCTTAGTGAAACTTACAGCAGAGTCCGTATAGGCCAGTTTCTATCTGATGCTTTTCCAATTCACTGCGGGCTAAAGCAGGGAGATGCATTATCACCTTTACTTTTTAACTTCGCTCTAGAATATGTCATTAGGAAAGTTCAGGATAACACAGAGGGTTTGGAATTGAACGGGATACATCAGCTTCTTGTCTATGCGGATGACGTGAATATGTTAGGAGAAAATTCACAAACGATTAGGGAAAACGCGGAAATTCTACTTGAAGCAAGTAAAGAGATAGGGTTGGAAGTAAATCCCGGAAAGACAAAGTATATGATTATGTCGCGTGATCAGAATATTGTACGAAATGGAACTATAAAAGTTGGAGATTTATCCTTCGAAGAGGTGGAAAAATTGAAATATCTTGGAGCAACAGTAACAAATATAAATGACACTCGGGAGGAAATTAAACGCAGAATAAATATGGGAAATGCGTGTTATTATTCGGTTGAGAAGCTTTTGTCATCTAGTCTGCTGTCAAAAAATCTGAAAGTTAGAATTTATAAAATAGTTATATTACCGGTTGTTCTGTATGGCTGTGAAACTTGGACTCTCACTTTGAGAGAGGAACAGAGATTGAGGGTTTTTGAAAATAAGGTTCTTAGGAAAATATTTGGAGCTAAGAGGGATGAAGTTACAGGAGAATGGAGAAAGTTACACAACGCAGAGCTGCACGCATTGTATTCTTCACCTGACATAGGCCTAATTAGGAACATTACATCCAGACGTTTGAAATGGGCAGGGCATGTACCACGTATGGGAGAACCCAGAAATGCATATAAAGTGTTAGTTGGGAGGCCAGAGGGGAAAAGACTTTTGGGAGGCCGAGACGTAGATGGGAGGATAATATTAAAATGGATTTGAGGGAGGTGGGATATGATGGTAGAGACTGGATTAATCTTGCTCAGGATAGGGACTAATGGCGGGCTTATGTGAAGGCGGCAATGAACCTCCGGGTTCCTTAAAAGCCAGTAAGTAAGTAAGTAAGTTGCTAAATGACCGTATAATGAAAACTCCATGAGATAGATATTAATCAATTCATATCTACTTCCCCGTTGTATAAAATACATTGAACTTCGGTTCGTCTTTGCATTCTTAAACCGAAATACCTCTATTACGGTACATATACAAAGTGTGTAATTATACTATCAACTGATATCGCCGAATTCAGTAAACTTTATTATATTATGTACAGAGTGTTTCATAATTTCTATTACAAACTTCTAGGGCTTGTAGAGGGGACTAAGTTGATAAAGTTTTGATTGGGAATCCATGCCCGGAGATGTATCGTTTCGATGCAAAATAAATTTGAAGGTCGATTCGATTTAAAATCTCCCGCTTCACGGTATGCAAACAAAATGGGCTGAGGGCGACTTCTCCAGTCCCCTGCTATCGTGTGTCTTCTGTTTACAATCAGTTCTACAGAGTCGGCTTTCACGTCAGTTATGATTCAGTCATTGGGACTGTTGTCTCGTCCTGTACTGACAAAAAACAAATTGCACTTACTCCGTTCCTATGGAAAGAAATTTGGTTCCAAGCTAGGTCTGGCAGTAGGTACAACAGGAAATTTTTTGTGGTGATCTCGTGATTGAAATGGATGTTTCTCGGTTTATTATACAACACCGATTGTTATATGTTTCTCTAACTCTGTCCGACAAATATGCAAAATGTTCACAGTGCTACAAAACTGAAAGAGTCTGGAAGTGTACAGGACACAACGTGACAGCACAGAATCCCGATGATTATGTGAATATCTTTATTTTACTGTTATGCATTTTGATTTTTTCTATCATTAGCAATATAGTTTTTTGTCACAGTAGGCAGTTATATACCTGCTTTTATTAGATAACTCTCGTGGCTTATTAAAAAGTTTTCGCACCCTCTATCTCCGCTAAACAGCGCTATGTACACTTCATTGATGAAAGAGCCAATCAGAGCTATTCACTTCACGTTATGTCAATAGCGGACCCGCTATCTCTTGGTGGATAACGTGGATGTGAGCAAAGTTTACCATAGGCTAATTCAGTGTTAAAACATGGCATCTCGTTTCAGATTTACCACTGTGGATGATATTCATCTACTTAGAACAGCTCAAGATGGATCAATTAATTATTCAGGCCGAAGAACAAGAAGGCTCGGGAAAGTATTTTTCGTTGAGATTAAAACAGACAAAAGGTTGAGTCGTGAGTACTCAGCCAAGCGAAAACTCTCCTTTGCTTAACTCGCCGTAACTCGGAAATCATGACAGATTTTGAAACGACAACTTTAAAAGTAATTTCCATTCTTTCTCAACGTCTCTCGTTTTGATTCCCCATCTAACGTAAAAAATAAAACAAAGTTTGCCCTTTACCAACTTTTGAATTCATAAATGTCTATTTCTCAACAGATCACATCGAAGTTAGTACTTTTTTTTTTCACTTTTCAAAAAAGATTTTCATTCTGAATTGTTTTATGCTTTCCTTAGACATTGAGTTATCAATTAAAAAAATTACAGCGCGATTGATTGACTATCATAGTAGCAACGACATGATAAATATTTAAGGGAGCGGGGTATAACGCTTTACCCATGTCCTGGGTTACGGACGAAGACCATAATGGCGGGGACGGTGCTGAAGAAGATCTTCTATACAGCGGACTCGGCAAATGTGGCAACCTAGTTTCCAGGGTGGAAATGGAAACAGGGGTGAACTGGACTTCTTAGTTATGGCAGACAACCAGCTTAGGGGAAGAAAACACCAACAGAAAATAACCTGGTCCTTCAGGTTGAGGTTGTAGCGAGAACCTGCACTCCGTCCTTCGTAAAAATTTTTTTCTTGCAAAAGTTCTCAAATTAGCCTCGGAAACGGATGGTCCAAATCGAAGATGGAATATGGCGCACAAAAGGACAATGAGAATTGGTACTTGGAATATTCAGGGAATATCAACGAAAGAAAATGAAGTACCGGTATTTATGGAATTAAAGAAATATAATATGGATATTGTAGCCCTTCCTGAAACAAAGAAGAAAGAACAGGGTACTGAAGTAAAAGGAGACTATGTACATATATAGAGCGGAGTTCCGAAAGAGGAGAGGGCCCGCTCAGGGATATCTACAGCTATTAAGAAAAGTATAAGAGATGTATTAAATCGTGGAATTTTGTAAACGACCGAATTCTGCAAATGGATTTGGAACTCACGAACCATTCATGCATGGTGGTAGTAGTTTATGCACCAAACAACGATGCTAAGTCAGCTGATAAAGATTTATTTTTTGACGAATTGACAAGAGTATTGGAGGAAGTGAGTAATAGAAAGGAAGTCTTTGTAATTAGGGATTTAAATGGCAGAACAGGCCGTAAGTACGATGATCAAATAATTGGACGCTTTGGGGAAGATGTTATAAATGAAAATGGTCAAAGAGTAATTGAGGTTAGCCAGCAGAATGAACTGAAAGTGGCAAATGGATGATTTGAGCACAAAGGAATTCATAGGTTCACATGGCAACAATCAACTCGTAATTTACAATCTATTTATTGATAATGTGATAATAAAGCAGAATACAAGATTGGTCTTGAGAGACGTAAGGGTGATGCGAGGTGCAGAGTGTGGAACAGATCATTTCCTAGTAGTATCGAAGGTGTATTTCCTTATATATACTATAAAAGAGAAGTGGGGGACAAGATACATTATCAGCCATTAGACAATGTTAGATATAATATCGAGAGTCTAAGACATGACTCAATAAAATTCTTATACCAGTTACGTCTAGCAAACAAAATTAGGAACTTTCAAGAGGACTCTCCTGAGAATATGTATGAAGATAAAAAATTTATATTCAAGAGGCGGCATATGAAGCTTTGGGAGAAAAGACGAAGAAAATTATTGATAATCACGGGACACCATGGTGGACTGATGACATCCAACAAGCCGTAAAGAAGAAAAAAGATGCTTATGCTAAATGGATGCAGTCAAAATTAAATATAGATCAACAAGAGTATAGGAACCAGCGCAAACAAACCCAAAAGTTAGTGAATAAGGCAAAAAACGAGTATTGGCAAAAAGTATGTGAAGAGGTTAATAAATGTACTGGTAACACAAGGGCTAATAACGCATGGAAAGTGGTCAAAGGGTTAAGAACACAGAACAAAGACACGGCAGGATTGAATATTATTCAGCTGGAACAGTGGAAAAATTACTACGCAGATTTGATGAAAGAACAAAGGAAGGAATTCCTGGAAGTTGGAGCTACAGATGGGAGTGAACAATTTGAGGAAGAAATTGAAGAAATATCTGTGGCAGAGGTAAAATTAGCTTTATCTAAGATGGAAAATGGTAAAGCTCCAGGACGTGGTGGTATAAATGTGGAACTCTTAAAGAATGCTCCAGATGTGCTAATTGCAGTTGTGGTCGAATTATTTAATAAATATTTGAAAAGCGAAAACCCCCCTGAAGAATGGAAAAAATCAATGATAACATCGGTATACAAGAAAGGGAACCGACGAGAATGTAGCAATTACAGAGGTATTAGTGTAATCTGCACCATGGCAATATTATATGCAAAAGTTATTAAGAAAAGAATAGAAGGAGAATATACAGGCTTAGAAGAACAAAATGGCTTTAGACCTGGGAGATCGTGCATTGATGGGATATTCACGTTGAAACAATTGGTGGATAAGAAGGTAGAGAAGGACAGAGAGGTCCATTTTACATTTATAGATCTGCAGAAAGCGTATGATACTGTACCTTTAGGTAAACTTTGGGAAACTTTGGAAGCAATGAACATAAAGAAAACCTATATAAGGGCGGTTAAAAATTATATTGTGGATGTAGTAGTGTTGTAAAGGTAGGAAGCCACTTATCAGAAGACTTCGCAGTTACAAAAGGGCTACGCCAAGGATGCTCACTTGCTCCAACTCTTTTCAAGATTTATCTCCAAGCAATTTTGGAACAGTGGAGGAAGAAATGTGGTCAGATGGGTGTACCAGTTGGGAAAGATGCGTTATATAGCCTACATTTCGCTGATGATCAAGTGCTGATAGCGGCAGAAGAATCCAACTATATATGTTTCGTAAATTGAGTGAGGCTTATAAGGAAGGGGCCTATAAATTAATTTCAAGAAAACAAAATACATGGTTGTGGGTAGTCGCAGCAAGGTAAATTTAGATACCGGGGATACACAAATAGAAAATTCTGAGTCATTCAAATATTTGGGTGTTACCCTCAACAGTCAGGCCAAAAGTGATGAAGATATTAATAATAAGATTGGTCAAAGAAAGCGGGACATAAGACAATTAAATACACTCCTGTGGAATGACAAGGTAACAAGGAAAACTAAGACAAGTATATATAAAATTATAATAGAAAGTATAGGTACCTATGGATCTGAAACTTGGGAAATGAGAGACAGGATGAAGAAGAAATTGTTGGCTCTCGAAATGGATTACTGGCGCCGTAGTTGTCAAATTTCGAGGATGGACCACATTAGGAATCAGGATGTCCGAAATATAATGCAGGTATCGGGAGATATCTTACAATCAGTGGAAACTAAACGCCTGATATGGTATGAGCATCTCCAGAGAATGTCAGCCGACCGCTGGCCTAATAAGGTCTTCAACTGGACTCCCCCGGAAAAAAAGAGAAGAGGAAGGTCAATGAAAAAATGGAGCAAGGAGGTTCAAGAGGATATGGTCTGCAGGGGTCTACAAATGGGCGATTGGCAAAACCGGAGTACCTGGAAGTTGAGAAGCGGGAGACAGCGACAGCCGTAAAATTACTCGCAATACATACACAAACAGGAAATATCGTATAATAGAGCCTTACCGATCCATTACGTTTCTTTACGAAGTTTTACGACCGTGAACATACGCCACTACTGATGTCAACATAGCGTTAACCGTTTAGCGGACCAAGAGGTTGCGAAAACTCTCTCTTGACTTGCAATAAAATTAGATTACGTAACATTCAACAGATGACAGCACGCGCATATTTTTATATTTGTAGCGACTATCGAAGACTTCTGGAACTTAGTGTTACGCTAAAAATGTTAGTTTTTTTTTTTTTTTCTCAATTGTACCTCAAGCAAGAAAGAGAAAAAAGGGATTGGTTGGGTCACTGGCTGAGGAGAAACTACCTACTGAACTATTCACTGGAAGGAATGGTGAACGGGAGAAGAGTTCGGGGCAGAAGAAGATATAAAATTATAGACGACATTAAGATAAGTGGATCATATGCGGAGACTAAGAGGAAGGCAGAAAATAGGAAAGATTGGAGAAAGCTGGGTTTGCAGTGAAAGACCTACCCTTGGGTATGTATGTACAGACCGATTATTTAGTCCTGACAGCTCGACGACGCGACAGAGGGGAAGTAATAGGAGTAGTGGGGAGAGCTCCGGAGTAGAGATAAGGAAACAAATACAGTACAGCTTAAATGTACTAGAAACATACCGCTCTACTGCAGGCTCCGGAGTAGAGATAAGGAAAAGCGGTCGGTAAACAAATACAGTACAGCTTAATTGTACTAGAAACATACCGCTCTACCGCAGGCATGACATCCGATCACTCCAAAGGCAAGCGAGTGACTAACCCAAACACCCATTGGCGTAACTAAATGGACTCGCCTGACCCAGGCGACATCGCCGGCGACTGTCAGGACTAAATAATCGTACTGTACAAGGACGTATTCACGTCAAAAATAACGAAGTAGAAGAGAGCATGTTTTATCCGAGAAACTTTAAACGATGTAATATTTTTTGTAAAACGTTTGTAAATTAAATTATGTGTTCGTTATTTTAATGTAACAACAATTATGGGTAATAATCAGTGGCTCTAAGAAATTTTTTGCGGTCGTATGACAGAAGTCAATAGAGAAGCTACGAGCAGTTAAAGGCCGCTTAGCGATAAGAGAGCACTGTATAGGCTATATTATGTTCACAATAAAAATGAGTAATTACATTGATCGCATTGTCATGTACGTCAATGAATCATTAACTTGACTGTCCGCGAAACTTGTTCTCTTCAGATCCTTCCCATTGATTTTCAGAAAATATCTCCACTTGATCCTGCAAAAAGAATATTAGCTCTCCTCGTTATTTCCAAGGTAATTGCCTGCAATTTCCTCTTCGCCTCTCCCTACATCGATATAGACGCTCTGTCTGCGTTTCTCTTTCCAGGATGAGGCAATTTGTCCTGCACAGCGCTATACTTTCATGCTAATTTAATTTTCAGTCTGTGAATAATAAGGGAATCATTTTCATGACTTTTATTTTAATTTCAATCTTTGCTGAACTTCGTCTTGGACCTTTGTATAACCACAGAAGAAAAAGGAACTGATGAGAGAAATTTATCTCGTTGCTCCTAGTAGTGTCCAATCCAAAATAATACAATCCAACTACACCTAAGTGCAATGCATCCTATATTTTACCATTCAGTTTTAATAATAATAATAATAATAATAATAATAATAATAATAATAATAATAATAATAATAATAATAATAATTTTAATAATAATAATAATAATAATAATAATAATAATAATAATAATAATAATAATAATAGCGGTTTATTTAACTTGGCAGAGTTAAGGGCATATAGCCTTCTCTAACACTCAACAAGGAGAACTGCGATACAAAAAAACACTACAAATTTACAAAGTACAACCACAGTCTAGTATATACAGTCACGAAGCTCAATACGTAATAAATATGCAAACATTAGATAGTTGCTCACCACTAGGATCGCTAATATCGCCTCATTACAGGCAATGCAAAATAGTACCGTCACAGTCTATTGTTTCTAGCACCCTCAAAACTCAAGCTTCGTGGCTGTATATAGTAGACTGTGGTACAACACACAAACACAGAACTGAAATAGGTAGTCATAATCACAGGTAGGAAGTTCATACCAAAAGAGTACATTTCAGTTGAGTACAGCGAGGAGTATAGATCTCACCCGCGCCTCGTCCTGCTGCCGCTAGCTACAGATGATACACAAATAACGCATAGTGGCATTCTGTGGAGCTGTGTAGAGTCGTGAATAGTTTGAAGGGCTCTACTGCAGTATTTGTCCCGCTATGCTGTAACATCTGAAGTAGTGCCAACATATTTCTAGCGCTTTTTGCGCTACCAACCTCCACTGTAACGAAAATTGTTACTTATGCCAATCTTCCTCTCGATAAAAAACCTAATGCAGGGTGAGCAGAGAGTACAAGACGCGCAAAGAGTGTAAAATATTGCTGTATTATTACAAAGATTGTATTTGTAGTAGGAACGGTTCATCTATGGAACCGCCAACATAGGAACCAATTAAGGCCGAGTTTGAGCCCCGAAAATATATAATTCATCATTATAGGTATTAAAAATTACAGGAAAAGTCCAAAAACATGTACACTCAATGCTCTACTTCCGCGAAATTACAGTCTGTAGTTTGGATTCAGTGACGGTATTATATCCTGGGTTTGAGCTTAGAAAATTTATAATTCTTTATTAGAGACATAAAAAATTGCAGGAAAACTCTAAAAACTTGTATAGACAATGCACATCTTCCGCCAAATTACAGTCGCTTGTTTGGACAAAGTGAGGCAATATTTCCTGAATTCGAATACCGAAAGTGTAGGCTATAATTGTTTATTAGAGGCATAAAAATTTCCAGGAAAAATCTAAAAACTTGTATACGCACTGCTCGACCTCCGCCAAATTACAATCTGTAGTTTTGGCCCAGTGACGGCATTATTTACTGGGTTTGAGCCCCGAAAACTCATTATTCTTCATTAAAGGAATAAAACATTTCAGGAAAAACTAAAAACTTGTATACACACTGCAAATCTTCCGCCACATTACAGTCTGTAGTTTTAACCCAATGACGGAATTACTTCCCGAGTTCGAGTCCTGAAAATGTATAATTGCTTATTGTAGGAATAAAGAATTGCAGGAAAAATCTAAACTTGTATACATAATGAACCCCCTCCGTTTGATATCGGACTGTAGTTTGAACCTAGTGAGCGTGTTATCTCCTTAGTTCGAGCCTCTTAAAATTAAAATTCATTAATGTGGGTATGAGGGATTTGCTGGAAAATCTAAATTTAAAGAAAACCTTACATATTGAACCCCTTCCGTTAAATTTCAGTCGTCAGTGTCTTCTCAGTCATTGTTTTATTCTCACTCTTCTCTTTCCTTAATGAACTGAACTTTGAGACGAGACAGAGTGGACAGAGGGATGGCAGAGGGCAGAGAGGGCACAAAAATGACAGAGTGAACTGAGTGTACAGAGAGTGGACTAAAATACAGAGAGTGGACTGAGAGTACAGAAAGTGGACTGTGAGTAGACCTACAGAGAGTGGAATGAAAGGACAGGCAGTGGACTAGAGAACAGAGAGTGTACTGAGAGCACAGAGTGTGGACTCAGAGGACAGAGAGTGGACTGAGAGGACAGAGAATGGACTGAGAAGGCAGAGAGTGGACTGATAGGACATAGAGTGAACAGAGAGTGACCTGAGAGAACAGGGAAGGGACAGAGAGTAGACTGAGGTGACAGAGAGTGGACTGAGAGAACAGAGTGGGGTGAAAAACTGAGAGTGGATTGAGTGTACAGAGAGTGAACTGAGAGTTAACTAAGAGGACAGAGAGTGGACAGAGGTTAGAGAGAAGACTGAGAGTGAAATGGGGAAACTGCGAGTCAGAATTCTTTCTTCTGAGTCCTCTCTGTGCTCACTCACTGTAATTTCAGCATCGGTACACTCTCTTTGATATCGGTCCACTCTGTTTCCTTTCCCTTTTCTACTACCTCAGTCCTCTCTCTCTCTCTCCTCTCTCCGTCAGTCCAATCTGCGTCTTCTCAGTTCACTCTTTTTCTCCTCAGCCCACTCCATCCTCTCAGTTTTCTTTGTATCATTTTCCGTCCTTTCAATCCACACAATGTACTCTCAATTCACTCTCTGTAATCTCTGCCCCTTCTCTGTCCTCTCAGTCCACTCTCTCTTCTCTCAATATACTCAACATTATCTGTGTCCACTCTCTTTTCTCTCAGTTCACTCTCTGTTCTCTTAGCTCATTCCCACTCCTCTTGTTCATTCCCTATCCTCTCAGGCTACACACTGTTGTCTGAGTCCTCGCCCTGTCGTCTCCGTCCACTCTGTCCCTTCATTCCATTCTCTGCCCCTCAGTCTACTCTCTGTACTCTCAATTCACTCTCTGTAATCTCTGTCCACTTTCTATCCTCTCAGTTCACTTCCTTTCCTCTCAGTCTACTCTCTGTCCCCTCCGTCTACTCTCTGTCCTCTCAGTCCACTCACTATCCTCGCTCTCCACCTTCTTGCCACTCAGTTCAGTCTCTGTTCCCTCTGTTCTCTTAGCTTACTCCCTATCCCACAGTGCTCTATCTATCCTCCCAGGCTCCTCTCTGTCCTCTCAGTCCACTGTCATTCCTCTCAGTCCACTATCTTCTCTCAGTTCACTCTCTGTACTCTCAGATCATTCTCTGTCCTCTCAGTCCACTCTCTGTACTCTAATTCCAGTCTCTGTTCTCTCAGTCCTTGCAAAAGTTTCTACAGCTATAGGACATTTGTCACAGCGTTATATCAACATGCCAACAACATCTAAAGGAACGGCAAGGGTTAAGCACGGATTTTATACGATTTGGCGTTTTCCTAACTATATAAGTGCAATTGACTGAACACATGTGAAAATACAATCACCTGGTGGAGGAGATGCAGAAATCTTCAGAAATCGCAAGGATTTTTTTTTTCAATTAATGTGCAAACTGTGTCTGATTCTTCCTTGTTGATTCGAGACATTGTGACTAGGTGGCCAGGCTCATCTCATGACTCACATATTTTTAATTCCTCAAGAATTAAAAGGCGCTTTGAAGATGGAGAATTTGGTGCAGCCATTCTAGTTGGAGATAGTGGATATGCTGTACAAAATTATCTCATTACACCACTGACAATTACACACACGCCAGAGGAACAACTTTTTCAGGAGGCCATCATAAAGACTAGAAGTCCAGTAGAGAGGAGCTATGGGGTATAGGAAAGAAGATTTCCTGTTTTAGCTACTGGAATCAGACTAAAATTGGACAGAATTCAAAGTGTAATTGCGGCAACAGCTATTTTACACAATATAGCTTGCAATGAGAATGAAAATATACCTACTGTTACTGATGACCAGTTGGATGCAATTAACGCTGTGCATAACTTCCCTCAAGCAGCTAACAATCACCCAAATGTAGCAGAAAATAATGTCAGGCGAAACCACCCTATCCATCAGTACTTCCATGATTTGTTGGTGAACCAGTGAAGGAAGAGATTAAATTAACATAAAATGAGTTTCATTCACTGCAGTACATGTAACATTGTTTATTATTCATGTTAAACTTGGATATTTTCAAAAGTATATATTATAACTTTACTTCACTGATAATTAAGCAGTACCAGTAACTTACACCATAATTATTAAGTCTAAAATTGTTTTTTTTTTTTTTTAAACCTGACTTATTATCTTGTGTGGTGTAGCTTCAGATGCAACACAACCTCCATAATATAGAATCTAATGATGACCTGACTTAACTGTAACTGTGTTATATAAAATATTACTAAGTTACTGATACACAAACATTTTAACACATTATAGTGTAGTCACAATTTATGTAAAAATTCCACTTTATTTTAATTACGCAGTGATGTTACAAGTTGAAATATATATGCATTTGTATCAAAATTATATCAATGTCGGATTTCAATGAGAGAACGTAACTAATTACTTGAAATATGCAGTATGTTTATTTTCTAACATATAAGAAATTAGCTGGAGGGAATATACTGTATATTTCATATTAAGTTCATGTCTATTAAAATAATTAGAAATGAAACTAACAATTGATTTATGAACATTTTGATGTCATGTTAAAATTAGGCCTAGGCCTACTGTTTTTTTTCTTATGTATTATTACTATATTATAAATAAGCCATATATAAATTATGTGATAGGTGATAACATGCAATAAATTTGGTTTTGAATTGGAATTAAGTTAAATTACCCACTGATTAACTTGTTATTCAATTACTTAAGAAGCTACATAAATTTAAATATCTTCTGTTTTAAGTAGCATGATAACCTGATGTGATATGTTGATTATGGTATTATTAATACAGTGAATAATATAAACCGAATGACTTTATGAAAATATCAAAATGACATCATAACATATTAGGACCACTAAAAACCACTACAAAACTGAAGTTATCAATACTGCCTTTAAATATATAAGTTACCGGTACCTAAAGTGATTTAATACGTTAGATTAAATTTTTTAATTTAAATAAAAAAGAACATATAGACTTGAACAAAATAAACACCATAACTACATCAAAATCTTGTGATTTCAGTTAGCTATTTGTTTTAAGGTCCAATTCCCTATTCCTAACATCAAGTTCAAGAATTCTTCTTTTCATCTCAAGATCAAACTCCTTATTTTTTATATAAAGTTCTGTGAGTTTCATCTTCACTGTATGTTCTTCTTTCATAATATTGTATATGTTACCGGTACTTTAAATTCATACTCCATCCTTTGGAATTAAATTTGATCCTCTATTGCTTGTTTTTGTAATTGCAGAACTTGTTTTTCTTGCCATAATGCCATAAGTTTATTTCCTGCCAACGAACTGTCTTGTGATGGTCTTTTCTTCTTTACTAGGAGTGGAGTGGAAGTAGGTTTCCCTAGGTCCCTAATACTGAATTGACTGCTACATGGAATGGCTTCTACTTCATTAATTTGTATATTATCCTGAAATACTATTATATTGGTATATCTTCAGTTACCTGATCAGTGGGATTTTAATCGTCACCTGCGACAAATGCTTGGGATTCAGAAGCTACAGACTTGTATAGATTCACAGATGAAAAGGGAATTACATTGGAATTTTGAATTGATTGGATTTGAGGAGGAAATTGTGTTTTTCCAATGTTTGCAGATGGGTGCTCCACAGATGCGAGTAGTGATGACTGGCCAGTACAATCTGAGTCACATACAGATGGTGGCCCCTCAAGTTGTATTGTGCCATTGATCTCTTTTATTTTAATATAAGTTATTATTAAGTTCGGTTGATTTGGGTCTCCACCTGCACCTACGTGTATTTTTTATCTTCGGAAAATCTACTTTTACAGGTCTTTTTGAGGTTTACATACTTCCCCTTTAACATCTTCCAATCTCTTACCGTACTACAGTTCCACTAATTTCATTGAAACTTTCTGCTAGCTCTTGCCAAGCTTTTTCTGTCTTTTAAAGATGTACTATCGGTTTTCTTACATTCTAATATATCTTTCTTTGTACTAACTAAAGAGAGCAGTAAATCAATTTCTACTGGACTGAAATTCTTACTTTTTTTCCCCTGAATTCTACATTTCTGAACACAGGACCTTACAGTGTACATTAATCAGCTTATGATAATCTGATCAAAATTCATAATGGACGATAAACCAATCATACAGTGCAACCAACCGTTTACTGAAATAAAAATAATACAAGAGGATGACACCTATTATGAATATTTAGGCCCTGGGTTTAGGTCACTGGAAAATTGGACAGAGCAAATGTTGGCACCCTAACCTCTTTCTTTAACTTCATCCATTCTATTACCAAACAAAAATGTGAAACAATAATTGTGCCAATTCATCAAACAAAAGGCTGTTTTTATTACATTATTTATAAATATTCATTTTTATTGAGCATGTATTTAACAATTATTTCAACATCCTACCTTAAAATACTTTCTCTTGCTCCCTTGCGCTGGGTATTTGCCCATTCTAGCCAATTATAAACTAGGGCCTGTGAATATTACATAAATAGATTAGGTCACATACTACAATGTTAAAAATAAAAGCAATTTCCCTTAGAATTATCAAGATCCTGGGTACATCAGGTAGGCCTAATTTAGTGGGTTATCGAACACGTTAAAAAGCTGGAAGTTGTCTTCTTGAAATTAATTAAGATCGTGATTTTCGGAGGGAAAGGAATAAACTAAAGGAAATTAATTTTTATATTAAAATGGATCCACATATGCCATCAGATAATACACATTAACACAAGACACAAGTTATTGTATGATCTTGCCTATCAGAGAAAAGTGGAATCGAGAATGCTTTCCAATAAATTCAAGAAAACTACTGATTAAATGATAGACAACACTTCACATGGATATAAATGATTTATTTGTGAAACTAGTAGATGCATTCCTTCTTTATTTGCGTTGATTTGATTATAGCATTAATTCTTTGTAAACAGCTGACATCCTGATCTGTGGCTGACATGTTGACGCGCCATCAGTAATCAAGTTATTGTTCAATGTAGCCAACACATGAGAAGCCATGAGCATCTAGTGCCAACATTAGTTTAAACGGGTGGGCTGCCAGATATTATAGAGAAAATGGAAGCATGTTTTTAACCTGAATAGTAAAGTTGAACGGGTTTAATTTATCCCAAGTTTAACTAACTTTGGAGAAAACGGCCCTAAACTATGCAATATAACTGCCGCCATTTGTTATGTTGAGTCTCAGCTATTGTGAAATGTACATGCTAAAACGGTTTAAGTACATGTTACGTTAGTGCACTAGCTTTATCTATGGTGTGGTAGCACCTTTACTTGTCTGTGTCCTGCGCATGCGCAGTGTCCCATCATTGGACTTTGAAAAATTTCTTGCGGGACACTAAGTGCAGTTTCTCCGTTTGAAGAATATTGTTAATTTATATTAATATTTTAGGTTCTGAACAAAGTGAACTATTCTGTTATTATTGTATAATTTACGTAATGTTAATATTATGCACGATTCCAAAATAGTAAACTCCTCCGTTATTAAATAATTATGCAAACAGGAGTGTGTAACACGATTATTTTTGTCCCGGATTATTCTTCGGTAGATGTTGATGTCTCATGCTGCTATGCATTCGGTTACGTTACAGTCCAAGTTCAACATCAGAATTACTGGCAAAACTCCGTTGCAAGAGGTTACTAAACCTTACCGCTGTGCTGGAGGCGGAGCCATTAATCTGAACCATTGTCGCTATAGATTGACAAGTCATCTGACGTATCACTGCTATCAGTACACGCTACTATTGGCTGACAATTAGGAAGGAGGAGGTGAATAGAATATTGTGTCACTCTTTAAGATTGACGCATGCGCAGACCAACGGAGTTTTGTAAGTTGTTCCCCTATAGCTGTCATTACAACATAGTTCACACCTGTGGAGAACTGCAGGTTAAGACGCATCCCGAATAACGACTTTTACTGTCATTAATAGACATGACTGCGTAAATTTGTTATTATTGTTTTATATTGCCGAAGACACGTGTGCATCAATAGTAGTATATATGTAATTATCTCTGTTATAATATATCCTAATTGCCAATGAACAAGGATGAGTAATACCGACATATAAATATAGAAAAAAAATTACATTATGATTGCGTATGAGATATTGATGCTGAATCTGAATGTGCAGAAGGATGTCCCCCTGTTTTTGTTGGAAATTTGCCTGAAATAAAAAAAGGTATTGCTAGTATAGTAGCCCTACGTTTTTTTCATTATTTTCTGTTTTGGTTCTGAGGTATCATGATGTGTATCTTGCTCATGAAGGTCAATCTCCCGTTGTTTACTATTCATTCTAGGATCTCTGTTAGAGGCCAGTTAATTTTTGTCATCAGAATCATCTCTTGGTTGCTCCATTATCATTTCTTGTAGCTGTCGTGGAATTGAGATGTTTTCAAACATGTTTTTCTCCATTTCTATATCACTGTCTGCAACTTCAGAGTCATCTTCCATCATTTGTTCATGGTCATCTTTCTGTTGTCTTTTATTATCATAATTTATTTGTGTATTAATGTGCAAAGTAGGGCCTGCATAGTATTCTATGGTTATATGCATGTTTGATATTTCTTGCAGAGGAACACTGGGCATAGTGTGTTCGTCTCCTGGTCGAACCGGGCTAGTGTCGTGAGAGTCACCGTTACTCGGACCTGCAGTTTGCATTTCCATTTGTCTGTCTGTCATTTGTTCCTTAATGTTTACATTTTGCACATTGTCTTCTATCAAACTCGTTGGCTCATCAGTAATGTTACGTAAGTTTTTTTCACATCAACGAGCACAGAAGACACAGAGTAGACAAAAACAACTTGCTGCGCTTGCGGACAGTCGCCATCACGATGCTATTAAAACATTAGCTCTCGCTTAGCATGTGGGTAGTTGATTATGGTGTTACATCGTCGTTTTTATTCATATATCAACTAATTTCAAGATGCCTACATGTGCTGCGTATGACTGCTCAAACAGATTTTCAAAGAAAATTACTGGAATAACTTTTCACAGCTAAATATGCTTGTATGGAATGTACTTATTTATAATGGTTTAGCCTAGGTTAGATTCATATAGTTCATGTATTAGTCTGATTAAGAGAAAAGACTACTGTATTAATATTATTATAATCATTTTTTATGTTCACGATACCACGAAATAGAACTTAAGCTTTGCAGACTTAAGCATTTACGAGCGAAGCTAACCTAACTTAACCCAAGTTGGAAGTAAGCCAGAATTGGGTGTACCGAGGTTTTTCTTCAACCGAATGCAATAAAAATATAAAGAATAACGGTGAAACTACGGTATCTCCCCACACTACACAATTCCTCAGTCTCATATCACTTATAGGCTATAATCTCAACTAACCCACTAACCTTGTTAATGTCACTTAGCTCTCCCCTCATTTAATCCATCTAACCCATAAAGAAACTTAAATCAGACGTCAGTCCAGTGTGTGGTGTGGGGCGATATCGAAGATTCACAAGAATAAATAATCATATTACAAAAATTCGAGATAATATGGTTTTAGAGAAATAAATCATTCAAAAGTCATTCATCATCCTTGTCATATTCACTTTATAAGTGTTACGTTATCATATACAGTACTGTGGAACTATTATTAAACTGGAAACGATTATATTATTAAATAATAAATATCAGTTAAAACGAAGTGACTGAAGATTTCGACATACTCCCGTCAAAACGATCCTTCTACCAAGGTAGGTGTGTTACACAGTAGTTCACACCATGACGAAACATAAGTGAAATAATTTACCTAAATAAATATGTATTAGGTACATGGCATTTGGTTATAAATTCTTCGATTTTAGTTATTTCTATATATATTTTTTATTTTACATAGTACTAATAGAAAGAATTGAAACCAGCAGTAGAAATTAACTTAAATATGTGAAACCTTTCATTTCATACGTTATTTCCATTCGCAAACATCAATATTAATGCAATAACTATGGTAACATTTTGTATTTTGTACATAATGAAGTTGATAATAAAAAAAATGTTATAGCAAACCAATTATTTTAACGAAGATCCTATCACTTTTTATATGGTTAAGGAGATTCATTTTCTCTATACAAAACCGGGACATCTACAGTATATGAAATACTGGCGAAAGGAAAAGAATGATAATCTGCATTAAGGAACCAGTTACACTATTAACTCAAAGCAAATATTTATGTTAGCATTTTTATTGAACTAGTGGTAAAATAAGGTCAAAGTGTTTTTTAACCTTCCAAAGTATTAAATACCATAATGCATTTTGAAGAGCTATCAATTCAAATAATATGTATGTGATTTATCAAGGAGTTTTCCAATTTTTGCTAAAATACGTGCTTAGCAATTCTGTGTTACGAAACAAAAAAATAAACTGTGACTCCTCCAGGAAATTAGGGGCGTGTGGGATTCCTATTATCATAAGATCTTCTATAACATAGTAGCTATTTTGCAATGTTTTGGTAGCAACAAGATGGCGTCGGGTTCATCAGAGCGGTTTCATTCAGTCCAATGGTTATTGAGATGCTTTTTTCTACTCTAGGCTTCTGTACTCGTTGGTTCACATTCCCCCACTACTTCACTAAGTAAGGGAGTGCCGACCGACTAGTTACTGGAAAACTAAATTTTCTTCTTGGGCATTCGGAACGAAGATGTGAACTTTCCCCACATATGCAACACAGTTGCGGTTGACCTGGATAATGTATCGCTGCAGCATAACCACCAATTATTAGTTTGTTTGGAATAGGCTATGTTTTCGCATCTCGATAAGCACAGCGCGAACTCTGTTGTTTACTGGAAATTTGTACTGCGTACTCCACATTTCAGCACGTATCATTTTTAACTGTTCCATACTGACCTAATTATTGATTTACTAAATTATTTTCAACTTCTGGGGGTATATTAAATATTCGCACTGTAATTGCATTAATCTCAGCACGCTGAAAACTAACCTTTATTATAGCCCTACTCTTGTTACCGTATTTGAAGTTAACTTCACCTTCGTATGTATTCATAAGTCGTTCTAAAGTATTTAGATGTATCATTTCTACCTGGTCAGGCATGATGTTTTACTCTGCGTCAATCCAGCTGTGTAGTTCCAAAGCCGTAGGTTTCGCTGCCTCTGCTGGGAATGTTATCTTGATTGTGTTTTTTTCATTATAACAGAGACACGGTTGCACAAAACAACAAAGTAACAAGAACTGTGGAAATTAAATGAATTATACGCATACTAAAATGTATACTAATAAGCAAAACGAAATGAAACTCGCTGAACTATAAGATTGTAGTATCAAACCATCGAACACAAAACACACTAGCGATCCGTACGAGATAACAGCTAGCACACGACTGCACTGGGAGTCAACATGTTAAAATGCATGGTACTACTCGGGACAGCTATCTTTACCGGCAGCTTGTTTCTAAACCAACTCGACAGGGAGTACACTCAATAGCAAAATATTGATGCAATCAGTTGCTGCTCTGTCACTGAGCGGAAAGAAGTTAGTTCGAAACAGCGTTGCCAGCCTTGAGACTTGACTGGATTGCACAATTGGTTCCAAATTATCGTACATTTGATTGGGGGATCGTACACTACATATAAAATAGGTCTATTTTGATTAGGCCCTATTTTATCTAAACTCCCTCCACAGTGTTTTGTTTAAACGATTTCTTTGAATTCATATAAGGAAATAATTGTTAGAAATTAAATATCAGCACATAAAATTATTTTTTAAACACTTTGTTGTCTCCGTATCTTGGAAGGATCTTCAGAAAGATCAACAACAGCAGGAACAGAAGAGCCAGAACCTACATCTAGCCCTTTTACAGTTTGTTTCATCAGAGCAAAACCAAACTTTAAATTAATGATAGTTAACCATAATTTTCTACAATTTTATTTCTGTCCTGTATATTTAGGTACACCGGATGTAGATTTTTGGGAGTAGGACCTACTAGGGCCACTACCACTATCTTCTGAGTCCACTGCGACTATTTCATGTGAAAATCTATCACAATGGCACCTGATTTCTTACTGCCCATACACTACCACGAAACACTTTGTTTCTTTGTATGTACAAAATAGGACCATATATTGAATATGTTTATTTTCTTCCTCTGTTATGGGGTTCTCAGAACATTAAAACCAACTTATTAGGACTACGTGGCTACAGTAATTATGTTTAGACTATTGAGAGGATTGGAGAAACCACTTCTCCGAGATATTTGGAAATAAACAAAGGAATGTTTGTCAGCATCATTTTTAATAGCCACAAGTAATGGTCACTACGTGATTTCTTGTCGCTATAATAATGTTTACCAAAATCAAGTTATCATGTCACCTGGGCTTGGAGACATAGGAAAGCAATGTTTATAGAAATATGTTTTGCGACAGTCGACTTCTACAGTAATTGCAACATGCAGAAACTACTATAAATATACAGAGTGTTTCCGAGGTGGTGTTACAAACGTTCAGAGATGATGGCGAAGAGCACATGTATCAATTTGAGATAAGGAACCATGGTCCGGAAATGACTGAGTCGAAAGTTATAAGCAAAAATAGTTGTGTGGAAATAGAATTGCAATTTGGCACCACGTGCCCTCCTACCTTTAACCTTTGGAACAGTCGTTTTTTTATTTTTTTTTGGGGTTATTTTACGACGCTGTACCAACATCTCAGTTTATTTAGCGGTGAAATGAATCCGGAGTCCAGCACCGAAAGTTACCCAGCATTTGCTCTTATTAGGTTGAGGGAAAACCCCGGAAAAAAAACTCAACCAGGTAACTTGCCCCGACCGGGTTTCGAACCCGTGCCACCTAGTTTCTCAGCCAGACGCGCTGACCGTTACTCCACAGGTGTAGACTGGAACAGTCGTGCAAAGATGGAATGGGCCGGATGTCTCCTACGTAGGTACTTGTCCCGATACAATCCGTTACTCCACAGGTGTGGACTGGAACAGTCGTGCAAAGATGGAATGGGCCGGATGTCTCCTACGTGGGTACTTGTCCCGATACAATCTGTGAGCTTGTCTATTGTTCCCATTGGCTCCTCCATATTCGAAAATTAGGTCTGCTTATTCCGCTCTCGTATACTCCTCCATTTCACTAGGACTGATCGACTGGACACGTCCACACCTGTGGAGTTAAGGTCAGCGCGCCTGGCCGTGAAACCAGGTGGCCCGGGTTCGAATCCCGGTCGGGACAAGTTACCTGGTTGAGGTTTTTTCCGGGGTTTTCCCTCAACCCAATACGAGCAAATGCTGGGTAACTTTCGGTGCTGGACCCCGGATTCATTTCACCGGCATTATCACCTTCATTTCATTCAGACGCTAAATAACCTGAGATGTTGATACAGCGTCGTAAAATAACCCAATAAAATAAATCGACTGGACACTGCAACTTGTACACATACACTGCTGTCTACAGACGTTCATATCAGGACGGACCATGTCCGTTACACATTACGCTATCTGCATTGCTTTAGTGTAGTTTCCTATCCCCCTTCCTCAGACAGCGCACTGAATGGAATACTGTAAGTAGACAACGTAAACAACGTCAGATGAATACATTATGCATAAGATGTACAGATAAATACACATAAATAAGGTGTGCAGAGGAATAAAATTATTCCGTTTCCACATAACTATTTTTGCTCGTAACTTTCGACTCTGTCATTTCCGGACCGTGGTTCCTTAACTCCAATTGATACATGAGCCCTTCGCCATCATCCCTGAAAGTTTGTAACACCACCTCGGAAACACACTGTATAAATGAAATATACCCGTAATACTGGATATATATGTAATTTCATTGTAATAAAAAAATATTTAAAATCCTCTTCTTTTGACATGTTTTACCCTCTATGCCGATAGAATTCTACATTTTACGCACTATCCGCGGATCGCACGATCGTACATGATACCAAATTATCGCACATGCACGATCCATATTGTATGGTTGGCACACTGCTTCCGAAGTATTTTATACGTAGTGGTAGCAGTGTGTGTAATTTTGAAACATGGAAACTCCGCCTACAAAGTCACTGCGGAAAAAATACGTTCGCAAAGAAGAAAAATAAAATATAACGTATTTTAAGTTCTGTAAAGAAGAAGAAAGAGTGGTCTAGTTATTCCTCTGAAAAGAGCTGTGGAAAGAACAGCGAAAGCAGTAGGAAAGAGCGAAAAATCGGTGAGAAACATAGCAAAAGAATGCGAGAAATCTAGCATTTCGGGCACGCAATGTATGCCTATAACATAGCGCATTTACCCAGCTATGGATAACATTTTGACATGTAGTAGTAGTATTTCCCTCCGGGCTCTTCACTCTGCTAGGATTATATATTCGATGTAAGTTCATGCTACAAGTTATTCATACGTGGTTCGGGTAGGTAGGCTACTGCTTCTTTGCAGGTTGTGTACATTCTCTCTCTCTTCCCCTCCACTCCCCGTTCCCGCCTAACACGCATATAAACATGATAGTGGCACCTTCGGAGACCAGCGGTATTCCTATTTGTTCCGAATAATATTTTATTTAATAATACTATAGCCTACTTATTTTCTAAATAGTTAATAATAGTGTAAATATGTTTGACCAATGTAAGCCAACATCCTTTATAATAGTGGAAATAGTAAAAATAGCGTACCAGTATTTTTTTTTATTTCAGTAGGTTATTTTACGACGCTTTATCAACAGCTTAGGTTATTTAGCGTCTGAATGAGATGAAGGTGATAATGCCGGTGAAATGAGTCCGGGGTCCAGCACCGAAAGTTACCCAGAATTTGCTCATATTGGGTTGAGGGAAAACCCCGGAAAAAACCTCAACCAGGTAACTTGCCCCGACCGGGAATCGAACCCGGGCCACCTGGTTTGGCGGCCAGACGTGCTAACCGTTACTCCACAGGTGTGGACGCGTACCAGAATTCTAGTGTACATAGTGTAAAGGGGGCTGTCAGACATTCACTACTTTCATAAGCCGAATGTCGAAAAACTGCTTTTCGTCTCTAGAATATGATCATTCTTTTTTAAGTTGGTTATTTAACGACGCTGTATCAGCTACTAGGTTATTTAGCGTCGATGGGGTAAGTGTTACGGAGATGGTATTTGGCGATATGAAGCCGAGGATTCACCAAAGATTACTTGACATTCGCCTTATGGTTGGGTAAAATCTCGAAAAAAAAAATTCAAGGTAATCAACCCACGGCGAATCGAATCCCCAACAGAGCGCAACTCCGGATCGGCAGACAAGCGCCTTAGCCGATTGAGCACGCCAGTGGCATGATCATTCTTCAAATACTATTTTTAATATCTCAATTTTCCTTCTTTGTGATACTCATTCCTTTGATCCAAATTATCTTATTTAACACTAAATTGTAATTGTTTAACTCTTATAATTACATGTATAAGCACAGCTACATTTTGCTCTTACTATTATTACGGTTATTATTATTATTATTATTATTATTATTATTATTATTATTATTATTATTATTATTATTATTATTATTATTAGTTTCTGTATTGCTGTTGTTTATAATATTTGCTATGTATTTTTATATTGGTTCAGTGAAAGCAAGACCTTAAGGCCTTAACTCTGCCAGTAAAAATAAATCAAATAAATGAGCCGTTCAGAGCAAAATTAGTGTAAGTCAAAATTGGGTAATGAGGTTTAAAGTAAAAATTCTGTAAAATTCAGCGCAAAGTAGCAATTAATATAATTATCCCTCTTGTTATCCACTGACGACTAATAGTTTAAATAAATTGAATATTAATTGCTTCTTTGCGCTGTATTTTACAGAATATTTACTTTAACCAACATTACCCATTTTTGACTTACACCACTTCTGCTCTGAACGGCTCAAATGATGAATTGAAATTGTAGGAGAGGTCATCGTAGTGTCAATATTTATCACTAGAATGCATTGTGAACAGTCTGCGGTGTCTAGTTTTGAATCGTGAATAGAACGTCAACTACACACACATATAAGATCAAAACAGCGATCACTGTATTATCACAGTCTACTATATACAGTCGCGAAGCTTGAGGTGTTTTTTTTGCAAATCTCGTGATAAAGCGCTCCAAGCGGTTAGCAACTAAAACAATAGACTGTCCATGGTCGACCTTGGTCTGTGTCGTATTTCTATCGATTGCTAGCTCTTGCGTATTTCACATTGATGCTTGTGAAATGTTCGTTATTGGTTATAATGAAAATGTTAATGGTTAAAATATAATTGGAATAATAATATGGGACAAGGAGGGGACGTTTGTAGTGCTATAAATTGTAGCAACAGTAAGAGAAAGAGGCCAGAGTTATCCTTTTTCCGATTTCCGAAAGATTCAGAAATGTTCCTGGGTTTCCACAAGAATGCTGTGCAGAAACAAAACTGTTAATTTGAAGTTCTTTGTGACTGTTAGAATACATTATATCCTTAAATTTCACAATGAAATGTTTCAGTCTAACCGAAAGGACATTAGATACCGGTTAAAGTTCTGTCACTTAGGCTGCTAAATTTCCAGAGAAATAAAGGTTAGGTCTACTTTTTTTTCAGAGGATATGTTCTTAATTGTAGCTATTAATTTTGTTATTATTTTTATGTGTTATTTTACTAAAGACGTAGAAAAATTAAGTTTGTTTTAATGAAATTTATTGATCACGTTTTATTTTCAATTCTGGTGGGATTATTATTGCTTAGGCCTACTTTTTTCTTCAAAGGATATGTTTTTAATTATAGCTGTTAATTTTGTTGTTATTTTTATTTGTTGCTTTACTAGAGACATAGAAAAAGTCTGTTACAATAAAATTTATTGATCACGTTTTATTTCCAATTCTGGTGTGATTATTATTGCTTAACCTCATCCCACTTTGTTAACTACGTAAGCCTACACTACAAGTACCGATACACGTAAGTTACTCCATTAATTCATATTTCCATTATTATTGTTGTAAAGAGAAATGCAAATTAATATTTATTGGTTTCATAGTTAATTATCGCTATAATCTTGAATGAGTGAAGCGATTATAGTAAATTTCAGTTCGTTTTGCACAAACAAAAATTATATTAACTTATTTCTTGCAGGTATCTTCGAGTTTATGGTGGAATTTAATATACTTCATTAAAATAATAAATTAACTTTATGCATTTAATATTTCAATAATGGAAGGAAGGTGTTAATTTTTCCAAAAGAACACGACAACGAAAGTGTAACATATTTTGTCGGCTGCTAGGAGAGGGATCTGCGATGATGAGGCGATAGTAGCGATCCTAGTGGTGGGCAACTACCCATGTTTGCATTTTTACTACATATTGAGCTTCGAGACTGTATATAGTAGACTGTGGTATTATCCTATATCAACAGTATGAACTCTGTGTTGTTTATCGCAGTGTTATCTGACTGGGCGAGGTCTTGGATAATATGTGGTCATGGCTGATCATATGATTAACTAATATTTCCTCCATTTATTTCCTGTTCCAGTAGAAACTGAGAGTATAGCTTTTAATACTCTCAGCTCCGAAACATGAATGAAACAAACCAGTGTTACCAACTGAGTGAATTACTTACTTCCTTACTTACGTCCTTACAGTACTTACAAATGGTTTTTAAAGAACCCGAAGGCTCATTGTCGCCCTCACATAAGACCGCCATCGGTCTCTATCCTGAGCAAGATTAATCCAGTCCCTACCATCATATCCCACCTTTCTCAAATTCATTTTTTTAGTATCCTCCCATTTACGTCTCAAAAGTATTTTCCTTCAGGTCTTCCAACTAACAGTACTATATTATGCATTTCTGGATTCGTTCATACGTGCTATTTGCCTTGCCCATCTCGAACGTCTGGATTTAATATTCCTAATAATGTTAGGTGAAGAATACACTGTGTGCAGTTCTGCGTTCTGTAACTTTCTCCATTCTCGTGTAACTTCGTCCCTGTAAGTCCCAAATATTTTCCTAAGAACCTTATTCTCGAACACCCTTAACCTCTGTTCTTCTCTCAAAGTAAAAGTTCAAGCTTTACAACCATGCAGAACACCCGGTAATATAACTGTTTTAAAAATCCTAACTTTCAATTGTTTTGAAAGCAGACTGGATGACAAAAGCGTCTCAACGGAATAATAGTATTTATTCTGCGTTTAATTTCCTCTCGAGTGTCATTTATATTTGTAACTGTTGCTCCAAGATATTTGAATTTTTCCAGCTTTTCAAAGGCTAAATTTCCAACTCAGCGAATAGCTTACTTAAACAGTGATGAATTCAGGGGGTAGTTCAGGGGGAATTTCTCTCTCTCCGGATTCAAGGATGTCAGCCCCCCCCCCCACCCGGAGATTTCAGACTTTTTATAACTAAAAAAATATAATATATACAAAATTATACTTCAATTTTATTGAGTAATTAAAACAAATCCTGTTATGTAAATTTTCAGGTAGTTTCCTTGAAGGTTGGTGGTCTACCGGTCGATCTTGATTGGTTGAAATTTACACCGTCTAAATTTTCAGTCTTGATTAATAATAATAATAATAATAATAATAATAATAATAATAATGGTTTATTTTAACTGGCACAGTTAAGGCCATTCGGCCTTCTCTTCCACTCACCCAGTATGATAGAAAATTACTACAATGCTATGAATATAACATAATTAATACAATACAATACAATACTATTCAAAGCAATACAATACTACAATACAAGACAATATAATACATAACTAATATAATACAATGACAATTCTTTTCATCCTCACAACACCAATAAAATAGTTATGTAATAATAATAATAATAATAATAATAATAATAATAATAATAATAATAATAATAATAATAGCAATGATAGTCATACCTAAATTAAATTAAAATTGTTACAGTTAAGAAGTCAATTGTGTTTTATTGGCGTAGTTTTCAGTGTTCGTTTTATTTAGGCAAATATAATAATTTTGTTCACTAAAATAGTCATAGCCAGTGCTGTCACGGAGGCCATATGGGGCCATACATCGTATGAGAACCTACAATTTTTTTAATTAATCGTGTGGAAAACAGAACATTTTGTGTGTATGAAGCCATATGGCATATGGGTGGCCTAAGTTTTGTATGCGGAGATCTGTACAGATCTCAGATCATCTCTTGCTGTTCCTAATGTACTTTGTTTGATGTTCATAAACAAAACTTGTCCACCTCTGCAGCACTGGAATCCAGAATTATATAAAATAATGGTTGAAAAACAAGAAGTGCTACAAATACACACTCCAAGATTCATCGAGACAAGTGTGCATCTACGGTGTGTATTCTTTAAATCAAACTTGTTGTACAATTAAAATGTAAAGAGAAGCAATGTCTTTACTTCTTTTTTTATTATTAAAAACTCCTCAAATGACAGTCGGAGAGATATAGAGAGAGGAGAGTAAAATATATTTCAAGGGAGTAAACAAGGGGTGTGGCGTATGGCAAAGAGAAAAATTACCATGACAGCACTGGTCACAGAGTATATAATACATACAAATATTTCAGTGTACGATGGCAAAACAACAGAAATTGTTTATTTATTTATTTTTTTTTTTTTTTTAGAAATAAAATACATATTGAGGAGTCAATAGAAAGTGCATCCGTTACATTCAATAAAGCAAATTCCCAATTGGCTTTAAGTGAATGTGAAATCTGTGACCCGGTAATTCCATCTGTGTTACCTTCATCTACTGCTGTTGGTGATGAGTCAATGGATAAAATGGTTGGACGTGAAATCAAATCTCAAAAAACGATGGAACACTAAATATTATTCGTTGTATTTCTATCGTACGCAAAAATGACCTCGAAGCTCAAGAAACAGATGGAATATTCATATCAGGCCCCTCTAAAAAGTTTAGAAAAACTATTAGAAGACACATTTGTCTAATTGAATCAGTGAGTAATTACTACAAAACGAGTTCTTGCCTACATTAATACTTAGTAGTATTTAAAACAAAAACTGCATAAGCGAATGAAATCTATATTTCTTTAATGAATTGGCCCCATTTTTCTGTGTTCATTTTTACACAGACACAAGGTCTGAATTCAACATTGTGTTGCGATGCGACATCAGCCGACAAATGAAGTCAGAAAATGGAACAAAAGAATGTTGATCCATACAGTCACACATAGTTGTTAATACAGTGGCTTGCGTTTAATCATAGCTGGAAATAGACGATGAAAATATCTGAAGCTCTGTGCACACATGCTTTTTCCGCTCACAGGAACGCTTATCTAAGACACGAAAGTATATCAACTTCCTTTATCTAGTAGTGTTGGTCTGAAAGTCAGTGAGATTAATCCAGAGCGTGAACTAATATCCCTTAATCTTCCTCCACATCCAATATTATGACATATTTTGACGGAATAAGAATTCTTCCCGCATCACGTGAGCAGTATAGGGGAACGGAAACAGACAGATTTTTATTTTCAGATAAATTATTTCTCTGGGAGGATTCAATCCGGCATCGGAATTGGAATCCGGTGTGGCTTAGTGGATAGAGTGTCAGTACGTAGAGCTGAAAACCCGGGTTCGAATCCCGGTGCCGGAGAGAATTTTTCTCTGCTCCACCGATCCTTCATCGTATCGCTATAATGATATGCGTATATAATCACTTTTTGATTTAAGACGGCGCTCATTCCGTCGGATCTCGGCCACTTAGTCACTCGTAATGAGTACACTCTGCACATTAGTGTATTGGACATTGTGCCACTGTCACACATCTGTGACACAGTGCATGAGGGTTGACCACTGAAGGAAAACTAAGAGGTGGAGCTTAAACTGAGAGGATTCAATCCGGCATCGGAATTGGAATCCGGTGTGACTTAATGGATAGAGCGTCAGCACGTAGAGCTGAAAACCTGGATTCAAATCCCGGTGTCGGAGAGAATTTTTCTCCGCTCCACCGATCCTTCATCTCCAAGTTTTGTTAAGAAAAAGGCTTTATTGCAATGTTGCCGGGGTTAGTCACGAAGAGAAGTAGTAGTGAATTAGTTTTGTTAGGAAAAAGCCTGTCTCACATTGTCTCCTAAGATGAATGTTTTTTGCGCAATTTCCAAGGTCAATTTTCTTTATGGAGTCCACCGTCACTGGGAGAACCTGCTTAGACGTAATGGAAAATTGGTTGATGGCACAGATTAATGAGGACAATGATAATTACATTTTTCAACAAGACGTCTGTCCGGCTCGTTTCCACAATCACGTACCAGGCTATTTCACAGCCTACAACTTTATCACAACGTTGGATAGGACGCTGTGGACAAGAAGATAACACGTTAATACTGTGGCCAGCCAGGCCACCGGATTTAACACCTTGCGATTTTTTCATGTGAGAATTCGTGAAGACATTTTTTTAGCCCTATTCCTCGCTAACCTTCAGGAACTTCGCGACCATATCGCCACGGCTTTGGCATTGAGCGATTGTGATATGCTGACACGCGTGTGGAAGGAAATGGATTATCGGCTAGATGTCTGTCGTATCAGCAAGTGTGGATACATTGATCATTTGTGAGATTATGTAAAAAAATTGATGAGTTTACCTACATTTCTGTGTAATAAAATATAGTATTCGTTGTTCAGTTTATTTGTGGTGAATTTCTAAAATGTATCACGGACTTATGAAAGACCCGGTATTTTAAATTTGTTTTCTTCTAAAACAACGTTAAAAGTTTGTGCTATTGTGCATGTCATTTGAAATCTCGCTCAGTCCGTAGACAGGAGATAAAAAAATACCCCAATCCTTCCATAAAAATGGAATGAACGCGTTTGGGATTACACATCAATTAATGATTTAAAAAACTATAAATGGGAATTTCAACTGCTATTTTATTATAACTATCAATCTCCATTACTTTCGGTAACAAAGCAATCCGCTACATTGACAACATAGGAATATACAGAGCGAACCGTAAGTAATGTCGTTAATTTCAGGGGGTTATACTGTGAGACATTTCAAACAAAAAAGTTTTTAATACAATTTTGCTTGTTTATGCTTCCTTTTCGAGACAAGACTTGTTTTATTTGAAACATTTCATAGCGTCTTTGGGAAAGCAATTGTTTTAATTCCCAATATGCTCAGTCAGTTTATTTTTTAGTAGGTTATTTTACGGCGCTTTATCAACATCTCAGGTTATTTAGAGTCTTAATGAGATGAAGGTGATAATGCCGGTGAAATGAGTCCGGGGTCCAGCACCGAAAGTTACCTAGCATTTTCTCATAATTGGTTGAGGGAAAACCCCGGAAAAACCTCAACCAGCTAACTTTCCCCGACAGGGAATCGAACCCGGGCCACCTGGTTTCGCGGTCAGACGCGCTAGCCGTTGCTCCACAGGTGTGGACTCAGTCAGTTTAAGTAGCAGTGTATTATGATAATAAATTATTGGAAGAATTTTAGTTCTGCTGTTTAAATGTTCAGAAATTTGATCCGAACAAAGGTGATGTAAAATTCCTTTGGAGAACAAAAAGTTACATTCGTTCGGAAAAAAAAAAGTGGTTCTTCTTCTTTCGAATTCAGTAAGAAGTCTTTTCAGTATTGTCATGTCTACTTTCATGCCTAGAAATTAAGTCTTAAACAACTTTTAACCATCAATTTTGTTGTCTACTTAATGTCTCGTCTTTTTATAACTTGGGTTTTTAATCGCACAGAACAATATCAAGAGACAGGATGTGTAATCTTTTGATAGAAAATATAGAAAGGTTACCGGTGTGTATGTTATATTGTACTCAGTGCTGAGTTCGGCCAATGTACGATTTATTACTATTACTTTTTCTCTCTTTTAGGTGTAAAAAATCCATTTACCTAGTTCTTGCATTCAAGTAAGAATTTAATTACGCTGACAAACTGCTTAATTACCGCATGTATGTAGTTTAATGTATTTTTTTTTTTCCTTGTTAGGAGGGAGGGACGGAACATCCCACGCACTACGACCTGAGATCTATTGTACACCCCCTATATGGGATGAGTTGCGTGCCCACCGATTCTCTACGCGCACCGACCTAACCACTTGACCCCCTTAACGACTGGTTCCTACAGCCAACAGAGTCCATTTACCACTCCTGGTTCGGCAACCGCCCCCAAGGCTCCCTTAATGGTCCGAGGCGGAAGTCCCCCCCAGAGATCTGCCCCGGGTTCTGTTGCAGAAGCTATCCATCATAACTTGAATACAATCCACGGAGACCGGTCGAGAGAGCCAGCAGCTTCGGAGGGCCGCCCTGTAGAGCGATCTGAAAACCAGAAGAAGTAACGGGATGATGAATGAAAGGATGATAGGGGAGGAAAGGAAGTGGCGAAGATGAGTGGAGTTCCAATCGCCTGATAAAGTTACCTGATATTTATCCATAGGAGTGAGGGAAAACCCCCGAAAAAACCTCACCCAGGCGACTCGTCCCGACGATCGGGTATCGAACCAGAGCCCGTTGGCTTCGGAGTTAGACTCGCTAACCCCTCAGCCACAACGGTGGACTTGTATTTTATTTGGTAGCATATTAAATATATAAACAATTTAACTACTAATTCTGTAAAGGTTTATTTTGTGAATTATGTTGTAAATCTGCTCCAAATGGTTTAGGAACGAAGATTTTTTAGTATTGAAATATTTATTGCATGTTTTCATATTTGGCAAAATTTCCTTTATATTATGCCGATCTCTATTCATAATTGTGTATCAGGTGAACATATTTTGTAAGGAGCACATTTTCAATGCAATTTGTTCGATTTATTCTTTAAGTAGGCTACTTTATTTTCAATAATAGTATTTAATTTGATTTAATTGTATTGTTTCAGTCAGTTCAAAGACAACATGAATAAGCTCAGTTTTTAAAATCTGTGCCGAGTCCCACATCTTCTGATGTTTCTGGGAACCCTATGTATGAATATCTTCCGGCAGTTGCGAAAAGAGCGGAAGTTTACGTCGACTCGGTTTGGAGGTAATTTCCTCGCTGTTAGTTGGCAAGCCGAGCGGAAGTCCAGCTCAGTAGCGAGTCTGCCTGCACATGGATCACAAGCTGCGGTCTTTCGCTACGCCATGTCGGACAGCGACAGAAGCGACTCCGAGGATGACGACGCCCCACGCCGGGACCCCGCTATGTACGTGCATATCACGGACTCGCGGTGCATAGAGGTGGGCCCCCACTTCACGTACGACGGCCCCGTCACTCTGTCGGAGCCCCCCTTGCTGCCCACGCCGCGGGTCCAAGTGTCGGGCTGCAGCGAGGTGCACTACGGGCCCGCCCTCACGTACAACGGGCCCGTCACCGTCAACCAAGTGTTCGCAGTGGAGCGCCTGGCCATCCAGCAGCAGGATGAGCAAGAAGACCAAGTCAAGGCAGGCAAGTCACTGCATAGGCGGAGGAGAATGATTTCCTTTTGCGGCACAATAGGATGATAAAATAAGCTAATTTAAAAATATGTATTCTTATCATGAGCATACGAATGCGCCGACACGCACAGAAAATGCATGCATAGAGGCCTAGAAATATATACACAATGAAAAAATAAACCATTATGCCCTCTGAAACCTATACCTTGCTCAACGAAGTACAGCAAATGGCAATTATATAAAATAAATATTGTCGATTTTTGTTAACAAGATCCTAAAATCCTTGTTTGGACTAGAGATGGGATAAACTGTTATTTTTATGAAACAGTTTCGACTGTTTCAAGAACGAAGCTGTTCCAAAATAACAGTTTCAAAGAAACAGTTTCATAAGAATATGTTTATAACATCAGTGCCAACTGTTCCAAGTGTTCCAACCTCTCATCTGCTTCAGGAACATGTTTCAAAGCCCTTGAATCGTCTTTAAATCAGCTGTTCAGTGTATTATGACGACGAAAGTCATTTCTCGTAGGTTACTGTTAAATAATGCAGTAAATAACTACGATTTCAAAATGAATCGATTTTAGTAAAAATAACGCATATAACGGTAAGACATTAGCCGATAATATTTTCGCGATATATTAATAATACGAGTAAACACTATGTTTGGGCATCATGAACATATTCTGCATCAATGGGCGGCTAATAATAGTAAAATTAATATCAGATTTATTAGGAAATTTGATTCGTACAATTAAATTGCGCTGTCCTCCATAGGCTACTGTTGCACGAAAGCAATGTGGAACATCGATATCGTATCGTCTTTCGATTGGAGGTCAATGATAGCGCTACACGTGGTCTTTGCAGACAACAAAGTACAGGGAAGTTGTTTATAAATTGAACTGTTTATCTCTTGGAGCCATGTGGAACGTTGAAGTGATCACTGAGGCAGTGTAACACTCTTGGAACAGATGGGACAGGTTATTTCACGAAACTGTTTCGATACGAAACAGTTCGGAACAGTTTCAAAAAAACTGTTCCAGCTTTTTTTTTTTTACCCATCTCTAGTTTGGACTACTGTATTATACAGACTGGTCTATCACTTATAGACGCCGAAATCTTGGAAATATGTGCAGAACTCTGCACAAGAAGTCTGAGCAAACTTTAACTGCTGTTTTAAAAAAAATGTACTTACGTATTTTTCAATAAATTAACATCGTCTCATTTCTTGCATAGTACCCATGGAAATTGCTTAACCCAAGATGGTCGACAACTACCGCCCTTAAGCATTACATTTTCCCTTCACTGCTTTGGTCACCCTTCGTTGATCCTTGCAGTGATGATTAGGGACCGTACTTTGTCCCAGGAGGCTACAAACTTAAGTATTAGCCTAGATCATATATAGATAGGTAGGTCGGCCTTATAGGTTTTGAAGTTAACAACGTTTGTCGGGTTTACTACGCTGCCATCTAGTTGTTACATAAGGAGTCGCGTCATAATACCCATTTGAATTGCATTAGCGACTGTACTGCCATCTCGTGCTCGTTTACGGCGGACGGGTGGCGATCCTGGCGGTTGTTCTCTTCAAAGTGCAAACGATTTTAACATAGCGATGACCTATCTGTTACATATATGATCTAGGGTATTAGGTACTGGAGTTTTTAAGTGAACGACGTGCGTGTGTCTAGCAAGCGAAGTACTTGACTGACGTCTTACGCTACTATTGTTTCGTAAAGTGGAGTAGAACAATACATGAGCCACTTTAACAATTACACTAATATTTACAATTTAAATTATATTTACACTCTGTACAGTACACTAGAACACGCTATTTTTACTATTACCACTATAATAAAGAATGTAGGCCTACACTGATCAAACATATATATATATAATTTGAACTGGTAATGAAAATTACGGGGAAACGGCTGAACGGATTTTAATAAATGACTCCTCATTTTGAAGCTTGGAACCCAAAGTTTTTCATAAAAATAGTAGTTTTCAGTGAAATGTCAATTTTCCTACATCATTTCCCAATTTTCCAAAATCCATTTGTCGTCAGTTTTGAAAAATAATGGCTTTTAGAATAAAACAAAACACACACTACAATAAACAATATTACACGAAGGCCATGACCTGCAGGATTGCTGACATATTTAGAGTTCAGATGGCGTATAAAAAATAATTTACAGGTCTGATTCTCTGGTCTGTATTGGATATTAAGAACTACAAAAACTTAAGATGTTTAATGAGATTATTACCATTAAAAATGAAATATTATCATAGTTAATACAATTATTATGTGAGTATACCTATTTGCCACTAATTACACACATTAATGCTATATTGATGATATGAAAGTGAAACCTTTTGAGATTTTATGTAGGCCTAAGTAGACGCAGAGAAAGAATATTTTAATTTAGATCTTCAGTTCTATAATTTACTGAATAACAGCTATAAATAATGTTACTGAAAACTATAAAACTTACGTAAGGTAACAATATTGTTATTAAAAATGAAATATTTTTATAGTTATTAGTCAAGTGATGTGAGTCTTTCTCATATATTTAATGGCAGTGTGATGTACATATTTATATGTGTGATTCTCTAATTATCCTAGGTAGTAATGGTTCATGTTTCCTATTTTAGCTGCGTCTTGAAACTAAATCAAAATTAATTTCATATTTCTTTGGTTTAATCGAACCTGAACTTTTCTTAACTCTCACATATAATCCGCAATGACCTGAAATAGCTATTGCATTACTCCCACATAAAAAATTCTCTGATCGTCCTAACATTGTTACTTGCGTTTTCGTATTGAAACACAAGAACTGAAGATGGATAGGTTCATGGAAAAGTATTTGGCATAAAAAGCATTCAGAGGGAGTATGTTTCACTATTATGGAAGCAAATAACTTCAAAAATGTCTGGTATTCTTCATTGGAAATAAATTTGAAAAACTTTTATTTGAACTTCTAATGAACTTAGTTTGCAGCATTTGCTGCATAAGCCACTAGTTATTTATAATATTAAGCTAATGTACAGTGTTGTGTATTGTAATGCAAGGTATTTTATTTCATAATATTCTAGCGTACTTAATTTGTAAATTTTGTACAATGGTGTAAATGTGGAGGCTGCGAAAAAAAGCTATTTGACATTTATAAGAGTAAAACATACACGTAACTTACATCAACTGTATCGAATATAACATTACATGATAATTATGTAGTAAGCATAGGCCAGGCAATCTTCCAGCAATAGGGGTCCAGAGCACATAGGTTTACATTATCAAAATAAATACATAGGCCTATATTTTAATTTAATTTTGAAAATTGTCTTATGACTGTTACACTCTAACAGGAAAATATGTGCCCAGGATCTCTATTGTCGGACTCGCCGGTGCTTACTGGATAATCACCCATAACGTAACACTTTTACAATAATTTCAATTAAAATACATTTAGCTCTACTATGTGAATGCACTTTGCAAGAAAATAGAAATATGAAGTAAATAGTTTATCTCCCTAGATATCCTTCACTTTCATTGTACTCTATCACGGAAAAATGAGTATATTATAGCACTTTTACAATAATTTCAATTAGCAATAGACCCTAAGATATTACCACACTTGCTCATAGAAGTAGAAATGACTTATTTTAATGGATTTTTAATTGCAACACAGAATGTTGGAAATGTTCGTTTTTGATACAAAAAGGACAATGAAAATATTGGCATTAATATGATACGGAATTATCCGGTTTTGATTGAAAATACTGATTTTACCATACTGTTTCTCAAGAAAATGACCGAGTTAGAATAAAAACAGTACCATATTCAGAAAGATGCCTCTCTAAACATGCCTAAACCGTAAAAAAAACTCATTTTTTGTTTTCGATGGAAATGACCGATTTTGTTCGCGACCTCCACAAATAATATTTGATCATGTAAGCCTTTATTCTTTATGATAATGTAATTATGAGGGAAACAGTAAAATCTGATTAGATCGTTTCCCTTTTATTCACGACTGGGAAAACAGTACTTTTTTGTCAAGAAGGAAGGTATGACTATGTATCTTACATTATGTTCTACTACACTTTTTTACGCACAACATTTTAATATCAGAAGATATTTTAGAAATAAACATGGCGAAAGTTTTGGTAAAATAATACTGTATGGACCTGCAAGAGGGTAAGTTTTAGAAGAGCTAAAGAGAAAAATGGGATATCAACAAGGCGAGACCGATATCGCATATCGTCAGCACGTTATGCGTGAGAGTTACAGAATTGCTCGACATACGATCGACCAGATAAGAGTATTTGTAGATATATTTAAAATGAAGCAGTATCAAGCGGAACATAAACAACTTACCCACTTTCCTTCACTAGAAACTGTCGTGAAGAGTGGTTAAGAAAATCGTCTTACCAAATATACGGCTCTCCTTCTAGACGTTACAAGAGAATTCACTGACAGATTTGAAGAGATAGTGACAATGGACAAGGAACGGAGTGTTTCTGCAATTCTTTTGGCTTGCAGCCGATAGAAGTTCCTGAAGGTTTGGAACTTGAACTGATAAATCTACAGAACAGCACACCACACCATTTACAGTTTCGGTGAAATCAGGATTCTAACTGCTCGCTATGCTGTCGAAGTCAGAATTTCCAATCTACGCTTATTTTCCTCCTATAACAATATTTGCTTATACATAATGCTTCTAAATTTGAACCAGATTTTAATTCAAGAAGCGTCAGAACTCTAAACATACAGAAAGATTTCCATGACATGTGAAACAATTACTTCCTTGAATTTGCGATTGTTTAGGAATTTAGGATAATATCTTCTGAAAATAGACGCAGACTCTTTAATGTATGAAACTTGTAAACTCTCACGTTCTATGTTTCAAATAAGACAAATATTAACAAGTAGTGTAATAATAAATAAGTTCTGCAGTTACCGGTGTCTTTGTTGTAGCTTCAAAAGATAGTGTTCATTTTATGTTTTCAGTACTATATATTATAATACCGTATTCTAATTAAGAAAGCTTTTTTTTAAACAATTTATTGATCGATCATCGCATTTAGCGCTATACAGATCATTTCTAAAAAATATAAATACAATATATGACACTGAATTGAGGGTAGCCTAGATTGGGCTTCTCAATGAACAAAAATAAATGTTAATAAATATTTACATAGGTTGGTGTGATGATAAATTTTAATTATAATATGAGGTCCATTGAAAGTCGGCTCTTGATTCTGGTGGGAAATGTGGACTTCCTTCCGAGAGAGTAGTGGATGGCGCCTAGAACATTTTCTAGGTTGATATAGAACTTCTTAACTTGTGAATGAATAAACTGTTTGAGTGTGTCAATACCAGTTTCTCTGTGTAGTTGGCTGTTACGGACAAATCAAGGAGAATTGAGTAAACTTCGTAGGACTTTATTTTGAAATGACTGGATGTGTTTAATTTCACTGGCAACAATAGAATTTTAGTATGTGTGTTTAGCTACAGTTTGTATAAAACTACTATAATTATTATACCATGCGTCATTCTGATATACAAATCATCACGACCACCTGCATGAGCAGCCACGACGCACCGTGGTAGTGAACTACTTTTGCAGTATAAATACAAGCAACTTGTAACTGTTGCGGCTGGCTCCGTCAATCTTTCTTTACGTCAAGGGTTTTAGCACTCCGTGAGCACGAGTTGCCCATCCATGCCCACGATCATTCGAGTCTTTTAAATTCGTTACCGATTGCTTAAATTAGTTACTTTTTAGTTCCCGGCAACGAAAGTAAAGAAAATAGACACCTGAATCTAATATTCGACTTGATGGATGTATAAAAAAATGCTCGTTCAAATGTTTCAGTCGTTGGTTCTGCGACCTGGTTGCGTCGCTTGCCTTACGTCGGCTTGGTTGTTTGCTTGGGAACATTATCCATCATTGGCATCTACCTATTAGTCCGGAATGGTGAGTTTGATTGGTGTATATAATGTAGGGTAACTTATCAACATTTTTAGCACTAATTGCGATGTGCATCAACCTCGGTTAAAACGTAGTAGCCGTGGATTACGAAACAACGCATACAAAGTAACCGTGGTTAAAATTTAATTTCGGTGCACCGTTCATAATCACTCGTTACTTACAAATGATTGGCTGACACCTCATTTAACCAAAGTGGAGTCTCTTATGGTACATTGCTCTACAAAGTGACAGAAGTAAAGCATCAGTACCTCTGAAAATACAGTATGACCACAGTCTAGTATATACAGTCACGAAGCTCAATATGTAGTAAATATGCATCCATAGATAGTTGCTAACCACTAGGATCGCTAATATCGCCTCATTACAGACAATGCGAAATAGTACCGGCACAGTCTATTGTTCCTAGTACCCTCACAACTCAAGCTTCGTGACTGTATACTAGACTGTGGTATGACAGCGCCTAAAAACGACTGGCGCTTACACCATCCTACAACGAAAAGAACGTAACCTATCCTACCTATATTTTCGTGTTTCATTTGTTTGTCTTTCGGCGCTGTTATCTTTCCGGATTGCATTATCTTGTTTTTCGGTCTTGTTAAGTTGAACTCTTACAAAATGTAAAATAAAAAGCGAATATGATTATATATCCCTACGTGAGTCTTAGGTATACTGATGGACTTCATTATTAAACATAAATGTAATATGAAACAAAACAATAAAGATGGAAATCAATAAAGGAAAAGAAAGCATAGATCAACATACGAATGTGTGCACAATATAGGGTCCTAACTATACTAGGGAACTGTACAATATCCTAGAATCCATTCATCACTTGACTTCGTTCAGCCTGCCACGTAGGAAAAGAGATAGGCAGGCTATTCATACACCGTAAGCCCAGCTTCTGTATGTTATTATATTGCTTACATCGTGGAGATCCTATGCATCTATGCAATATACCGTCTTAAAACACTCAAAATATCAGTTGCATAGAATCGTAATGTTGTAAGCAGAGGATTCATAAGAAAAACAGGATTGTTTCTGTTTATGTGTAACACTGCTACAGAAAAAAATTATAAAAATGTCTTAAAAAGCCTCTTGATTATCCATCAGAACTGGTGCATCCTGAATTTAAAGTATTTAATATCCATCAAATTTATAACAATGCCTTATTGAATTTCGTACATAAAAACCGAAATATATCCTATTTAATTTGTATTCATATAAATATAAAACCAAAAGATCAGACAACATATGCTTGGAAGAGCCTAAATGTACCACAACTATAGCTTATAATCATAGTAGCAAATTGGGTCCAAGGCTCTGTAACGAGATAATAGCTAAATTTCCAAACATAAAATTTGCTAATGCTCGTTATTTAAAAAAAAAATCAATAAAAAATTACTGTTTAGAAAGAAAATTTATTAAAGTTCCAGTTATTATGATATCTGTTTTTTTTCTTTTCTTCTTTTTTTTACTTTTTAGTCTGTTATTTATTTAATAAAATGTCTTAAAATTATGTGGAATTCCTCCTGAGCACGTGTATGTAACTTATTCTTTCTTGGGGTGCTAGACTGTGTTAGACTGTATAAAAAAGCAATACCGTAGTTTCCCCTAACTATGGTCCACATTTGTCACATTTTTCTTTGTATATTCAATACTATTCATCAAGATTAAGTGCAATTTTGGCTTCGGACTCTTGTAAGTGTATATTAAATAAATATTGACATATGTGTTTGAAATTATTTAATTACAAGTGTTAAAAAAATAATAAGCATTGGTACATAGTTGTATTCTGAGTTGCCCAACAATGGTCCACTCATATATTCATGCTTGAAAGCATGAATGGACTATAGTTGGAGCTGTAATTATTCGTAAATCAATACATTGAGTTTCTAACTTAAGGGTAGAAACATAATCTAGCACAGAAATATTAAAAATAAATGAAAAGTACATGGATTCTTTTTATTAGTACACATTGCATAAACACACAATAAACAAGTGAAATCTGAAAGTAATTTTCCTGCAATAATGAACAACTACACTCGCCGGCAAAAATACCGGGCCACCTAAAGTTTCTCAATTTTTTTTATGAGGTGAGAATCAGAAAATTCATTATGAAATGAAGAAAACATTGCTTCCCAGGAAAAAAAAACTCGTTTTTATTATCACTTGCGCTATTATTTTCAACGCCAAACAATGGATATAATGGATATAATACGAGTATAATTGTTTCAATTTTCTTCCAAATGTTCAACTGATTTTGTGGCCACCCAGATGTTACTAATAGCGGATATTGCCTCCCCGTGACTGTATGACTGTTACCATTCGTCGATTCAACCTTTCGATCACATTCTGGATGTCAGTCTGGTCGATTCTATTCCATTCTTTACTTAGAACATTTCGGAGCTGCTGTAAGTTGCTGTGAGGAGTTAGACGACTTCTAACTCGCTTCCCTAGCATGATCCACACATGTTCAATAGGGTTTATATCAGAACTTCTTGCTGGCCATGCCATCCTATTCAATCCAACGTCGTGAAGGAACACATCCACGATTCTTGTAGCATGAGGGCGAGCATTGTCATTCATTAACAGGAACTTTTCACCAATAAGTGGGGCATATGGTACCACATGTTAAATTAGACCTTCTTCGATGTATCTTGGAGCAGTCAAAGCACCTCCATGAATGAAAACAAGTTCTGTGTGAGCTTCATACGAAATGCCATCCCATACCATTACTGATCCATCTCGGAAACTGACACGTGAACTGAAGGTACATGAAGAAAAACGTTCTCCTTCTCTTCTCCTCACTCTTTCACGTCCATCTGTAAACTAAATCTCGATTCATCTGTGAAGCGCACTCGTCGCCACTGCCCCAGGTTCCAATTAGCATGATTGTGAGCAAAACGTAATCGTTCAACACGATGTTGCTGGAGCAATTCCGGGCCTTTAGCTGGTCTTCTGGAATTCAGCCCACATTCATCCAGATGTCTGCTTACAGTTCTCTCACTCACGTTAACTTGTCTTATTTTCTGGAAGGCTCTTCTGGTCCCAAGAAGTACAGCCATATAACGCTGACTATATCCATCTTCTATCAATGCAACCATTTTGCTGAATCGGTACATTTAGTGACATTTGTATACAGTGAAGTACTCCACTACTGCCTCAAGAGAGCTTACCACTCTGTAGACTTCTTTAGCATAGCTTGAAATGAGTCCGAAAAGTTTAGACACAATTGTTACGTATCACAAAATAAATGAAGAACTAAATTAACCTCAGCACACCTACAATTATTTTTAAAAATCCTACAATTTTCAAAAATTTTAAATAAAATGTAGTTGGCCATTTTTTTTTTTTTGCCAGCGAGTATATATTAAAGAACAAAAGTACGGTATCAAAATAAACTAACACATTCTTAGCAAAATATTATGCAAATAAATTCACTGATAATGTTTATTTACCATACTGAGGACTATATTCAGAAGGCTTATTTCTATCCTTTGAATCTTCACTTCTCTTGTAATTCTGAAATTGAAAATAGATCTCTCTTTTTTGAGACGCATATGGGGTCTTCAATTTGTTTTATTATGTTTTCCTTTCTATAGAATAAAATGTCTTCCATTTCTCGCCACCTCAGTAATTGCCGCTTATTACTATACATGAAACAACAGCTCCATTGTTCTTCACTTCCAAAACTTTCCCTGGCCACAATTCCTCCTCATAAGTAACTACCATATAACTATGTGTCTTTAGCATTATTTTAACAGATTTCGTCTTCTTTTCCACATCTGATTCACTGTGTGTAAATATGGAGAGTACACCGGAAACATCATAATCTGTATCTAATTCAATTTCATCGCTCTCATAGTCACTTACAGGGACGGTTGTGATCCTTCGACCCTGAAGTTTTCGTTTTACCGGACCATTATTCGTGCTAGTGCCATTGATGCTGGAACAGCCTGTTTCTTTATTTACTGGACTATAATGTTAAATGGTGTTTTAGAATATACCGTATTTCCAGAAGTAAATTATCAAATTGTTTACATTTCATTAAAACAAATATTTCAAAATGAAATACAACTATGGTCCACGAAAAATTGTGGTACATAGTTGAGGACTGACTTCTAGCCTTGAGGTTAAACATTTTTCACGCAGAGTCCTTAACCTCTGCCAGTCTAATTATTACGTGAAAGTAAACACTATATAACCAGGTTTAATTGTACAAACAATCATATATCTATAATTTACCAGTTCTACAGAGGAGAGCTTAATAAAACAGACAAACACAAACTGAATGATTTCGTGTCTTCACACATTCAATAGAACGATGCACACTGACCTTGTTAAGCATCCATATCATTGCCACGTGTAATGGTAGATAGAAGCATCTATGGGGAACATAATTCCATCACAGTGGCGCCTTAAATGGCAAGCACCGAACTCTAGGGGGACTGAGTAGTACATAATGCGTTTTGGACCATAGTTGGGTGCCTGTACCATAGTTATGGGGAATTACGGTATGTATCTTTGTTCTAGCAATGAAGTATTATTATTATTATTATTATTATTATTACTATTATTATTATTATTATTATTATTATTATTATTATTATTATTATTATTATTATTTGTTGCAGCACAAGTGACATGATAGATTTCCTCTGTAAACGAAATATCTCCTGAAATTTTCTGTCAACTAAATTCTCATAAGAATTCTTTTTTCACCAATACAATTTTACGCTTACCATCATCCCAACCTAAGTAATCCAAATATAATAATTTGTCTTCAAAATTATCAGCTGGGAATTTTGCTTTCATTTTACTTTACTGATAATCATTGGTTATCTACTTTAACCGCTCGAGTATCGTCAGTTATAGATTACCGTGGTTAACCTCCTATTTTAAGTCCTAAGGTAAGGCAATTTAACCGGCTGTTACACTAACCTACGTTGATACACGTGGCCAAAAGTCAAGTACTGTGTATGTGTTATCTTCAAGTTGATTAGAATTGTTTAATAATATTTAGATAATTTTTGCATTATAGAAGTTCAGACTTCATCCTGTAAGAGTTTGTACTCCCATTTTAAGGTGAAACATATTTTTCGTTCCTCTAACTGTGACGATGGGCGTTCTTTCAGATTTTGAGGGTTCCTTAACAGTTTTCACTTGTACATTACAAAACATGTCCACACCTTTGGAGTAACGGTTAGCACGTCTGGCCGTGAAACCAGGTGGCCCGGGTTCGATTCTCGGTCGGGGCAAGTTAACTAGTTGAGGTTTTTTCCGGGGTTTTCCCTCAACCCATTATGAGCAAATGATGGATAATTTTCGATGTTGGACCCCGAATTCATTTCACCAGCATCATCACCTTCATCTCATTCAGACGCTAAATAAACTAAGCTGTTGATAAAGCGTCGTAAAATAACCTACTAAAAGAATTACAAAGCATTAAAACCAGGGGCGGCTCGTCCTAATGTGATATAGCACACTCGCAATTTTGTTAAAATGGCGTTAGGTTGCAAACAATATTAGGCAGTGTGCTAAGTCTTACAGTAGCGAGAGCTGCGCGCGCATTAAAGGTTGACGGAGGTTAAAATACCCTTACAATTAGGCGAATGGCGTATCCTCCCAGCATTAGTACAAGAAACCGGTCAACAGTGCGCTATTTTCCCAGTAGAACCCCGATACATTCGGAGATCTTGTATTCAAACCTCGAAGCCGACCAATCTGACTGGAGTTTTTCATGGTTTCCCTCAGTCACAAAGGCAAATGGCTGATAGGAAATTTACATGTGGTACCATGATTCATCACCGCTTCAATCGTCAATATGATAAATATTAATCAAACATTTAAATCAGCTACATCAACACACGCCATTTACAGCACACAATAGAAACAGGAACTCAACAATAGCAAAAACGGCCTACTGTTATACCCACAGATCCTAAACACGCGATATGACCAGAGATGTTAAAGCGTGTATAAATAAACTTGTTTCTATATCTATCTGTCTGGATGCTTGTACCTTTTAACGCGATAATAGTTGAACCGATTTCTATGAACATTTAAATATAAATTAAGTTCGTTCTAACTTAGATTTTAGGCTATATGGCATTTAAAATACTTTATTTAAAATGGGGGTTGTAAGAGGCCCCGAATGAAATAAATCGAGATATCTCGCTAATTATCGATTTTCATGAAAAATGTTTCTTTAAAAACTATTTCAGTTAAGTTTTATTCTATGCAAAATTTTGGTAGGACTGATATTTAACGAGATGTACGATTTTTAAAATAACAATACGTTTTATCATCGCCGCCTCAGACAATAGGCTGTAATGAAATGAAAACACACGACTCCGTCTATTTAAGGCGGCCTTGGACACAATATTATTCATTTAACACTATTTTTATACGCATATATACAGAGTGTTTCACAAATACGGGGCATAATTTCAGGTATGTATTTTCCACATGTAGACAATCAAAATAGTTCATTACAACATGTGTCCGGAAATGCTTCATTTCCGAGTTATGGCCTTCAAAACATTGAAATTCACCGGAACGTTTTTCTTTCCGCAGGTCGTTGTCATTACAGAAGATGTTCAAAATGTCTACCTCCTGCTTGAATACAGACCTCACATCGATGTCTCATTGACCTGCGAACACGATCCCAAACTCCAGGAGTATTGCGTATGTCCTCAGAACTTGCCACAATTAGATTCCGAAGGGATTCCAAATCAGGCACCGGAGACGAATAGACCAATTATTTTAAATGGCCCCACAAGTAGAAATCGAGAGGGTTCAGATCAGGTGAGCGTGGAGGCCAAGCAATTGGGCCACCTCTACCTATCCATCGATCACGAAACCTTCGATCCAAGTACCGGCGAGCCGTACGACTGAAGTGTGCAGGAGCGCCATCATGCAAGAAGTGAATGTGTTGACGATTGATCAGTGGAGTGTCTTCTAAAACATGAGGTATGGTGTTTTCCAGGAAGTTAGTGTACGCCTGCCCCGTAAGTCTGTTTACAAGTGCATGGGGTCCAACTAATTCATCACCAATGACACCGGCCCAAATGTTGAGGGAGAACCGCACCTGGTGATGAGATGGAACAGGTGCACGTGGGTTTTCATACGTCCATACATGCTGATTGTGGAAATTTGTTATGCCATCTCGTGTGAACTGTGCTTCATCTGTAAATAATACTAAGGCAGGAAAGTTCGGATTTACGCCACACTGCTGCAAGAACCACTGACAGAACCTAACTCGTGCAGGGTAATCTGCTGGTGACAGGGCCTGTACACGTTGCAAATGATAAGGATACAATTGATACACTTTCAACAGTCTCCAGACAGTCGTATGAGGAACATTGACTTGCAACGCTACCCTTCGTGTGCTGATAGAAGGAGTCATGTTCACAGTCTCCAGAATCTCCTCCTGTACTTCTGGAGTTGTAGATCTTGGTCGTCCCCTTCCCAAACCAGGAGAGTTAAATTTTCCACACTCGCACAGACAGTAATGGAGACGTACAAATGTCTTCCGATCTGGACATTGTCGCTGTGGGTACCTCCCCTGGTACAAACGACGAGCCAGCGCAGCATTGCCGTCCGCCTTACCATACATGAAGTGTATCTCTGCCAGCTCTTGATTTGAATACATGTCGCACAGTCTAACGCCTACACAACACTGAATGTAACCTTCGCCTCGGAATGAACTGTCAGAGTGCCCTCTTAATGTCTCCTTTGACGGCAACGACCTGCGGAAAGAAAAACGTTCCCGTGAATTTCAATGTTGTGAGGGCCATAACTCGGAAATAAAGCATTTCCGGACACATGTTGTAATGAACTATTTTGATTGTCTACATGTGGGAAATAAATACCTGAAATTATGCCCCGTGTTTTTTAAACACTCTGTATATTTGTTTTCTATGATGGGAATATTTAAATATATAAATGTTTATCAATATTAATATACAGAGAATGTTTGTGTGTTTGTATGAAGTAATCTCAGAAGCTACGTAACCGACTTGGATAATTGCTTCACTATTTGAAAGTGTAGTTTCTCTAGATGGACGTACGTAATGAGAACTGAGGTAAGATTAAATAGGTCCTTACCCACAGAAAACTTGATATTCTGTCGAAATATTGCATAACTTGCTTATTTAAGCTTTATTTGGTCCACATAAAATACTCTAATTTTATGCATTTGAGTTTATTTATGTCCACAGAACAGAATAGTATTTTTAAGAGTTTTTTTTATAAAGATGAGTATTTTTACTGGACCAAAAATATAGCACATGGAGTAAAAATTACTATTTTACCGTTGAGCTCACTGGAGCTGAATTATTTTACCAAGTGTCACGAAATGGCGTTTCTGCGCTCATAATTTACCCATATTCGTTTCCTGTGTTTCTTAAAATAAAATTGATGTACCACATTCAATTTCATTCTTTATTTACATAAATAACCGAGCGAGTTGGCTCAGCCGGTAGAGTATGAAACTCGCATTCGGGAGGTCACGGGTTCAAACACTGTGGCCGAACAATCTGACTGGAGTTTCTCCTGGATTCCCTTAGTCATAAACGCAAATGCCAGATTGGAAATTTACATGCTATGATTCATCACCGCCTCAATTACCAATACGATAAACATTAAACAAAATCTATAATCAGTTACATGAGCACAAGCCATCTACAACACACTATAGAAACAGGAACTCAACAAGAGTAAAAACGCCTGCTGGTATACCCACACATTCTAAACACGCGACATGACAACAGATGTTAAAGCGTGTATAAATAAACTTAACAAATAAAAAAAAAGATGCACAGTATGCCCGACATAAAAAATTATCTTCGTGCACAATCCACTCTATATTGAGATTAATTTGGAGTGATTTATTAAAGGATGCATTCAAGACTAATTTAGAAAATTGTTAAACGAATTATCCTGAACCAAAAACGGATGTTCTCTGGACCAAATGATCCTCCTTTAAATATTTGCAAATAATAATAACAATTAAGAAACATGTTAAAGGAATTATCCTTGCACCAAATGAGTGCTTTCTGGACCAAAAATGATCGGATTTTAGTTATTTAATACAATTTCAATTACGCAACATATTAAACGATTTATCCTTCTATCAAACACGGATATTCCCTGGACCAAATATCCTATTTTAATTACGTAATCATTTTATACTTATTTCTAACAAGTGCAGCGAAGCGCACGGGTATGGCTGTCTTAAATAAACGAATACAATATTCTGTCTTCTTATTTGTTGTCATGGTAACAATCTTCCTTTCTTTATTTTCAGCGACAAGCTCCGGCGCAAAGTTGGACAAAATGAGACTTATTCGGCGATGGGACTGGTCTGCACAAAATCAGAGCGGGGTGATGATACCTCTAAAACACCCTGTACGTTACGTGGTGATACTTCATAGCGCGGACGGCGAACAGTGTTCGACGACGGAGGAATGCAGCGAGAGAGTACGAGGCATCCAGAAGTTCCACATGAAAACCAGAGGATGGTCTGACATCGCCTATAGCTTCCTGGTTGGAGGAGACGGAAATGTCTACGAAGGGCGAGGCTGGGACGCGAGGGGAGCCTTCGCCCACAAATACAATGGTGTGGCCATCGGCATCGCTTACATAGGCAATTTCGTCACTGTGCTGCCGCCACCTGTGCAGATGGAAGCAGGGCACTGGATCATATCTCAGGGAGTGCAGCTCGGAAAGATTGCAGACGACTACAAGCTGCTTGCTCACCTTCAGGTTAGCAAAACGGAGAGTCCGGGGCAAGCCTTCTTCGAGGTGATAAAGACGTGGCAGCACTGGGCAGAGTTTCCATAGTAACGTAGGCATAATCAGTTCCTGTGTTTAACCTTCAACTCTAAAAAGTGATCAACATCTTATTCATTCGTTAAACCAAAGTCGTGATATAATTCAAAGCAAAAAGAGCAAGGGGCTAGGACAGAAATAAGTCCCGCAGAACATACAATTAGGGCAGCACACCTGAAGGGGAAAAATTCAGTAAGAGATGAAAAAGAAGAATAAAATTGGCCGAGGAGAAGGAGAAGAAAAGGAGAAGAAAATACACCGACAAGAAGAAGAACAAAGTAGGCCGACGATTAGAAAAGGAAGAAAAAATAGACTGAAAAGAAGGATATAGAAAAGAAGAAAAGAGAAGAAAATAGCCCAACTAGAAAAAGTGAAGAAAATAGGCCAAGTAGAAAAAGATAAGAAAGTACGTCAAGGAGAAGAAAAAGAAAATAAAATAGGTTCAGGAGTAGGAGGAGAAGGAGAAGAAGAAGAAGAAAAGTAAGTTGAAGAGAAGAACAAAAAGAGAAGAAAAGAGGCTAAGGTAGAGAAGATAATAGGCCAAGAAGAAGAAGAAGAAAAAAGAAAAAAAATTAGTCTAGGAGTAGAAAATATGCAGAGGAGAAGAAAAGGAAGAAGGAAATAGCATGAGGAGGAGAAGAAAGTAGACCAGAAGATGAGAAACAGAAACAATAGATCAAGGGAAAGTAGAATACTAGAAGAAAACAGTACAAAACAGAATAAAATGAGCCGAGAACAAAAAAGAGGATAAAATAGGCCGAGAAGAAGAAGAAATTACCAAGAGGAGAACAAGAAAAAAAGGACCAAGAGGAAAAAGAAGAAAATAGACCGAGAAGGAAAAGAGAAGGAAATAGGCCGAGAAAAAGAAAAAAAAAGTAGGCTGAGAGAAAAAAAAAAAAAAAGAAAAAGGCTGTAGAGTAGGAGGAGATACTGTCTTGGAATGTTCAAAATAAGAGGGGATAATTTACAATTCATGTTGAGAAATAGTCAGTTAAGCCTCTTCTTAATAACATATATCAAAATATAATTAATTATTTATTCCGTCTTATGGCTTAAGCGTTGATTACATATTAAAGAAAACTGATGTGTTACATCTTATTTAGTCTTAATACTAACGTTTTCGCCCTTTGTAGGGCATCTTCAGGTACGAGATATAACAGATATCATCTAAAATCAATTACAAAAATTTTGCTTTACATTTGGAAATGACATAACTAGAGTAAAAATATGACATAGTGACAATATTAATCATCCAAAACAACATTAAAAAGATCATGTCAAATATTAAAAACAAATTAAAACGACATAAGTTAGCATAGCTATGGTATATTGGCTGAAATTTTTTTACAACATATGGAAGAAGTAGAGTCCCGAACTAATTGGGACCAAGACCTATTCGAATTACAAGATTTTTCGGATTAACTGAAATATTCCTGTAATGCAATGCGTGCTATTCGCGAGTGCTGAGAGACGGAGGCGGGAGTACCATGTTGCTATTTTTAGAACCAACAGGTTAATTTCATTACAGCAGAAAATTACTGATTTTATGAGCATGACAGATGTGTAAATTATGTACCTACAGAAAACACTAATTGTTGTAAGTACCCTTGACTGTGTTATTTTCATAATTTTTTAAAGTAAAAGAAATTGAGTGAATTTATACATTTTTTTCTTTTCGCTACTTTATACTATTACAATAAATCTGTTTTTTTCTTAAAATAATTTTGTTCGGATTAACCAGATTTTCGGATTAGCGTAGTTCGGATTAACGAGACTCTACTGTACTACGAACTTCGTCCTACTTCTTAGGCATCCAACATTACGTGGAAATGAAGCATGCAAACTAAAATAACCGAGTCTGTTGAAAACCGGTCAGAGACCTTATGTTCGGTTGAAGTTTTCCGAGTCTCTATAGAACCGATGTTCCCTAAACCTTTCTACTTATATTCGGTGCCTTTCTCCTTAATTCCTCAGCTCCCTGCGCTTTTAAGTTTTAGTTGCATACGGATGCCAGGCATATATCTTGCGAAGTTACGTACAGTAATGAATATAAGTAATTTTTCTTATTATTAATACACTGCCCATAAGATAAAAGTAGTCACTTCATTAAACCTGCATATATTTTCTCCATTGGTACAAATTACACTGAAAGTTGGAGTGAAAATAAATATTCTTCTATATTAATGAAACTTACAATTACATTAATATTATTCTAAGAGAACTCATTGTCATGTTTTTTTAAGAAAATTCTTAAACCAAAATCTCCCACATGTCACAGGTTAGTGAAATCCATATTAAAATGTTAGTGAAAGCAGTTAATATCGAGTATTGCCTCCCTTGGCATAGATGACTGCATTGCAACGCCTGTTCATGCTCCTGAAAGACACCATAGTTCTTCTTGTCGTAGAAGTCTCCATTCTTCCACTCAAGGGCTCGGGGTGTCTGCGGAGGTACATTTATCCGTCAAATACGTTGTTCCAGTTTATTCCAGACTTGTTCTATTGGATTTAAATCTGGACTTCTGGATAGCCACTCCATTACTTGCAGATTGTGCCCCTGCATGAATTCCTGCACATCGTTGGCAACATGTCCTCTGGCATTGTCATGCATAAACAATGCATTTTCCCCAAGTTGCCTCACTTGAGGAATAACATGAGGCTCTACGATCTCATTAATGTAACCTCTCGAGTTAATGTTCCATTTCTAACAATGATGAGCTCTGTTTTTATACTTAGACCATAACGGACCCACCTCCGTATGCAACAACAGGTTGTACTGCTTCAGGATGGAATCGATTTCCTCGTCGTCTCCAGACACGTCGACGACATTGATCCATACAAGTAAAACCGAGACTCATCAATGTCGCCAATGTCGTAACTGCCATTGAACATGTTCTGTGGGGAACTGCAATCTCATTCCACGGTGTATTATTTTGAGCAAGGGAACTTTAACGCGTCGTCGGGATCTTAAACCATCCTCTTTGAGCCTGTTTCTCATGATCTGATTGCTAATTTACTTCTCTGTAGCCCTGCTGTACGTCTTCCTATAGCTCTCGTGCTGTTATTTGGCGGTTCCGTAATGCTTGTAGACGCACAAAACGGTCGTGTGCAGGGGCTTTTTTTTCTCGATACATTTAGATACTGGACCACTGTCTTGAAAGCATTTCCAAATTTTCCATATCGTGACCTGTACAACCCCCTAGCATTCTTGCAACATACCTCTGTGAATGGCCCTCTTGCAGAAGTGTAACTGCAAGTTTGATGATAATTGCTTTCCTCATTGCCTTTCTTCGCTCTCGCGATCAGACATTGTGTTAAAAACAACAATTAAATTACGATTAAATCAGCCACACAATCAGCCAAATCCTAACACACAATCTGATTTATGCTATGTGAAGCTTTCAGATGGCTTCAACAACGAAAAACAAAACAATCGTGATGATATTAACTTTCATATAAGAAACAACATATTTATTTAGCGGTAGCTACTTTCTTGTAATTTTTTTCTTATACCACAATTTTTTTTAATTTCATCATTTAAATAGTGACTACTTTCATCTTTTGAGCAGTGTATTACTAAAAATTCACAAAATATATATTAAACAAATGAAACAAAATATAAAAAAAAACACATATGACATATTCTCGACTAGTAACTTATTGTGCAATGTTCAAACATGAGGGAGGAAATCAAGACATTACAAACTTCGTCTTATTTCATATGAAATAGTATCTTGCAATGTTCGAACATGACAACGGCAACAAAGACGTTACAAACTTCGTCTTATTTCATATGAAATAGTGGCCTGCAATGTTCGAACATGAGAGTGGCAACCAAGATTTTATAAACTTCGTCTTATTTCATATGACAAACTAATGCAAGATCTGTGCTAATATCCTTAAGTGGTTAAAACATGAAAAGGTGGGAGTGGTGGACAGCGATTTTTTTTTATAACAAGACGAAAAAAACATGACAGAGCGAAAATCGGAGAATATCGAACTCCAACATAATCGACAAACTTGAATAGAACATAGCGCCTGTAATGCACGACGAAGGGACAGCAAATATTTTTATAAAGTTGGTGAACAAACATGATGGGCCTCCTTCTCCAAGGTGAACATCGCCAAATATCAAATTTCGCCATACACGACAAAATAAACCGAACATAGCGTCTGTCATGCACGAGGATAATGTGTAGTATACAAATGAAATAATTTATTTTATTTAACAGGTTGGATAGTATGTTATACTTATGGATAACATTATGAAAATGAAAACATTTATTTAAAGGTTGAATTTTTTTTCGTTTATTAACAAGTGGATAGTATAAGTTGTAATAATTATGTATAGTATGAAAATAAAATATTTTTTTTCTATTTATTAACAGGTAGGGTACTCTAAGTTAGTTATGTGTAATATGAAAATGAAATAAGCTTATTTATTCTCCGGTTGAATATTGCAAGTTACAACGAATTATGCGTAGTATAAAATGAATTCATATATTTTATTTATTAACAGGTTGGATAAGTTATAATGATGTGCAGTATGGAAACGAAATAGTTTATTTTTATGGACTTATACAATTTATTTTATATTATGTGTTCATGTTATAATACTTCCATCATCCGTATAGTCACAAATCTTTTGTTACCGAGCAACTGTGATTTATTTAAATATTATGAGAAGAATGTTATAGTTACTTTTTGTGGGTAATTGGTATAGTAAAAAATTGTCATATATTTTTAAAACAAAATGTGATTTGCTTATATGTACGTATATGTCTGTGGATGTTTAATGTTAATTTTGTAATAAAAATTACCTATCCTTACATCTAAATATAACTTCACAAGATTTGTTCCAAAATCCATACGCAGCTAAAAGCATGAAAGGAAGGAACGGGAGGATAGAAGCTTGAAGGGCCAGGTTCGGGTTAGCTGGATAGATCCGCTTCCTCAAAGTAGACTTCGGTTTTTGTCACGCTCGACAAACTTTAACCGAACATAGCGCTTGAAAAGCACGACACTAGAAGAGAAAGACACAACGAATAGAAAGAAAGACGAAAAACTTGAAAAAGAAACTGAAGGCGAAAAAAATTGGGGTAAGGAAACGGGTGAAGATGAAAAAGGAGAAAGAGAGTAAGAAAAAAATACAAAGAAAGAGGCAAAGAAGAAGACAGAGGAAAATGGAGGACTAATGGGTATGGTTGAATCACTTAGCCCTATTATCACGTACTGATAAACGAGCTTTTCCTTTTCGTAGATGTTAGGACGTTATCAAAGACTGTTTTCATACCCGAATCCACTGACGGACGTGCAGTCGCCCGTGGCCAAATAAATATGAAAGAAAATGACAGGCAATGTAAGATCTAATTCGTAGTATCTATTAATTTGGTAAACCTCGTCTTTTTAAGAAAATAATTATAGTGTAATTTACATATTAGAAACTATGTAATAATTTCAAGGGTATGTGTTTTCATGTAATAAAAATAATTTAAAAAGACTTTAATAAAAACAAACATCAAGAATTATCCATTTCTGACTGTACGGACTTCAATATGACGAAACTAAACTCTACGTACCGGTACATAAAATTCCTGAAAGTGTCACGATTGCGTACGATTTCAGCGTATACATTATGAATGCTTGCTACATTTTTCCACAGATGGTTGAGCGACAGCGAAGAATAAGCGTACCAACATATCTGAATAGGAATCATAGCGGTCTTCAGTGTTTGGGACCTGATACACATTGTTTACGTAGGTTGGTTTTGAGTGTATTTAGTTAGAATTGTTTACGTTCCTTTAGTTTTCTATTGGATATGTTTCCTAAGTAGCAGAGGGTAGCTTAGATTAAATAGAGTAGAGTAGGTAGAATACCCCATATAATACAATATTTCTCACCTTTCTCGGTGAAATATAAATTTTATTTATTTACGTAACAAGATTTGCATCAAAAGAAATATTTTTAGCTAAGGTTAGGTAACGCGACGTAGACTTAGATAGCATAGAATAGGTAGGCCTAAGTATCTTAGATTAGATAGAGTATTTATTTTGATGTACCGAAGTACATATGATATTTCCATGCAGATATTCTGCTTTCTCAGATGATGAGAGAGAGATGGAACGGAGAAAAATTCTCTCCGGCGCCGGGATTTGAACCCGGGTTTTCAGCTCTCCGTGCTGATGCTTTAACCACTAAGCCACGCCGGATACAATCCCGACACCGTTGAGAATCGTCTCAGATTAAGCTCCATCTCTTGGGTTCCCTCTAGTGGCCGCCCTCTGCACTACGTCATAGATGTCTATGCACGCAGGACCGAAGTCCATACATGTGTAGAGGTGCACTCAGATGAGTGACTGGTTGGCCGGGGTCCGACGGTATGGGCGCCGTCTTTAAATCACAAAGTGATTTATTACGCATATCATATTTATTTTGATGTACCGAAGTACATATGATATTTCCATGCAGATATTCTGCTTTCTCAGATGATGAGAGAGAGATGGAACGGAGAAAAATTCTCTCCGGCGCCGGGATTTGAACCCGGGTTTTCAGCTCTCCGTGCTGATGCTTTAACCACTAAGCCACGCCGGATACAATCCCGACACCGTTGAGAATCGTCTCAGATTAAGCTCCATCTCTTGGGTTCCCTCTAGTGGCCGCCCTCTGCACTACGTCATAGATGTCTATGCACGCAGGACCGAAGTCCATACATGTGTAGAGGTGCACTCAGATGAGTGACTGGTTGGCCGGGGTCCGACGGTATGGGCGCCGTCTTTAAATCACAAAGTGATTTATTACGCATATCATATTTATTTTGATGTACCGAAGTACATATGATATTTCCATGCAGATATTCTGCTTTCTCAGATGATGAGAGAGAGATGGAACGGAGAAAAATTCTCTCCGGCGCCGGGATTTGAACCCGGGTTTTCAGCTCTCCGTGCTGATGCTTTAACCACTAAGCCACGCCGGATACAATCCCGACACCGTTGAGAATCGTCTCAGATTAAGCTCCATCTCTTGGGTTCCCTCTAGTGGCCGCCCTCTGCACTACGTCATAGATGTCTATGCACGCAGGACCGAAGTCCATACATGTGTAGAGGTGCACTCAGATGAGTGACTGGTTGGCCGGGGTCCGACGGTATGGGCGCCGTCTTTAAATCACAAAGTGATTTATTACGCATATCATATTTATTTTGATGTACCGAAGTACATATGATATTTCCATGCAGATATTCTGCTTTCTCAGATGATGAGAGAGAGATGGAACGGAGAAAAATTCTCTCCGGCGCCGGGATTTGAACCCGGGTTTTCAGCTCTCCGTGCTGATGCTTTAACCACTAAGCCACGCCGGATACAATCCCGACACCGTTGAGAATCGTCTCAGAATAAGCTCCATCTCTTGGGTTCCCTCTAGTGGCCGCCCTCTGCACTACGTCATAGATGTCTATGCACGCAGGACCGAAGTCCATACATGTGTAGAGGTGCACTCAGATGAGTGACTCATCTCCGTTCCATCTCTCTCTCATCATCTGAGAAAGCAGAATATCTGCATGGAAATATCATATGTACTTCGGTACATCAAAATAAATATGATATGCGTAATAAATCACTTTGTGATTTAAAGACGGCGCCCATACCGTCGGACCCCGGCCAACCAGTCACTCATCTGAGTGCACCTCTACACATGTATGGACTTCGGTCCTGCGTGCATAGACATCTATGACGTAGTGCAGAGGGCGGCCACTAGAGGGAACCCAAGAGATGGAGCTTAATCTGAGACGATTCTCAACGGTGTCGGGATTGTATCCGGCGTGGCTTAGTGGTTAAAGCATCAGCACGGAGAGCTGAAAACCCGGGTTCAAATCCCGGCGCCGGAGAGAATTTTTCTCCGTTCCATCTCTCTCTCATCATCTGAGAAAGCAGAATATCTGCATGGAAATATCATATGTACTTCGGTACATCAAAATAAATATGATATGCGTAATAAATCACTTTGTGATTTAAAGACGGCGCCCATACCGTCGGACCCCGGCCAACCAGTCACTCATCTGAGTGCACCTCTACACATGTATGGACTTCGGTCCTGCGTGCATAGACATCTATGACGTAGTGCAGAGGGCGGCCACTAGAGGGAACCCAAGAGATGGAGCTTAATCTGAGACGATTCTCAACGGTGTCGGGATTGTATCCGGCGTGGCTTAGTGGTTAAAGCATCAGCACGGAGAGCTGAAAACCCGGGTTCAAATCCCGGCGCCGGAGAGAATTTTTCTCCGTTCCATCTCTCTCTCATCATCTTAGATAGAGTAGTTTAGGTGGGTAACGTACAATTGGTAGTGTTGCATAAATAGTGTAGATTAGCTAGCTTAGGTTACTGAATAGAATGTAAAGTGTAGTTTTTCGTGGCATAAGCCACGAGTTCAGTTAGGTATGGTTACTTTTTTCGTTATGTTCGCAATGTTTCTATGACGATTTTACTACCTAACTAAAGTGTTGTAAAGATGCCGCTGTGCAAGCCACTATTGCAATAAAACCAAAAATTGCGTGATGAATGCCACCATATTTACGTCTGCACAACTAGATAATTAACAAAATATTTTTACAGAATTTAGATACCAACAGTATTTTGATATTATGACGAACTACGTACTTTAATTTCTGCACAAGAAAATAAAGTTGATTAGGTTAGTCACAATTTTTTTTTTTAGAATGGCATAGCTCTTTGCCGTTATTAGCACATACTGTATGAGCGTGGCTCACAGATTTCGCTAGTGTCGAGAAACATAGACCACCTAGTTCGTCAAAGACTATCCAGGGTACATCACAGAGGAATGGCTCACGACAAGAAGAACTTGGCTGTGAGATCAAACTGCGCATGCGCGGATTTCTCATGCGCTGCCAGCGTGATCCTTATCTGGATTTATTTTCGCGTGCAAATCAAAAAATTCCCTTCGTACTCCGGTTATACACCTTGGTTAAAAGATTAGGTTTGGTTAGTTTAGGTTTTTATTAACCAAGACCGGGCATGCGCAGTTTGATCTGACAAGAAAGTTCCTGTCGTGAACCGCACGTCACACAAGAGGTCGGTGTTCAAAGGAGACTACTCATTTATCCAAAATATTCCTCTATATGTATGAAGATGAAAGTGTGTTCTGTATAAAATGCGAGCTACAACTAAAGCCATGAATTTTATCACAATACAAGTCTACATTAATTTAGTATAATAAGCGATTGTATTGTACATGTCTGGAAAGAGACCCAAGAAGTCAATAAAAGCGGAGATTCACACAGTCTTGAAATTACAAGGTCCTTATGTTCCCATTCACTAACTTCATAGAGAAATATCCCAAGCAACGCTACAGTGTAGCACTTATGGCCGGTTTTTCGATAATGACTCATTACTTCATTAGTTAGCAATCATTAAGGTTATTAGTTCCCGTAATTTTATTCTCACGCAGTTACAAAAGTGGAAACGTCGTTTTATGGAACTCGTTACTTCAAATCTTGTGACGTTGATAGGCGACGCAGAGTTTGAAGGAATTCAATCTGGGCTAACATTTTATTATCCGAGGAAAGAGCTTTAAACTGTGGAAGAAGAGACAAAAGAAACATCCTGTCTGCATCTTCTTCTCTTGTCTGTTGTGTGTGTTCCAACATAGAGATTAAACGATTCTCAAGAGAGTCTTGTACTTTCCGCTTCTTGGGAGCTGTTTTTGCGAACTCTGTCTCCGGAGTCTGTGCAGATGTGTATGTTGTGGGTTCTTCGTCTTCGTCAAATGGACTTTCCTCTTCATTGCCTTCTTCTGATACTAACAATGATGTATTTTCTGAAGTTCTGAAAACAATTAAAATATTCCAATAAATATATGTTTTCAAAGGCAATAAATGAAGTATAGATAATTATATAATTATTCTTACGGTCGTCTTTTTAATGATGGCACCAAGAAACTTAATTGGTTAAAGAAAACATATTTTTTCTTCCGCGGTGCTCCACTTCTGCTTTTTTCGGCCTCTTTATATGCCTTCATGAATGAGTCTCTTATAGAGCGCCAGCGTGTTTGAACAATTTTTGCTGCAACGTAAACAAATCAGTATCAACCGCAGTCTTAATTATTATGGGTGACTAGATCATAATTATTTATTAATTGCCTAGATACGAGATACGTAATACAGTAAATTATTCTCTCACTGACATTAAGGATTTATAATGTCCGCGCAGAAGTTTTGGATTACCATGAAAACACAACAACAAGAAACTAATATTTCATTGTATTCAATATAATATGTGACTTTAAAATAATATTCTATACTAATAATAAATCTGTAAGCGAAATTTTTCTGGTAATTTTCGCTTTTCCAAAAATAATTGGTGTTAACATGTATAATTAATCATCCTGAAACCGAAAATCGCTTTTTTGAAATTTTTTTTTGCATGTCTATCTGTCTGTCTGTCTGTCTGGATGTTTGTTACCTTTTCACGCGATAATGGCTGAACGGATTTCGATGAAAATTGGAACATAAATTAAGTTCGTTGAAACTTAGATTTTAGGCTATATGGCATTTAAAATACTTTATTTAAAAGGGGGGTTATAAGGGGGCCTGAATTAAAAAAACCGAAATATCTCGCTTATTATTGATTTTTGTGAAAAATGTTACATAACAAAAGTTTCTTTAAAAATGATTTCCGATACGTTTCATTCCAGACAAAATTATGATAGGACTGATATTTAACTCTGTCTGTCTGTCTGGATGTTTGTTACCTTTTCACGCGATATTGACTGAACGGATTTCGATGAAAATTGGAATATAAATTAAGTTCGTTGTAACTTAAAATCTATATTAATAATAAATCTGTAGCCGAAATTTTTCTGGTAATTTTCGATTTTCCAAAAATAATGGTCTTAACATATATAATTAACCACCTTGAAACCGAAAATCGCTTTTTTGAAATTTTTGTTTGTATGTCTGTCTGTCTGTCTGAATGTTTGTTATCTTTTCACGCTTTAATGGCTGGAACGATTTATATGAAAATTGGAATATAAATTAAGTTCGTTGTAACTTAGAATTTAGGCTATATGGCATTCAAAATATTTTACTTAAAGGGGGGTTATAAGGGGGCTTGAATTAAATAAATCGAAATATCTCCCTTATTATTAATTTTCGTGAAAAATGTTACATAACAAAAGTTTCTTTAAAAATAATTTTCGATAAGTTTTATTCTATGCAAAATTTTGATAGGACTGATATTTAATGAGAAATGAGTTTTAAAATTACAATAACAACGCCATCTTAAGCGGCTGAAATGAAATAAAAACAAATGACTTCGTTTATAAGAGGCCTTGGACAACATCAAGCGAAAGCTATTAAACATAGACTACAGAGAATGTTTTTGTGTTTGTATGAAGTAATATCGAAAGCTAATTAACCATTTGTATAATTAATTATTATTTCATCATTGGAAAGTGTAGTTTCTCTGGATGGACATAATGCTATAATGTTATTACAGTAACGTCTGAGTGAATTGAGGACAGGTAAGATTAAAATAGCGCATTAATTATTTAATTAAGTAACATATTAAACGATTTATCCTTCTATCAAACACGAATGTTCCCTGGATCAAATGTCCTATTTTAATTATGTAATTACTTTATATTTATTTCTAACGGATGCAGCGGAGCGCACGGGTACGGCTAGTACAAAAATATAACATTAATTTTGTCTTCAACATTAATTGGCTAAAATTACAGCTATATATTCTATTACCGGCAGTAAATTCTGATTCACTATCTGGATTTACAAAAACATATAATTATTCTGTATAAAAATATTAGTAGTTCGTCTACATAATTCACTTACACACTCCTAACGTTACCATCTACCAAATACACCGAACAACAGAGCGGCATTCAACAACAGAAATGTTTCATTCGGAGCTTTATTGATGAATTTTAACATTTTCTCTCTGGTCTGAACTTCCGTCTTTTTCACTTCAAACCCTTTTGATCCTTGCTTAAAAACCCATCAACTTATGATAATTATAGGTACAGTAGAGCGTCTCGTTTAGGCACAGTGACAACGTAAATAAAGTGCAGGTAACGTGTGGGAGGAGGACGAGCCGTACGATAAACACGAAGGATGCACAAGGTTTTAGTTACATTTATGGGGAGCATTAATTGAAATTATATTTTCCAAAAACAATCAAATTGCATAACGTTATCATATACACATTTTAACAAACAAGCAATTGTAACGTTGAAATAATTCAATATAACAAACCAAATTTTGCTACTTACATGATGTTGCTTTCAAGCAGCATTTTTACGGTCATGAATTTCATTTTCTGTATGACTAACATAATATCATCGTCTTCTGTGGCCGAATTAACAAAACTATAGTATATTGTCTGGACTGTATCTGAATAAATTGAACTTTCAGAAGGGATAATTATGTTTAGGAAATAGTGTTGTCACTTCAGGTCAGTATATTGCAGTTTTGTTAATTCGACCACAGAAGACGGTTATTTCAACGTTACAGTTTTATTGCTTGTTTGTTAAAATGTGTATATTATAACGTTATGCAATTTGTTTTCTTTTGTTTTGTTGTTTAATTTAAATTAATGCTCCTTCATAAACGTTGTAACTAAAACCTTGTACATCCCTCGTGTTTATCATACGGCTCGTCCTCCCCCCCCCCCAAATGTTACCTGCACTTTGTTTACGTTTCACTGTGCCTAAACGAGACGCTCTACTGTATACAAATTAGAAAAGAACCTGCTCCACAGTCCACTCGTCGACACTGCGCAGAACGTAGTAGTGGGGATCAGTTGTGTCCTAGAGCCGCTCCGTGACATCGTCTCCCATCAAGTCCGTTTTACAAGTTAAAAAATTTATTATCTATTTTTATATATTTAATACTCTAACTTCCTTATTTGTAATTAAATTTCAATGAAGGAGTACGAATGAATAATAAGCCTAGTGTTTCTGGCAGGCCATTAAAATTAAAGTGATGCTAGGGCAGTTATTTATAACGTTGCCAAATATTTCCAAAAATAAAAGGATTTAATTTGAAATATATTATTCAGTCGACAAGTAAAGCTTCGGAAGTTTGTATCAGCTGGGTGAAGAGACTATTAGAAGAACCACTGGCAATGTCAAATTTTCAACCCTGAAGAGGAAGTCTGAAGAGAGACAAAAGAAAGTGAAGGTCGATTACTTTGCTGAGGAAGTTTTTAGAAGGAAAAGACTCGATTATTAGGCCAATACTATAAAGAGAATTACGTCAACTTTGGCAACACTTAATGTTGATTTACAGAACCGTGGAAGGTTAAAATGCAGAGTACCTGACAAAACTCATTCTCTAACTAGCATTCAATTTGAAGAAATGTGTGTCAAGAAAAAACTTCTTATTTTAAAACCCCCAAATTGATTCCTGGCGTGCTAATTGCCTCCGAACAATTGGAAAATACCGTCAACAGAAGAGAAAAGTTATATATCTAGATAGGACATTCGATTTTGCTAGAATGAAAATATTGCAAGAGTAGAGACTACCCTACATATTGAATGTACCGATTCAGCTATTTCAGTTTGTTGACTTTATGTCGACATCTGCTAATCTCAATGCGATATTTACTATTTGAAATAATAAGTTATTATGTAAAAGAAGACCTAAAATTAAAAACAAATTGGATAAATAGAGCAACAGGAACGATTGATGTAAACTAATTGCAGAAAAAAAAGAGGGAATTTTCAAAAGCTTTAAGGTTTTTTAAAATAATCGCGCTTGGTTGAAACTTGCACTAAAACTAGACGTAAGTGCAAGTTAAACCAACATAAATTGAAATAGACATATGACAGAAAATGAGACATTAAATGTACAGTAAGGTCCGAAAGTCTTGTCACCCCCCCCCTTGTTAGTATGTTAATGTGTATCCATTTTGAACATGTCATAGCAGATGTGTGACAATGGTTGATACTTTACGTTCCAGCTTGTTTAGTGGTCCAGTGGTCAGTATGGGCACTATCATTGTCGCGGCACAAAACGATGCGGCGCCATGTCCTGTGTGAAATTTTCCGCAGCAAAGGCGGTGTGATTTCCTTGTGGGGAAAAATTAAGCAGCATGTCTCAAAACATCGATACCAGACAATTGAAGATTTGAAGCAAACTGTTAGAGAGGTATTCAGAGAAATCACGCCGCCTTTGCTGCGGAAAATTTCACACAGGACATGGCGCCGCATCATTTTGTGCCGCGACAATGACGGTCCCATACTGATTTTCTGGATCTGGAACGTAAAGTATCAAGCATTGTCACACATCTGCTATGTCATGTTCAAAATGGATGCACATCAACATACAAATAAGAGAGGGGGATAAGACTGTTAGACCTTACTGTACATTTATTACTACAGGGACATCATTTTATTCTTACTTCAATTTTTATTGTACCTGAGTTTTTTAATGTACTTCACTCCCACCCCTTCTATTAATGAAGTTCCAGCTGTCCTCCACACAGAACCAAGGCCGCATTGGCCACCATTGGCCGAGCTTCACATCACTGTCCTACACAATAATAGTAAGAATTAAGTGACTTTCATAAACCCGTTCGTTTGGCACAATGATTGCAATTTCATGTGGAGACTTAAAACGTAAGTTCCGAGTGTCATTACTAGAAACAGGATTCCCATGCAAATGCATGTTTTTGTATAAGCTTGCTACAGTTCTCAAACTTTGTAAATATTCGTTTCATGGCTTAGTGATTCGAAATATGTATACTGGGTGTTCATTTCAAAGTGTGTCATGACGTCACTGTTGTGAGTCAGCGATTTGATGCGAGTTTCAGCTTGTATGTCAGAGAAGTTGCCTATTAATCAAGGCGTTCAATCTGAACTTGAGAACGTGTACGGTATAACTTGAACGTCGTAGCAACAGATGGCGGTCTGTAAAGTCTGTGTGCTACCATAACCTCTTTCGAACTGTGTTTTGCGCGGGCAAGTCGTATGCATGGTATTTGTTATCATCGGTTGCGTACGGTAACATTCCACAATACAAATCAAATGCTCCGAGTCCATGTTGACAGTCGAAGTTAATGTCAACAAACACGTAAGTAATCGTCTTAACCCTCTCCACATATCCCGACAGTAAGAAAAAACTCACCTCAGTACGTGTTTCCAAACAGTTCACATTCCTCCCACTACCGGCGTTACCGTACGTATCGGTACTTGCTAGGAAACTTCTCTGGCACATAAGTAATATTCCTCTGTGGAATTGTAGGAAGATTGAATTCTCTAGGCTCAACGACTAGCCATATGACGGCATACAGCAAGCCATGACACACTTTGAACTGAACACGCAGTACTTTTTCCGTGCTTATTTGCATGTTTTGGTCTTTTTAGTGGTAAATTCATGTATAATGTATGTTTTTTTTTAGATTTCAAGTTTAATAATGCATATTTTGAAGTTTATGTTGCATATTACGTGCATTTTTATAGTTTCATTGCACATTTTATATTAAATCGCATGATACTGCATTTTATAAATGTTGCCTCGTAGAGTTTGGTATACTTGGCTCGGAAACATGACGGCCTCTCTTCTTGGAATTGGTAATCCCTCATAAACCCCCATCCTCTACTCAACTCCTAGCCGCGTGGCAGAAATACAATAGATCCCAGCATTGCCAAATCTAGTAGTCATTGCCTCTACCTGTTGGGTTTCACCCATTCTCAGTGTCTTTGTCGACGTGTTGTTTTATACCACTGTGCGCTTCAATATGTCTAATTTATTCCGGCCATGATTAATGAGTGTTGGAGGAGATGATCCGCAGTCAGGCCTCCTGATACACCTGAAGATCCAGGACCATCACGACAAAAACAACAAATAACATCGTCGAAATCGTCGAAGAAAACAGAATATCTTATTTGCAGAGGAGCGTAGCTAAGAAAACAAAGTGTTAAAATTGTGTCTGACGTTAGAAATTCTATCCATAAAGTAATCGAAAGTTCAGGCAGTTTAATAAGTATAAATCTTAACCACTTAACATCGGACGCAACCGGCGGAGTTGGATATGTGGGCATAGAAATTAAGAATTACGGTTCACCAACTAAAGAGAAAATAAACAAATTAAAACAGAATTCGGTAAGATAGACGATTTTATATGTGATTTACTTCGCCGAACAGTATGTGAACAGTACGCGAAAGAGATATCGCCAACAGCAACACCATCCTTAGGAACCTAAATAATGGCATTATTCACAGCAGTGCTTAAAAGTTTTCTAACTTACAGCAGTGAATTAAATGTTTTTAAATCACTCTCTACATGATAACCAACATATTAGCAATAGTAAAATGAATATATATATATGAACTTCTTCGCCAACAACACATTACAAAGAAAAGCCCTATAATTTAAAATTAAATTTACATAACAGTAATGAATCAAATATTGTATAGCACACTAGAGTAAACAGATTTTATGCGTTCGTGGAAATTATCACCCAAGGCGAAGCTGATAAAATCTAACTTTACTCTTTTGTACTATAAATTCTATAACTATTCAATGATCACAGTTTCAGAAAATTTTACCGGCGCAACATTCTTAATTAAGTATAAAATTCTGGAACTTCAATAACATGAGAATTTAACACTTATTATAGAAGTTTGCATTTTTTTGTTTATTTAAGCAAAACATGTTAACGAAAATATAAATATAAAGTGTTTTTAAAATAAGTTTGTTCATTTTTACACCAATTTTGTTGTAGTAATTACAAATTAAGGTATATTTACAAAGATAATATAGTCTCGCTGAAAATCGCGGTTTCACGGAACACAGTTTGAAAAACGTTCGCAAATCACAATGACTTCAAGAATTGGCAACTCGGCTAAGGGTTTATCCCTTGCACGTGCCTGCAGTTAACTGGTGAAGGGGATGAGGGAAGGTCGTCATGTTTTCGTGCGAAGTATATTTCTGAGCTTGCAATATTTGAGTATATGTACTGAAAAATATAAGTGAAATGCTGTTTGCATGGTTTCTACCTGAGGACTTTGATCCTTACCAGCTAATCCTCTCATTGTATTGTCACATTGGAATTCCACACTCCTGTTCTATACAAGTCTTACCCAGAGGCTCAAATTATTATTAGAAGGATGCCTCTTCTGCTCCCTCCCATACTTCGTAGTTTGGCGACAATAGCACTAACATGCTTCCCCTAACATGCCTTTAATTTGGACAGGCAGATAGGTAGAAGGTCTGTAGTAGGCTACATGTACAGGTGTTTTGTGAATTAGCTACTGTATTTGTGTTCTGTGGTGATCTGTGAAGTGTTGTAATGCCCACGATTAACTGTTCGAGAAGATATCTTGTGGCACAGTGAATCAAGAGAAAAGGATATCTTAGAAATTTGGAAAGATTGTTAGTAGTACATTGTGCCATTTGAAAATAAAATGTAAGTTTCAATTTTGATAGGGCATATTTTCAGTGTTTTTTTTCCTTCTTTGTGCATATTTGTCCATTTGATATGGCATGGATGCGTGCATATTTTACGATTTGATAGTGCATGAAAATCCTGTCTCTAGTCATTACCAAGCTATTATAATCAGCACCATCATCTTCATCTTTATACAGTAAGCCGTGAAGATTTTATGCTGCAGACCTAAATTTACTCTACAAGATTATTCTATCCAAACAAACTTTTTTTCCCATCAGTTATGCCTATTGTTTACAAATTTTGCCTCTAAATATAATGTAAATATCTCATACGCGGTCTTTCCAGTGGTCTTCGTCCCGGACGTTTTTCTTCTGTGACACACTTCATTTCTCTTTCCGGTGGAGCTTTCATCACATGCACATTAAATTGTACATTTCATTTTTTTCTCATTCTCCATCCTCGGCTAATATTATCTTGAAGTGATCTAAATGTTTTCCTCGACACTATTCTTTCAAATGTTTTCAATTCGGATTTTTAACGTTTTGTTGAAGTCAAGTTCAAGTCTCAGATCCATAGCTAAGGATAGAGAGGATTATGCCCTTGTATAAATATTTATGTATACTTGAAACTATCCAGCTCTTCCATAATATGTTCAATAAGAATATAATAAGCCTTGTTTACAAATTTGAGTCTGTTGTTAATTGTACTTCAATTAATTGTACTTCAATTTTTATTGTACCTGAGCTTTTGAATGTAAGGTAGGTGTCCTTGATATGGTCATACTAAGGTTTGAGAATTTTTCTAGCCCCCATTTTGAAAAAAAATGTAAACTACTTTTTTCTTACTCGTTCTCAGTCTAATAGACTTTCTTAAAACAATTTCCTTTCCCAATAAAAATAGCTTTAATTGTCCAAAAAGTCCCAATTCCAAAAGTCTACCTAGTGGCCATATCAGGAACATGTGCACATGATATGGCCACCCTTATTCCATGTTCTACAAATCGTGATTGCTTTCAGTTCGACAGCGCAGTTGTGCTAAAATTAAATAATTTTGGTGTAAAATGAATAAACATGATACTTAATAATCTTTTTTATAATTCAAAAGTGTAGTCAAAACAGATTTTTCCATCAAAAATTAAGTTGCTTACAAAATTGACATAAAAATTTAACTTCAAAAAACAAAAATGAATAATCATTCAAGAGAAGAGTACTTACAAGACAAAAATAAGATTTTGAAAACAAATTACTGATCGCAATTGGGACAAATAAAAATGTCTTTGTCAGCAGCAGTGAGGCAACACACTCTTCGTGGTAGAAATTCTCACAGACTCCACAGAGTCGCATGTCTTTGACTTCGTCCTCCTGACAAACCGTTTTAAAGGGACTACTGCTCGTGTTTCGACAATTTTTTGAAGAGGAACCCTGACGTTGGACGACGCAAAGATCAAAGACTGAACCCAGCCAGGGCTCAGAATGTTAGGAGTCAATGGATAACCTACAGAAGACAAACGGAATATTCTCTGGCACAGCTGTTTTCTTGTTTGACTTCTTTAATGGGCCATCTTTCTCCATATAGCGGCGTAAAGTACGTTCAGGTACACAAAACGTTTTACTTGCGCCTTGAACTGAGAACTTTCCATTCTTTATACCGCTCACTGCCTTGGACATGGCTTCTTCAGCCCATAATCCCCTCTTATTCATGTTGACCGACATTATTTTATACCTGAAAGAAAATTTCTAAAGCTTCCACTAAAGTGAATATTTATGTTATATGGACTGTATTGTCTACCAATGCCAAACATTTCCAGCACATTTGCAAAAAAAAAAGTTTCCATTACAACGTAACATATTTTCTACCGATTCAGATTAAAAAAACACATGATTATGACGTCATTTTTTCTTACAATACAAAATTTTTGCGTAATCCCAGCTATAAGGCATGTAAATTTGTCAGGTGAAAAAATAAAAGTAAAATGAACTTGATATGGCCATGGTGCATTTCATATGGCCATATCAGGAGCAGGTAAGCTTTCACGAAAATCGTTTGATTATGAACAACTCGTAAAAGATACGCCAACAACGACAACACCAATCAACAGAACATTAAAAACTGAATAGAGTACGATGGTTTTCATGAAACAAGTATTTGAAAAACATGCATAAAACAAAGGAGACTTGCCAGAGAAAAATAAGAAGAGGTCAAATGAAAAACGCAAAACAGGCAACTGACGTCATATTGCTCAACCTGACTGGGTGGGACACGATCATGTGACATACCAGGATTCCCTTTCATTGGATGCTGCTGCACTTTAGCGGTTATTTTGGTTAACTAACTCACAATAGAGGGGTGGCCATATCAGGAACATGACCATAACAGGAGCACCCACCTTACTTCACTCCCACCTCTTCTACTAATGAAGTTCCAACTGTTCTCCACACAGAACCAAGGCCGCATATTTTAAACAGTACTGAGTTAATGGGTATAGTACGTTCCAGAAATATGTTCCCGTTTTCCAGTGACGAAAGAGGTTTCAATATTGAATCATATTTTCGCACAGGTACTGTCGTCCGTTTGCCTACGTCGCATCTCGATTTCTCCCACCTGCTTTTGCTCGCCCCTCTGTAAAGAATAGTGGCTGGGCTGTCTTAGCTCTTTTCTGAAATCATTAATTTCTGTTAGGAATTGGACGTCTACGTAATATTGTACAACTGTTTAAAATAACTTAAATAAAAGGGCCTCGTTAAGTAATTAACTGTCACGTGATTTCCCCCCTTTTTACGATCCTGCGACATAACCACTTGGAAGGAAAGTAGATAGCATGTCTGAGTAATTTTATCTGTGCGGGTCGGACAGAAGTGAAGATTGAATTTACAGTATTTAAGGTACTCTTTTACAGAGTAGGTACAGAATTATTTCAACATGAGTTACTAGTACGAAGGACGAAACTGGTAATTGGAATTAGATACAATAGTCTATAGTGCGATAATATGCACAAAAGAACTGAAGCCTGTATCAAAATGAACGGCCACCATTTTCAAAAATGAATTTAAATATCCATATTATGATTATTTTTCAATTTAACTTCATTCTCTATATTGTACGCTAATGTGCTGTAGACAGTGTAATAGACACACTGCATAATGAATACGTTCGCATGGATAGCTCAATTCGTGAGTAAAAACTGTCAGTTTAAGCACACGTTCAACGTCTTCATTATACATATGACGGTAGAAATCGCTCTGCATTAAGTCCAGGTTACTGACTTGGCTTTTCGAGGGCTGAGCCCGAAATGGGTCCTCGCACTTATGCTTCAGCCAATTGTGAGTCCTATATATGCGATGACTGTCTAAGTGCGACAAGTGGACTGGGTGCCATTGGTGAATCCGATGCTGACAGGTGGGTAATTCTGCATTAACCCTGACAGCCAGGTCTTATTCTATGACAAATAGCCTAATAAATACCACAGCCTAAGAACTTCCTATATCAGCATCGAAAACCCCTAAGACTTCAGCCTATTTTTAACTATTGCATATGATAGATGAAATAGATTGTGTTGGTGGAATGATAGAAGGAAACGGAAATACCCGTCTGCAACATCTGCTTTTCCACCACAATTCCATCACGACCTCGTCTGGGCTCGAACTCGGGTTGCCTGGATGGACAGTCAATGTACTCGTGCTTGAGCCACATATTCTGCACAGTTCGGGCTGTAGAGACGATTTTGAAACAAATTATGACAATTTCCAATCCATATCGAGGGCATCATACCAGAAGGGCGTGTCAACAAATGCAGTGTTACTGAAATATTTTAGTAGAAGCTACAGAAAGTATGTTTGAAAACAAACGTTTGAGAATTACGAGTACAATGGGCATAAAGAATGATCAAAGAATATACGAATATGATAGGAAAACTTTTTTCCAGATTTAAATGGCTCTAATGTAAAGTTGCAGTTTGTTGATAGGTGCTTCTGGCATGATCCCTCGATTGCACGTATTTTCGTAGCATTCGCAGTATGCAGTCTTCCACTGTCGTAATGAAATATTACTATTCACCAGTGTTTTTCAAACAGTGGTACGTGTACCCATGAAGGTACAATTTTTTTGCTCATTTCATTGTTAATATAGCATACACTAATCAGGAATTAAGATCGTTAAGACTGTTGGCATTTTGACGGAACTTTTTCCGTTTGGTTCTGCATCTTTATGAGAGCCTAGTTTTTCACATCGACCTGAAATGACAAGTAAGGTACGAAACCGCTTAAATGCAGAAAATGATTTCATTGTAGCTGTAAGTACAGTTAAGTAAAGAATTTTTCATATTATTTCAGCAAAACAGGCTTCGGTTTCCCATTAAGTACCCTTAAGCTTATGTTGCGTCAATGCCTTAATTTTTGTATGTACAGTGTTTCGGCAAAGGCTCTAAACTTAATTTTATGCACACCTGAATTTATATTAAACAAAATTGAAAAAAAAAAAAACTGGTCACATAATCATTCTGGGGATCCAAAATTCCCAAATCAAGTCTTCACAGAAAATCAAAATTTGGAGACAATTTTGACCCCTGGGGCCCCAAAATTTTAAATTTTATTTTTAATTCAGGTATAGAAATGTTTCAAAAATAATATTCTCCATTTCTATGACACTGAATTTTTCAAAATATTTAAAAGTATCGAAGACAATCCAAAAAAGAAAAAAAAACAATGTACACTATAGTGCACATCAGGCCTGAAGGGGTTAAAATAACAATTACTACTGAAGCATTTTTCCTGTACTTATCAATCAGTAAAGGCACTTTGTCAATTTCACATATCATATGGTCGTATTCATTGAGTTGCCCGCTGATTATTACTAGAAAAATAATATGAATAGACGAACTGTAAGTTATTGATTGTATAATAGTAACTTTCATAATGGCTTGTTATAGACCCCTATTCATTCATACGATACAGGTTATAAGAATATCACATGTAGAGCCTAATTCAGTCTTCCTTCGTACCAGAAACTCGGCAAGCATTGTGCCACGTTCATCCTAAAAGTCGTTAATATCATGTTACTAACAGACTTCAGGCTCTAGAATTTTTTTGTGGGTGGTATTGTATGCTTCGTCTGCAAGGACATCACTCTTGCTTCAAGTGCATAGTAGTAGGCTCGAGTTTTATCACCGGAAACAATCGGCTAAAAACCACTCTGCCTATCCTCTAGTAACGCTTCAAATGCACAACCCTTGCGTAATGCTTATCATTCGACAGTTCATGTGACACCCTACGACAAAAAAAAAAACGTCCTGTATCGAAGGTTGTTGTGAATAATGTGTTGGACACTACCAATATAAACATTAGCTAAATCAGCGACAAGACGAAACATCACACGCCTGTCTTCTCTGATCAAGACGTCAATGCACTTTACAATGTTGTAATTGTTGATTGTTTATCATAGCGCTCAATGCCCGACAATGACGTCCTTCCTGTTCCAAATAAGGGATCCATTTCGCAGCGCTACAGACACTCATATATAGATTATTCGAAAATTAGTCGCAACATTGTTACTGTTCTCCAACCAAGAGATTAACCGTGAAAGAAATGTGCTTACTATTGCGTCATCTACTGGAGCGAAGTAGATACTGTAGATAATAATATTATTACCGCTATAACGTCAGTTTAAAAAACATGCTCTCTCCTGTATATGTTATTTCCTTTATGGAGAGATTAAAAGACCAGGAGATTAACAGTGATCTAATTTTGTAACTAGGATAGTGTAAGTACGTGTGTATCAGTGTTATCGTTTGTGGTTTGAAAGTTAGCCAAAGGAGATGCGTGTAACCACGTGTGTGACCTTATGCCATCTTATGACATCTACATTCATTCACAGCATTACCCCGCTGCGTCTCGTTCCCCTGAGACTTTCTCCTGGTTGGCGTACAGTACTATTCAGCTTCCCTGCTAATATGATATATGTTATTTGCAGACATCGGATTCTAGGGCAAATGCCTATTTTGTTTCTTTAGGAGAAAAGTAAAAATAATTATTAATATTTGTGTTTCATGGAAATTGAAAGGTTTTCAAAGAGTTTTATAGTGCCCTAAAATGCCCTAAAACGGTTATTAGAGCCTAATTTGTTAATATTCGCCTAAAAATGCCTAACTCACTGTAAAGTTTCGCATTTTACTCTTACTTTTTATAATTTATACATGCATTCACTGCGAAATTTAAGGCATTTAAAAAGTGGAAAGTTTGCTTCACACCGGCCATGAAACCATTGATAAAGGAAACAAAATGTTTTGAATCTCACGACACTCGCAATAGATTTCACCGAATTTAACATGTTTGGAGGCATAAATGCCGACAAAGAACCAACCTTAGTTTTGAAGCAGGCAACAATCACAACATGTGCTGCTACCGATTCAGAGATATACTATACTATAAAAATGACTTTTCGGTCTGAAACCGATTAGCTGTACTGCCCTTCAGAGTGTCATAAAATCACAATTTTTGGAGAAAGAGTGTTTTTGAAATATTTATGAAAAGTCGTAAAACTGCGAATTAGTAGGGTATAATATTTAAAAGAATGGCCCTCCTAGTGTTAACACTACCAGGAAATGCAACAATAAGTGGAACTTTGTATTTTTGTCCAATTGAATCTCAATAACAATTGTTCATTTGAATGCTCGTTAACAGTTGCTCTTTCCCTCACCTTATTTGTGTTGAGAAGTTTTGAGCGGTAGGACGTTTTCCTGTGAAGTTTAATGCGATAATGCCGAAAAATATAAGTGCAAAATCTACATTCATCCGGCAATGGCTAACAGAATATTCAGAATTCACTTATGATGGAAAAATAATATTCTGCAAGATTTGTAGCAAACAGGTATGTAACAATAGTTGAAATATATAAATTCTATTAATTTTAATGAGTAGGCCTATAATATTTATACATTGACTGAGCTATCCTGAGGTATAATTCTTTTTAAGACCATTACACTTTAACCTTTTAAATTCCGACAGTTAAAGTATTTGCAGGTCATTAAAATTTTGATTGTTCGAACCCACTAACTTTGTGATAGAAATACGGCAATACAACAATTAGGATTTTATTTTAATTCAGTTTACTTTACATTTTTAGATTTCGCAAGAAAAGAAGTGCCACCTAAAGCAGCATGTGCAAGGAGCGGCTCATAAGGCTAAATCTCAGCAGAAAAATCAACTGCAACAAACTTTACTAACACAGCCTACTTCATCCAATCTCAGCAGCAATTTCTATGCTGATTTAACCAGAGCGTTTGTTGCTGCTAACATTCCCTGAAATGCAATTGAAAATCCGGTTTTTAAGACAGTTTTTACAAAATATCCCATCTGAGTCGACCCTAAGAAAAAATTACTTAGACAGAATATACAATGAAACTTTAGCTTCCATTCGGGAGGATATAGGTGATTCTTACATATGGGTCTCTGTGGATGAAACCTCAGATCCTATGAATAGGTATATAGCAAATATGGTAGTAGGAAAACTTAGTCCTGATGGACCTTCGATTCCACACCGCGTATGTGTTAAGGAACTTTCGAAAGTGAATAGCCAAGCCATTGCTTATTTTGTAAATAAAGGCCTACAGTCTTTATACTCAGGTAATATAGACGATTCTAAAGTTCTGTTGTTTTGTACTGATGCTGCCTCATACATGGTTGCTGCAGCTCCACTTCTTAAAACATTTTATCCTAACCTCACGCATGTAACCTGTCTAGCACATGGCCTTCACAGGGTTTCTGAAACAATCCGGAATGAATTTCCTCTTGTCAATTCGTTTATTTCTAACACAAAAAAATGTTTTTGTAAAGCCCCATCCAGGATTTCAATATTCAGAGAGAACTTTCCAGATATCCCACTCCCACCTCAGCCGGTTGTTACACGATGGGGAACCTGGATTCAGTCAGTGGTGTATTATTCTAAGTATTTTAAAGAAGTGGTCACAGTTATTGATAAATTACCTGAAACTGATAGTGCAGCGTGTGTGAAAGCAGTGAAAGATTATCTGAATGACTGACGAGTGAAAAACGACATTGCCTACATAACATCAAACTTTTCTTTCATACCTGCAAGCATTGAACAATTAGAACGTGAAAAACAATCTCTTTGTAGCCAAAGAGCAATAGTAAAGGAAGCTCAAGTGAACATACATTCTGCTTTGGGCGAAACTGGGAAAAAAGTTAAAAATAAGTGGGACAACGTATTAAATAAGAATGTAGGATTTTCATTGTTGGAAAAAGTATCAAGAGTGATATCGGGGGAAAGTGTAAATGTTCCAGTAAGTATTGATGTTTCTATTGTACCTAATTTAAAATTTGCGCCTCTCACATCAGTTTCGGTTGAAAGAAGTTTTTCTGCTTTCAAAATGATTCTCAGTGACAAAAGGCAAAGGTTAACTGTGGAGAATTTAGAAAAAATTCTGGTGGTGTACTGTGCAGATAATTATAATAAAATCTGAGCATGGAACTGAATTTCAATAACTTAAAATGAGTAATCTTGATATCAATAATCATTATTTCATTAGTTTCAATATATTAAATTTGTGCAGCTCTGCTTATAAATATAATATAGTATTCTTTTTTAATGTTTAAACATACTTTTTTGTGCGTATTTTAGTGTATAACTAAAAATTTCAGTGAAAGAAATAAGTATGATACCTTGATGTGCCTAAAATGCCTATTTTCATTAAAATAGAGCCTAATTTTACAAATTTTGAGCTTATTTTAGGCGCCTAAAACTGCAATTTTTAGTGCCTAAAAATCCGATGTCTAGTTATTTGTTACGAGGTAATGATCTCATTCAAACTATATACGCAGTGGTTAGGCCTATATTAAGACATGTGCAACTCCCTAATGTCAAAAAATTGTAGATAAGAGCAGGATCCTTTTCAAAATTAAGTTTTTTGTTTATGATTTGAAGGTGTATTAATCACTTATTATAGAATGCGTGTGGATATTACAGTCACTTTTTGGAACAACAATTACGACCAGCAACGCACCGGAAGCGCTGAAATCTCTTGAATATCCAACCCATTATGCTTCATTATGGTGCTCGTTGTCACGTGGCTATCAAGTGCTTAATTTACTTAATAGAGTAGTTGAAACTGGGAAATTCCTGAGCATCCTCAGTATTATCCGGATATGAGTTCCTGTAACTACGACAGTTTTCCTAAGATGAAAGAACCACTGAGAGGGATACGCTTTAGAAATAAGGTCATTATAACAGCTGTAGAGCAGTAAATTAGAAGCTTCGCGCAAAGTGACGATACGGATGACTCTGTCGTCTACCAGAGGTGTGGAACGGGTAATGGAGGAGATTACTATTAAGAACTCTAATTATTAATATTTTGCAATTCATTTTGTGTAAATTTTCAGAAAAGTCTATATATATATATATATATATATATATATATATATATATATATATATATATATATATATATATGTATGTTTTAAGTGTTAACCTTTACATAATAAGTTACAAGACGTATAAACGTTTTCGTTGAACAGTGTCAACATCTTCAGATACGAACAATCAATTTTGCAATATCATTACTCTCTACATTCTCTACACATACAATGCATGTTTAATGGCATACGGGGATAAAGCCTGTTAAAAATCAATATAATTATAATACACATTAATATTCTAATATTCAAATGTGAGTGCCTCTAATGTCAACATTTAAAAGTGTACATATAATGTACAATAGATATATTTTGCAAGTCATCACATGTAGGCTGGGTTATTAATAAGATAATATTGTGATGCTAAAAATAAGGTTAAAATATAAAAATGAGCTGACTATATGTTATATGTTATATTATGCATGTGCACATTTGCAATTGCAATGTTTTATTACATGTTTTATTCATATTTCCATATTTCAGTGATCAACATCTAAAGGAAGCACATCCACAACAAGTAAGTCAATATTTCATATTTCAGTGCGTTTAGATAACATAAGTATAATTTCGATTTACTTCAACAAAGATTAAAATTTGTTACCAATACATTACAATTTACATAGCTTCTCACTTCGCAATTATTCCATTATCCCAATATCAATTCAGTCAAATTCACATGTTACAAATTGCACCACTTGCTTCATTAATGCTAGTATCATTAATTTCAACATTTGATTTCTTCCAGCGATTTTAGGCACACGACTCACGTCTTGCTACATAAATCACTACATATACAGTATTGGATTTTGATTATTTATCTGTAAGTTCCATTCAATACAATATAAATAACTAAAATTAAATCCATTAATCAAAGTTAGTTTACCAACTTACGGTTTCAATTATTTTCAGTGTGAATGAACAGCAACAAAACATACGTACACCACCAAGTCAATAATTACAACTAAAACCCAATATATTGGCATAAAGATTACCACAATGATCTGCATAAGCATTTACGACAGGCTATGAAGCATACACTATGATGATGATGTCCACCTGTGGAGTAACGGTCAGCGCGTCTGGCCGCGAAACCAGGTGGCCCGGGTTCGAATCCCGGTCGGGGCAAATTGCCTGGTTGAGGTTTTTCCGGGGTTTTCCCTCAACCCAATACGAGCAAATGCTGGGTAACTTTCGGTGCTGGACCCCGGACTCATTTCACTGGCATTATCACCTTCATATCATTCAGACGCTAAATAACCTAGATGTTGATACAGCGTCGTAAAATAACCCAATTAAATTAAAATAAAAAAATTACACTATGATATATATTGGAAAGATGTGCATCACTAAAATATGGAAATATGAATAAAACATGTAATAAAACATTGCAATTGCAAATGTGCACATGTATAATATAACATATAACATATAGCCAGCTCATTTTTATATTTTAACCTTATTTTTAGCATCACAATATTATCTTATTAATAACCCAGCCCACATGTGATGACTTGCAAAATATATGTATTGTACATTATATGTACACTTTTAAATGTTGATATTAGGGGCACTCACATTTGAATATTAGAATATTAAAGTGTATTATAATTATATTAATTTTTAACAGGCTTTATCCCCGTATACCATTAAACATGCATTGTATGTATAGAGAATGTAGAGAGTAATGATATTGCAAAATTGATTGTTCGTATCTGAAGATGTTGAACACTGTTCAACGAAAACGTTTATACGTCTTGTGACTTATTATGTAAAGGTTAACACCTAAAACATACACAACAGTAAAGTCAATGACTGAAACAATAAACTTTCAATATGTAATTATTAAGTTAATTATGAATAAATGTTTTAGATCTTAATTAAAGTGTTGCTACAGGTAACATACTAGCCGTAAATCTTAAATAAATGTACATGTATCTCCGACGTCGCATGGCTTTTCTTGACAAAAGTAGAAAGACTATATCCATTTCACTGTTGGACTAACTTCCCAAACGTGTCACCATTTCAAACTACCTGTATTCCGCCAGTTATGGCTTCCTGGACACACAAAGTGTCACTGTCTCTAGGGCGGCGGGAAATTAATATATCTATTTTGTAAACCAGGTTGGAAGAGCTCGGTATGACTAAATATTCTTAATGTTGTGTAACCAGTACCAGACTGCTAGCACTGCAGATATCACGTCAGCGTATGTTTGAGTATGGGACAACTTAACTGTAGTAGCAGTAATGGCTGGTGGTCAAAATAATGAGTGTGCTACAATCTCTATATTGGCCTACTGTATACACTTATATGTATTTCTCTTAATCTGAGACTCGCCTAGTGACGAAATATGAAATCCATAAGACGTTGCTTCCTACTGCAGAACTTGTCAATTTACCCTGGTGTTAAACCCCTCCATCTTGGACATCATACTCTTTTCTATTGACAGTATTGCAAGAGCAGTGAGGCGATCCTGAGACATAGTGTTCCTTAAAAACGTTTTTATGCGTTTCAAGCAAGAAAAATATCTTTCTGGCTCAGCAGTGGTCATTGGTGTTGTAACCAAAATATTTTACAACTCCATTACTTCACAGAATGAATCCTGTGAATTGCTGGAGGCTATGTATTGTAACAATTGAACAGCCATCTATATTTCGGAAGTCGGGTCTTCCGTATAGAACTCCAAGTTGTGTCTTTAACACTCTTTTGTTCAGTACAGTATAGCTGTTGACAGCAACTTCAAGTTCGCGTTCAGGAAAATTATGCGAAAAATTGTAAACAAATTTGCTGTTTAACAATTTTGTTGCGTCTAGGTAGCTTAAAGACTGGAAACGATAAGTAATTTCATGAATTATACGGTCCATAGTTCCTTGGCTTCAATTTTCTGGGATTCCATTCTCCGTCGCTTGCTGACTGATTCAGGAGGAACCTCAAAAAACAGGTAGATGGCAGCAGCAGTCGGACACTTCAATTACCAAATACATTGTACATAGTTCCGAGTTCTTCCACAAACAAGCATTCTTTCGTTACGCTTTCCTTTTGCAATCTGCAAGCTGTGTCGTGCTTAAGCTGACTACAGCACTTCCCAGCGTAAAAATAGTCCATCAGAGCAGTGATTTCTGCTTCGCACATGCGCATTAATTGTCTACATTCACATGTAGAGTTTTGAATAGCACAACGAACCCCCTGAGGCACCAAAGAGTGAAGCGCGAAGACTGAACACTCTATAACGCGTCATGAACATAACCACGGGAAATTGTCAAATGACAGAGCAAATACTATTGTATTGCAAATACATTATTTGAGGAAAAATTATCATTGTGCTGTAGCATTGTAGCATATAAGGACGGGCCGCCCCTGTGTAATAGTGCTATCTGTTACAGCAGAATCTATTGACAAAACAGTGATTTTAGCCTACTAGTTACTCTGTCATTAATTTCACAATCCACAATATTAGCAGCGTCACCTGTTGCAGTAGTATCGATTAGTAGTTCACTGATTTTTCTAGGCACTCTGTTATCCATTTCACTCACAATTACCAGTATAGTTACAACCCTTGTTACGATCTTCTAGAATTTAGATATTCATGAGTTGAATAATAAATTTCTGGTTTCCTAGTCCAGCAATCGCTTTTCCAATTGTTCTTTGACGCTTAGCATCATGTTAAAATTGTTAAACTCTGTAGCAGATAGCAATATTGCTTCCTTGTAAGGTTTTCACTACAAGCTGATTCAACAGTTAATGTCGTAACGGTCACCTGTTCACTATCAGAATCGTTTACTCTCACATTACCGAACTTTAATATTATCCTCCCATCTATGTCTCGGCCTCCCAAAGGTATTTTTCTCTCCGGCCTCTCAACTAATACTCTATATGCACTTCTGCATTCGTCCATACGTGCTACATGCTCTGCCCATCTCAAACGTCTGTATTTAAAGTTCCTAATTATGTAAGGTGAAGAATACAATGCGTGCAGTTCTGCGTTCTGTATCTTCCTCCATTCTCCTGTAACTTCACCCTCTTAGCTCTAAATATTTTCCTAAGCACCTTATTCTCAAACACCCTTAACCTCTGTTCCTCTCTCAAAGTGAGAATCCAAGTTTCACAGCCATACAGAACCGGTAATATAACTGTTTTATAAATTCTAACTTTCAGCTTAACATATTTATGATTAGTTAAAATTATTCATTGCTGTAGAGTTAGTAGAATGTTTGAGGTAAATAGGTAATAGACGTAAATCTATTAAGGCGGTAGATTATCTTAATCGAAACTTACTTTTTTAACAAACTAGTAGGCTATAATCTTCCTACTGGAAGAAAACAACTGGTTAAGTACAGAAAGTGTATGAGGCCATACGGATGGAATTAAAGAACATGTACGATTAGCTTATATTATGAAGGAACTTTTTAACGAAGAATAGTTTAATAATAGAGTAGCTTATATTATGAAGGAACTTTTTAACGAAGGGTAGTTTAATAATAATGAAGCTCTGTTCTGAGAGTCAATTTTCCAAACTGCTTGCGGTCAACGGATAGCTAATATGTGAGAATAATTTTACCGTATTTACCTGAAGGACGGTGCACAGATTAAATCTGCTTTAATTATGTTTCTCTTCATATTTCTCATTGCAGTCGTGGATGCACAAAACTGCTTCACAGCTATTGACTTCGGTTTTTACGAAACAAGTAGGCCTAGCTTGTTCAATGCAATTAACGATCCTGCAATTGATAAATAATTTTCACGGTCATTGAAGAAATATAGAGCAAATTTACCAAACAACCAAGAGAGCTTGATGGGAATCCTGTGGAAGGTGTTGTACATTGGGTCAGTTGTACCTTGGGCCATTCATCATTTCTCTGCCGTCTGTGTTTTGAAAAATGAAGTATTACAATCAAGTTACATATTTGTACACAACAGTGCTCTCACAAAGCTTTGGTGATCTTCACATACAGTGGTTTGCTTTCTTTGTGAAGAAATATGTTTTTGATCTCAGAAAGTATTTAGTGTGTAGTGTGTTCTTTATTTTTTTTACGGGGCTATGTTATAATTCAAGACATTTCCAATAGTACGGTAAGATCTTTGTTTCTTTCTTGTTCGAATGGTATATTAGGTTATTGTTAGAATATAACAGTAGATAAGAAATGATGGGTACTAACTGGCTCCCAATGGCTCCCATGGCTCCGCAAGTGACGTCATAGTACTAACTGGCTCCCATGTGACGTCATAGTACTAACTGGCTCCCATGTGACGTCATAGTACTAACTGGCTCCCAGAGAATGACATCACGGAGAGGGTGGGGGGCTTAAATTATGACGTAGGAAAGGGGCGTAACTTAAATTACGTCAAGGTTAAAGTGTGACGTCATGCACACGTGCAGGTATGTAATTGAAGTTGTGGTATGACAAGTTCATACATGTTTATCTCATCAATGTTGCTATGTGTGCAAATATAATGCTGAGTCATATCCGGCAATTGTTCTCAGGTGAAAGACACAAGTTCATACATGTTTGAAAACTGCTATGTGTGCAAATATTATGCAAGGTCACATCCGGCGAAGAAGTAATCTATCACACTTAAACACATACATTCTTTTTCTTAAGATTCTAATGTAATGGTAATTTAATTGATTGGGGAATGGGTGTTGGAATGTGGGACATAAATGGATAAAAAATTAATCTAGCACACTTGTAAATTAAACAGGATGTGGCTGAAGTGACGTTATAAATTTGTAATTGAAGTTGGAAATGGGGGAGGGGAGTAAAAATTTGAAATACGAACGGCATAACTTAAAGTGTGGGGACATAAATTTTTAATTGAAGTTGGAAATGTAATAATTTGAAATGCACATGATCATACAAGTTTGTATAGTGGGGGGGGGGGATAGACAAGTTCATACATGTTTGTATATTTGAAAGTGAGTTGGGAATGTTAAAATAATCACTATCTGCTATGTGTGAAATATTATGCAAGGTTGCTAATTTTACTGGTTGTACTTTAAGCCAATTGCTGAGTAATTGATAAAAAATATTAAGTTTCTAATGTACTGGTAATTGAATTGATAAATAGTAATGGGAAATGGAAATTGGAATGGGGGAATTATTGATGGCGTAAATGGTTCTACCTTAAGCCAATTTATAAAAAAATTAATCTAGCACACTTGTAAATTAAACACATACATTCTTCTCATATTATTCCAGTATAATACATTTTGAGTGATTTGTTTAGCGTATTTAATACATTATTACCAACATTCAGTATGTGACATTATTATTTCGTAATACAGTAATTGTAGCAGATAAATCAACGTAGATGTATATGTTGTGTAATGCATAAGCGTGCAAATATTATGCAAGCTTGCTGAATCACTTCCGGCGACGATGCAATTGCTGAGTAATGATAAAAGCATGTTCTTCAAGCACCTGCAACGTGTCATATTACACAAATATTGCATGATGCAAATAATATGCAAGCTGTTAATTCACATCCGGTGAAGACGCAAGTGCTGAATAATGGCCAGCTGTCCAATGGATGTCCTGAAACTGGTTGTACTTTAAGCCAATTGTTGAGTAATTGATAAAAAATATTAAGATTCTAATGTACTGGTAATTGAATTGATAAATAGTAATGGGAAATGGAAATTGGAATGCGGGAATTATTGATGGTGTAAATGGTTGTACTTTAAGCCAATTTATAAAAAAAATTTAATCTAGCACACTTGTAAATTAAACACATACATTCTTCTCATATTATTATTATTCCAATGTAATACATTTTGAGTGGTTTGTTTAGCGTATTTAATTTAAGCCATGCATTATTACCACGTGTTATATTACACAAATATTACATGATGCTAATAATATGCAAGCTGTTAATTCACATCCGGTGAAGACGCAAGTGCTGAATAATGGCCACCTTATTATTATTATTATTATTATTATTATTATTATTATTATTATTATTATTATTATTATTATTATTATTATGGTTCCAATTTAATACATTTTGAAGTAACATTTATTGGATTGATTAATAATTTAATACATTTTCAAGTAACATTTATTGGATTTATTTTAAGCCATATATTATTACAGAAGCACTTCGTAATATTGTAATTGCTTCTTCTTCTTCTTCTTCTTCTCATTATTATTATTATTCGTCATAAAGAAGATTAAAGTGTGACGTTATAAATTTGTAATTGAAGTTGGAAATGGGTGAGGGCTGTTTATAATTTGAAATACATACGGCATAACTTAAAGTGTGATGTTATAAATTTGTAATTGAAGTTGGAAATGGGGGGAAATTTGATAAAATTCTGATGTAATAGTAATTTAATTGATAAATAGTAATGAGTAAGGGAAATTTGCAAGTGTTAATTGGAATTGGAATGGAGGAATTATTGATGGCGTAAATGGTTGTACTTTAAGCCAATTGATAAAGAAATTAATCTAGCACACTTGTAAATTAAACACATACATTCTTCTCATATTATTCCAGTGTAATACATTTTGAAGTAAAATTGAGTGGTTTGTTTAGCGTATTTAATACATTATTACCAACATTCAGAATGTGACATTATTATTTCGTAATACAGTAATTGTAGCAGATACATCAATGTAGATGTATATGTTGAAGTGTGCAAATATTATGCAAGCTTGCTCAATCACTTCCGGCGACGATGCAATTGCTGAGTAATGATAAAAATATGTTTTTGAAGCACCTGGAACGTGTTATATTACACAAATATTGCATGATGCAAATAATATGCAAGCTGTTAATTTACATCCGGCGTCTTATGTTACACAAATATTGTATTGATTACAAGTAAATAATAGCTATCTGCTATGTGTGCAAATATTATGCAATGTCACATCCGACGATGAAAGTGCTGAGTAATGATAAAAAACATGTTTTTGATAATGACCTTGGAGGTAATATGGCTGGATGATGAGGTGAATTATTTAGAAGTGTAATGAAAGAAGTATTGCAGTTTGGAATAATAGACATTGAAAAAAAATTTAGACAGCAGTGGGAGGGGGGGCAAGATGATAAATAATAAGCTCGAATTTATACAACTATTACACTATCACATATTTTATAAAAGATCTTTGTCAAAAAAAATTGGTAGTGTAATAGCAGCCATAGCGTTAATAATGTCTCACAATATTTATTTTTAATTTTAATTTACATGATACTGCATCTCCAGTCTCGGTTTGAGCTGAAGAAGAAGAAATCGCACAATTTAAATGCTCTGAGTGTAAAAAACAGTGACCATGATGAAGCGTGGTGAATGTTCAGCTTGATTATGAAGAATGTTCGAATTCTAATAAATGTTCTTTTTGGAAATAGTTTTGCACTGTAATTTTCTTCTATGTCTTAACCATCCATTTCCACCCCACATAACCAAAGGGTTGGGTTCGTTTAGAGAATTAACCTATAACACTTTCCTTTCAAATATTTGTAATCCTTTTCCAATATTAAGAATTGGTATATAGGTTTTCAAATATTAATAATCCTTAAGAATTGGAGTATGAGTTGAGATTATTCTAAACATATATGTTACCAGAATATAACATAATTCCGGTGGTAGCTTATTGATTTGGGAGTGGTGGATTTGAAATGTTTGTATGATAAAACCTGAGGATGATTGAGAGAATGTCAATGATTAAACTGAATCTAGTCATTGGGGATGGGGATGTGCTTGGTAAAAGAAAATAGTAACAACATAAAATTATGCGTATATATTTATTCATAAAAAGAAATGCAATGCACTGAGTATTGAAATATATTTTCAGTTAGTGAATCCCAATTGTGATGTTTTCACCAAAATTGAAGAAGTAATACATTTTGAGTGGATTGTTTAGTGTATTTAATTTAAGCCATAAATTATTACCCACATTAAATTCATCAGAATGTGACATTATTATTATTATTATTATTATTATTATTATTATTATTATTATTATTATTATTATTATTATTATTATTATTATTATTATTAGCCATATATTATTAGCGAAAGTATGATTTAGAGCAGTTCGTAATATCCACTTAAATTCCAGAGTAGTATAAAATTATACTGTATTAAGTGGATCATAAAGAAAGTGCAATTCTAAAGAAAGAGATTGTGTATGACATAAGTTGGAATTTATATTGATGCTATGTGATGCAAGCCTGCATTAACATCCCGTGATTGTTTGACGACCACCTGCGATGTATTATATTACACAAATACTGTATGCACATAATAGCTATCTACTATTTTCAACAAATATTATGCTAGCTTGCAATACAGCATGACGTTGCAATAACGCAACAGCATGTCGTTGCAATAACGCAACAGCATGTCGGTGCAATAACGCAACAGCATGTCGTTGCAATAACGCAACAGCATGTCGTTGCAATAACGCAACAGCATGTCGTTGCAATAACGCAACAGCATGACGTTGCAATAACGCAACAGCATTTCGTTGCAATAACGCAACAGCATGTCGTTGCAATAATACAACAGCATGTCGTTGCAATAACGCAACTGCATGTCGCTGCAATAACGCAACAGCATGTCGTTGCAATAACGCAACAGCATGACGTTGCAATAACGCAACAGCATGTCGTTGCAATAACGCAACAGCATGTCGTTGCAATAACGCAACAGCATGTCGTTGCAATAACGCAACAGCATGTCGTTGCAATAACGCAACAGCATGACGTTGCAATAACGCAACAGCATGACGTTGCAATAACGCAACAGCATGACGTTGCAATAACGCAACAGCACGTCGTTGCAATAACGCAACAGCACGTCGTTGCAATAACGCAACAGCACGTCGTTGCAATAACGCAACAGCACGTCGTTGCAATAACGCAACAGCGCGTCGTTGCAATAACGCAACAGCGCGTCGTTGCAATAACGCAACAGCACGTCGTTGCAATAACGCAACAGCGCGTCGTTGCAATAACGCAACAGCACGTCGTTGCAATAACGCAACAGCACGTCGTTGCAATAACGCAACAGCACGTCGTTGCAATAACGCAACAGCACGTCGTTGCAATAACGCAACAGCAGGACGTTGCAATAACGCAACAGCACGTCGTTGCAATAACGCAACAGCACGTCGTTGCAATAACGCAACAGCATATCGTTGCAATAACACAACAGCATGATGCGTAATCTTGCGACATATACGTTACAACGACATACTGTTGCGTTATTGCAACGTCATGCTGTATTGCAAGCTAGCATAATATTTGTTGAAAATAGTAGATAGCTATTATGTGCATACAGTATTTGTGTAATATAATACATCGCAGGTGGTCGTCAAACAATCACGGGATGTTAATGCAGGCTTGCATCACATAGCATCAATATAAATTCCAACTTATGTCATACTCAATCTCTTTCTTTAGAATTGCACTTTCTTTATGATCCACTTAATACAGTATAATTTTATACTACTCTGGAATTTAAGTGGATATTACGAACTGCTCTAAATCATACTTTCGCTAATAATATATGGCTAATAATAATAATAATAATAATAATAATAATAATAATAATAATAATAATAATAATGTCACATTCTGATGAATTTAATGTGGGTAATAATTTATGGCTTAAATTAAATACACTAAACAATCCACTCAAAATGTATTACTTCTTCAATTTTGGTGAAAACATCACAATTGGGATTCACTAACTGAAAATATATTTCAATACTCAGTGCATTGTATTTCTTTTTATGAATAAATATATACGCATAATTTTATGTTGTTACTATTTTCTTTTACCAAGCACATCCCCATCCCCAATGACTAGATTCAGTTTAATCATTGACATTCTCTCAATCATCCTCAGGTTTTATCATACAAACATTTCAAATCCACCACTCCCAAATCAATAAGCTACCACCGGAATTATGTTATATTCTGGTAACATATATGTTTAGAATAATCTCAACTTATACACCAATTCTTAAGGATTATTAATATTTGAAAACCTATATACCAATTCTTAATATTGGAAAAGGATTACAAATATTTGAAAGGAAAGTGTTATAGGTTAATTCTCTAAACGAACCCAACCCTTTGGTTATGTGGGGTGGAAATGGATGGTTAAGACATAGAAGAAATTACAGTGCAAAACTATTTCCAAAAAGAACATTTATTAGAATTCGAACATTCTTCATAATCAAGCTGAACATTCACCACGCTTCATCATGGTCACTGTTTTTTACACTCAGAGCATTTAAATTGTGCGATTTCTTCTTCTTCAGCTCAAACCAAGACTGGAGATGCAGTATCATCTAAATTAAAATTAAAAATAAATATTGTGAGGCATTATTAACGCTATGGCTGCTATTACACTACCAATTTTTTTTGACAAAGATCTTTTATAAAATATGATAGTGTAATAGTTGTATAAATTCGAGCTTATTATTCATCATCTTGCCCCCCCTCCCACTGCTGTCTAAACTTGTTCAATGTCTATTATTCCAAACTGCAATACTTCTTTCATTACACTTCTAAATAATTCACCTCATCATCCAGCCATATTACCTCCAAGGTCATTATCAAAAACATGTTTTTTATCATTACTCAGCAATTTCATCGTCGGATGTGACATTGCATAATATTTGCACACATAGCAGATAGCTATTATTTACTTGTAATCAATAAAATATTTGTGTAACATAAGACCCCGGATGTCAATTAACACCTTGCATATTATTTGCATCATGCAATATTTGTGTAATATAACACGTTCCAGGTGCTTCAAAAACATATTTTTATCATTACTCAGCAATTGCATCGTCGCCGGAAGTGATTCAGCAAGCTTGCATAATATTTGCACACTTCAACATATACATCTACATTGATGTATCTGCTACAATTACTGTATTACGAAATAATAATGTCACATTCTGAATGTTGGTAATAATGCATTAAATACGCTAAACAAACCACTCAATTTTACTTCAAAATGTATTACACTGGAATAATATGAGAAGAATGTATGTGTTTAATTTACAAGTGTGTTAGATTAATTTTTTTATCAATTGGCTTAAAGTACAACCATTTACGCCATCAATAATTCCTCCATTCCAATTCCAATTAACACTTGCAAATTTCCCTAACCCATTACTATTTATCAATTAAATTACTATTACATTAGAATTTTATCAAATTTCCCCCTATTTCCAACTTCAATTACAAATTTATAACGTCACACTTTATGACGAATAATAATAATAATGAGAAGAAGAAGAAGCAATTACAATATTACGAAGTGCTTCGGTAATAATATATGGCTTAAAATAATTCCAATAAATGTTACTTCAAAATGTATTAAATTATTAATCAATCCAATAAATGTTACTTCAAAATGTATTAAATTGGAACCATAATAATAATAATAATAATAATAATAATAATAATAATAATAATAATAATAATAATAATAATAATAATAATAAGGTGGCCATTATTCAGCACTTGCGTCTTCACCGGATGTGAATTAACAGCTTGCATATTATTAGCATCATGTAATATTTGTGTAATATAACAGGTGGTAATAATGTATGGCTTAAATTAAATACCCTAATCAAACCAGTCAAAATGTATTACATTGGAATAATAATAATAATATGAGAAGAATGTATGTGTTCAACTTACAAGTGTGCTAGATTAATTTTTTTATAAATTGGCTTAAGGTAGAACCATTTACGCCATCAATAATTCCCCCATTCCAATTTCCATTTCCCATTACTATTTATCAATTCAATTACCAGTACATTAGAATCTTAATATTTTTTATCAATTACACAGCAATCGGCTTAAAGTACAACCAGTAAAATTAGCAACCTTGCATAATATTTGCAGATAGTGATTATTTTAACATTCACAACTTACTTTCAAATATACAAACATGTATGAACTTGTCTATCCCCCCCCCCACTATACAAACTTGTATGAACATGTGCATTTCAAATTATTACATTTCCAACTTCAATTAAAAATTTATGACGCCACATTTTAAGTTATGCCGTTCGTATTTCAAATTTTTACTCCCCTCCCCCATTTCCAACTTTAATTACAAATTTATAACGTCACTTCAGCCACATCCTGTTTAATTTACAAGTGTGCTAGATTAATATTTTATCCATTTATGTCCCACATTCCAACACCCATTCCCCAATCAATTAAATAACCATTACATTAGAATCTTAAGAAAAAGAATGTATGTGTTTAAGTGTGATAGATTACTTCTTCGCCGGATGTGACCTTGCATAATATTTGCACACATAGCAGTTTTCAAACATGTATGAACTTGTGTCTTTCACCTGAGAACAATTGCCGGATATGACTCAGCATTATATTTGCACACATAGCAACATTGATGAGATAAACATGTATGAACTTGTCATACCACAACTTCAATTACATACCTGCACGTGTGCATGACGTCACACTTTAACCTTGACGTAATTTAAGTTACGCCCCTTTCCTACGTCATAATTTAAGCCACCCACCCCCTCCGTGATGTCATACTCTGGGAGCCAGTTAGTACTATGATGTCACATGGGAGCCAGTTAGTACTATAACGTCACTTGCGGAGCCATGGGAGCCATTGGGAACCAGTTAGTACCCATCATTTCTTATCTACTTATAACCTAACTTTTGAAACATGATGCTCAATTCACAATGAGCAGTAGTTGTACCTCGGTCCACTTGAAGCGTTGTACCTTGGGTCGACCCAAGGTACAACATTGAACTGATGATGAGCAGAAGTGTACAAAAGGTAAAGGTATCCCCGTAACATGCCATGAAGGCACTTGGGGGGCATGGAGGTAGAGCCCCATGCTTTCCATGACCTCGGCACTAGAATGAGGTGGTATGGTCGGCACCACGCTCTGACCGCCTTTTACCCCCGGGAAAGACCCGGTACTCAATTTTGTAGGAGGCTGAGTGAACCTCGGGGCCGTTCTGAAAGTTTGGCAACGAGAAAAAATCCTGTCACCACCTGGGATCGAACCCCGGACCTTCCAGTCCGTAATCATTATAAATTATTAGTTATTTTAATATAGTTTATTTCTCAATATGTTGGAAATATTATATCGTCATACTTTTATTTTTATAGAACCATGCCAAGAAGCAAGAATGGAAAAAAGCCGGAAAAAGTAGATGTAGAAGCCCTTCGCATGGCTATAAAGGATGTGTTAACAAATGGAACTAAAGTGCAAACTGCTGCCAAAAATGTTGATATTTCGAAAACTACGTTGTCTAGGCCCTTAAAAATATGCTGCATTTTAATGAAAATGAGTTTGCGTACAGAGCTAACAATGTTGTGAAGAAAGTGTTTACTTTGCCACAAGAGATTGAATTAGTAGAGTATTTGAAACAGGCAGCAAAGATACATTACGGTCTAAATAGAAATGAAGTTATGAAACTTGCATATCAGTATGGATATATGAAAATAATTTGGCTATTCCAGAGAACTGGAAAATCGAGAAAAATGCTGGCGACATGTGGCTTAGTCGTGAAGCTACTACCTCCCTACCAACAAGGTTACTCTAAGAGACAAACTTCCCAACTACAATTCGCAGTTGATTTCAGTAGTTATGGTGTTAATTAGATCGATTTTGTGTTTGCTATCTGCTTAAAATGCATTATTGCATGAACATGTTGCAAAGGAATTGTATCTTTAATTTGTTTCCTATTATATTCCAGAAGTTTCGTGACTTTTAGATATGTAGCCTACACTTTGTAATCATATTTATGTTTATCCACAATTTGTATTCTTGTTTCTTTTCTTGTAGGCTAAATTTATAATGTGACCCAAGGTACAACATCGGGTGACCCAAGGTACAATCTCATGTTGTACCTTGGTCCATTGTACCTGTATACATTTAATTGAATATAAAAATTATCAGAGTGATTAAATTCGTAAATAAAGATTACCAATCTTAGCATGCAGGCTTTCACGGCCGGTGTCTAGTTGAAACAGAGCTTCCGGGCTAAGATTCCGTGGTCTACTGGTGCTGACATTACCAGACGTTTCGTCTACTTCTACGGCAGACATCTTCAGTGGTTAGGTATCCTCGGTCGAAGTCTTCTGCTCGGGATACCTGTAGCAACTGATGACCCGAATCGAAAAATCGAAAAATCGAAGGGGAATTGGGAGAAAAATGTAAAAGGTACGCAAAACGCGTCCTTGCAAGTGGGTTGGGGGCTATACAAAATTAAATATGTGAGCTCCAAGCCTGTTGGCCACTAGTCTCACTCCGGGTTACGCTGCTCCCTTGAAGGAGCTCTAGAAAATTTTGAAGGGGAAGCCGAAATTGGACGTAACCTCTCAGGTACCACATACGCGAGAGGGCTGACATTGATCAATTGATCACGGAACGGGGCGAGGAGGAGTTGGCTGGTGTTTGCCGTTAGAATGGCAAGACGCCGTCATCTGTTGTTCGATGACAAAGCATGTGAAGGCCGTCGGAAGAAGCGCCGTGAAATCTAATCTGCAATTTGAGAGGTCCCTGTCCTTTCAATTTGCGACTTATTAAGTGACCTCGTATATTTAATAGACTATTTATATTATCTGAACTAGGGCATACATCGTTTATAATAAGGGTGGAATATGTATGGGGAAGGTCATATAGGTCCGAGGCCCATTTCTTATAGGGCTCATCCCGACATTTGAATTACGCCTGAGGAAAACCACGGAATACCTTAGGCGAGATGAGTTGTCTCATGTATAAGAGACTAGCCAATTTGGCTATTATGTAGGAGGTGATTGTTATCATGAGCCTTGTTGAATCATCTCAATTTTGAGACAAGCCATTTGGCTATATGATGGCTCAATTACGAAGAGGGGGGAGAGATGTAATTAGTTGATTAATTTAAGTAATTAGGGAGATTAATGAGGATATGACTCCAGGTCCGTGGCCCATTTCTTTTAGGGCTCATCCCGACATTTGTCTTAGCGCCTTAGGAAAACCACGAAAAACCTTAGGCAGGATGAGTTGTCTCAATATCAGAGACTAGCCAGTTGGCTCTTAGGTTGAATTACTCTATGAATCGATGGATATATACTAGCCAATTGGCTCTATGATACTTCCATCGATCAACAAAAGTAGATATTGTCAGGGAGGGATTTTGTTTAGCCCAGCTAAAACAAGGTCATTTTAAAGCGGTTGCACTATCCAAGGAGTCTCATGGAGTTGAGTCGTGGCTACCAAAACCTGGGAGTAACGCCAGCCTCCCTGTCCTCCTGTCTCAATACTATAGCTACTGGACCTGTCTGGTGTCTACGCCGTAACCTAGGATCATACTGGCCGAGGCCAGATATAAGCGGGTTGGAGTTAGCACGAGCTTCCGCACACAGGTTCCTAGCCAGTCGAGCAATGAACTCGTCTGTGGTTGGCAACTCTAGTTCATCATGGAACTTTCTTCTCGAGGCGACTCGGGGGAGATGGGTAATGAGTCGAATCACCTGGTTTTGGACAACTTGGAGTTTACGGAGATGGGACACTGCCGCAAACCCCCATGCGTGTGCGGCATAGGTAATGACAGAGCGAATGAGGGCCTTATACATGGTAAGTCCTACCCTCAGGTTGTCAGGAGTTAAGGCCGCCAGAATGGGATAGTGTCTAACTATCAGCCCATTGGCCTTACGAAGAAGGAATTGGATGTGATCTCGGAAGTTGAGATGAGGGTCCATAATGATCCCTAAATATTTAATTTGGTTCATTCACGGCATTTCTCGTCCGAAAAGTGTCGGTGGTGGCGGTATGTCTTCGAGCCTCGCTCTTCGTGAAAAGAGTATGGCCTGACATTTGTCTACATTGACCTTGATTCTCCAGTCGTGGAACCACAGCTGGAGGTGATCTAAGATCGACTGCAATCTACGGGACGCTAATCTATAGGTTTTGCCCATCGCCAAGAGGGCAGTGTCGTCTGCATAGATATACAGATGACTACTTCTGCCGTGGATATAGCGAAACGGGAGGCCATTAATGAATATATTAAAAAGTATAGACCCGATAATGGAACCCTGTGGGACTCCTGCGTGAATTTCACGGGGGGTGGAGAAACTAGTGCCTACACGGGTTTTGAATGTACGGCCTCGGAGGTAGTTAGAAATGAGGCGTATCATTCCATCTGGGACTCCCATGCCCAGAAACTTAACGAGGAGTCCCTCATGCCAAACCTTGTCGAATGCTCGCTCGATGTCCAGGTAAGCTGCAGCTACTACACGCTTCGTGCTCATAGCCCAGGTAATGTCCTCCGTCATGCGGATTGCCTGGAGTGTAGTGGAACGACCAGGGTGGAAACCGAACTGCTCGTTCCTGATTTGGGGCAACACTACTTCATTGAGGCGTCTATGTATGACCCGCTCCGCCAGTTTGCTGAGACAACTGAGGAAACCAATAGGCCTATAGTTGCTTGGATTCGTCTTATCCTTTCCGGGCTTTGGAAAGAGAACTACGTGAGCCTCTTTCCAGGGAATGGGATAGTGACCGGAAGCCAAGATGTTATTAATTATCTCTGCTATGCGCTTCATAGCTGACTTTGGGAGATGCTGCAATATAATTCCTTGGATACCGTCGGCTCCTGCGGCCTTATGAGGGCCGAGGCGACGAATGAAATGGGCGACCTCGTGGGTGTTCGTAGGTCGTATCCCATTTTCCGGCTCCCTGCTAAGGAGGTCTCGAACCGATTCCTCAACAGCTCTGATATGGGGCAAGTTTAAATTTTGTTCCACGGGTTGAAAAGTGGTCTCTAAAACGTCTGCCAGTGCGGTAGCCTTCTCCTCAGGAGTAAACACCGTGACATCTGGACCGATTACTAAAGGGTGAATAGATTGAGACGGATTGGACAGAGCTCGAGATACACGCCAGGCTCTGACATGTTTCTGCTGTCCATCGTCTCAACCTTGGATTTCCAAGCATCCACGACCGTTTCGTGGACCGCCTCACTGATCCGCCTGCGCAAGCGGTTCATTTCTATTCTATGTTGATCTAACCTAGTACGCTTCCACAATGTTCTTGCTCTATTGCGGGCGATCTTTAGGTCTCTAATATAGGCTCGGAGCTGCATCCGTCCCGGTTGTGAAGACCGTTTCGGTATTGCAGCAACCATTGCCTTCTTTATGCACTCCGTCAAGTGGCTAACTGACCTATCTATCCCTACCGGAGTGACTTCAGGGGGGAGTGGTGGAAGCGTAGCGGCTACCTGGTCTTGGAAGAACACCCAGTCTGCCGCCTTGTAGTTGAATTTCTCAGCGGTTGGGGAGAGTTCAACTGGGTGCATGATCTCCATTATCACCGGTAGGTGGTCGGACGGAAGATCATCCAGGGTTGTTAGTCTCGCTCTAGTTGTGAGACCTTTCACCAGAGCGATGTCTAATAAGTCAGGCAGTTGATTTGCAGCAGCCGGTAAGTGTGTGGGTTCCCTAGGGGCCATCACGACGTATCCGTTTCCTGTAGAATTAAGAAAAGCCTATCGCCCTGCCGATTGGGGCGTTGACAGTTCCAGATAGCGTTCTTCGCATTGAGGTCGCCGGCGACTACGAATCTATCGGATAGACTTGTCACTATATCTAAATCGCGTTCATTTAGTGTGCCCGGAGGACTGTAGGCAGCCATAAGCAGAAAGGGGAGTCTGCCTATGTAGGCTCTAATAGCCACTGCCTCTAATGCCGCTAGCTGGGGAAGGAGATACTCACAGTTCGCGATCGAAGAACTAACGAACACCGCTACACCTCCGCCTCTTCTACCCGCTCTATCTTGTCTATAGATTTAAACCCCGCGCATCTTAAATTTACTTGGGGTGTCAGGAACGTTTCTGTTATAAATGCTACGTCTATATTATCAGCGTCTAGGAAGGCCCTGAACTCATGTCTATCATGTCTAAGGCCCCTGGCGTTCCATATACACATCCTAGCAACTCCGTCACTTCGTCTGGCCATTGAGAGAAACGAGGGAGTTTAGGAGCTTAAATATCTCCGGGAGGGCAGACATAGGATTCTCTATAAGGAGAACTATCACTCTAGTTAATCCTTCTAGGATTGGGGCGAGCGGGAGGTTGGGGTTTGCTAATTGCAACGCCTCAGCAAAGTGCTGGACTTGGTCCAAAGTAGCGCCTTGACCGGTCGGGCCTTTGGAGGTGCTTGCAATAGCTTCCTGCTGGGCTGGTGGGACAGGGGCGGAGATGGGTTCTACCGTGGTAGCCTTGGTGGCTTTTCTGCTGCCCCTGTTGCGCTTAGGCGCTGAGAAAGGGGTCCTAATTTATTTCCAGCAGTTTGGGGGGCTGTCGCTGCCACGGTGGACCACAGAGGCGCGGGAACGGGCACATCCAGAAGGGAAGGGATGTGCGCCTGCTGCTGCTCCTGTTAGCGGACCGGCCCGAGTTCCGTGCGTCGCTCCGCACGAGGCCCCTGCACAGGGGCGCGAGCCTGTGGCTGCGGCTGCTGCTCTCGAAACAGCTGCTGCTATGACCTGACTCGAAAAAATCGAAATCGAAAAATCGAAGGAGAACTGGGTGGAAGATTTAAAAGGTACGCAAAACGCTTCCTTGCAAGGGGTTGGGGGCAGTACAAAACAAAATATGTGAGCTCCAAGCCTGTTGGCGACTAGTCTCACTCCGGGTTACGCTGCTCCCCTAAAGGAGCTCTAGGAGATTTTGTAGGGGAAGCCGAAATTGGACGTAACCTCTTAGGTACCACATACGCGAGGGGGGCTGAGATTGATCAATTGATCACGGAACGGGCGAAAAGGATTTGGCTGGTTTTTGCCGCTAGGATGGCAAGACGCCGTATATCTGTTGTTCGATGACAAAGCAGGTGAAGGCCGTCGGAAGAAGCGCCGTGAAATCTAATCTGCAATTTGAGAGGTCCCTGTCCTTTTAATTTGCGACTTATTGAGTGACCTCGTATGTTTAACAGACTATTAATATTATCTGAACTAAGTCATACATCATTTATAATAAAGGTGGAATATATATGGGGAAGGGCATATAGGTCCGTGGCCCATTTCTTATTGGGCTCATCCCGACATTTGTCTTACGCCTGAGGAAAACCACGGAATACCTTAGGCGAGATGAGTTGTCTCATGTATAAGAGACTAGCCAATTTGGCTATTATGTAGGAGGTAATTGTTATCATGAGCCTTGTTGATCGTCTCAATTTTGAGACAAGCCATTTGGCTATTTGATGGCTCAATAACGAAGAGGGGGGACAGATGTAATTAGTTAATTAATTTAAGTAATTAGGAAGATTAATGGGGATATGAGTGCAGGTCCGTGGCCCATTTCTTTTAGGGCTCATCCCGACATTTGCCTTTGCGCCTTAGGAAAATCACGGGAAAAAACCTTAGGCAGGATGAGTTGTCTCAATATCAGAGACTAGCCAGTTGGCTCTTAGGTTGAATGACTCTATGAATCGATGGATATATACTAGCCAATTGGCTCTATGATACTTCCATCGATCAACAAAATTAGATAATGTCAGGGAGGGAATTTTGTTTAGCCCAGTTAAGACAACGTCATTTTAAAGCGGTTGCACTATCCAAGGAGTCTCATGGAGTTGAGTCGTGGCTACCAAAACCTGGGAGTAACGCCAGCCTCCCTGTCCTCCTGTCTCAATAGTATAGCTAATGGACCTGTCTGGTGTCTACGCCGTAACCTAGGATCATACTGGCCGAGGTCAGATATGAGCGGGTTGGGGTTAGCACGAGCTTCCGCATACAGGGTCCTAGCCAGTCGAACAATGAACTCGTCTATGGTTGGCAACTCTAGTTCATCATGGAACTTTCTTCTCGAGGCGACTCGGGGGAGATGGGTAATGAGTCGAATCACCTGGTTTTGGACAACTTGGAGTTTACGGAGATGGGACACTGCCGCAAACTCTCATGCGGGTGCGGCATAGGTAATGACAGAGCGAATGAGGGCCTTATACATGGTAAGTCCTACCCTCAGGTTGTCAGGATTTAAGGCCGCCAGAATGGGATAGTGTCTAACTATCAGCCCGTTGGCCTTACGAAGAAGGGATTGGATGTGATCTCGGAAGTTGAGATGAGAGTCCATAATGATCCCTAAATATTTAATTTGGTTCATCCACGGCTTTTCTCGTCCGAAAAGTGTGGGTGGTGGTGGTATGTCTTCGAGCCTCGCTCTTCGTGAAAAGATTGTGGCCTGACATTTGTCTACATTGACCTTGATCCTCCTGTCGTGGAACCACGGCTGGGGGTGATCTGAGATCGACTGCAATCTACGGGACTCTAATTTATAGGTTTTGCCCATCGCCAAGAGGGCAGTGTCGTCTGCATAGATATACAGATGACTACTTCTGCCGTGGATATAGCGAAACGGGAGGTCATTAATGAATATATTGAAAAGTATGGGCCCGATAATGGAACCCTGTGGGACTCCTGCGTGAATTTCACGGGGGGTGGAGAAACTAGTGCCTACACGGGTTTTGAATGTACGGCCTCGGAGGTAGTTAGAAATGAGGCGTATCATTCCATCTGGGACTCCCATGCCCAGTAACTTAACGAGGAGTCCCTCATGCCAAACCTTGTCGAATGCTCGCTCGATGCCCAGTTAAGCTGCAGCTACTACACGCTTCGTGCTCATAGCCCAGGTAATGTCCTCCGTCATGCGGATTGCCTGGAGTGTAGTGGAACGACCAGGGTGGAAACCGAACTGCTCGTTCCTGATTTGGGGCAACACTACTTCATTGAGGCGTCTATGTATGACCCGCCCCGCCAGTTTGCTGAGACAACTGAGGAGACTAATAGGCCTATAGTTGCTTGGATTCGTCTTATCCTTTCCGGGCTTTGAAAAGAGAACTACGTGAGCCTCTTTCCAGGGAATGGGATAGTGACCGGAAGCCAAGATGTTATTAATTATCTCTACTATGCGCTTCATAGCTGACTTTGGGAGATGCTGCAATATAATTCCTTAAATACCGTCGGCTCCTGCGGCCTTATGAGAGCCGAGGCGACGAATGAAATGGGCGACCTCGTGGGTGTTCGTAGGTCGTATCCCATTTTCCGGCTCCCTGCTAAGGAGGTCTCGAATCGATTCCTCAACAGCTCTGATATGTGGCAAGTTTAAATTTTGTTCCACGGGTTGAAAAGTGGTCTCTAAAACGTCTGCCAGTGCGGTAGCCTTCTCCTCAGGAGTAAACACCGTGACATCTGGACCGACTACTAAAGGGTGAATAGATTGAGACGGATTGGACAGAGCTCGAGATACACGCCAGACATCTGACATGTTTCTGCTGTCCATCGTCTCAACCTTGGATTTCCAAGCATCCACGACCGTTTCGTGGACCGCCTCACTGATCCGCCTGCGCAAGCGGTTCATTTCTATTCTATGTTGATCTAACCTAGTACGCTTCCACAATGTTCTTGCTCTATTGCGGGCGATCTTTAGGTCTCTAATAGAGGCTCGGAGCTGCATCCGTCCCGGTTGTGAAGACCGTTTCGGTACTGCAGCAACCATTGCCTTCTTTATGCACTCCGTCAGGTCGCTAACTGACCTATCTATCCCTGCCGGAGTGACTTCAGGGGGGAGTGGTGGAAGCGTAGCGGCTAACTGATCTTGGAAGAACACCCAGTCTGCCGCCTTGTAGTTGAATTTCTCAGCGGTTGGGGAGAGTTCAACTGGGTGCATGATCTCCATTATCACCGGTAGGTGGTCGGACGGAAGATCATCCAGGGTTGTTAGTCTCACTCTAGTTGTGAGACCTTTCACCAGAATGATGTCTAATATGTCAGGCAGATGATTTGCAGCAGTCGGTATGTGTGTGGGTTCCCTAGGGGCCATCACGACTTATCCGTTTCCTGTAGAATTAAGAAAAAGCCTATCGCCCTGCCGATTGGGGCGTTGACAGTTCGAGCTAGCGTGCTTCGCATTGAGGTCGCCGGCGACTACGAATCTATCGGATAGACTTGTCACTATATCTAAATCGCGTTCACTTAGTGTGCCCGGAGGACTGTAGGCAGCCATAAGCAGAAAGGGGAGTCTGCCTATGTAGGCTCTAATAGCCACTGCCTCTATTGCCGCTAGCTGGGGAAGGAGATACTCACAGTGCGCGATCGAAGAACGAACGAACACCGCTACACCTCCGCCTCTTCTACCCGCTCTATCTCGTCTATAGATTTAAACCCCGCGCATCTTAAATTTACTTGGGGTGTCAGGGCCAACGAAATTATGGAACCAAACCCATGGTCCCCGGCGGGCTCCGCAACGCTTGTTCGTTCTAAGAGGAATAGATATTCACACAGATGAGGAGGACATCCAGGGCGACCTGGAATTCCAAAGCATAATCGTCCGGCGAGTGACGAGGATGCACTCATCAAGGACAAAGGCCAAACTATCAATGGTCATTGTCGATGTGGAGAATTCCCCCGAAACCCGGGATAGAATGAGAGCCTTGCGTCAGTGTTGCCTGATGAGGGTAACAGTTGAGGACTAAGTCCCCATCAAGCGCCCGCCTCAGTGCAGCAACTGCCAGTGGTACTACCACACGCAGGCTAGCTGCAAAGCGCAGCCTATGTGTCGAGCTTGTGCACACCCCCATAAGACTAAAGATTGTCGCAAGCCGCACGATGTCCCCGCTACATGCGCACTCTGTACTGGCGCTCACACCGCCAATTACGGAGGGTGTCCCGTAGCACTACGGGCTAGAGATGCAACGGAAGGAACGAGCAGGGCTGCCCGACGGAGGAGGGCAGAGCTCGAGGAACAGCGGACACTCCAATACGAGTGGCTCCGGCAGCAGCGGGTAGAGCGAGCTGCGAGGCAGCAGCAGCTGTTCCGAGAACAGCAGCCGCTGCCACAGGCTCGCGACCCAGTGCAGGAGCCCCGTGCGGAGCGACGCACGGAACTCGGGCCGGTCCCCCAACAGCAGCAGCAGGCGGACATCCCTTCGCTTTTGGATGTGCCCGTTGCCGCTCCTCTGTGGTCCACCGTGGCAGCGACAGCCCCCCAAACTACTGCCAATAATGTAGGACCCCTTTCTCAGCGCCCTAAGCGCAACAGGGGCAGCAGAAAAGCCACCAAGGCTACCACGGTAGAGTCCATCTCCGCCCCTGTCCCACCGGCCCAGTAGGAAGCTATTGCAAGCACCTCCAAAGGCCAGACCGGTCAAGGCGTCACCTTGGACCAAGTTCAGCACTTTGCCGAGGCGTTGCAATTAGCAAACCCTAACCTCCCGCTCGCCCCAATCCTAGAAGGATTAACCAGAGTGATAGTTCTCCTTATGGAGAATCCTATGTCTGCCCTCCCGGAGATATTTAATCTCCTAACCTCCCTCGTTTCTCTCAATGGCCAGACGAAGTGACGGAGTTGCTAGGATGTGTATATGGAACGCCAGGGGCCTTAGACATGATAGACATGAGTTCAGGGCCTTCCTAGACGCTAATAATATAGACGTAGCATTTATAACAGAAACGTTCCTGACACCCCAAGTAAATTTAAGATGCGCGGGGTTTAAATCTATAGACAAGATAGAGCGGGAAGAAGAGGCGGAGGTGTTGCGGTGTTCGTTCGTTCTACGATCGCGCACTGTGAGTATCTCCTTCCCAAGATAGAGGCATTAGAATCAGTGGCTATTAGAGCCTACATAGGCAGACTCCCCTTTCTGCTTATGGCTGCCTACAGTCCTCCGGGCATATTAAATGACCGCGATTTAGATATAGTGACAAGTCTATCCGATAGATTCGTAGTCGCCGGCGACCTCAATGCGAAGAACGCTAGCTGGAACTGTCAACGCCCCAATCGGCAGGGCGATAGGCTTTTTCTCAATTCTACAGGAAACGGATACGTTGTGTTGGGCCCTAGGGAACCCACACACGTATCGGATGCTGCAAATCAACTCCCTGACGTATTAGACATCGCTCTGGTGAAAGGTCTCACAACTAGAGGCAGACTAACAACCCTGGATGATCTTCCGTCCGACCACCTACCGGTGATAATGGAGATCATGCACCCAGTCGAACTCTCCCCATCCGCTGAGAAATTCAACTACAAGGCGGCAGACTGGGTGTTCTTCCAAGACCAGGTAGCAGCTACGCTTCCACCACTCCCCCCTGAAGTCACTCCGGCAGGGATAGATAGGTCAGTTAGCGACCTGACGGAGTGCATAAAGAAGGCAATGGTTGCTGCAATACCGAAACGGTCTTCACAACCGGGACGGATGCAGCTCCGAGCCTATATTAGAGACCTAAAAATCGCCCGCAATAGAGCAAGAACATTGTGGAAGCGTACTAGGTTAGATCAACATAGAATAGAAATGAACCGCTTGCGCAGGCGGATCAGTAAGGCGGTCCACGAAACGGTCGTGGATGCTTGGAAATCCAAGGTTGAGACGATGGACAGCAGAAACATGTCAGATGTCTGGCGTGTATCTCGAGCTCTGTCCAATCCGTTTCAATCTATTCACCCATTAGTAGTCGGTCCAGATGTCACGGTGTTTACTCCTGAGGAGAAGGCTACCGCACTGGCAGACGTTTTAGAGACCACTTTTCAACCCGTGGAACAAAATTTAAACTTGCCCCATATCAGAGCTGTTGAGGAATCGGTTCGAGACCTCCTTAGCAAGGAGCCGGAAAATGGGATACGACCTACGAACACCCACGAGGTCGCCCATTTCATTCGTCGCCTCGGCCCTCATAAGGCCGCAGGAGCCGACGGTATTTAAGGAATTATATTGCAGTATCTCCCAAGGTCAGCTATGAAGCGCATAGCAGAGATAATTAATAACATCTTGGCTTCCGGTCACTATCCCATTCCCTGGAAAGAAGCTCACGTAGTTCTCTTCCCAAAGCCCGGAAAGGATAAGACGAATCCAAGCAACTATAGGCCTATTAGTCTCCTCAGTTGTCTCAGCAAACTGGCGGAGCGGGTCATACATAGACGCCTCACTGAAGTAGTATTGCCCCAAATCAGGAACGAGCAATTCGGTTTTCAACCTGGTCGTTCCACTACACTCCAGGCACTCCGCATGACGGAGGACATTACCTGGGCTATGAGCACGAAGCGTGTAGTAGCTGCAGCTTAACTGGACATCGAGCGAGCATTCGACAAGGTTTGGCATGAGGGACTCCTCGTTAAGTTACTGGGCATGGGAGTCCCAGATGGAATGATACGCCTCATTTCTAACTACCTCCGAGGCCGTACATTCAAAATCCGTGTAGGCACTAATTTCTCCACCCCCGTGAAATTCACGCAGGAGTCCCACAGGGTTCCATTATCGGGCCCATACTTTTCAATATACTCATTAATGACCTCCCGTTTCGCTATATCCACGGCAGAAGTAGTCATCTGTATATCTATGCAGACGACACTGCCCTCTTGGCGATGGGCAAAACCTATAGATTAGCGTCCCGTAGATTGCAGTCGATCTTAGATCAACTCCAGCCGTGGTTCCACGACTGGAGAATCAAGGTCAATGTAGACAAATATCAGGCCATACTCTTTTCACTAAGAGCGAGGCTCTAAGACATACCACCACCACCCACACTTTTCGGACGAGAAATGCCGTAGATGAACCAAATTAAATATTTATGGATCATTATGGACTCTCATCTCAACTTCCGAGATCACATCCAATCCCTTCTTTGTAAGGCCAACGGGCTGATAGTTAGACACTATCCCATTCTGGCGGCCTTAACTCCTGACAACCTGAGGGTAGGACTTACCATGTATAAGGCCCTCATTCGCTCTGTCATTACCTATGCCGCACACGCATGGGGGTTTGCGGCAGTGTCCCATCTCCGTAAACTCCAAGTTGTCCAAAACCAGGTGATTCGACTCATTACCCATCTCCCCCGAGTCGCCTCGAGAAGAAAGTTCCATGATGAACTAGAGTTGCCAAACATTGACGTGTTCATTGCGCGACTGGCTAGGAACCTGTATGCGGAAGCTCGTGCAAACCCCAACCCGCTCATATCTGGCCTCGGCCAGTATGATCCTAGGTTACGGCGTAGACACCAGACAGGTCCATTAGCTATACTATTGAGACAGGAGGACAGGGAGGCTGGCGTTACTCCCAGGTTTTGGTAGCCACGACTCAACTCCATGAGACTCCTTGGATAGTGCATCCGCTTTAAATTGACTTTGTCTTAACTGGGCTAAACAAAATCCCTCCCTAACAATATCTATTTTTGTTGATCGATGGAAGTATCATAGAGCCAATTGGCTAGTATATATCCATCGATTCATAGAGTCATTCAACCTAAGAGCCAACTGGCTAGTCTCTGATATTGAGACAACTCATCCTGCCTAAGGTTTTTCCGTGGTTTTTCCTAAGGCGCTAAGACAAATGTCGGGATGAGCCCTAAATGAAATGGGCCACGGACCTGCACTCATATCCCCATTAATCTCCCTAAATACTTTAAATTAATTAACGAATTACATCTCTCCCCCTCTTCGTAATTGAGCCATCATATAGCTAAATGGCTTGTCTCAAAATTGAGACGATTCAACAAGGCCCAGGACAACAATCACCTCCTACATAATAGCCAAATTGGCTAGTCTCTTATATGAGACAACTCATCCTGCCTAAGGTATTCCGTGGTTTTCCTCAGGCGTAAGACAAATGTCGGGATGAGCCCTATAAGAAATGGGCCACGGACCTATATGCCCTTCCCCATATATATCCCACCCTTATTATAAACGATATATGCCCTAGTTCAGATAATATAAGTAGTCTATTAAATATACGAGGTCACTCAATAAGTCGCAAATTGAAAGGACAGGGACCTCTCAAATTGCAGATTAGATTACACGGCGCTTCTTCCGACGGCCTTTACATGCTTTGTCATCGAACAACAGATGACGGCGTCTTGCCATTCTAACGGCAAACACCAGCCAACTCCTCCTCGCCCCGTTCCGTGATCAATTGATCAATCTCAGCCCCCCTCGCTTATGTGGTACCTAAGAGGTTACGTCCAATTTCGGCTTCCCCTTCAAAATATTCTAGAGCTTCTTCAGAGGAGCAGCGTAACCCGGAGTGAGACTAGTGGCCAACAGGCTTGGAGCTCACATATTTAGTTTTGTACAGCCCCCAACCCCTTGCAAGGACGCGTTTTGCGTACATTATAAAATTTTCCTCCCAATTCTCCTTCGATTTTTCGATTTTTTTCGACCAGAATCCTATATGACTGAAAGGAAATTGAAAGGACAGGGACCTCTCAAATTGCAGATTAGATTTCACGGCGCTGCTTCCGACGGCCTTCACATGCTTTGTCATCGAACAACAGATGACGGCGTCTTGCCATTCTAACGGCAAACACCAGCCAACTCCTCCTCGCCCCGTTCCGTGATCACTTCATCAACCTCAGCCCCCCTCGCTTATGTGGTACCTACAGGGTTACGTCCAATTTCGGCTTCCCCTTCAAAATTTTCTAGAGCTCCTTCAGAGGAGCAGCGTAACCCTGAGTGAGACTAGTGGCCAACAGGCTTGGAGCTCACATATTTAGTTTTGTACGGCCATCAACCCCTTGCAAGGACGCGTTTTGCGTACCTTTTAAAATTTTCCTCCCAATTCTCCTTCGATTTTTCGATTATTTTTTCGATTCGATTTCGCCGTCGAGAGATCCTATATGAGATGACTTCTTTCTTGGACGTGAAAGGAGCAATACGTGTCCTGAGGCCTTCTGATTGGCGCATCGGCGAAAGCAGTTACCGCGGACAACCAACCAGATTCTTCAGTGCTACAGCAGCAAGCGAGCGCAGCAGCCAAGCAGCTCTCGGCCAGGGAGGCTAGAGGCGCCGAGCATCGTACTTCTGTCGGCCAGGCGGCGGACACCTACGTAATCGGCACTTCTTAAAGAGCAGCCTATTGGTTCCATTGCCGCACCGGCGCTCAGCGCGAAGAAAGCCGCGCAGCCTACGGAGGGCTGTGCGCACTAACTTCCCTAGGCCAGGCGGATCCCGGTCGGGGATTGGGACCTCTCTCGAGGAGACCCATAGCCGTCCTCGGCCCCTAGGCAGGCTTCCTGCTACGGAGAGACTCTGTGCCGGAGTGACTGCCCAAAGGCAGGGCCTTCGGGCTAATTTGCTTTCCGCCCTCCACTCTTCTACTATTGCTCGGCCCTTCTGAGGGCTACGCAAATTTTCGTCCTGCCCTTATCAGGGCCAACGAAATTAGCGAACCAAACCAACGGTCGCCGGCGGGTTCCGCAACGCTTGTTGCGATCGGCTAACCGGACTAGGCTTCGGCGACCGGTCGGGCGTAACTGCTGGGCTTCCACCCTTAGTGGAAAAGGGGCCTAGCAGGTTCTTGCACTGCGGACAGAGTGCCGCTTAGGTTTCCCCCCCCCGACAGGATCGAATCTCTAATTCGAATGGCTCCAGTTAAGAGCAACAAGGCCACGAGCCAACCTACTGCTGGTGGCGTAAAGCGGTTGCTAGTTTGCACTAGCCAGACAGGGCCCACCACCTCCTACTTGCGCGTGTCGCGTCCCGCGCAGATTACTCCTCCGCCCAGGCGTCGGAACCTGCGATCGGCTGGTCCTATACGGACGCCGCCTGTCCCGGTCCCCGTTGCGGAGATCCTTGAGATTCGTCCCCCTACCACCATCCCAGTCTCTTCAGGACTCCCACGAAAGCCCATCCCTCCCAAAGTAGCTCCCTAGGTCACAGAGGTGACACGTATTGACTTGCCCGGTCCTAGCGGACTGAATAGCCGTTGTGTTACAGTCTTAGCTGATGAAGTGTCGCCGATTCCATCTGGGTCCGGCGCACTTCAGGTCATTAAGGCCAAAAAGAAGAAGAAGAACGGCTCAGCTAAGACTGAGCAAGGCGGCATTTCTACCGCTAGTGAGCTCACGAAGGAAGAGAGATCGGCTCTCTCTACCTTGGAGCAATTAGCGGCGACTCTTGAAGTCGTGACCGAGGAGGCAGCACACCCCGCCGAACCTGAGGCCCCACAGGAGACGGCTGCTGCCCCTGAGGTAGATCACTCTGTTCCCCGCCACCCTTCCCAAGCTAGTACTCACGTGTCGGAGAGTGAGGACGAGGAAGGTGATGTTGAGATTGCTCTCACTAGGCGACGTGGTGATGTCCCACCCGTTATTATTACGCCAACCTTCACTGGCTCGCTGGGCCGACTGAACTTAGAGTTCAAGGCCGAATACGAACCGTTGGGCTTATGCTCGTACAGGGCGCGCGGCGGGACGGCCGTGAAAACTGTTTGCGAAAGAGACTACGCTAATCTTTGCAGGTTTCTGACCGAACGGGGAGTAGCGTACAATTTGCTGCGCCCTAAGAAAGACAAGCCTCTGCGATTCGTTTTAAAAGGAATAGATATTCACACAGATGAGGAGGACATCCAGGGCGACCAGGAATTCCAAAGCATAATCGTCCGGCGAGTGACGAGGATGCAATCATCAAGGAGAAAGGCCAAACTCTCAATGGTCATTGTCGATGTGGAGAATTCCCCCGAAACCCGGGATAGGATGAAAGCCTTGCGGCAGTGCTGACTGATGAGGGTTACAGTTGAGGACTACGTCCCCAGCAAGCGCCCGCCTCAGTGCAGCAACTGCCAGTGTTACTACCACACGCTGGCTAGCTGCAAAGCGCAGCCTATGTGTCGAGCTTGCGCCCGCCCCCATAGGACTAAAGATTGTCGCAAGCCGCACGATGTCCCCGCTCCATGCGAACTCTGTAATGGCGCTCACACCGCCAATTACGCAGGTTGTCCCGTAGCACTACAGGTTAGAGATGCCACGGAAGGAATGAGCAGGGCTGCTCGACGGAGGAGGGCAGAGCTCGAGGAACAGCGGACGCTAAAATACGAGTGGCTCCGGCAGCAGCGGGTGGAGCGAGCTGCGAGGCAGCAGCAGCAGCTGTTCCGAGAACAGCAGCCGCAGCCACAGGCTCGCGCCCCTGTGCAGGGGCCTCGTGCGGAGCGACGCACGGAACTCGGGCCGGTCCGCCAACAGCAGCAGCAAACGCAGCAGCAGCAGCAGCAGGTGGACATCCCTTCGCTTCTGGATGTGCCCGTTCCCCCGCCTCTGTGGTCCACCGTGGCAGCGACAGCCCCCCCAAACTGCTACCAATAATGTAGGACCCCTTTGTCAGCGCCCTATGCGCAACATGGGCAGCAGAAAAGCCACCAAGGCTATCACGGTAGAGCCCATATCCGCCCCTGTCCCACCGGACCAGCAGGAAGCTATTGCAAGCACCTCCAAAGGCCCGACCGGTCAAGGCGCGAACTTGGACCAAGTCCAGCACATTGCCGAGGCGTTGCAATTAGCAAATCCCAACCTCTCGCTCGCCCCAATCCTAGAAGGATTAACTAGAGTGATAGTTCTCCTTATGGAGAATCCTATGTCTGCCCTCCCGGAGATATTTAAGCTCCTAACATCCCTCCTTTCTCTCAATGGCCAGGCGAAGTGACGGAGTTGCTAGGATGTGTATATGGAACGCCAGGGGCCTTAGACATGATAGACATGAGTTCAGGGCCTTCCTAGACGCTAGTAATATAGACGTAGCATTTATAACAGAAACGTTCCTGACACCCCAAGTAAATTTAAGATGCGCGTGGTTTAAATCTATAGACAAGATAGAGCGGGTAGAAGAGGCGGAGGTGTAGCGGTGTTCGTTCGTTCTACGATCGCGCACTGTGAGTATCTCCTTCCCAAGCTAGACGCATTAGAGGCAGTGGCTATTAGAGCCTACATAGGCAGACACCCCTTTCTGCTTATGGCTGCCTACAGTCCTGCGGGCACACTAAATGAACGCGATTTAGATATAGTGACAAGTCTATCCGATAGATTCGTAGTCGCCGGCGACCTCAATGCGAAGAACGCTAGCTCGAACTGTCAACGCCCCAATCGGCAGGGCGATAGGCTTTTTCTTAATTCTACAGGAAACGGATACGTCGTGATGGCCCCTAGGGAACCCACACACGTACCGGCTGCTGCAAATCAACTGCCTGACATATTAGACATCGCTCTGGTGAAAGGTCTCACAACTAGAGCGAGACTAACAACCCTGGATGATCTTCTGTCCGACCACCTACCGGTGATAATGGAGATCATGCACCCAGTTGAACTCTCCCCAACCGCTGAGAAATTCAACTACAAGGCGGCAGACTGGGTGTTCTTCCAAGACCAGGTAGCCGCTACGCTTCCACCACTCCCCCCTGAAGTCACTCCGGCAGGGATAGATAGGTCAGTTAGCCACTTGACGGAGTGCATATAGAAGGCAATGGTTGCTGCAATACCGAAACGGTCTTCACAACCGGGACGGATGCAGCTCCCAGTCTATATTAGAGACCTAAAGATCGCCCGCAATAGAGCAAGAACATTGTGGAAGCGTACTAGGTTAGATCAACATAGAATAGAAATGAACCGCTTGCGCAGGCGGATCAGTGAGGCGGTACACGAAACGGTCGTGGATGCTTGGAAATCCAAGGTTGAGACGATGGACAGCAGAAACATGTCAGATGCCTGGCGTGTATCTCGAGCTCTGTCCAATCCGTCTCAATCTATTCACCCTTTAGTAATCGGTCCAGATGTCACGGTGTTTACTCCTGAGGAGAAGGCTACCGCACTGGCAGACGTTTTAGAGACCACTTTTCAACCCGTGGAACAAAATTTAAACTTGCCCCATATCAGAGCTGTTGAGGAATCGGTTCGAGACCTCCTTAGCAGGGAGCCGGAAAATGGGATACGACCTACGAACACCCACGAGGTCGCCCATTCCATTCGTCGCCTCGGCCCTCATAAGGCCGCAGGAGCCGACGGTATCCAAGGAATTATATTGCAGCATCTCCCAAAGTCAGCTATGAAGCGCATAGCAGAGATAATTAATAACATCTTGGCTTCCGGTCACTATCCCATTCCCTGGAAAGAGGCTCACGTAGTTCTCTTTCCAAAGCCCGGAAAGGATAAGACGAATCCAAGCAACTATAGGCCTATTGGTTTCCTCAGTTGTCTCAGCAAACTGGCGGAGCGGGTCATACATAGACGCCTCAATGAAGTAGTGTTGCCCCAAATCAGGAACGAGCAGTTCGGTTTCCACCCTGGTCGTTCCACTACACTCCAGGCAATCCGCATGACGGAGGACATTACCTGGGCTATGAGCACGAAGCGTGTAGTAGCTGCAGCTTACCTGGACATCGAGCGAGCATTCGACAAGGTTTGGCATGAGGGACTCCTTGTTAAGTTACTGGGTATGGGAGTCCCAGATGGAATGATACGCCTCATTTCTAACTACCTCCGACGCCGTACATTCAAAACCCGTGTAGGCACTATTTTCTCCACCCCCCGTGAAATTCAGGCAGGAGTCCCACAGGGTTCCATTATCGGGCCCATACTTTTCAATATATTCATTAATGACCTCCCGTTTCGCTATATCCACGGCAGAAGTAGTCATCTGTATATCTATGCAGACGACACTGCCGCTCTTTTGGCAATGGGCAAAACCTATAGATTAGCGTCCCGTAGGTTCCAGTCGATCTTAGATCACCTCCAGCCGTGGTTCCACAACTGGAGAATCAAGGTCAATGTAGACAAATGTCAGGCCATACTCTTTTCACTAAGAGCGAGGCTCGAAGACATTCCACCACCACCCACACTTTTCGGACGAGAAATGCCGTGGATGAACCAAATTAAATATTTAGGGATCATTATGGACTCTCATCTCAACTTCCGAGATCACATCCAATCCCTTCTTCGTAAGGCCAACGGGCTGATAGTTAGACACTATCCCATTCTGGCGGCCTTAACTCCTGACAACCTGAGGGTAGGACTTACCATGTATAAGGCCCTCATTCGCTCTGTCATTACCTATGCCGCACACGCATGGGGGTTTGCGGCAGTGTCCCATCTCCGTAAACTCCAAGTTGTCCAAAACCAGGTGATTCGACTCATTACCCATCTCCCCCGAGTCGCCTCGAGAAGAAAGTTCCATGATGAACTAGAGTTGCCAACCATAGACGAGTTCATTGCTCGACTGGCTAGGAACCTGTATGCGGAAGCTCGTGCTAACTCCAACCCGCTCATATCTGGCCTCGGCCAGTATGATCCTAGGTTACGGCGTAAACACCAGACAGGTCCATTAGCTATACTATTGAGACAGGAGGACAGGGAGGCTGGCGTTACTCCCAGGTTTTGGTAGCCACGACTCAACTCCATGAGACTCCTTGGACAGTGCAACCGCTTTAAAATGACCTTGTCTTAACTGGGCTAAACAAAATCCCTCCCTGACAATATCTACTTTTGTTGATCGATGGAAGTATCATAGAGCCAATTGGCTAGTATATATCCATCGATTCATAGAGTAATTCAACCTAAGAGCCAACTGGCTAGTCTCTGATATTGAGACAACTCATCCTGCCTAAGGTTTTTCCGTGGTTTTCCTAAGGCGCTAAGACAAATGTCCGGATGAGCCCTAAAAGAAATGGGCCACGGACCTGCACTCATATCCTCATTAATCTTCCTAATTACTTAAATTAATCAACTAATTACATCTCTCCCCCTCTTCGTAATTGAGCCATCATATAGCCAAATGGCTTGCCTCAAAATTGAGACAATTCAACAAGGCTCATGACAACAATCACCTCCTACATAATAGCCAAATTGGCTAGTCTCTTATACATGAGACAACTCATCTCGCCTAAGGTATTCCGTGGTTTTCCTCAGGCGTAAGACAAATGTCGGGATGAGCCTTATAAGAAATGGGCCACGGACCTATATGCCCTTCCCCATACATATTCCACCCTTATTATAAACGATGTATGCCCTAGTTCAGATAATATAAATAGTCTATTAAATGTACGAGGTCACTTAATAAGTCGCAAATTCAAAGGACAGGGACCTCTCAAATTGCAGATTAGATTTCACGGCGCTTCTTCCGACGGTCTTCACATGCTTTGTCATCGAACAACAGATGACGGCGTCTTGCCATTCTAACGGCAAACACCAGCCAACTCCTCCTCGCCCCGTTCCGTGATCAATTGATCAATCTCAGCCCCCCTCGCTTATGTAGTACCTAAGAGGTTACGTCCAATTTCGGCTTCCCCTTCAAAATTTTCTAGAGCTCCTTCAGGGAAGCAGCGTAACCCGGAGTGAGACTAGTGGCCAACAGGCTTGGAGCTCACATATTTAGTTTTGTACAGCCTCCAACCCACTTGCAAGGACGCGTTTTGCGTACCTTTTAAATTTTCCTCCCAATTCTCCTTCTATTTTTCGAGTCCTATATAACATTTATGTTGCCGACATTCCACAACCACAAATTCCGACAATAAAACTCGGACAGTTCGCAGACGACACAATACTTACATCGACAGAACCTAGCATCCGTACGCAAGCACGACTACTCAACAACTCATTGCGACAGCTCACAACATGGCTTGACAAATGGAGATTAACGATTAACACTACGAAAACGCAAGTTATGCTACTGAAAAGACGACGATACCCAGGAACGACGATACGCGACAGAAACCCTATTCGAATTAAAAACATACGACTACCATACCGAGACAAACTGACATACCTCGGAGTAACCTTTACCAGGAAGTTAAGCTTCAATCAGCAGGCGGTTAAAATCCACCAACGAATAGCCCTATCCTCTAAACTCCTGTACAAAGTCTCCGGTCGCCCCCCCCCCCGATCGTATTGGCAGCCTCCCACAAACCAATATCATAATATACAAATCCATCATCCGACCTTCCATAATGTATGCCTCCCAGCTCTTCTTCCGTATTACACCCTCCTATCTCCGGCTCCTAATCCAGAAAGAGAGAAGCCTAATCCGTAAAGCCTACTTAATAGCTCCTTACACCAGAAATCATATACCATACGAACTTTCCGGAATTAAACCTCTCCCTGAATACATCCGTCGCAAAAACATCAAATATGTCCACAAGTCCTTAAACAAACCTTACATCCAACAGCTCTTCAACCCACCCCCCCCCCACAAAACCCAGACCTAACAATATCCAATCTCTACCAGCAGTATAACGAACACCTACAACTCCAAGCCAATAACTAATACCTATCCTTAATCCTAGTTGGCCCTCAAAAGGGCCAATACTCAAAGCACTATACTACCAACACAACGATCACCGCCAACCACTAAATAGCACTCACAGACATAGACGACAGACCTAATTCATCACGACAACAAGGCAGCGGATATGCTGTGGTAGATCTGGCAGACGGCGAAGTATGGAGTCCACACTCCGCAAGAACAACAACACAAGAACCAACGACCATCAAGACCGGATCCTGCTATCCTGGATGCGGCAGTCCGTGTGAAGCGTGTGAAGGAATCCACAGAATCCAAGGATAAACTCTTAGCCTGAAGAGAGCAATTCAGACTCTAAAACAGGCTACCACGGTACGAGCAATCACACCGTGGTAATACATTTTAGTAGTAGTAGTAGTAGTCAGGTCATCAGTTGCTACAGGTATCCCGAGCAGAAGACTTCGACCGAGGATACCTAACCACTGAAGATGTCTGCCGTAGAAGTAGACGAAACGTCTGGTAACGTCAGCACCAGTAGACCACGGCATCTTAGCCCGGAAGCTCTGTTTCAAAAGATTACCAATGATATCTCAAAGAGTAGCTTCATCTTATTTTATAATTTGGACAACCTAATAATCATAATATGGTAAAAATATAAATTAAATGTAAAAATGACCCAAGGTACAACACCTTCCCCTACTATTTGTTTCAGTTACAAATTATTGCTTGCTCTCTGTGGTTAATTATTACAATATTATACGAAGTTGGGATATGGAAAAGAAAAATTTCAACTATAACCTTTGTCGGGCATGACAATATGTTCAACACGCATTTCGAACATTTCATTGCTCAAATGACGTCAGACCTGACGTACCTGATACTTGCGTCATCCTGTCTAATTACGTCACAACAAGAGATGGACATAAGTTCAAGGACACAACGAAAAATTCCCATTCGAAAGTTTTACATTCAGATGTAAAAGAACAGTGGCGTATCGAAGCATTTGGTTCACCACCTACACGCCCCAGTAGAAGTAAGTACACAAGACATCTAGTCACCTCTTCCGTAAATCATGGATAAGTTACATCAATTTTAGACCAAAAGAAAACCTGTCTCAAAGATGAGACATGGTTTAATTAGATGCATTATCAAATTCGTACAAATTTACGCAAAATAGCAGTAAACATTTATAAAATTTGGGAAAACACTAGCAGAAACAGTTGTGCAGTAGTAGTGGTGGTGCTAGTAATAGTACTAGTAACAGTAACAGGACTAATAGTAATGATGATAGTAATATCACCAGCGACAACATTAATAGCATTAGTAGTGGCATTATTACTAATAGCAGCATTATTAATATCAGCAGCAGAATTACTAATAACGACAGTAGTAGTAGTAGTAGTAGTAGTAGTAGTAGTAGTAGTAGTAGTAGTAGTAGTAGTAGTTCGTATTAGACAGTAGGAGCAGAAGCAGTAATAGTAGTTAGAAACAGCTAGTAGAAGCAGGAGCAGCTGTAGAGCAGGAGTAGTAGTAGTAGTCAGTAATAGCTATAGGAGCAGGAGCAACAGCAGTAGCTAGTAATAGGAGCAGGAGCAGTAGCTAGTAATAGGAGCAGGAACAGTAGCTAGTAATAAGAGCAGGAATAGTAGGCCTAGTAGTAATAGAAGCAGGAGCAATAGTAGTAACAGGAGCAGGAGCAGTAGGCCTAGTAGTAATAGGAACATGAGCAATAGTAGTAATATGAGCAGGAGGAATAGTAATAATAGGAGCAGGAGCAATAGTAATAATAGGAGCAGGAGCAATAGTAGTAATAAAATCAGGAGCAGTAGTAGAGCAGGAACAATAGTACTAGTTAATAATAGCTAGTAGAAGGAGCAGCAGCAGTAGTAACCATTATCATAGGAGCAGGAGCAATAGTAGTAGTTAGTAATAGTATGCGCAGGAGAAGCAGTAGTAGCTAGTAATAGGAGCAGGAGCAATAATAGCTAGTAATAGGAGCAGCAGCAATAGTACAAATAACAGCAAGAGCCATAGTATTAATAAAAGCAGGCGCAGTAGTACAGCAGGAACAGTAGTTTTTATTTTTTATTTTAGTGGGTTATTTTACGACGCTGTATCAACATCTAGGTTATTTAGCGTCTGAATGAAATGAAGGTGATAATGCCGGTGAAATGAGTCCGGGGTCCAGCACCGAAAGTTACCCAGCATTTGCTCGTATTGGGTTGAGGGAAAACCCCGGAAAAAAATCTCAACCAGGTAACTTTCCCCGACCGGGATTCGAACCCGGGCCACCTGGTTTCGCGGCCAGACGCGCTGACCGTTACTCCACAGGTGTGGACGGAACAATAGTATTAGTTAGTAATAGCTAGTAGGAGCAGGAGCACCAGTAATAGGAACAGGAGCAATAATAGTAACAGGAGCAGGAGCAGTAGTAGTAGTTAGTAATAGCTAGTATGAGCAGGAGCAGCAGCAGTAGTAGCTAGTAATAGGATCAGGAGTAATAGTAGTAGTTAGTAATAGCTGGTATGAGCAAGGGCAGCGGCAGTAGCTAGTAACAGAAGGAGCAGTAGTACTAATAGAATAAGGTGCAATAGTAATAATAGGAGCAAGAGTAGTAGTACAGCAGGAAGAATAGTAGTAGTTAGTAACGGTATGAACAGGAGCAGTCGTAGTAGTTGACATAGCAAATATGAGCAGGAACAGTAGTAGCAGTTAGTAGTAGCTAGTATGAGCAGGAACAGTCGTAGTAGTTGGTATAGCTAGTATGAGCAGGAAGAATAGCAGTAGTTGGTATAGCTAGTATGTGCAGGAACATTAGCAGTAGTAAGTAATAACTGGTATGAGCAGTAGTCGTAGTTAGTATAGCTAGTATGAGCAGAAATAGTAATAGTTAATAATGACTAGCATGACTAGTTAGTATAACTAGTATAATCAAGAGCAATAATAGCCAGCATGAGCAGCAGTCGTAATTAAAACAGCTAGTATGAGCAGTAGTAGTAGTAGTAGTAGTAGTAGTAGTAGTAATAGTAGTAGTATTAGTAGTAAGAGGTGCAGGAGCAGTAGTAGAAGTTAATAATAGCTCGTAGTAGCATTAACAGCAGTAGACGTAGTAGCAGTATTAATAGTAGTAATAGAATTAATAGTATTAGGAGCAGCAATGTGATAGTAATAGTAGCAGCAGCAGTAGCGATAGTAACAGCAGTAGCGGTAGTAGATGTTGTAGCAGCAGCAGAAGGGCTAGTAGTAACAGTAGCAGCAGAGGTAGTAGTAATAGCAGCAGCGGTAGCAGTGGTGGTGGTAGTAGTAGTAGCAGTAGCGGTGGCAGTAGTAGTACATTGACGTTCAAAGATATCTGACCGTACTAATCGATGATGATCGATAATTTGTTGATGTAAGTGTGACTTCTTTAGTCATTATTTCAATGAATAGTTGGCGAAGATAATAGTCAGTGTTGCCAATTGTACGTAAATATACTGGCATTATAGATTTCAATTTTTCATACCACTCCACTATTGTAAAACAACACTGGGTTCAACTGGAAACCGATGATATAGTCAAATATGAGAATAGTGTATGCTTAATCTACATAATCATTTTCCCTGACACTTTTTACCCGCAACAATAATGTCACCTATTCAGAACTACCGAAACTATTTCAAAGTTTGTCAATTTTTTATATCTTTGGTTCCGACTTATCTCGTGGTTGGAAAGTTCGTTTACACGATCATAAAATCGTAGGTTAGATATCTTGAACGCCAGTGTACAATGAATATATCAGTAGTGGAGGTGGTAGTAGTAGTAACAGGAGTGGCGGTAGCAGTGAGTTGCAGTAGTAGCAGTGATAGTAGTAGTAATAGTAGCAGCAATCATAATAGCAGCACTAATAGTAGCAGCAGTAATAAGTAACATTAATAGTAGCAGTAATAGTAGTAGCAGTAGGACCTGTAATACAATTTGTAGTAGTAGTAGCAGTAATAGCTGTGATAGTAGTAGCAATGTAGTATTAGTAGAATTGTAGTCATCAGACTAGCGAGGATCACTTTTTTATGAAAACTCTTTTTAAATTCTCAGAAACATTAAATATTTATTGATGTCTTATAATGAGATTCTCGTAATACATATTTCTCAAATAACTAGCACTAACTTACTTTGAAAGCAGGCAGTAAAATTGCAGCAACATACTCTATTATTGTGTTTACATTTTATAGTGTGTAATAAAAATACCTTTAGAACGAATGATGACTAATTATTTAAGAAAGAACAATGTCGAATGGATTTACAGTTTTCATTGACTTTTAGTGAAGTCTTGGTGACAAGACAGCATTTCAAGGAGTACAGTTCAGGCTTTGGAACTGAACGGGTTACATCAGTTTCTTGTCTATGCGGATGACGTGAATATGTTAGGAGAAAATCCAGAAATGATTAGGGAAAACACGGAAATTTTACTTGAAGCAAATCAAGATATAGGTTTGGAAGTAAATCCCAAAAAGACAAAGTATATGATTATGTCTCGTGACAATAACACAGTACGAAATGGAAATATAAAAATTGGAAATTTAACCTTCGAAGAGGTGGAAAAATTCAAATATCTTGGAGCAACAGTAACAAATATAAATGACACTCGGGAGGAAATATGAGAAATGCCTGTTATTATTCGGTTGAGAGGTTTTTGTCATCTAGTGTGCTGTCAAAATATTTGAAAGTTAGAATTTATAAAACAGTTACATTACCCGTTGTTTTGTATGGTTGTGAAACTTGGACTCTCACTTTGAGAGAGCAACAGAGATTAAAGGGTGTTTGAGAATAAGGTTCTTAGGAAAATATTTAGGGCTAAGAGGGATGACGTTAGAGTCGGGCAAACAGCCTCTTACTCCCGCTCGTTCTCGTAGGCGAGACTAGCTGGCCGATAATGCCAGTTCCGAGAATCGTATTCTCGAGATTGGCACTCTCGGGAACGAGGAATACCGGGTCCCGGCCTGTTATCTCACGGCCGACTTATAGTTATGAAATGCGTACACTGACTGCCGGCCTAATTGCCGCTCGTCACTGCAATTCATGACTCTTTCTGAAATATTAATGTTCATAAAGTAATTTAAGAAGGTACAGCAGTGTGGTATGCAATAAATAATACAGCACATTATGATTGTCGACATTCTTACAGAAGTCACACTATTTTAATGAACTATTTATTGCCTTTCCGGAGAAGCAAAATAATGCAGCACTCTCAGCCGTTACCTAATCCTAAGCTAGTCTAAAACAATAACAAGTTATGATTGGAGCTATGATATATTTTCTCGCTATCAGCATTTTGTTGACATTCCATATTTAATCATTCGATAGTGTTTTGTATACGCTATAGTAATGGATATCACACGACTGTATTATTATTATATTGCGCGTTCACATCTGGATGTTTCGTTGTAATGCAAGGGCATCTTCATCAGCATGGGTAATTATTGCGCTGTGTAAGGACGAAATAAAATAATGCTTATTATATTATTATAAAGGACCAAAGGCTCTGACAAAAGATATTTTTGTTTTCCAACTGATAAAATGCTGAATGTGAAATGGAAACACTTTTGCAAGGGAAAGGACAGAATTACGAAATAGAGTAGATCCTTTCACAAATTGATCATAATTACTTACAAATGCGTTTTAAGGAACCCGGAGGTTCATTGCCGCTCTCACATAAGCCCGCCATCGGTCTCTATCCTGAGCAAGATTAATTCAGTCTCTACCATCAAATCCATTTTTATATTAGCTTCCCATCTACGTCTCTGCCTCTCCAAACGTCCTTTCCCTCCGGCCATCCAACTAACACTCTATATCCATTTCTGGATTCGCCCATACATGCTAGATGTTTTGCCCATTTCAAACCTCTGAATTTAATATTCCTAATTATGTCAGGTGAAGAGTACAATGCGTGCAGTTCTACGTCGTGCAACTTCCTCCATTCTCCATCCCTCTTAGCCCCAAATATCTTCCTAAGAATCTTATTCTCGAACACCCTTAACCTCTGTTCCTCAAAGTGAGAGTCCAAAATTCACAACCATACAGAACAATCGGTAATATAACTGTTTTATAAATTCTAACTTTCAAGGTTTTTGAGAGCAGGCTGGATGACAAAAGCTTCTCAACCGAATAATAACAGGCATTTCCCCCCCCCCCATATTTATTCTGCGTTTCTTCCTGAGTGTCATTTATATTTGCTTTATCATAACAACAGAGAATAAAAGACTGTTATTATTATTATTATTATTATTATTATTATTATTATTATTATTATTATTATTATTATTATTATTATTAAATTACCTAGTTACTTTACAACGCTTTATAGCTATCTAGCGTCTGAATGAGATGATAATGCCAGCGAAATGAGTCCAGGGTCCAGCGCCGAAAGTTACCCAGCATTTGCTCTCAATGGGTTGAGGCGAGAAACCTCAGCCAGGTAAAGGCTGGTTCACAATAAACCGGGAACGGAAACGACAACGAGAAATAATGTTAAAATAAATATATTTAAATGTGAACATTCACAATTAACGAGAAGATTGCCGGAGCCGTTATCGTTGTCGTTTCCGTTCTCGGTTTATTGTGAACCAGTCTTAACTTGTCCCAACCAAGATTCGAACCGGAAGCCGATCGTTTCACAGTCAGGTGTGCTAACCGTTACTCTACAGCGATTATTATTATTATTATTATTATTATTATTATTATTATTATTATTATTATTATTATCATTATTATTACTAGTACTGTTATCATCATCATCATCATCATTATCGTAATCATTAGGATTATTAAGATTATGATTATCAGGATTATTATGATGGATATTATTTATCACTGTCTTGTAAGTTATCATTAGGTACCGGTACAAGTATTAGAAATCTGATTAATTCTTAATTTGTTATTCACGTTCCTATAACATATAGGATAATTATTATAAACCATATATGCCTATATAATTTTATATTGTAACATGGCTAGAATCAATAATGATTGTTTTGTAACAATAATTTATAACGTGCAAACCAATAGAAATTGTTGTTTTCTATAGTATAGACTGGTTCACAATAAACCGGGAACGGAAACGAGAACGGAAATAATGTTAAAATAAATGTATAGTATTTAAATGTGAGCATTCAGAATAGTTAATTGTGAATGCTTATCTTTAAATACATTTATTTTAACAATATTTCCGTTCTAGTTCTCGTTGCCGTTTCCGTTCTCGGTTTATTGTGAACCAGCTTTTAATATTTTCATGTTTCATATCATTGTGTTACAAACTATTTTTTTATTTAGTTGTTATAAAAGATAGCTTAATTACTGTAAAGTGTAAACCATCTTGGACTATACGAGTATAGCCTCATTTTCAACTACCTGTATTAAAATACCATTTAATACCATCCGTATAATAACGAGTTTTCAAGCGTTGAAGGGTTCCGTACAAATTTTACGGAACAAACGTTTGAGTCATGAGTCCCGCGCTAACAGGTTAACTCACCGTTATTCGAGAACCAGTAAAAATTTTGAGTTGCCATCACTTTTAAAAGTAATTTCCATCCTTTCTCAACATTTCTCTCGCTTTGACCCCCCATCTAACGTGAAAAACAAAAAAGTTTGCCGCTTACCAGCGGTGAAGTCTGAACAGATCAATCTCCATCGAAGTTAATATTTTTTTTTTTTTCACTTTCCAAAAAAGATTTTCAGTTCGATTTGTTTTTCTATGCTTTTCTTAGACATTGAGCTATCAATCCAAAAAATTACAGCGCGATTGATTAAGTATTATAGGAGCTACGACATGATATATATTTAAAGAACCGGGAAGTGTATAAGCCAATGCTTCTTATAGAGGCATGGCCCGAGCGATACTGCTTTCTTATCATTACTACAGTCCCGCATAGACGTCCGAGACTGTCGGGAATGACCTAGTATCGGTAATCTCGGGACCAAGAGAATCTCGTGTTCTCTATCAATGAGTCATTTGGCTACGTTAGGTACTCGCGCACTGGGCGAGACTGCGGTGATTACGCAACCGAGAACGGGCGATAATATGAGGCAGTCTACCCGACTCTAGATGACGTTACAGGAAAATGGAGAAAGTTATATATACAACGCAGAACTGTACGCTTTGTATTCTTCACCTGACGTAATTAGGAACATTAAATCCAGACGCTTGAGATGGGCAGGGCATGTAGCACGTATGGGCGAATCCAGAAATGCATATAGAGTGTTAGTTTGAGACCAGAGGGAAAAAGATCTTTGGGGAGGCCGAGACGTAGATGGGAGGATAATATTAAAATGGATTTGAGGGAGATGAGATATGATGTTAGAGAGTGGATTAATCTTGCACAGGATAGGGACCGATGGCGGGCTTATGTGAGAGCGGCAATGAACCTTCGGGTTCCTTAAAAGCCGTAATTAAGTAAGAAAGGCATAGCTAATAAAGACGTCCTGTCACAAAATCATTAGCAAGTTATTTGTGGGCATATTTACTATACCGGTACTACTCCATTTATCATAAAATTTTGTGTAAAACAAAATGAAAGGGAAATGTAGTTGAAGCCCATCGTGTGTTATTTTTTCAAAAAATACTCTATTACTTTTTACTATTTTCTTAATAATTTCTTAATACAGTCAAAATCTGTCCAATAGATTAGGAGAAATCGCTGTAATCTACACAAACGCAGCATGTCGTAAATTTAAAAAATGGCGAGAATTCAGAAGAAGAGTATATCCGTGTAAGCTAAAAAATTTAGGCTTCGGATAAAGAAGAATATCACTTCGAAACTAGTCAGCCACGTAAATTCCTCATATTAACACAGTAAAGAAGATATAACATTAATCAGTAAAAAAATTATTTTTTCATCACAATTTTTGTGTATTATAAACTGAAGAAATGGCAATTTAAAAAAAAATGTAGACACATTTCGGAAATTTGAGGCTCTTTCTAATAACGTTCCGTGCTCTTCGGGGCTATCGATGTGCCACTGAATAAGAGGAACAAATTAATGAATGAAATATTAGTTCAGTATCATCAGAGCCTAGTATATACAGTCACGAAGCTTGACTTGTGAGGGTGCTAGGGACAAAAGACTGTGCCGGTGCTATTTCGCATTGTCTGTAATGAGGCGATAGTAGCGATCCTAGTGGTTAGCAACTATCTATGGATGCATATTTACTACGTATTGACGTTCGTGACTGTATATACTAGACTGTGGTATCATGGCAGAACACCAGAAATTTAAATTACACTCTTGTGTAAACAATTACTGCGATATCTTAATATATTTCATTACATTCATTTTCCTTACACATGATTAAAAAATAATGGGATAAATTGTCATTTCACTTACCTACATTACTTCTCTCCGCGTATTCCATACTCTTCCATTTAGGAACCACAATGCTGGAAACCTCCTCCCATGCTCTAGTTTTTAAATTCCTGTCATGGTATTCCCCGCTGTTAATGTCATAAAGGCAAACTCTCTTTTCTACTTCACTTATAAGCAATTCGCTGTCTATATAAAGTTTCTCCATGACGCCAACAGCTCGCAGCAGCCATGCGGCTATTCTTCAACATGAAAAACTCGCAACTGAAACGCAGCAGGCCGTGATCAAGCCTGTGTCCTTGGTTACGCAGCCGTGCTATCAGCACGTCCGTCTCTGTTAGCCACGTCCATGTTGCCAAGTCACAGTGCTGCAATCAATACTTGTCCTCATCCGTGCGTGCACGTACGGAAGAAACGCTCGTATGTCAAACAAGGAATGTTAGTTCAGTCGATAAACAAACAGGATATACAGTACAATGAGTTCAGGGGAATACGGGCAAATATTGAATAGTTTCATCTCTAAACATACAGAGAGTTTACTATGAACCTCCAACATTTTAAACACATACAATTAAAGAAAAAAATAGTTTAATACTATGCATAGAAACTCACGAAGATTTTAGTTCAGTGCACGTCAACGTGGGCGCCCCTTGTAGCACGATGAATGTCCAGTCTAGGGTTGCCAACTTTTTTTAAAGAAAATACGGGAAATCAAGGAATCAACACAATTTCACATAGAAAATTAGCAAATTATACAATTTAGTTACAAAAAACAACATTATTATGCACTTTGGCAGATAGGCTTAAATTAAGAGCATTTTGAGATAGATTTTGTCTCACGTAATAGTTGAAGTCGACTGCAGTTTGCAACTCTGATTTAATATGTGTCGTGCTCCTGTTCTGAACATCTGTCTAATTATTATTCATGAGATGAAACACCTTCTTTGCATGAGCATTACTATTTGGTATGCTTAGAATAAAACCTGCCAGTTTTTTTATTATAATATTAACATTGATTTTGAACGGGTGAGCACTGAAATCCATTTCTGGCAAGCATTACCTTCTAAACAAAACTGCACGTTTTAATTCATCTCTGAAGAACAAAATTAATTCATCATTTATAAATCATAATTCACGGCATAATCAAATATTTAGAATAAAGATTTTTACATTATGCAAATATATGGGACAAAAATGCTCGAAAAGAAGAAAAATACGGGAGCCAGGAGACTTAAAAATTAAGAGCAAATACGGGAGATCCCCGGAAATATGGGTGAGTCTGTACTCGATTTCACGCCATGCGGCATGGAGCATACTTAATGTGACTACATGGGGATTTTCGGGGCCTCATTGTGGCGATTGACTTTCCTGAAAGATGGAAGGTGGCCTCGTCTGAAAACATTACGAGTGATGTGATAAGTTTTCGTCATCAGCAATGCGATCCAACATATCGATTGAAAATCATTCTCACTTTGGCCGGTCGTCGAGTTTGATTTCCTCCAAATCCGTATCTTGCAGGAATGAACAATGTAATCATTGGTGAAGAATTTTGTGTACCGTTGACAGTTTCATTCCAAGTTCTCTTCCTGCTTGTCTGATTGACTTCTTTCAAACGATCTGTGCTTTTTCAGTAGCCTCTTCCTGGATACCAGTATTCCCGCCTCTGTGTACTTTCAAGGTCAAACACTTACTACACCATTCCCTCACAGTCTAGTATATACAGTCACGAAGCTTGAGGTGATGAGAGTAAGCTTACTAGAAACAATAGAGTGTGCCGGTACTATTTCGCATTGTCTGTGATGAAGCGATAGTAGCGATCCTAGTGGTTAGCAACTATATATGGATGCATATTCCCTACGTATTGAGCTTCGTGACTATTTACTAGGCTGTGATTCTCTGGTAGTCTTAATGTCAGCGGGTTCTGTATTTCTACTGCAGTCCAGTTGTTTTTCTTAAGTCGGCAGCATACTGCATAGAGTTTTGATTCGGACCGTTCGATGTGACGATCTTACACGCATTGTTATGACGTTATGAGACTGCAGTATACTGCACAGGACGAATATCCGATGCAGTATGCTACAGCCTAATCATCACATCGGAGGTCTGAGACAAAACCGTCCTGTACGAGACAAAACGCCAGAGGCAGTATGCTGCCGGACTTATGGAGCATTTATAAAGTTATGTAATAGTGGTAGAGAGGCTAGAGTTTGTGTTATTTAAATAATTTATTGTAAGAGTTTGTGTCAGTAATTAAAATGGAACGAGTAAAATTCAATATACACAGAAATTTCGGGATGAGAGGACAAAAGGTGATTAGGCATGATGGGAGGAGTTCATTGAGAACGACGGCGACAATGAAGATTTCCAACAGAAACCGTTACAAAGGAGGTATTGTTTGTTCAACATTAATATTAGCCTAATATCAGAGTGTTGAAATTTTAGTCACAACTAAAGCGAGATAAAAAAAATCTACATAGAATGCTGTCATTTTGAAACTAAATTTATTTTTACGCTATGTACGGCAAAGAAATTTAATATGATTACGATCACCAAAAACGTTATTTTTATCAGTTTTTCGATTATTTTAAGCTGGTAAATTTCTGGTGATTTTCTTGCAGAGGTTTAGACACAACGCTTCAGAAAAGTAATCAAAGCGTAATCAATATGTCGTCGTCTAATCAAATGCTGATAATAGAAAACAGAGACCATTCGCTAGTTTCATCACCTTTCATAAAATATCAATCAAGGTCACCCTTAGATAAAAATAATCAAGACAAATAAATAAAAATTATTAATCTTTTGCACTGTTCTCAGAAAGGCGCAAGCCTTTATGCAGGCCGGTTGGTTAGTTCCAGAATCGTCCGTCGATATCAAGGTCATTGTTAAATAAAAAACAATCCAGACAAATAAATAATAGTACATTATGCAACGAGCCTATAATGGTAGTAATTAAGACGCGAGTATGTTTATGAAACGAGCGCAAGCGAGTTTCATCATTTTCATACGAGCGTCTTAATTACTATTATAGGCAAGTTTCATACGACTTTTTATGCTCGATCATATTTCTAACTTGAAATTATTCATAAGTATTCATATTATTCTTATCTGACTGGGAAGCGGAAGTGGCCTTGTGCAATATCTCGTAAATTGTGAGATGTGCGCAGACGCGAAAGTATTGATTTTTTCCGAGGAACAAATGTCATTGACCTAGAGAGTAAAATTAACATTAATCTTGATATAACCTGGAAATTGATTTAGACATTGAAAAACGAGATGACAAATTTAATTTATTTGAATGTTATTTACAATTAACGCTAATTATTATAGTAACAGAACATAACCTTCTGCGACAGTATTGGATTTCTAGCCTCCGTGACGTTTCGCTAGTTGTCTTCCGATTGCATATCCGAGAATAATCGATACTGCGCTTTCATATTGCTTTCTGATTGGTGGAAAACCTGAACTTTAATGAAAAGGTGTACTTTAATGAGGTCCATTAAAGGGCTGCTACCAGGTGTATAATTACTACATTTCGGCATGGTCGAGCATAAATATTATTAATCTTTTGCACTGTTCTCAGAAAGGCGCCACCTTTATGCAGGGCGGTTGGTTAGTTCCAGAAACGTTCGTCGGTACAGATTATAACAAGTGTATTATTTTACCATTATACAGTCCAACAACTCTTGAAAACAATTTCGGTATCGTACAGATGTCTAGAAATTAACCACGATAATAATTACGAAATGAGTGATATTGAATGTGATACATACTTTCTCATTGCGCGTTTGAGACCTACATATTTCACTACAATCCATTTCTTTATCATATTGCGGATGATATTACTGTTTATAGTTTATTGTCATAATATCTCTCAAAAGAACACATAAGTAAAATGTTTTAGTAAGTACCAAAATAATAAGACACATTGACGTTTCCTAGATAGCACATGATAGGTACTGTAAGATTTGTACACATTCCCAAACGGTTGAGAAATATGATTTAATTTATAAATTGTATGGTTTAAGTACGGGCAAAGTATATGAGCAGACAGACCTTTTGTAACAGTAATTACCGGTACTTCTGGATAAATTTTGTCAAACATCACAAGAGAAATTCCCAATTAGTGACAGTTATCCTTTAAGAAAGATTAACAAACTAACTATGGTGTCATCTGATTGCATCAGGCGAATCTTTCAACTAAAATCACTAGATGTATAAAAATTCTGCTTAGCAATATGACCAGACTTTCAAAATAAAAAACTGGTACACTCTTATGTGATACTAAATTGCTAATGAAATTGCTAATGAAATCAGCCGTACGTCCACACCTGTGGAGTAACGGTTAGCACGTCTGACCGCGTAAACCAGTTGGCCCGGGTTCGATTCCCGATCGGGGCAAGTTACCTGGTTGAGGTTTTTTCCGGGGTTTTCCCTCAACCCATTACGAGCAAATGCTGGGAAACTATCGGTGCTAGGCCCTTGACTCATTTCACCGGCATAATCACCTTCATCTCATTCAGACGCTAAATAAGATAAGCTATTGATAAAGCATCATAAAATAACCTACTAAAATAAATCAGCCGTACAAACGAAATTCGTCCACACCTGTAGAGTAACGGTTAGCACGTCTAGCCGCGAAACCAGGTGGCCCGGGTTCAATTCCCGGTCGGGGCAAGTCACCTGGTTGAGGTTTTTTCCGGGGTTTTCCCTCAACCCAATATGAGCAAATGCTGGGTAATTTTCGGTGTTGGACCCCGGACTCATTTCACCGGCATTAACACCTTCATCTCATTCAGACGCTAAATAACCTCAGCTGTTGATAAAGCGTCGTAAAATAACCTACTAAAATAAAAAAAAACAAACGAAATTCAGTCATCCCTAATTTAATATAAGTTAGAAAAAAACACACGGGAAAAATGGAGCACCAGGGAACAATGGGGCATCGGGAAAAACCGGGGAACTGGGGAAAAATGAGAAACCAGAGAAAAAGGGCATTGGGGGAAAATGAAGCACCAAGGAAAATGGAACACCCGGGAGAGGTGAGGCATCAGGGAAAAAATGGACCAGTAAGGAAAAAGTGGGAACCTGGGAATAAATGAGGAACCACGGAAAAAGGGAGAACCAGAAGGGGAACCAGGGATAAAGGGGCACCCAGGGAAAAAGAGGGAACCAGGGAAAAGGGGGAACCAAAAAAAGAAAAAACCAAAGAAAAAAAGGAAACCAGGAAAAGGAAGAGGGAATCAAGAAAGGAAGGGGTGATGTCAGAAAGAAAAGGGGAGAATGAAAGACGAAAGAAGGAATCCGGAAAAAGAGAGAAACCAGGGGAAGGGGAAGCACCGGGGAAAAGAGGGGAAAGGGCAGAACCAGGGAGAAGAAGACAGAACGAAAGAAGAAAGGAGGAAGCATTAACCTACATATTTCCCTAGTCAACTTTAGACATTTTCCAAGTTAAAGTCTTCTGAAATGGGAGTTTTGGCTTTAGCATGTCGTCTTCGGCACTCGAGTGTCGATCGCATGGCGCTAGAGTTCGAAATACAGGCACTGGTAACTAATATTGTCGTGATTACTTTACATAGTGTAATTAATAACACCGTAAGTATAATAAACTTCTTACAAAAAGTAATATTTTAGAGGTATTAATTGAAATTAGTAATACCATGCATTGATATGTTTTTGTTAATGTTATAAGTTACATTGAAACAGAATCATACATGAATAAGAGAAGTACAGATATTATCATTTATCACAAGTAATGTTCTACAGACCCAGAAACAAAATTTGGGCCACCTGAATTTTTCAAGTTCCAGTCATAACATACTGCGCATGCTTATTGGGACACCTGAGCACTAAGCTTGCGCAGTATGTTATATAACTGGAACTTGAAAAATTCATGTGGCCCAAATTGTTTACTGGGTCTGTACATATTTCACTATTCAGTTTGTAAATGTCTCTAATAATGAAAAATGTCAGAATTAAAATATAATTAAAAAATTGAACTCAAATATTGTTATTAAATAAACATTAAGTGAGAAATACATACAATATAAATATACAGAGTTTTATTAAAGTGAAAAGACCTCAGGGAACACAAAAAATATTAAAAAAGGAAAATATATACTAACTATAACTATAAAAGAAAATATCAGTATGCAGTTAGTAACTTTGAAACAAATTGTCACATTGCAAAAAATAATATTGAACGACAAATAATTACTACTAAATAGAATAAATTATATAATACATTATGTGTAACAGAAAACACAGGATAATACTTTTCTGTCCATACTCAGATGTCTATTTTTGCGTTAGTTAAAAGTCACAGCCTTTACATTCATCTGGTTCCTTAACATTCCTCTACCAACCAAAATGCAGAGAACCATAAAGAAGACATTTTTAAAATCCTGGAAGGATCGGTTTTTACCCATACAAAAGGAACAGGCTAAATTGGCATAAATTGCTGCTGAGGATGATTTATTCAATTTGTAATTTAAAAGATTTGCTGTCTTTTTCATCCTTGCAGTCTAGTTCGTCAATCACTAAAAAACAACCCTGCTCGTTACCGCCAGATCTGTTTTAATCTTTAATCTCACGTCATTGAAATGGCACTTAGTCAAAGAATATAATCCAGCCCTGAAATAGAGGCACCCACTCAAACCTATTTTCGTCTTTCTTAGGAACGATCCTATTTTTTTGGGAAGAATGGGAGTATGGGTTAATATGAAGTTGGTTCTTGCCCTGTGAGGTTGTCTCTAGAGCTGTGTTACTTCTCGACGGCAAAATATCAGTTAGTTTTCTAGTGTTATACAGTATTATACAAAAAAATTTTGCAATTCAAAGTTATTGTTTTTTATTGTTTATTTCATTTCATTGATGCTATACGCGTGAAACAAATGAATCTTGCAATTTTGTATTTTATAAGTCAGAATTAGAAAGTATGTTTTCTGTCATAATTATACAACACTCTCACCTCACCCCATTCCTTTCTGAACGTCGTTTGTTAGAAAAAGAGGACTATACCCACACCTAACAGTGCTACAGTCCCTTCCTGCCAGTTTATTTGTGTCGCACAAGCAAGTGTCATCAGTTTAGGATAGAGATGGGTAAAAAAATTTGGAACAGTTTATTTGAAACTGTTTCACAATCGAAACTGTTTCGATATGAAACATTTTCGTGAAATAACCTGTTCCAACTGTTCCAAAGAGTGGTACACTGTTCCAGTGATCACTTCAACTTTCCACATGGTTCTAAGAGATAAACAGTTCAATTTATAAACAGTTTTCCTCTTCTTTGTTGTCTGAAAAAGCCACGTGTAGCGCTATCATTGACCTCCAATCGAAATTAGATATAATATTATCCATGTTCCACACGGCCTTCGTGCAACAGTAGCCTATGTAGGATCGCGCAATTTAATTGTACGAATCAAATTCCCTAATAAATCTCCTAATTATTATTAGCTGTCCATTGATGAGAATATGTTCATGGTGTCCTAACATAGTGCTAATTATTAATATACCGCGAAAAATATCATCGGCTAATGTCATCGTTATTAGATCTCCTAGGGTTATATGCATTATTTTTACTAAAATTGATTTATTTTGAATTGTAGTTATTTACTGTGCCCTTAAGAGTAACCTACGAAAAACAACTTTCGTTGTCATAATACACTGAACAGCTGATTTAAAGACGATTCAAGGCCTTTGAAACATGTTCCCGAAGCAGATGAGAACATTTGGAACAGTTGGCACTGATGTTGTAAACATATTCTTATGAATAGGGACCGGATTTTTATGCAATTACATATTATATTCCTTTTGTCCTAACCGTATATAAACAACAAATCTTTGCGAATCTTATAATTACCATTAATATATTAAAATTTGATACTACATATTTTTACATATTTACTCCCACATTACATATTATGGCTTGGTATTATATAAATCTACATATTTATACATAGTTAGGGGTTTTATTCATTTTTACTTCTCTAAAAGGAAAAAAAAAAAAACTTCTGCTGGGGAAGTTTACAATTTGAAATACACAGATTTAAAAAGCCTTTTTACCTACACCAGAAAGGATATATTTCGGAACGAAACATAACGTCCTTAGTTCCAGAAAGTAATAGAGGCACTCACCCCACTGTAAATATGAGTGAAGAAATGGCAATCTTTCTCATACAGCTACCTTGTATTGTAAAAATCACTCAGAAAGTAGCGTTGCCTTCATGCAGTGGAGTGGGACGAGGGCGACATGATTTGTCTTGAACTATAATTGTTCTTCACACATCTTAACAAGCCGTTCTCATGTAATTTGCAACCTTACCCACCTCGGAAAACCCGTGTCAAGTGTGACATGAGCCGCAATAAAGTAGCGGACTTTTGAAAAGAAGATGGAGTAAAGGAACAAACTGGAAAGATGTTGAAAGATTAAAATAAACAACTTTTCAGGTTATTGCTTGACCTTCTTACTTTAAATTTAGTATACCTATACGGAAATGGGATTTTCCGAGCAATTAGAAAGTATAGTTCTCGGCTGGAATAATCCTACCTTTCTGAATGGGACAGGAATGTCACTTTTCAAACAACAGTTTGTAAATGTCTATAGTTTGAGGTTTTAGTAAGTACTTTGTTTCTTACAGGGAGCAGCTAAAATGCATGTGTCCCACATCTCCTCTTATTTTCTCCTAATCCAGTTAAGCGATACAGTGCTTGCAGTACTGTTGTGTCACTCATTTCACTCAAATTCTCTAGTTTTAGTACTTACTATATAAAGTGCGAGTTTATCTACAGCTTTTAACTAACTAAAATGGCCCCTGTATCTTCAACCCTAACGACAAAAATAAAATCATGGATTACGATGGACGAAGCTTTCACTACAGATGGAAGAATAGTAATGTGTCAAGTGTGCGGTAAAAAAGTCGGGTGCTCTATGAAATCACAACTGGAGAGTCTTACCTATCCTATACCTGCCAGATATTGATATCAAATATTTTTATGATTTTACATATTTTGGTACATATTCAGCTTATTTTTCTTACATAATTATGTACATATTTCACACCTTAATATTACATAAAAATTCGGTCCCTACTTATGAAACTGTTATTTTGGAACAGTTTCGTTCATGAAACAGTTACAGTCGAAACTTTTTCTGAAAAAGAACAGTTTATCCCATCTCTAGTTTAGCCGCAATATTCAATACCTTTGGTATTACATTGGCCAAAGATCGATAGTGACAATTATTTTGCCATAGATATTTCGCGTCTTCAATCAGAGATAAGTTATCTAAATGACAGCCTCATATCTGTGACAAAACATCAGATTCCCCCCTCTCCCTCTAAATCTGCCACTTGGGATTGTCACACGCACTGGGAATTGCACCAGTAGAAGTATCATGTATAATGAGTGTTGTGGAGGTGGATGCTGATACTGCGTGCCTTGCTTATTGTACCGACGATCAAGACTGTGAGGAAGACCGTAGGCTCACCGAAAACCTGACCACATGCACCGACAGAAACCAAATGGACGATGAAGACGAAGAAAGAGAGGAAGAGGGTTCTGTGAGCCTGGCCTCCTCTTCCAACAGCCTCGACTCTGAGGAGGAAGGGGAGAATGAGGAAGAAGAAGGTGAGGAGGATTCTATGAGCCTGGCCACCTCCTCTGAGGCCTCATCGTCGCACATTCAGTTGCAGCACTGCAGCGAGGTGCAGATCGGCACGCGGTACAACTACAACGCACCTGTGTCCAACCTTCATGAAGTCCCTAAATCAGACACCTCGCTCGCGCTGCAGATAAGGGACTCCACTGGCGTGCACGTGGGCAACCAATACATTTACAACCAGGTCGTCCACGTCAATAGGCCAGAATTTTACGGCGTGAGTGCACAGCTCTGCATAGAAGCAGTGACCTCCAGTTTAGACCAACTCGCAGTCACCAACAGTTTCTCAGGTAAAAACTAATCGTGAAATGGCTTTAAGTATGAATTCAACCCAAGGTTTATAAAGAGAAATAGGTTGTGGAACAGTTTATATTCTCCATACATAATGGTAACGATAAGAGACAGGCAAGAATATGAAATTCCACAATCGGAATCATTCCTGCTAGAAGTATGGCAATAAGGATTTTTTCGTCTCACTATGTGTAGAATGCAATTAACGCTAGAAATTGTTTCATATTTCGTAAAATGTTCATATTCCATAAGAATGTTCATTTTTATCCATATTTTGTACGATTTTCCCTCTCTGTTTACTGCATTTCTTTAACTAGCACTAAACCGCGTTTTCCAATATTACAAGGAGACAATAGAGATGTTTCCTAGAAACACTTGAAAAGCTCATTTCACCAGCATCCCGGGATTCTCAAGGGCTAGTGAAATCTCAAAATCCCCCCCCCCCAGTCATTGAACTTGTAGTGTCAATAAATTTGAGAAGTGAAAAGAAAGTGGTTCCTATTCCACCTTTTCCCAATCTTTCGAATCCAATGAAAGTCTTTTCAGTGTTGGCATGTCGAATTTTATACGTGTAATTAATGTTTTAATCGGGTTTCAATAATCAATTTTGTTTTCTACTTAATCCCTCGCTCTTATTTTATTATTTTTTGCAACTCTATGGAAATTTCATCGTACAAAACAATATTAATTGACAGAAGGCCTAATATTTTTCTAGGAAAAAAGAAAAACAGAAAATTTACTTCTGTTGTATTGTAACCAGTGTTGAGTGCAGCCAATGTAAGAACTTTTTTCTTTGTTCTCTTCAATGTAAAAATTTAGTTGTAATAGTATTATTCAGATAAGGATTTGATCATGCAGACAAACTGTTTAATTTTTCAGTTTATTGTATTTTAATTGGTAGCATATTAAAAATATACAAAACTTATTTTGTAAATGACATAATCCTGCCTCAAATTGTTTAAAAACTAAGATAATTAGCACTGAAAGAATTATTTAATATTTTCATATTATGCCAAATTTCATATTTTGATACAATTTTCTTCATATTGTATCTGTCTGTAGTAATGACTTGAATGAGTAGCATTACATTTGTGTAGTACCTGTTATCGGTTGTCTTGGAAACTCTTTCAATCAAATGCTGTCAAATTGCTTAGATAATATACTATTATACTTGTACCTTTTAGGAATATATTTTTATGACTAAGGTAGTACTAGCAGTTGTCATGGAAACTCTAATCAACATACTGGCGGTTGTCATGGAGACTTTTCAGTTCAGCGTTGCTAAATTGTTCGAATGTACATTGATTTGTAGAGATTAGTGTTAGATCTGTGTGGCACTGATGGTAGCCACAAACTGTTTAATGCTTTGGTAGGAATTAGTTCCGTAGGTGCAGAATACGATGCCTGGTTATAACATTGTTTTAAAACGATAATTTCCATCATAAAGGAAGTAAAATCGAAGTCTCAATGATTATTTCACACGCTAAAGACGTAGCCTATATGAATTACTGTACCTAAACGACATTTCATACAACTTGAGAGGAAGCGAAGGCATTTCTTTCCCCTTCTACTAGCCCTGAGTCCGTCAGTAACAGAACGGTAGCTGTTACCTCTTATACCTGCACCCCCCAAGTACTACACACAATAAAATAAAATGTTAAATAAAGTACATAAGTGGATATAAAATACAGTGACACAGATGTTTAACAATTACATTGAGTAAGTCTTAATGCCGTTGTTACAATATTTTCAACTAATAATTAAATTAAGGAATGTTAGTTTGTATTATGAAGTCAGGGGGGAGTGATAGTGTAGATTGTCCCATTGTGTATGCTACAGAGTAGCAAATAGCGATGAAAAGCACATTTTATCTTCTGCTCTCAGTAACTTTTCAATGTGCCAGTTGATATAAACAATAATAAAATGCAATATAAACGCTTAGTATAGACTCTCGAAATATAGAATACGGTAAACATTTTCAATAGTAAGAATTTTCACTCTGTTCAAAGTTAATTGTTAGTGAGATGGACAATAGCATCTTCCCCTTCACGGATGGTAAAGAGTGTGAGTAGAGGGGAAGACCTATCAACTAAACTGAAATGGGGATTAAGTCGTATCTTTCCTTCAATTGGATATTCGTTCCCAGAATGATGATCTCGCTACGTTGCAATTTTACAATAAGAACTCACGGGCTAGGTCAGTGATGCCAAAGCAAGCGTATTTTTCTGACCTTGATATCGTGCGCGGGCATCAAGCGCTAGGTAAGGAAGGAGCAAGGATTATGTATATGCATAAGGAGCCTATTGGATTAAGAAAAAAGTGGCGTACAAACTTCAAACAGAACGTGAAGTTTTATGTCGTTATTTTATATGACTATTTGCTGTTTGATATTATCTATATTGTCTGTAAAACAAAGTACTAACACCAGTTTCTTAATATTGCAGTTAATAACATAATAAAGAGTTAAGAAGGAATATTCACATAAATTTCATAGTAGTAAAACTATACTATATTAAGTGAATGAAACATCATTCATAAAGAAAGAGATTAAATATGACATGATAAGTTGGAATTGATATTGATGGTATCTTTAGCCTTATAAAAGTAACCAATTAACTAATCAAAACAATACTGTATTACCGTACAAAGTAAAGTTACCTAGGTATATGTTTCAACTGTAACTAATATTACATAACAAACCCCTTATCGCATTATGCTTTTAAGGTGATATTGGTGTGCAACTTCCTATCACCAGAATATTAAATTATTTTCTCGAAATCTCCTGAAGCTATAGACAACAGCTATAGGCATATATCTTTGTTCATGATGTAACAGTAGTTCCTTTGTTAATTCATTTTCTTACAAACATTTTCCGTGCGAATATTTTCAAAATTTTCAATACGTATCTTCAGTAATATATATTTACGATATATTAGATTTACGAAAACATTGTTTCAGTACCTGTAAGGCTACTAAATAAACATATCTGAAATGTTCACCTTTCTGTAAAAAGTTCAGAAAATACTGCATTTGAATAAAAAGGAAACTCGTGAAAAATGTGCATTAAAATTGAAACTTACATTTTTATAATGCACTTATACTTCTCAGACAAATCTAAAAATTAACATGGATATAGTTTTAATAAGTTCTCTTCCCTTTATTCATTGAATCAGTTTTGGTCATCTCTGTATATAGCTCGACAGAGCGGTATATACTACCTCTCTCGTCTGTCTCTCTCCTTTCCGCTGTAAAGCGCTCAGGCTCTCCTGAGTTCTAAAGCGCGCGCTTGCCCATATGGGCATCAGTTGACATAACTGGCCTAGGAAGTAATCTGAGTCAATATAAGCCTGTGAATGCCAGGAACTAGGCTACATGATGAATAAATACCAATGAAGTAATAGTAATTTGTGCAAATATTTAAGTAGGCACCCACTGGTAGCACTTTTACTTACTTTCAAGTCTCACAGCCGGATCACCGGGCTGGTCGCCCGGTTAAGAGAAAGACTGATTATGAGACTGTAACAGACCACCTGGTCTAATACATGTTTTGGACGATGATGATGATGATGATGGTGATGATGATGATGATGATGATTATTATTATTATTATTATTATTATTATTATTATTATTATTATTTAGTCAACTATCCGAAGACAGGTCTGAATCTCATAAATGACGTCATAAGGCATCACTCATGTGGCAACTAAACCAGGATATAATGAGGTAGGGTGGCCAGTTCCTTTCCCCTCCATATATCGCCGATTAGCTACATAATACACTACCCAGACAACAGTTTTATACAAACAATTGAATCGACTTTTGCAAAAAGGACAAATGTTACAAATTTAATGTTTTGAGGTATTCAAGAAAAACATAGTAGCAGGTAGGAAACTTAAAATTGGAAATTGATATTCTTGTTACATGAAGTTAGCTACAAATATGACTGATATATATGTTATAATTTACTCATAATATTATTCCATTGGTCATCCATTAAGTTACAGTTTCCATGAAAACACCAATTCTGACAAAAATGTAACATATGTTCTTTTTGCGAATGTCAATTCAATTACTGTTCTTCCTCTGACACATCATCAAGTGAGATGTAGGGTAAAGGTGCCTAATTCCGTGACATCCCTAATTCCGTGACAATTTTTTTTTGAGTGTCAGTCAAAACTTTGCTGTTAGATCATAGCATCAGACATCTTTGCCAAATTTTGAGACATCGGTGAACTTCTTTGCAAGATACCCAGTCCCGTGACATTCAGTGGGGGGGGGGGAGAAAGAGAGAGCATATAATGGAATTGGAGATAGGCCTATTACGGATTTAGGAAACCTTAACCTATTGCCTGATGTACATATCAACCAGAATTTCAGAGGTTAGTACTATTACTATTACTATTTAAGTAGGCAAAGATTACATTTATCAGAATATTTCTAAAATTATTATATTTCATGTACTACATAATTCCCTGATAAATTGACTCGTCGATGCTAAACATGAACAAATCCGACCAGTAGTTTAGCAGATATCGCTGTACACAGATAGACAAACAGATGAACAACATACTATCCAGAACCACTTTTCCAGTATCAAGGACGCTGAAAATTTGAATATGCAATAAGAATACTGAAATACATTTTGTTGCAGCATTACAATGGTGGAATTTGCTCTTTATACACAGCATAATGAAAAAGCTTAAGAAAAACTGACAGGAGACTTAAGGAAATTTCATTGATTGTGTGAAACGTCTAGCCTACACTCAAATTGAAGTAATCATATACAATATGCATTTACTTAATTAACACGATAATTAATTTTATTTGATTTTCATGTATATAGGGTGAACCGTAAGTAATGTCAGGGATTATTCTTTGAGATATTTTAAAATAAAAAAGTTTAATACAATGTTGCTTGTTTTGGCTTCCTTTTCGAGATAAAAATTGTTTTATGTAAAAATTTTCATAGCATATTTTAGGAAAGCCATTGACTTAATTTCCAATATACTCAGTCAACTTAAGAGAGCAGTGTATTATAATTTATAACAATAAATTATTGAAAGAATCAGATAGGGGTGGAGCTAGAGTTAATTGTAATGGCAGACAGAGTAATATTATCTCATGCTCAATGTTAATTTTATAAACAGTGCATGTACTCGTATTAGAACCAGGTATCCAGCTGATGAAGCCGTTAGCTCTGTGAACTTGTACTTTATTTATTTTTCTTCGCTTAAATTGACTTTTCATCATTGAGAGAACAAATTTTTAAGTGGATGTGGCTACATTATAAGCACATGCAGAGCAGTCCGAATTCTGAATATGTAACAGTAGTTACTATCAACTAGATTGTTAGAATGAATATAATTGATTTTACATTGTGAGCACACGCAAGAGCTTGGAGAGAATAGATTGCTCGAAAGATATTAAGGTCGTTCGAGAAGCCAATACCCGAAGTCCGAGCTCAACGAAGAACGTGAAAGGTAGTAATTTAGAAAATAATAGTAGGAGGATAAAATTTAGAAGGGATTACACACACTTTATGATCAGTGACTTACACAGTTTGAGATGTAGAGCTGGAGAAGTTGAAGCTACAGTGAAAGTTAATGTGGTTGTAATTTCTGTGCCCCAGCTGCTTCTATTTTTAAATAATAATCCATGCAAGAAGGTGATAAATGTGGCACCTCTGATTTTTTTCCGGCGTAAGCCAGTACGGTTTCCGAAAATTGCATTTACCATGTTTGTACTCATTCTGTTTCTATATTTTGTTTTAATGTGGTTTAACTGTCTAAAAAATTTGTTCGACTTCTGAATTCGAACAGGAAGAACCAACCTCGACATTACAAATTCTGCTCCTTTAAATAGGTTTCTTTCACTAGCATCACGGTAATTAAATATCTCTTTTTTCTGCACAGATTAGCACTGAAACATTTGAGGTCTTCGGCTATTGTGTGTATATATATATATATACTTTTTTTTTTTTTTTTTTTTTTTTTTTTTTTTGCTATAGGCCTAGTAATCGCATTATCTAACGAAATTTATAAGCTTGTACTTGCTATTTGGGAAAAGGAAATTGTACCAGAACAATGGAAGGGGTCCATAATCGTACCTAACTTTAAGAAGGGGGACAAGACTAACTGTAGTAACTTTCGAGGAATATCATTTTTCTTGACGTCGTACAAAATTTTGTCCAATATACTTTTGAGAAGATTAACTCCATATATAGATGAAATTATTGGGGATCATCAATGTGGTTTTAGGCGTAATATATCAACTATTGATCACATATTTTGTATTCGACAGATAATGGAGAAAAAATGGGAGTATAAGGGTACAGTGCATCAGTTATTCATAGATTTCAAAAAGGCGTATGACTCGGTTAAGAGAGAAGTTTTATAATACATTCATATTGAATTTGGTATTCCCGAGAAACTAGTTCGATTAATTAAAATGTGTCTCAGTGAAACGTACAGCAGAGTCCGTATAGGTCAATTTCTGTCAGAAGCGTTTCCAATTCACTGTGGGCTAAAGCAAGGAGATGCACTATCACCTTTACTTTTTAACTTTGCTCTAGAGTATGCCATTAGGAAAGTCCAGGATAACAGAGAGGGTTTGGAATTGAACGGGTTACATCAGCTGCTTGTCTATGCGGATGACGTGAATATGTTAGGAGAAAATCCACAAACGATTAAGGAAAACACGGGAATTTTACTTGAAGCAAGTAAAGAGATAGGTTTGGAAGGAAATCCCGAAAAGACAAAGTATATGATTATGTTTCGTGACGAGAATATTGTACGACATGGAAATATAAAAATTGGAAATTTTTCTTTTGAAGAGGTGGAAAAATTCAAATACCTGGGAGCAACAGTAACAAATATAAATGATACTCGGGAGGAAATTAAACACAGAATAAATATGGGAAATGCTTGTTATTATTCGGCTGAGAAGCTTTTATCAACCAGTCTGCTGGCAAAAGTCTGATAGTTAGAATTTATAAAACGGTTATATTACCGATTGTTCTTTATGGTTGTGAAACTTGGACTCTCACTTTGAGAGAGGAACATAGGTTAAGGATGTTTGAGAATAAGGTGCTTAGGAAAATATTTGGAGCTAAGAGGGATAAAGTTACAGGAGAATGGAGAAAGTTACACAACGCAGAACTGCACGCATTGCATTCTTCACCTGACATAATTAGGAACATTAAATCCAGACATTTGAGATGGGCAGGCCATGTAGCACGTATGGGCGAATCCAGAAATGCATATAGAGTGTTAGTTGGGAGACCAGAGGGAAAAAGACCTTTGGGGAGGCCGTGACGTAGATGGGAAGATAATATTAAATTGGATTTGAGGGAGGTGGGATATGATGCTAGAGACTGGATTAATCTTGCTCAGAATAGGGACCAATGGCGTGCTTATGTGAGGGCGGCAATGAACCTCCGGGTTCCTTAAAAGCCAGTAAGTGAGTAAGTATGATAGGTGTAGTAATACTGATCCTATTTTCTACTGTTGCAGCCACCGACAACATTCCTAGCGGCAAGCTGAAGGTCGTCCCCAGGCGAGAATGGCTGGCGCAACCCCCGATGAAGAAGGGTACAAAACTGCATCACCCGTTACCCCTTGTGGTGATCCTGCACACAGCCACCGAGGGCGGCTCCACGCAGGCAGAGTGCGTGTTCTTGGTGCGTACCATGCAGAGCTACCACATCGAGTCCAAAGGATGGGACGACATCGGCTACAGCTTCCTAGTGGGCGGAGACGGCAGCGTGTACGTGGGACGAGGCTGGGACACTCAGGGATCCTTCGCCTACGGCTACAACAACCGCAGCATCGGCATCGCTTTCATAGGGACCTTCATCAACGAAGTACCGGTCCCGAAGCAAATCGCAGCAGGCCTGCAGCTCATACAGGAGGGCGTGCAGTTGGGCAAGTTAGCGAAGGACTACAAAGTGATGGCCCATCGCCAGCTGTCCGCAACAGAGAGCCCCGGACTAGCTTTCTACGAGATTATCAAGACCTGGGACCACTGGGCTGAGAAATTTTGACGCTTATCAGTGTACAATACAGTGTGTTCCAACTCAGATCTTACAACAGGACGTCGCAAAAGGGGAAGCGATATTCCCAAACTACTGGTGCCTGATGAGTAGGTTCCAAAATATTTACGTTAAGCTGATAGTATACGATCAAATTTTCGTCAAATTCAACACTTCTTTGATTGTCTTGAAAGACTTGACGACTCTTCGAAGAAATTCACCAATGAGATTCGAAAATATTATGGTGCCATTAATAATAAAAACCATGGTGTCCTGGCCGAGAGAAATTATTTGCGAGTTACTTCAATTATATGAATTAAATCTATAAATGTAAGTCGTGAATTCTGTGGAATACAGCAACAAAATGAAGAAACTGAAGAAATTAAAGGGCAGATACTATATAAGTACCAATACATGTATTCTTCTTATGAAGATGATTCTGACCTAAAATCTAGGAGGATACTAATACAGTATAACTAAGTAATACAAATGTTATGTTATAGACCTATAGCTTAACCATATAAGATGTAATTTCAATAACCAATAGTTATTCTCTAAAGGATATACATATAATTCGGTAGGCAGGTCTATATAGGTTACAATGAATTCTAAACATATTTAAAAACTTGTCTAATCTTTAGCAATATAAAAGAGTGTTTAACACATTTTTTTGAATATCGATCAATCTTTGACAATATTCGACAAGTTTTCTTGTAAAGTATTGAATTGGAAGGAAATTTGAGCGTGTACAACCAGCTTAAGATGATTAGCACACTGGTGTTCGGGACTTTTGTCTGGTAACTGTTAGATCAGGGATCGGCAAAAATGTCATCGTGTTAGTGACGTCACAGGGACAGCGCAGTAAACTGTCTTTGTTTCACTCCCTCCCTTCCGTCCAACTCTCCCACAACTCAGTACACACGCATCTATCAGTGGCGGGTTAACTGCTTATATTTAGATTTCTTCTTTCTCAAAATCTTCATCGTCTGCTCGGAAACGTATGTTTAAGGAAGAATGGGAGGAACAGTATTTGTTGTGCATATGGTGACAATGTAGACGCCTCTTGTGTTCTAAAATTCTAATAGGCACTTATAAATCAAACATCTAGCGACATTACGGCACGTCATAAGATTATCACGAAATCATAGGTAAGCATGAAGATATCCGATGTAAACGAAAAATTATACAGTAGAAAATAAGTATAAATATAATTTTCTTTTCGTAGGGGTGGACGGGGCGAAGCAATTAAAAGAACTAAATTAAAATAACAGTTCTGGCACTAAACTATGATGAAACAAGCTGAGTCAAAGGGAACTCCATGCAAGTTGTGTTATTGCTTTGGAAATAGCAAAATCATTGAAGTACTATAATGAAGGACAGTTCATTAAAACATGTGTGAATAAAGTTGCTAACATTATTTGTCCCGAATAATCTGATGTTTTAAACAGTACGAAATTATCCACACGAACAATACAAAGAAGGATAAGGAATATTGAAGCACTAGCTCAACGAAAAATAAAATCAAAGATGCATGAACAGTGGTCTAATCTCTCTCTTTAGGTGGAAATACAGATATTGATACAGTAGAATTGGTAATGTTCACTCGCGGAGTTACGTAGGATCTCTGTATACAGGGTATATCTATATATGTCTTCATAAATGTGAGGGCTTATTCCTGACACCAAACCATAACAAAAAGTTCATATGAACATTCGTCCGCAAATCCTTCGTTAGGGACTTATGGGTTTATTGGTAATGGTACATATGATACATTTCACAGCACACATTTACAAAAATTGCTCAAAGTGACCTCCTCCTGCTTCGATGCATGCCCTGAACCTGCATTCCATGCTTTGCCGTACTCTATGCAAATGTCCTGTGGTGTTACGGATTTGATCAAATTTGCTACCGTATTCCCATCTGCTAGGCCATAAATATAGTGCATATCCGTCATTTCTCTCACTGAATACATCTTGTGATGTGATGAATGTTACTGTGAATAACACAAAACAGAACAAAAGGCAATCAGACAAAAAAAAACAAATGTCATTACCAACTGTAACGAAGAAAGTGGGAAAAATGCAAGTTTGAGGTGAATTACATATTCAGAGGTCACTACAGGAAATTATTTTCATAATTTCCTAACGAAGGGTTTGCGAACATGTTCATATGAACTTTTTGTTATGTTTTGGTGTCAGGAATAGGCCTCCACATTTATGGACACATATATAGATACATCCTGTATAAGAAAGAATATTTGCTCGATATCATTGCACTTAAAGGAAATACAACAGGAGAGGAGTTATTCCAAGTATGAACAAAATGTATAGAAGAAATGAATCTCAACATAAAGCAACTTGTGTCTGTAGTACCATACGAGACTCGAAATACGACTTTTAAAAAGTCTACTAGGTGGAGTAACGTGTTATTAAGAGAGCTGGAAATAAGTGAGGACATAAAACGTTGCCATTGTATAACATACCAGACTGTCTTAGATTTATTTCAAATGCTCTTCATAGGAAATATGTGTAGTCCTTTATTAGTCACCTGCCGCTACCCTACATAGCTGCTGTGTTTGGCTCTATGTTCAATATATTTCGGAACACTTGTTTTCTGAATGAAAACCTGTAATATCTAAACAAAGATCGTGACTAGCAGACAAAAATTTATGAGTTGTATTAAGAGTGTCAATTTGTGACGTATTTTCCTAGGTTGTTGTAGCACAGTAAAAGTAAAGGTGAAATAAAATGAAGAGTCCACTGCAAGAATGATGGATGTCACTTTCTTGTCGAAAATAAACCAAGACTGTCAATGCATAGCTTAAGACATATAGAATGTACATACAGAGTTATATGGCATTAACACTGATAGTTATTGTCCAGTAATGATCGGAAAATCACAGTTAAGCTTTGAGCGTTAAGCATTTCAAACTTTCAATTGCTTCTCCTGCAAAATGTATTCCAAATGACATCCATCATTCTTGCAGTGGACTCTTCAAATATAATCTGTCCATCTATAAATCAATATTGTGTAGTCTACGTCAGATGCTTGTGTTGAGAGTCCGCCATTGGGATGCGGAGTGCTCTATACTCCTCGATTGATATTACATCTTATGTACTGCGGGTTGCGTTCACTGATGTCATCGTGAGTACAAATTTGCTGACGGCTGCGTTAGATAATTCAAGCCATGTCGCCTGTATCTCGGGTCTATATGACCACCTATATAGCATAACATTTGTTTCAGACCTACGTACACATACACACGCTCAAGTCTATTGCAGTTTCTACTCCATCAAAGAGTCAGACGAGTAGCCTAACTTCATATACTAACTTCCGCTTCCGCTACTTTTTTCCTACTGTTACTTTAAATAATGTTATAATGCAATTTGTAATTTATTATTTTATAGATTCGCCTCTATTTAAACACGTCTTTCCCACATACTAAACAATGACTATTACTAGTTTAATATTTATGATAGATGTGTTTAAAATGTGTGTGATGGCAGCAATTAAATAATCGACTTTCTCATTACTTTAATATTCAAGCACATTTTATCAACAAAAATTTCTGCATATACTGTATTTCATTGCAAAATGTCACTCTGAACGTTTAGAATTCATTGTTTCAAGATTCTGCCCAATTTGAAGCCCTCCTTAGGAATTTTAGCGCCTCATAAATCCATCATTCCTGGCCGAATTTGAACCCGCGGAATTCTGATCCGGGCCACAGAGGATCACTTGAGAATGGAAACCTCCTACTTGGCGGATAATTTGTGGTTCGCAAGATAGTAGGCTACGGTGAAATCTTTTTAATTCGAACTCGAATGGGAAACTGAAAAAAAGAAATCAAATACCCAAACTTGGAATGAACAAAGAAAACTGATTTTTGGGGAAAATACATGCTTATTTAAAGTGAAAATAATGTTGCGTGGCACTATTCACTGAAAAAACAATAAATATTTTTACTGCAATTTAAGTCTCTGGTAAAAAAGGACCTTTATTATCCAAATTACATTATAATGTATTTTACCGTATGCAGTTCAAGTCACATACTTAAAAAAGTTACTAATTTTTATGTTTGTGTATTTTTATACTACCCGGTTCAAAAAGTGTCCGTAATATATTTTTTTCGTCCAATAATGAATAATGTTAAGTGGTATAGGCCTATTTCTGTTTCTGGTATTGACATCATTCACGACGTCACTTTCATGATCATAGTCGGTGTTGTGTGGCAACTGGCTGTTATTTGTGTGATATTCGTTCGTCGCATTTCAGAATGAAGGCGTATGAGTATCAAATACGACCAGCGCCCCGGTCGACCTTCAAAAAGACAATTATGATAGACATAGACTTGTGTTTTTTTTTTTTTTTTTCATTGCTGCTTCACCATAAGTTTGTTCAAGCATTCTTAATGTCTCTGAAGGAGATTTGTGCAAAAAAAAAAAATAAAATAAAAAATTTGATATTTGCGCGTTGCTCTGTAATCCACATTCTGAAATGCGAAACGAATATCACACAAACAGCCAGTTGCCACACAACAACATTGACTATGATCATGAAACTTTTACGGAAGTGACGTCATGAATAATTCCAACCACCATAAACAGAAATATATCACATAACATTATCCATTTCGGCGTAAAAATATATTCCGGGAACTTTTTAATCGAGTACGTATAATATCATGTGTAGGGGGCGGATATTGATGACCTAAAAATCTACTTAAAATGATCATTAAAATGCCCTTAAACTAATGTAAAATGACTTAAAATTAAAAGAAAATGGCATTTAAATATTATTCAAAGTACCCGCACCACAACTTCCTAAAAATTAGTAACCTTGTTTCAATGATTGTCCTGCGAATCTCGGAGAGATGAGGCAACTTCTTGGAATTTGACTAAAATAAAGGAAAAGGGCATGCAACAAAATGAAAGTTTTAAGGGAAAACTATAGATTTTAATGAGAGTTTACAACTTGTTTCAATCAGGGGTGGTTCATGTCAGTGCCTTCATTCTTCGTCTCCTTCTCCTTCCGCTCTTCACTTTTGTTACCAGATCTTCCAGATGAGGGAATGTGAATGACAAAACAAATTGTGGTCGCAGCATTCTTACGATCTTTGTTTTTAAAATGTACATCCCTTCTGAATCATATTGGGGACACAACGTCCTGTCCAGGGCACGGTGAAATTTTCCCCCCTTCCAAACATAAATTCTAAAAATACCCTCGTACCGAGAGAAGAACAGTAGCGTTCAAAGCCCTCACTTAAACTAAGCTGTTGTCAAGCATTTTATATTGCTTCCATTATGTGAAGTGAAACCTTCAGTAGAATGAGGGATGCTTTAGACTTTGTTCCAAAGTATAAAACTCAAACTTCACTTATTCAATAGGTAATTGCTACTGACCTATTTGCTTAGAAAAAGATTTAGCAGACCTATCGGTAAAGAAGAAAGCAAAATGCATTCCAAATGATGTAAAAGTTCTTGAAAGTATTAAAAATGACCAAAAAATTCCGAAAAAATATAAAAATGACCAATTAGTTCAAAAACGTCAAAAAAGCTAAAAATGCAATATAAGACATTAACTTTTTACGTTGATATTAACATAGAAAGGATTTATATATTAATAGGCATCGTCCTAATGTGAAAAATAAGAAGATGACTTCTCATCAACATCCGCATGTGGGTTTGGAGGTGAAGGCGTGCAGCACGTACACTTCAGGCATTTCTGTTAGCATAACGCTGGACATGTTAATCAATGAAAGACAAAATACGTCAAATACTTAAAGAGGAGAATGTATAAATCTACTAACAAACAACACTACGGTACATGATAAGTTTCTCATATATTTGTCCATCTCTAGTAACAAATGTCTTGGCCGAGCTACAAGAAAAAATATAACAGAAGCCGTTGATTACCTTTTCACCTTCCTAGTTATTAAATTTAATTTATAATTATTTGGGACTAAAACAGTATTTTTCCTTTTACAATTTCACAGGACAATGTTACTATAGTAGAAACAAGTTAACAACAAAGTTATTGATGCAGTATAACAACATTAGCTATTCATTTCAAATAAATAACAGGTATTAAAGTAATACAAATGTAGTTATCAATTAAATTCATTGTAAAGATAAATCCGAATCCTAGTTTAGGTGAACTAAAGAAAACTCTAAAATGATGACAAAGTAATAGTAAATCAGGAGTGAAAAATCCTTACAGGTATTTACTATGATTTCAATTAATTGTAATGCAGAACTAGAAAAGTACGCACGTCTGATTTAGGATGACTGGTCTGTCAGATAAGGGTCTGAAGGAAACCCGAGTGTACCCCTCAATAACCAGATGTTAGTGACGCCAATGTGTATTACAGCAGCAAAAAGACGCATTTTTATAAGAATTTATACTCCTCTCATAGAAAAAGAAAACATATCTTACGATGTCCAAAAACAACAAAATCTCTAGCAGGTTACAATGGGCCATGGATCGATTTTTAACATTAATAGTGACAGCATTATTTCCATGGTGATAAGTGATATATAATACAGCAGACCATGAAGTGTGTCATAAAGTAACTTTGTTGTTGATTAATCAATTGTCCGAAGACGACCTGGACCCCACAAGTGACATCAACAAGGCATCACTCATGAGGCAACTAGACCAGGAGATAATGGAGTATGGTGGCCAGTTTCTTTCCCCCTCCATTGCACATATCGCTGGTTAGTTACATGTTACACTAATGACACTTCAGATTTATACAAACAATATCGTCTTCCTCTGACACATATCGTCAAGTGCCTGATAATAAATGTACACTGGCGTTCAAAGATATCTGACCTATGATTTTATGATCATGTAAGTAAACTTTCTAATCACGGGATAAGTCTGAACCAAAGATATAACAAACTTTGAAATAGTTCTCTTAATAAGTGGCACCATTATTGTGGTGATTAAAAAAATGTCGGGGAAAATGATTATGTAGATTAAGCACAATTTTTTCTCATAATTGACAATGTCATCGGTTTGCAGCTAAACCCAGTGTTGTTTTACAATCAGACTAGCGGGATGAAATATTGAATTCTATAAAGCGGGTATATTTATGTACGATTGGCTACACTAACCTATTATCTTCGCCATCCATTCATAGAAGTAATAACTAAAGAAACCACACTTACACTAACAAATGATCGATCACTATCGATTAGTAGAGTCAGGTATTTTTGAATGCCAGTGTGCATTGTAGACAGAACCTCAATAAGAAGTAAAAATAACTTTATTTCACAGTATTTAGGAAAGGCTTATTTCACATACCGAAATGTATGTATTATATTGTTAATTTTGTTCCCATTTCGAGTAGGAGACATTCTAAAGCCGAAATATCGCCACAATCCTTCTTTCTGGGAAACATTAATAATTAGTTCTGCTGGCCTGTATTTCACTGTTCAGTGAGCAGCTCAATGCTTCGCTTAAGATGTGATCGATGTTACTATGTTCACGAAAGCTTCTCGTACAAGTGACGTTTGCGTAGTATTTTATCCTTTGCAGAGTCTCCTATTAGTGTGAAATAAATTAAACTTCCAAGCATTAATGATATTCTGTAGAAAATATAAGTAGCTGATTGAAACGTGTAACTCAATAACTGTAGAGAATGAGATGGTGAGGTTTATGACATTTGCAGTGTATCTATTGAAAGAAAGAACAAACGACTCTGATTTAAACAGAGTATAGCGATATAAAAACCTTTATATGACGTGTTTCAGGTTATAAAAGTTACGTATTAGTATTACTATATTTATTGTGTTCAGTCCTACTTTAAGTCATGGTGAGCCCTGACATGCCTGCATTCGGTATCCCCACGACTATAATTCTTCATTATTCATTATCATTGTTATTTCTCTCTGTGTCATTATTTATATCATTCTATGTAGGCCTACATCTTAAATACTTCATTGAGTAATAAAACTTAGCACTTGATATAAAATATACCCCTTGTCATTTTCCTCATCTTATCATCTCAACTATTATAGTTCCTTCCTTGCCACCTTATCACACAAATAATTATATTTTCATACTTAAGTCTTTAATAATTAACGATATTTTACTAATAGCCTATTACTATACTAGCTACTTTAAATGCGCTTTCCTTCATATCATCATTATTTCACTCTCGCATTTGCCTATTATATTTTTAGTACACTAGAAAAATTACCTATGTAGGTTTCAGAGCCATAGTGGGCCAAGCGCCATTTATTAAAAACGGAGAAGCAAGGGTTAAAGTTAAGTGAATACCATAGTTTAATGAAGATTGACATATCATTTAGTTTTAATGTGTATACTTTATATTACTGGCTATATGTTTCCATTGAATTATGGTTATACAGTAACTTATTTTAACCCTTGGTTTCTACGGTTTTATTAAATGGCGCTTGGCCCACTATGGTTCTGAACCCTTCATATAGAAACAAAGCACTATCAGCTAGACATCAATATTATTAGTTAGTTACTAATTGTGCTAACAAAACTCCTTATTCATCATACCAGAAAAATACATAGAACGTTTCCTTTGCTTTGGTTGAAATGTAAACAAATCAATGACGAGTAACTTGTAGCTTAACTAATAACAGATAACGTAGGCTTATTTATTAATAACAAAAAGGTTTGTAACATTTTGTACAAGAAAACTGATAACTTCGTACTTCACAATAACAAGATTTTTTTCCAATGCCACCAGTTTGTCATACTTGGCAATGGCTTATTGTAACCCACTTCTAAAGTTGGACGTCTGGAAGACGGAGTTAAGGTACCCCAATGATATTATGATAGGATGACTATGAATATGTGGCACCAGGAGAGGTTTTAAACGTAAACTTAACATAATATTCAAAGCATGGACGAACACAGGAACAATTCCTCTTAAAGAAAAATTCCTGTTCTAACCGTGGACCGAACCTGGGACTTCATGAACTGTAGTCAGAAACTCTGATCATGAAGCTGGTCACAATTTGTAAATTATTATTACTCCATTATTTTTTCTAAAAGTTCATTGTCAGAATGTTCTAAGAGACATTTAATGGAAGTTTGGTGTTATAAAACAGTCAGAAGATAGGACAAAGGAAGAGATGGGTATCACTACAGACAGGAACATAGTTAATTTAATAAACAATAGTGAAAGATGAGTGTTTGATCTAAGTGAAACTTTTTAAGTTGCAAATGTGTAGTAATCTCTTTAAATCTTATGGAATGAGGGACAACAAATTAGGGTTAAATGTAACACTTTCATAATATTCAATAATCTTTGTAATTTAAAAACGAAAATTTGTTAATGGTAACTAAAATAATATATGAAGGCTCTACATTGCAATAGTTCCGAATATTTGAAGAACACATTTGATTTAAGATATTGTGACAGCCGGGATACGATCTCGCGACCGGCAGGAGGGCAAGGTCGGCGGTGGCTCGGCGCGGCAAATGAAGTTGCGCGCGCTTCTGCTTCCTGGGGCATGTGCTGTGACGAAGGGAGAGGGGAGAAATCCAGAGAAGTCTAGATAGGCGCCATCTTCTGGGCATCTGTAGAAATTTCCAGCATCATACTTTCCGGAAACTATGGTTTAGCTATAAATTGGAGACGCAAGTGAGCTGAGCAGTTAGTTGCAGTTGCAGTCGTTGCTAGTTTTTGGACAGCAAGCAGTGTGTAGCAGTGAAGCCAGCTTCGAGACCGGAATTCGACTTGAGTGTGTCCACAGCTGTGTGAGCGTCCTGGCCATTGGACTGCCGCCGGAAGTCCTGAGTTTGAGTGCAGTGGACCGCAGTTGGGGGACCTGAGTTCGAAGTTCAGTGGACTGTCTCTGAAGGCCTGGGGTTCGAGATACTGTGAACTCGAGTGACTGAGCTAGAAGAACTAGCCAAGGCAAACGAACTATGAACTGAGAACTGCCAGTTTTGTGTTGCAAATAGTGCTTTGTGAACATTAGTTAAGATTAGCAGTACATTGTTGTTCTCAATAATCCAAGTAAATTGTCATTGTCGTCTGTGGAGTGCAATAACGAATACTTTGTTAGTGTGTGGAGTGGAAATCCCATCGTTGACGGGAGTGTTTAACTCAATTATAGAAAGTGATTATTGTTGAAACAATAAAATTACATTATTGTTTTGTATTAAAGTTACAATATATAGGCTATAGAGAGTAAAAGTGAAATAGTCTTGAACATTTTCAAAGCGAATAGCTGGTGTTGTATGTAACAAAAGAATATAATATTAGGTTGGTGCATAATTCCGTAGCGATACACATAAGAGAGAGTTAATTAATTATCGACATTATATTCTCCTTCACTATTTACAACAGTCTGCCAACGCTGGAGTAGTTTCTCGATTCCACGCCTGTAAATCGCGTGGTTTTGAGCTAAAGAAGTCGTCAAGCGCATTTTCATCCGGAAAGGAAGCTCCTTGAAGGTTGTTCGATAGAGAGCGGAAAAGGTGAAAGTCTGAAGGCGCAAGATCAGGTGAATCAGGTGAATAAGATGGATGCGGAATGACTTCCCAACCCAACTCCTGGATTGTGTTTTGTGTCAGGTTAGCAGAGTGCGGACGAGCGTTATCGTGGAGTAGCATCACTTCACGCAGTCTTGTTGGTCGTTTTTTCGGATTGTGTGTGCAAGACGTCTCAGTTTGTGGCAATAAATGTCGGAAGTAATAGTTACACCTCGGGGAAACAATTTGTAGTACAGCACACCCTCACAGTTACACCAGATGCATAACATTATCTTTTAGATGCGCGCTGGCCTTTGTACGGGGAGTTGCTTTTTTGTTCGGGCTCAACCACTCCTTTCTTTCCCTTATGTTAGCATAAAGACACCATTTCTCGTCACCAGTAACGATATTGGATAGGAATGTCCATGTTGTTCACGAGCCAATCGATGATGAGCAAGCAAAGATGCACATATGAGTACCCGCTGATTTTTGTGGTTTTGACTTAGAGCATGCGGTACCCATACACTTGATTTTTTAACCTTGCCCATTGAATGCAAATATCGCGCGATGGTGCAATGGTCACAGTTCATCACATTTTCCAGTTCTTGGGTATACTGACGTGGATCATTGTGGATTAATGTGTTTAAACGATCTTCAACAAACCCCGAAGGTCTTCCTGAACGTGGAGTGTCACTAATGTCAAAAATACCCTCCTTAAAACGAGAAAATAATTTTCTTACCCTGTTCTCTCCGATAGCGTTGTCCTCATACATAGCGCAAATGTTTCTTGCCGCCTCCGCTGCTTTTGTCCCTCTATTGATCCACTTTCTCCACTTGACACTCCATTTTCTAGCGTCCACGGCTCCACTCACTATCTGCAAAAATGAAAACTTGAATATGTAACAATTGATCTTCAAATAAAAAATGACAATCGACATATAAAACCATAGCAACCGAAGTACCAACACGCGAAACAAAAACGCTACGAACTTGTACATCAACTCAATATCATATTGGCTGAAAATTCATAGTTTTTTTTTTTCCGAAAAAAAAAATGATGTTTTTGTTTCCCCAAATGTTTAGCAATCTCTTAATTGGTGATTAGTGCGAGTATGATCGTGATGTTTGTCCATATCGATAGGAAATCTAATAAAGAATAATTTATCCCTCTGGCGTATTTCAATAGCGTGAACGGTTTTCGTGTAAATTTAATTAAAAAAAACACTAATTTCAAGCCACTGCACGATGCGTGCGCGTGAAAATGTCGAGGCAGAGAGAAGCTCATCTACCGATACACGCCGAGTTCGTTGACCTTTTAGATCTGTATCACGAGTAGTGTGTGTTAGCGGCGATGTTGCGGACTGATGAAAATTCAAACTTAATTTTCTAACTACCCGTGCATTTAATCACAAAACGTAATATAGGTTTTCTATACATTTAAGTGTACCCTATCGTCCCTTTTAATCTGTTAGGTATTTCACTTCCACTCTATAATACAGGGTGTTTAAAAAATACGGGGCATAATTTCAGGTATGTATTTCCCACATGTAGACAATCAAAATAGTTCATTACAACATGTGTCCGGAAATGCTTTATTTCCGAGTTATGGCCTTCACAACATTGAAATCCACCGGAACGTTTTTCTTTCCGCAGGTCGTTGCCGTCAAAGGAGACATTAAGAGGGCACTCTGACAGTTCATTCCGAGGCGAAGGTTACATTCAGTGTTGTGTAGGCGTTAGACTGTGCGACATGTATTCAAATCAAGAGCTGGCAGAGGATACACTTCATGTACGGTAAGGCGGACGGCAATGCTGTGCTGGCTCGTCGTTTGTACCAGGAGAGGTACCCACAGCGACTATGTCCAGATCGAAAGACATTTGTACGTCTGAGCGAGTACGGAAAATTTAACTCTCCTGGTTTGGGAAGAGGACGACCAAGATCTACAACTCCAGAAGTACAGGAGGAGATTCTGAACATGACTCCTTCTATCAGCACGCGAAGGGTAGCGTTGCAAGTCAATGTTCCTCATACAACTGTCTGGAGACTGTTGAAAGAGTATCAATTGTATCCTTATCATTTGCAACGTGTACAGGCACTGTCACCAGCAGATTACACTGCACGAGTTAGGTTCTGTCAGTGGTTCTTGCAGCAGTGTGGTATAAATCCGAACTTTCCTGCCTTAGTATTATTTACAGATGAAGCACAGTTCACACGAGATGGCATAACAAATTTCCACAATCAGCATGTATGGGCGTATGAAAACCCACGTGCAACTGTTCCATCTCATCACCAGGTGCGGTTCTCCCTCAACATGTGGGCCGGTATCATTGGTGATCGATTAGTTGGACCCCATGTACTTGTAAACAGACTTACGGGGCAGGCGTACACTAACTTCCTGGAAAACACCATACCTACCTCATGTTTTAGAAGACACTTCACTGATCAATCGTCAACACATTCACTTCTTTCATGATGGCGCTCCTGCACACTTCAGTCGTACGGCTCGCCGGTACTTGGATCGAAGGTTTCCTGATCGATGAATAGGTAGAGGTGGCCCAATTGCTTGGTCTCCACGCTCACCTGATCTGAACCCTCTCGATTTCTACTTGTGGGGCCATTTAAAATCATTGGTTTATTCGTCTCCGGTGCCTGATTTGGAATCCCTTCGGAATCGAATTGTGGCATGTTCTGAGGACATACGCAATACTCCTGGAGTTTGGGATTGTGTTCGCAGGTCAATGAGACATCGATGTGAGGTCTGTATTCAAGCAGGAGGTGGACATTTTGAACATCTTCTGTAATGACTACGACCTGCGGAAAGAAAAACGTTCCGGTGAATTTCAATGTTTTGAAGGCCATAACTCGGAAATGAAGCATTTCCGGACACATGTTGTAATGAACTATTTTGATTGTCCACATGTGGGAAATACATACCTGAAATTATGCCCCGTATTTTTTAAACAACCTGTATATGAACAATGATGTCATTCTAAATCACTGACACCAGTTGGAACTCGATAAGTTCGCGGTGTAGAATCATTCACTAAATCGTTGACACTTTGTAACTGAACTACAAAAGAGAGATTAGAAAATACCCTTTTCCTTGCCATGTATTCTCGCACTCGTTCCAGTCTACGCTTTTTCGTTTTTGGCTCAATTTTCGGCGGTTTAATTGAACGCTTTTTTCCACGCACGCTCTCGTTCATTCAGCTGCTGATTTCGACATATTTTCTAGCAAAAAGCTTCTCAGCAGTGTAATTTCACTCACTGGTTTCGACTATCAACGACAAAACACCAGATACAGCGATAGCAGTCCTATTATCACTAATGCATGCATTAAATAATGTAAATTGGTCTAAAAACGAAAATATGAACTTTATTTACTCGATAACATGGTACCGTTCACATACCCGCAGCAAGAGCAAACGTTCTCCACAGAATTTTGTTTTATAGCGTTCGACTCGTAATGTGCGGAAAGAAGTTTCACTTCCAAAACAATAAGGGTAAGATTATGAAATTAATTTATGTTAAATTTTATTGCATGAATTAATGTTTAGGAATGCAATAATTGAATAACATCATAAACGAGTTTCATATACTAGTCTTTTGTACAACAGCATTATAACGCATTTGATAAATTTAAATAAGATATCAAATTTCTAATCAGTTACTCTAAAATCAGAGCGTGCAATATACTTGTGACGTCATTGTTGGTTTGTTGAATTTATAAAAAAATGTTTCTAAATAATAAGGAAATCAATTTACAAACAAATTTTTTTAGAAGAATCCTATAAACCAGAATTGAAGAGTTCAGAGTCATAGTGGGCCAAGCGCCATTTATTAAAAGCGGAGAAAGCAAGAGATAAAATTAAGTGAATACTTATTTACTGACAAATGGCTTAAAGTTAAGTGAATACCATAGTTTATTGAAAATTGACATATAATTTATTTTTAATGTGCCTACTTTACATCACTTGCTATGTTTCGCTGAATTGTGGTATTCATTTCATTTTAACCCTTGTTTTCTCCGTTTTTAATATATAGCGCTTGGCCTACTATGGCTCTGAACCCTTCAATTGGGTTTAATTTAAAAAAAAATCTCGTGATAGCTATGAAAGGAAGCACGAGAGATTTATTAAATGGTTGAAGAATAAGGAGATGAAAAAGATTTAAAAAAGAGTGGTTCTAGCATATCTATCAAAACAGGTTAGTTAATTAAATTGTACAAATCATTCCGTGTATAGTTTTGTTTTATCTTATCCATCGGAATAAGCCAGTTAAATAAATTTTACATTTAATTAGGTGTGTAGTTTTAATGTGCCCATATCATACAGTATTATCAGAAGAGGTTTGTTGATTAACTTTCAAAATGCTTTGTTTTAATTAATATTGATATTAAGGCGTAGCATTGTTATAAATTAGTAAGTAAATTAGTAAATTAAGTTGAAAACGTTGTCCTTATTAATGATTTTTATTAATGAGGACTGTTTTTTATAATGCTGGTGTACAAAAAAAATTATATCAAAGCAGTGTACACAGGAACGTAGTTAATAAATTACAAACATTAATAAAAATTATTTAGAAATTTCTTATATTCCTTAAAGGTATCCGAATTCATTTATAAACTATACACATTATTTAATGATGATCTACAAATTTATAACAATACAAATTTACCCAAAAAATCTATTCGTATGTTTGAGCATATTTTAATATTGTTTTGTCATTTACGAAATTCAATAGGAACTATTTAAAAATAGATACGAATATTAAAATATTAATGGCCTTACAGGTCACTTATCCTACTTTCTCTCCGTGATTTTCCTAAGCCGTAATCATTAATTTTGACGTATTTAGCAGGAAAAGTTAACTACAGATCTACTTGTCTTCAATAGGCAAACTAAGCTTTATTGTTAACCAATAAATTCACTTTTTGACTGACGAAATCTTGCCACGATAACAACGATAATGAAAGAATCATGATATGAATTTTGACTCGTAAATGGCGGAGCTCATTTCAATCATTGATTTGAGTTCCAACGACTGTGGTAGATACCACTGTGTAGTACTACAGGGTTGTTTTAGATCTCTGATAACGAATTTTAATAACATATACGTCACGAGTCACACGACAGCTGAACTGTGGCGCGAGGTGACAGACCAGTAGTGAGTGATTTCATAGAATGCACGGCTACTCACAGCAGAAATTCCCAAGAAAATCGAGCCTTTTTGAAAGGGGTAGGCCTACATAACAACCCTTTCCGATGCCAAGTACAGTTAAGTGAAAATAAAAGAAGCCTGCAATAAACGAGGTTTCGTTATTTCCAAGTAAGACATCTTCTGTGTACTTAATATGACTGGTGAAGCTCGAATGGAATTAATTTGTATCATCTCGTAGGGTGTGGCGACTTGTGACGGGGGGTGGATATGCTTGCTTTTTCCACTCTGGAATTAATCCCATCCGACCTTTGCCAGTCTTATTAGTTACACACAAGATGCCTTTTTTGGAAATAACGAAATCACGGTTTTTTTTGCAGGCTCCTATGATTTTCACGTAACTGTACTTGGCAACGAAAAGAGTTGTTATGTATCCTTCCCAAAAAGGCTCGATTTTCTTGGGCATTGCTACTGTGATACACCGTGCACTCTGATTATGAAATCACACACTACTGGTCTATCACCTCTCGCCGCAATTCAGCTGTCGGTGTGATTCCTGACGCACATGACGTCATTCAAATTCGTTATCAGAGATCGGAAACAACCCTGTACATACAGACGACCAAGGCGTGACTCAACTCTGCGGCCGAAGAAACCTAGTGATTGGCTAAGCCACTTTTATGTATCAATAGGTTATAATTTCTATCAGGTTTTTTTTGCCTTCATATCTTTTGTAACTTAAGAGTGAAAACACGTATTTAGCAGATTTAATACTGTCCCACAAATTTAGATCATTTTCCCAAATGTAGGCCATTCGTTTCTTCCCCCGAATTATATTTTTGGGGGGATTGGAAAAGAAGTTAAAAAGCACGAAATCCTTACAAACCCTGATGAATATGAACAACTGTTATATCATCATGGAACTGTTTTTCATTTGGGTGTGGCTCGTATGGCTCGTAAATTTTATGATTGGAAATCTGGGACTGCTGATGCAATGAAGCCTCCTTGTGACTGATATTTTTATTTAGTCAAGGCCGTGGCATCGTGGTCTAAGGCATCCTGTCTAGGACTCGCGTTACAGAATGCGCGCTGGTGCTAGTCTTCATGGGGGAAGAAATTTTGCCATGAAATTTCGGCCAGTTTATGGAACCGGTGCCCATCCAGCATCGTGATGCATTTGAGGAAATACGATAGGTAGCGAGATCCGGTTGCGAAAGTGGGCTATAACGGCTGAGGAGATTATCGTGCTAACCACACGATACCTCCATTCTGGTTGGAAGACCGTCCACTTCTGCTTCGGCATGTGAACATGAGGCCAGCAGCCGGCTGGTCGGTCTGGGCCCTTCATGGGCTGTGGCGCCACTGATTATTATTATTATTATTATTATTATTATTATTATTATTATTATTATTATTATTGTGATAGAGACTGGATTAATCTTGCTCAGGATAGGGACCAATGGCGGGCTTATGTGAGGGCGGCAATGAACCTCCGGGTCCCTTAAAAGCTAGTAAGTAGGTAAGTAAGTAAGTATATCTAAAACTAAAGATAAAAATCTCTTGGAGAAACACTTAGATCCAACTCTCTTAATTTTGTGATATATTTTGTATAAATGATCTGAACTGCGCCCGAGCATGAGCTTCTGCTCTTTCGGGCTGCAATGCCTAATGTTGCTCAAGAGTAAAGTATTAAATAAATAAATAAATAAAATAATAAAAAAAACATGGGAAGATCTTCAGTTATTGTAGTTTCACAAGGCTAATCTTCTACTTAGTACTACTTCCCCTGATCATAAGAGTTTCAGTACATTCTCTGATGTCCCTGATGTCTCTGCCAGTGGTTCATATGAAATGTCATATATTGTAATCTTAGGTCAATTCACTCAGAGAAGACGTGGCTCGGACATGGGGCGGAGACATGAAGACTTTTCGAGTCTCTCCCATGAAAACAAATGTATCAATGCACACAGAGAGGACGGGATGGGGGCACGCCACTTCGAAGTCAGCGCTTCGCCTGTTTCGAGTCACGAGTGGCCCTTCAAAGCGACACGTGGCGTCTGGCTGTGAAAGAAAATTCGCAGCGATTTTGAATTTGATATTCAATTTTGTGAAGAGATGGTGTAATATGGTATATTTTATTTTTTTTTATTTTAGTAGGTTCTTTTACAACGCTTTATCAACATCATAGGTTATTTACGTCTCAATGAGATGAAGGTGATATCTACCGGTGAAATGAATCCGGAGACCAGCACCGAAAGTTACCCAGCATTTGCTCATATTCGGTGGAGGGAAGATCCCGGAGAAAACCTCAATCAGGTAACTTGCTCCGATCGGGAATCGAACCCGGGCCACCTGGTTTCGCGGCCAGACGCGCTAACCGTTAATATGGTATAGAAACATTGGTGGGACATTATATAAAAATTATGGAAACGGTCGGGATACATGTTCAATTCTTTCATCACAGCTTCTACTCCAAAATATCTGAGAGCTCGCTTTGAATATCTTACAACTTTGCGGAATCAACATCAGACTTTTTTTTATCTATTCCTCGTCACCGTATCTCTTTCACCGTGTCAGTTTGTCGCCTATGGAACTCCTTACCTCGTCATGTCAGGGATTTCCGAACTGTTAATCAATTTAAATTAAGAATTAAAATTACATACTTTTACAAGGAATTGATTTGTGAGTGTTAGCCGAATTTAATAGGTTATTCTATGTATTTGCATAAATTGTCATTTAAGCCTATTATAAAGTGGCAATAGGATATAAATTGTAAATAATTATGTATCATGTTAGTCAGTATTTCATTATAGGCTACAGTATGTAAGCTCCTTAATTTGCATGATAACGATTTTATATTTAAATATTACTACGTTTTATTGTTTCAATGTATACTGTATTTCACTTCTGGTAGTGTGGCAGAGAAGGTCTCATGGCCTTAATTCTACCAGAATAAAAAAATTAATGCATGAATAAATAAGAGCATAAAAAGCATAAATGAATGAATGAATGAATAAATAAATAAAAAAATAAATAAACATGCATAAATAAATAAAATAAGCAAACATATGTTTGGGTTATTTTACGACGCTGTATCAACATCTCAGGTTATTTAGTGTCTGAATGATATGAAGGTGATAATGCCGGTGAAATGTGACCGGGGTCCAGCACCGAAAGTTACCCAACATTTGCTTGTATTGGATTGAGGGAAAACCCCGGAAAAAACTCAACCAGGTAACTTGCCCCGACCGGGATTCGAACCCTTCCAAATAAAATAAATTAAATAAATAAGATATGGCACACATTCTTCCTTTCTTTCTACCATTAAGGGTGCACAAAATATCCTATCTGTTTTTTTTTTATATTAGCCAGTTGTACGAGAGCCAGGGCATCCTCATCATCTGAAGAAGACATTACGAAAGCTGTGCGACGCGCAAGTGTCGCAAGAGTTTTTGACTCTTCAGTATGCTTTGCTCACGTCATATACGCGTCGTGTCTCCGCCCGACGTCCGAGTCACGTCCTGTCTACGTCTTCTTTGTGTGAATTGCGCCTAAGAGAGGGCTAGTTGAGAACTTTATACATATATATATATATATATATATATATATATATATATATAATTTAGATGTATAATCAGTGTCTAATGTCTATCATAATATTGCTACTATAACAGACTATTCACTATAATATATATATATATATATATATATATATATATATATATATATACATACATATGTATATAAGTTTCTAACGTTGTGTTCAGGTTTTAAGTGAAATGCGATTGTAGTGAGAGAGAAATGTACCCTGTACATATTCTTCCAAGTTCTTTACTCTATCGAATTCTGCACACCTCAACACCAAATTACCTTTCGTCTCGCTTCTCCTATGTATACTCTAACCACGACGTGAATACCAGATCACTTATCTGTAGCACGCTAAGTATACCTCTTCATAGAACATCTTGTTATTCATCATCTTTTACAGTATCCACCTCGCGTCAATGGAATTCCTTGCCACAAAGTATTAGGGGCTGCAAGACAATAAACACCTTTAAAAACAGCTTAAAAGATAACCTTATTAGCATTTCACTGCAATCTTACTGATTTAAACTATCACTGACTACATTGTTACTTCATTCTTTAGACATCATCCTGATAGTGCTGTATTTTCAAAATTGTCTCATAATAATCTCTTTCTATTATCTAATATTATTTGAAATATATTAACATTCTATATATTTTAGCTTAATTCTGCTATACAGTTTATTTCAATGTTTAATTAATAGTTCATAGTATTTTGTTGTTTAATTCGTATATAACTCTTGTATACATGTAACTCTCACTTAATCAAATTGTTGAATTCTTTGTAAGTTCATGAATATGTACAGTATATACACTTTTTGCTGGTTGAGTGGAAGAGAAGGCCTTACGGCCTTAACTCTGCCAGCTAAAATAAATTATTATTATTATTATTATTATTATTATTATTATTATTATTATTAATATTATTATTATAAAGTTTTAGTAATATTTCAATAGTTATTTTAATAATATAATGCAATTATCCCTATTATTCAAATGGTAATGTTAAATTCGTGTAATTTTAGAAAATATTAGGCTTTTATCTTTTACTAGGTTATTTAATGACGCTGTATTAACTACTAGGTTATTTAGCGTCGATGGAATTGGTGATGGAGAGATGAGGCTGAGGATTCGACGTAGATTATCTGACATTTGCCTTACGGTTGGGGAAAACCTCGGAAAAATCCAACCAGCTAATCAGTCCAAATGGAAAGCGGTTTTGATACTAGACGCCTCATTTTTATAATTTAATTTTTATAATATGTGGAAATGCGCACTTCAGGCACCAAAAACCATGAAACAGGCTTTAAAGACACAAATAGGCATTCTTAGGGCACTTACTAATTTCATCGTTCTTCATGAAAAGTGAACATATTTTATTTATTGCTTTTTTAAATTAATGTTAAGGGACAAAATAGCAAATACCCAAAAGTCCCTGGTCTACTCATAACGCTGTTATTGTAAATTGTAATAATGCACGCAAACAGAATAACTTCTTTTGTTTTTTTCAAGGGCGTGCATTAGAGCATTGTACATTAGATATTTCTCTGCCATCTCACGGACTGTAGTGGAACTAAGTGATAGTTGCCGGCTGTTGCTGTTCTTTTTTCGCCTTGCCCCTGCAGCATATGCTTAATTCTCTGATAAAAGTACAACAGAACATAGGCTAAATTAACGTGTTGTTTTATTTAATGTCGCAAATCAACACCAGAATTAAATTATACAATAAATTACAACTGACAAACGGTAAAGTACTTAGCACAATAATTATATGTGTAGAGTGTAACTTCGCATCAGACAATTTAACAATAATTACATATTATAACTTTACCAATTTGTCCTACAGAATAATATCTGTAATATTGACAATTAATATTTGAGGAGAAAAATTCGCTCCGGCGCCGGGGATCGAACCCGGGTCCTTAGTTCTACGTACCAAGCGCTCTGACCACTGAGCTACGCCGAATTCAATCCACAGCACCGGACCGAATCCTCCTCCTTCAATGTTTCCCTTTGTGGCCTGACTCCAAGTTAGGCATATATGTTGACGTATATGTCCAATGTCAACTGCCATTATATTAGGAGCGCACTCAGTTGAGTGACTTGTTTGGCCGGGATTCCGCATTTAAGTGCACAGTAATCTGTACAGACATATGCACTGCAGCTATGAGAATATTATAGATTTACCATTTTGTCCTACAGAATAATATCTGTAATATTGACAATTAATATTTGAGGAAAAAAATTCGCTCCGGCGCACAGTCTAGCCGGCCAAAAATCATTTCTCGAAAACTAATCGCTCAATTTTCATAAAATTTAGTATGTACCTTCAATTGTTGAAGTGGATAACTTTTTAATAATGAAAATGAAAATAGCAACTATTTTTACTGAAAATAAAAATAGTAATATTGTAAAAAAAAATTCGATTCGAGTGAAAAAAATAAATTAATGTTCATAATGTGGAATTAATGTTCATAATGTGGAATACACTTAAAATTGAAAGCGTAAGGCGAAGGAATATTGCTACACATATCTTATTCGTTCGGACGTCAGATGCATCCCCATCAGAATCTGTATCCTCGCTGCTAGTCTCTCCTTTGACAGCACCGACTAATGGAGGCTCGGAGACAACTGCAGCACTACTATTGAAATCGACCGCAATTTCCTCTTCTTAATTTCTTTAAACTGGTGATGTAAGGGTCCAAAGAAATAAGTAGCATGAGTAAAAGATCGGTATTTGTGTCTTTCTTGATGTTTTTCTTGCGAAGACTTCTCTGAAAAGTCCTCGTTTCCTGGGCTTCCTCAGATAGTTTACCAGTAAGTATAACAGTGTCCTGTGACTTTCTGTCATGAGCCAAGATTTTGTGAAGGATTTTAGGCATATAATACTATTTGTGCAAGCATAAATCTAATTCCCTTGTCTCCCTTGCATACATGTCAAGTGCCCGTTTATCAGTATTGCAAAACCGCATGAAAAAGGTTTCGGATATATTATGTGTAAACGACTTATTAGATTTCCATCTATTCTCGTAATAAATGCGAAAGTGGAAACCTCCCTGAAAAATATTCTTGCGATATTTGCATCGTTTTTATTGCGACTGCTTTGTTTTATCATGTCAACAACATGTCATGTCAACATGCCTGAACCCATCCTATCTTCAATGTTTCGCAATAAGTAAATCGGTGGATCTAAATTAACTGTTACAAGATTTTGTATTTCCCTTAATTCTTTATATTGATTTGAGGTCAACTGTAGATCAGTAATCAAAGCGAGATCCTTATTAGGTGACAATTGTTGGTCGTTCCTGCAAAATCAATTTTTACGATTTTTTTCTCCATTTTGTCGCACGTTGAAGTAATGCAAGTGAAAGCTTTCCTACAATATTGGCCGCATCTCTTTTCCTAGAAGTTCTGAAATTCATATGGGCAACGGAAAGCTTTTCTTCTGGCGATCTTTCTTTAAAATGTGGACTAGTTTTTTTTTCCGTTTTGATCTTTCGCTAAGTCTCCGAAAAGTTTACGTGGACGTCCTTGAATGCTTGTACTGGCAGAATCAAATTGGAATTGTTTTGTAGTAGATGGCAAAGTATTATATATTTTATTTTCAGACTTTGCATCTTGGTTGAAACATAGCGCATTATATTTTAAGACATTTTTCTCATTTATGCTGTATTTTTCCCACCGTAATCGAATTTTCGAGCATAGGAATTTAATTAATTTTTTTATTGACTGTAAAATGTCTTCAGAGTAATCTTTGAGACAAAAATGTTCAATTATATTTGAGAATTTCACTTTTCCCTCGCTCTTGTTCCACATCTGGAAAACAGCTCTCCGGATTACGGAGCCCATGGTGTCTGAAAATAATTAATAGCTACTCTGTCTGCACCTATTTGCAGAAAAAAATCACGACGTTGTATTCAAAAAAGTATAATGAATATCTCTACAAAATTTTATCTAGGTGATAGAGGGCTACACCTTTTAAAAGTCAACTCGAAATATATAATAAGGTAAAACTCAAACTCTTTGCATATGTTTATCCAGACACTTATTCTAGACAATAAGATAATAATTTTTGTCACGAAAATTAGCTTAGATGTAAGTACATACCTTCTTATAATATATCCACACTCTGTATTAAAAAAAATACTGTATTAACTTTACCACTTTGCACCATCCAAACACATACTTCGCGCCCGCCTCTGCAGCGTAAATGATCTTATCACAGACATGCAACTTTCGCTCTGTTGTGAGGGTCCCCTAACAGATGTAAGCATCTGTCTACACTTGGATAGTATACTTTGGAGTGTTATAAACACGTCTATATAAGAATTTAGCATTAAAGATAGGGTGTGAAAATTGATTTTTGGCCGGCTAGCTGCTTGAAATTACACACTGTGCGGCGCCGGGGATCGAATTCGGCGTAGCTCAGTGGTCAGAGCGCTTGGTACGTAGAACCAAGGATCCGGGTACCGTAAGTGTATAAACAATTTTATTGTCAACAATAAATTGTTTCATGAAAAACTTCACAGAATAATTGAATGCAGTCTGCTCGGCAGAGTTGCCAGTTTGGTGATTTTGTCACCAAAACAGGTGTTTTGACGAAGTCGTCAGGTGCCAAAATTTAAAGTTTAGCGACACGTAAAAAAATGTGTTTTTCTCTAACACTTGGTGATAAAACTCGTGGTTGTAAACCTGTGCACTTGCCTGAAGTGATACTATAATGAAAATTCTAAACCGTAGGACTGATGCCGGGTGGTCTATGGCGAGTCCTCGGCCTCACTTCACTGCACCCCCGTTTGGTCTGATTACCCAGGGACTCTATTGAGTCGGAGTATGGTAGAGTTCCTGGGTAGCTCAATTGGTAGAGCGGTGCGTTTAGGCAAAGGTCCCGGGTTCGATACCCGGCCCCGGACCAATTTTTCCCTTGAAATTATTAAAATCAGCTTCATAGGGAGCTATACCTGAAAGCCTTCCAGTTCATCAGCGCTATCGCGTATCCCTATCATTATGTGCTCTCGAGTTTAATTCCCAGTGTTGACTGAAATAGTAATTGTGATGGATAAAATCGGAAGATTAGGACTTTTATCGAGGCACTTTTGTTAACCGAAAACATTCAAGAAGGTGTTCAAATTGTGCAAAGTTTACATGTCAAGACCATTTGATATGCAAACAATATAGTAATTGATTGGAGAAGTCCTTCGAAGCACATATGAAAAATGTTTGAAAAATTGTATTACCTCTCTACACATCAGTATCAATAACTGTATAAAAATGTTAATATTGTAGTTAAATAATTATTTTATGATTAAATTATGATGAAAACAGTGGCTGAAGACTAATTTTGTGCGTAAATGTCAGTATTGAAAATGTAATTTTTTTTCTTTTCAATTTTTTAATACTGGGGTCAGCATTGACCCCATTATATTCAGCATCACAAAAATGTCTGGTAGTATAAGGGTTAAATAACTAGATTTCTAGTATTATTTTATGATCCAGGAAAACATAAAAAAGCTCGATCAAATTGGCCGAACCCATGTCCCCCGAATTCAAGTCCAGTGTTTTACCACTGACCCACCTCGCTCGCTTTGAAATACGAAGTAATATGCTTTATGCTTTATGTGTATAAATAATGAATTTAAAAATTATGTTATTTCAAGTCATAATATTGATCAAAGCGAAAGGTATCGACCATGTATGTGGATTTGCATAATGATTCTCATGCTTTCTGGTTGCCTTGGTTATTGTTTTTTTTTTAACTTTATTGTTATTTTGATTAGTTTTGTAAGTCGACTATTCTTTACATGCGAGTGGCAGTCAAACGAGCGCATTTGGGGAGCAGTCGCAGTCCTTGATGAGCAGGTATAGGTAACATAAAAACATACACCCCTAAAAATGAATTGTTCAAGTTCTTCTAGGCTAACCCTCCCCATGAGCTACATGCCGAGATGTTTCTATTGTATAACTGTATCTGTTAATTATTCTTCACGTCCCTCCTTCTCCAATATCCATACACTCGATGAAAACAACACTAATCTTCATTTCATACAAGAAACCTCCGCATGTGAACAAATACACGCCCTCAAGCCCTTCCTATTGGTTGCAGGAAAAAGAACCTCTTTATGGGGCCTAGAACACGATATTTAGTTCCCTGTCTGAAAGCACAACGTGTTGTATATTTTCCAAATATTAATGGGATATTTCCTGTTTTTTTAAATACGAGAAGGAAATATGGTATATGAAGCAGATGAAGAATTAATAAAGACTGACTAGGAAAAAATGTATTTTGCAGGTGGAGTCGAGCACAGACCGTTGGCAATGAGGTGTAATAAGTTATCAAGGAAATTGTGTAATTCATCGGTATCTATGGCTACGTTACCACTCAAAAACTTTACCAAAAAAAAAAAAAAAAAAAAAAGGGAAGATGGAAAGGATGGTCGGCCAATGAATTTGTTACGGTTTGCTTCTTGTACTGTAGGCTTATTAGAATACAGTGTCTGTTCTATGCAGTCCTGTGTTAAATTGTGTGTCATTAACGTCTTGACACATATGAGGCGTCCAGAGCTAAAGTGGATCAAGTCCATGAGACGTAGGACTTAAAGTTAACTTGCTCTAGTTGATTATCTAATTTCACTAGCAATAATTTGATTGCTTCATTCTCAAATTCTAGATTTATAAAATGTAAACAATTGCGATTTTAATTGCTGTAACGTTTTGGTGACTTGATCCACTATGGCTCAGAACATCGTGAACAAATAATCTGAGCCAAAAGTGACTGGTGCCACCTACCGGCGAATGCTTGGAATTAAGACTTGATTCATTACTACTCGGAAAAGATCCAACTTCAGATAATCAGAAAATGAATTAAACTCAATTTATGAAAATTTGTGACTTGATCCACTCTGAACGCCTCACAGCGTAGGCTTTAATGGTTTCGCCAGTTTCTGGTTATTCAGAGGTCAAACATTTAAGGGATTTGAAACAGTCCGTAACCTGACGTGAACGCTTCAAAATGTAAGTATGCCCGCATTCCTTTAAAAATTCAGCATGCATTCGATGCTTTATGTTAGGCTTTTAGTTTAAAATAATAATAATAATGTTATGGCACGTCATTTGACACTGCTACGCGCATGTTGATGCATGCCTCATATTCTGACGCGAAAATAGGACCTATTAGCTGCGGTCGGAGCGCGGAAGGATTCTGTTTTATATTTACTGACATGCGGAGTTTTCTTGTACGTAACGAATATTAGCCTCACTAAGGCAGCGGTAATCAAATGATAGCCGACTTATTTTTCATATTATTACTATTACATACGTTTCGAATTAGGATTTGTATTTCGCAGAATTCAACAGTAGGCCTACTCTGTATTCGAAGGCAATTTGCTCTCCACGCTCCCTAGAGGTCGGGGTTGGTGGTTATAATCCATTACAGAGTACAATCATATGCGCCCCAGGGATCTGACCACACCCCTTTCACGCACTGCACAGACAGTGGGCTGAGATGCAGTGATGTGTGGTCTGGAGGCTAAGGGTTTGATTCTAGAGACCTGTACCTGCTTAGATTAACTTATACCGGTATTTACTTCTCTATTTATGTGATACAAGCCAAGTAAGCTCTGATGATATAATTGAATCTCAAGACGGCGAAAAACTTGAACAGTTTCAGTAGCAACAACTGAAGAACTAATTAGTATCAAACGGAGGGAAGGAAGTACAGGAGAGAAGATCAAGGGGATAACAAAAATCTTATAAAATGAATAATGAAGGAAGAAATAACAAAAAAGCTAATAAGCAACAGAAGAGTAAAAGAAGAAAAGTATGTCCAGAGAAATAAGGTAACCAGGAGGAAGAAGGTAACAAAAGGGAAAAAAGGACGAAGAATAAGAGGAAACCAGAAAAAAAGGGCGACCAGGGAAAAAGAGGGCCACCACGGAAAAAAAGAGGAAACCTGGAAAAAAAGGGCAACCAGGGAAAAAGAGAGGACAATCAGAAAAAACGAGAGCGCAACCAGGAAAAAACAGAGGGTAACCAGGGAAAAAGGAGAGCATCCAGGGAAAAGAGGGGTAACTAGGGAAAAAGAGGACAACCAGGAAAAAAGAGGGCAAGCAGGGAAAAAAGAGGGCAAAAAGGGAAATAAGAGGAGCACGAGGGAAAAATAGAAGAGCACCAGGGAAAAAGAGGGGTAACAGAGTTAAAATGGACACCAGAGAAAAATGGAGCACCAGGGGAAAAGTAGGTCACCATTGGAAAAATGGGGCACAAGTGGAAAAGTGGAGCACGAGGGAAAAATGGATCAACAGGGAAAAAATGGGGCATCAGGTAAAAAAGGGGGGCCCTGGGGAAAATGAGAAACCAGGGTAAATGTAAATGGGGCATTAGGAGAAAATGAAGCACCAAGAAAAAATGGGGCACCGAGGAAAATAGGACGCCCGGGAAAGATAAGGCACCAGAGAAAAAATGGGCCACTGAGAAAAAGGTAGGAACCTGGGGAAAAATTAGGAATCATGGAAAAAGGAAGAACCAGAGAAAAAGGGGTAACCACGGAGAAGGGGGAACCAGGGATAAAGGGGGAGCAAGGGAAAAGGGAGAACCGGGAAAAAAGGGAATCAGATAAAAAGGGGGAACCAAGAAAAAAGGAGAAACCAAGAAAACAGAGAATCAGAAAAGGGAAAAAATAGAATCAGGAAAGGAAGGGGGGAATCAGGAAAAAAGGGTGAAACGCGGAGAGAGGGGAGAACCTGGGGAAAAAGAGGGAACCAGAGAAAATGGTAGAACCAGTGAAAAGAAGAGGGAAGCAAGAAAGAAAGGGGGAAGAACGGACCTACATCTTCCCCCAATCAACTTTTCCAAATTAAAGCCTTCTGAAATGGGAGCCTTGGCTTTAACATGTCGCCTTCAGTATTCGAGTATTGATCGCATAGCGCTAGAGTTCCAAATACAGGCACTGGTAACTAATGTTGTGATTAATCCATATACTGTAATTAATAACACAGTAAGTATAATACATTTCTTACAAAAATAATATATTTAGATGTACTGTAATTATTGAAATTAGTAATACCATGCATTGATATGTTTTTTGTTAATGTTATAAGTTACATAGAAACAGAATCATACATAAATACAGCTCAATTTAGAGTAAAATGCATTTAGTAACGAAAGTCAAGAGTGCTTTAACCCATTCTCTACCCCTCTAAGATAGGAAAGGATATATTTTTTAAAAAAGGCATGGCCCATTCATTTTCCCGAATTCGGACAGATTATATAATATGGTAACCGTATACATAGATCTAGACCTACTTAAATTAAGTCAATATATTTTTTCTTCCCCATGTGCAAAGACTTTAGCGTGATATTAAAATTTGCAATTTAGAATCCTCTTTTACAATATCAGCAACAATTCGTATATATTGCTTGGTGAATCTACATTTTCCTTTAAAATTCTCATTGTTAAATTTAAATGGATAAAAACGAGTTTTGTACTGCTTTATTTTTCTATTGCCACAATTATTTATACCATCAATGTCTTCAATGTCCTCTGTACTTATTAAATAATGGTTTAAATCTTCCATTTCGGTTGTATAACTTTCTTTACAGGAGATATTTAGCTCAGTTTTCGAAAAAAAAAAAAAAAAAAAAAGTCAGCAAACAAACGATCAGCTGTTTAAGGAGTTGGCCATCTTGTCCTGTGCAACGCTTATACTAGGGTGGTAGATTCTGTAACGATTATCATGTGTAACTGTACAACTCTTATAGGCCTATATAGAATAGCTTGAAGACTGTTTATTAGTTACGTTCTACGTTCCAATGGTGTATAAGTCCTGTATAATCTTTGTACTGTACATAGTTTATAAGTAAAATGAAAAAGTATACCTAAAAAGTTGTTATTCACATATAATGTTTTTAACTACTGTAAGTACACATGCATTATTATTTCATTAAGAATTCAATTCTATGGAGAAAGAATGTCAGTTTTAAGACAGAATATAATTCCTGATGAATATAGTTTTACGCTGTGAGTTGTTGCTCTTGAAGATAGGTAATTGTAATATCTGGATGGCTCAATGACGTGATCTGCCTTTTACATCCAAAAGCAGCAGCTGTTCTCCCACAAAGAGAGCGAAACAAATCGAGCCTTCGGTAAACCGAATAATAAGGCAGTCCGCGTGGTGAAAGAGCTTTGCATACTCCTACACCGCTAGACGCTCAGTATCGTAAAATTAAAATTATCCAGAACCGTCCACACCTGTGGAGTAACGGCCAGCGCGTCTGGCCGCGAAACCAGGTGGCCCGGGTTCGAATCCCGGTCGGGGCAAGTTACCTGGTTGAGGTTTTTTCCGGGGTTTTCCCTCAAACCAATACGAGCAAATGTTGGGTAACTTTCGGTGTTGGACCCCGGACTCGTTTCACCGGCATTATCACTTTCATATCATTCAGACGCTAAATAACCTGAGATGTTGATACAGCGTCGTAAAATAACCCAATAAAATAAATATTCAGAACCGGTTTTGCAGGACTCTAATACTGACATTAACGAGAAACCACCAGAGCTTTGTAGTTTGTTACGCATTGTTGTTGTTGGTTAGTTAACTGTCCGAAGACAGGTTTGAATCTCATAAGTGACACCAATAAGGCATCGCTTATGAGTCAACGAAGCCAGGAGATAATGAGGTAGGGTGGCCAGATCCTTTCCTCCCCCATTGCATACATGCTGACTAGTAACATATTTTCAAACTTCAGATGTATAGGCCTACAAACAATTGTTCTTCCTCTAACACACATCATCAAGTGAGATGTGCTGTCTGATAATATATGTAGGCCTACATATCAGCCAGAACCTCAATCAGAGTCCAATTACATACTATATTATAGAGTTTGTTCCAATTTCAACTAAAGAATGTGCGTAAAGATTAATTTTTGGTCCTACAGAATATATCTGTTATGGTAACAGTGGTTATCATAGGCGTACATCAGTGGTTAGAGCGCTTGATACGTAGAACCAAGGTTCCGGATTCGATTGCCAGCGCCAGAGCAAGTGCGCTCCTTGTATAATGACCAGGGAAAGGATTTATATGTAAATACATATTTACTTATAAAGCTAATATAATTTATATTTTGCATTATCTTTATGTTTCACAATGTGTAGGGTTGAAAAATCCTACTTTTATTTTCCATATTTTTCCATATTTTAGAGTTTAGTACATATTTTCGTTAATTTCCATATATTTTCCATATTTCATATAAAACAGTCCATATTATATTAGGTTTAACAATAAAACAAAACAAAATTCCATTAACTTTTAAAAATACATTTCAACAATAGAGATTTAAACACATGTTCAGTAATCCCTTTAACATCAGAGTTATTTGAAAATTAGCAGTCCTATCAACAATGGGAAAGTAAGTTACAAAACTGTATTAATTTAATTTAAAATTTTTAACAGACTTCAGTTGTGCAGCTCAACAGTTAAATGCCAGTCAGAGTACACATAGGTTCAGTTTTGTAAATCATACTATAAAGACGGTAAATATGCCAAAAGTACGTCATTCAGTCAATTTAAAATCAAAACTAACAAGTTACATTTCAGAATTTAAAGAAGATGGTTTATCAACTGACAATAAAATATTATTTTGTAATTTGTGTCAGTGTGCAGTATCATCTACACAAAAGTTCCTGGTGCAACAACACATTACAACTAGTAAACATCAGGCCAACAAACAACTAAATTCCAAGCAGAGACAATTGTTTTTAACACAACCAACAACATCGAATGTAAGATCTGAGTTTAACATCGACCTGTGCCGTTCTCTCATCTCTGCTGATATTCCTCTCTACAAACTAAAGAATAAGGTCTTCAGGGAATTCCTTGAAAAATATACTCAACATACAATCCCGGATGAGTCAACACTTAGGAAGACGTATGCTCCATCCATCTACGATGAGACAATACAGAAGATAAGAGATGAAATTAAAGATAGTTCAATTTGGGTTTCCATTGATGAGACTCCCGACAAAGAAGGTAGACTTGTTGGTAATGTAGTTATCGGTTTGTTAAGTGAACAATATTCTGAACGAATTCTTTTACATTGTGATGTTCTAGAAAAGTGCAATAACAAAACTATAGTTAAACTGTTCAACGAAGCTATGGGTATCCTGTGGCCAAAGGGTATTATGTACGATAATGTGTTATTCTTTATTAGCGATGCTGCCCCTTATATGGTCAAAGCTGGACAAGCATTATCTGTTGTATATCCTAAATTGACTCATTTTACTTGTGTGGCGCATGCATTTCATCGTGTGGCAGAAGTGGTCAGAGACAATTTCCCTAAAGTAGATTTGTTGATTTCATCAGTGAAAAAAGTATTTCTCAAAGCTCCCAGTAGAGTTAACGTGTTGAAAGAAATGTACCCTGAAATTCCATTGCCACCAAAGCCAATTTTAACTAGATGGGGTACATGGCTAGAAGCAGTTGAATATTATGCCGAACATATAGACTCTATTAACAATGTTCTCCTTGCATTGGACTCTGAAGATGCAGTCTCAATTGATACTGCGAAAACAGTTACCTGTGACATAAGTGTGAAGAATGACTTAGCTCACATTCAGCATACATTTTCATGCATCATAAAAACGCTCAAAAGTCTCCAAAATAGGCACCTTTCACTATCTGAAAGTTTTGAAATTATAAATAGTACTGTGGAACAACTGAATCGTGGTAGAGGTAAAGTTGCAGATGCAGTAAGAGCTAAGGTGGACACTGTACTTTCAAAAAACCCTGGATATGAAGAACTACAAAAGGTTGTTGCTGTGATGAGTGGTGAATCAACAGTGAAGATTAACTTGGACTTATCCCCAGCAGACATTGTGAAATTGAATTATGTACCAGTTACTTCTTGTGACGTCGAACGCTCTTTTAGTCAGTATAAATCTATCCTCAGAGACAATAGAAGAAGATTCACTTTTCAGCACTTGAAAGAAATGTTTGTAACCTATTGTTATGGTAACAGACAATAAAAATTGTGTTTTGTTGAAACTACATTGGAAGATAAGGTACGTCCATTATATTTTTTGTTTAGTTTGATTAAAATGTACCAATATTTAACGTACATAGTCATTTTTTTATAATTTTAAGTCCATATTTAATTCCATATTTTGGTAAAAATCCATATTTAATTCCATATTTTGGTAAAAATAACTACATATATATTTACATATTTCATATATTTTTAGTCCATATAAATCCGTTCCCTGATAATGACAATTGACTTAATATAAGTTATGTCAACATTATGTCGAACATGGAGTCAGGCCACAAAGGGAAAAACACTAGAAGAGAGGGATTCGATCCCATGCTGTGGATTGAACTTCGGCATAGCTCAGTAGTTAGAGCGCTTGGTACGTAGAACCAAGGGTCCGGGTTCGATCCTAGGCGCCGGAGTGAGTTTTTCTCCTCTAATCATTTTTACCATAAAGAATGTGAATGACCATTACTGTAATGAACGATATCTTCTCTAAGAAAAGGAATACTCATCTACTAAAGAGCTTGTAGGCTTTTGTTCCTAAGAAGTGTTGGGCCACGAGTGTAAACATTTAATTTCTAGCGATCTGGAAGGAGGTCTGCAGAGAAGACTGTATGACAAAGAAGTAACCTTGGAAAAAAAAAAATGCAGTATGAGTCCATATAGTCTTGTCTGATCAAGGAGATTTCAACCAACGAGCACAGAAGACACAGAGTAGACATAAACAGCTTGGAGGTGAATCCGCGCTTGCGGAAAGTCGCCATCAGGATGCTACCAAAACATTAGCTCTAGCTTAGCACATGGGCAGTTAATTGTGGCGTTACATATCGTTTTTATTCATGAATCAACTAATTTCAAGATGCCTACATGAACTGCGTATGACTACACAAACAGATTTTCAAAGAAAATTATTGGAATAACTTTTCACAGCTATTAATATACATGTGCGGAATGTACTTATTATAATTATAATTATTTAGCCTAGGTTAGATTTATATTGTTCATATATTACTCTGATTAAGAGAAAGGTATAGTAGGATATTGATATTATTGAAATTAATTTTTATAATCACGATACCACGAAATCAAACTTAAGCTTTGCTGACTGAAGCATTTACGAGCGAAGCTAACATAACTTTACCCAAGTTGGAAGTTTCAGTGTCGCGTGCTATAGGAAAGCCAGCATTGGGTGTACCTAGGTTTCTCTTCAACCGAATCGAATAAAAATATAAAAAATAAAAACTTCAGTATCTCCCCACACTGCACAATTCCTCGACCTCGTATCACTTATAAATGATCCCCTCAACTAACCCACTAACCTTTCACATACTAGGCTTAATGTCACTTAGCTATCATTTAACACATCTAACCCATAAAGAAACTTAAATCAGATGTTAGCCCCGTGTGTGGTGTGGGGCGATATCGAAGATTGGCCAGAATAGATAATCATATTACAAAAATTTGAGGTAACATACAAAACTAAATCATTTAAAAGTCATTATCATCCTTGTCATATTCATTTTATGAGTATTGTATTAACGTATGCAATACTATGGAACTATTATTAAACTGAAAACTATTATATTATTAAATAATAAATATCAGTCTAGACGAAGTAATTGAAGATGACGACATACTTCCGTCGAAACAATCCTGTTACCAATACAGGTACGTTAGGCCTGTAGGAAACTACCATAGCTTATAGCAGTGGTTCCCAACCAGTGTGTCGCGCAGCCCCATGGAGTGTGTCGCGAAATTTTACAATTGAAAAATAAATTTTATGCCATCCAAAAAGTCTCTTTACAACGCTTTTTTTATTTACAACTAAGTCTTTGATATGATACATTTTATTTTGAGGTAGACTACCAATGAAATGTGAACATCTGCAACAATGCTCAGTTTAATTTTTCTGCCTGGCGATAATTCGAATGAAAGTGAACACCTGCAACAAAGCTCAGTAATTCGTTTATTCTTCCCACTTAGTAATAAACAGAGTTTAGAATCGTCGGAACATATTAGTCATTTTCAGTAAATAAGTAAGAACGGGTGATAGTGCGACTATTTTATCAAAAGTACTTTGTTTCGATGTTATCATGGACAAATTTTTAATTCGAAAAAGGCAATCTGAATCACGTTCTGGGTTACATGAAATGCTAATTCAAATAATTTGAGCGAAAATTCCCTTCAGGATTCACAAGAACGCACTACGTTTCGTAAATATAGTGGTAAATACTTGCAATATGCTTTTTACATGGCGTGGAGATGAATATAAACAAAATCCCGAGTGTCTTATATACACAATTTTTTTTTTCAAATCAGTCGATGGTGATAAAAAAAACATTTATAACTGCCGATTTCAACATCATACTTGTGTGAATCACCATTTTATACCATAAAAATAGTGAAATCTAAACAAATGAACAGATTGCTGCATCTTGAAGATGATTTACGTGTTAGCCTGTCAACCATAAGGTCACGAATAGAGAAACTCTGTGCAATCCACAAAGCGCAGACTTCATATTAATTCAAACAGGTGAGATTTCAAAAGCGATAATAAAAATATTTTATCAGACTTCCAGCATAGATAGGTTGGGATTTTTTTACCCATACCTTTGTTTTTTTCTAATGCTACTCAAGTCGTTGCTTGTTTATTTAGAATAATTTTCGATTGTGTATTATCATTGATCTATCTATAACACTGGATGTCCGACACTACATAGAATTTATCTAACTGAACGCGCTGGAACGGTGTTCCTTTTTGTTGCATTCTTCATCACGGAACCGAAATATGTGTGAATAACTATGTTTTAAATATAATTTTTCTTTTAATTCCGCTTAGATCTTGAAAGTCTTAGTTGAACGAAAAGGAGGTTAAAAACGACAAAAATTCCCATGCATTGAACAGTAATCATCTCCCAGTCCGCTATAAAATATTCTACACAGAGTTCCACCACCTTTTCCTCCAGAAGAAAAGCACTGACTGTTATATTATTATTATTATTATTATTATTATTATTATTATTATTATTATTATTATTATTATTATTAACCAAATAAGTGTGTCGCGATATCTGAGCGTACAGTAATGTATGTCGTCAGTTAGAAAGGTTGGGAACCACTTCAGAAACTTAAGTGAAGTAATAATTTACCTAAATAAATATGTAGGCCTATTAATTACATGATATTTGGTAATAAATTCTTTGAATTTAGTTATTTCTACATATTTTACTTTACATGGGTACTAATAGAAAGAACTGCAATCAGCAATTAGTAGAAATTAATTTTCATTCGCAAACATGAATAATAATGCAATAACTATGGTAACATTTTGTATTTTTTTTATTGTCAACTTCATTATGTACCCTAAAAATGTTAAAGCAAAACAATTTAACGAAGAGCCTATCAATAATATATGGTTAAGTGGTTTCCACTTTCTCTAAATAACACCGGGACATGTATATGAAATACTGGCAAAAGGAAGAGAATATGCATTAAAGAACCAGTTGCATTATTAACTCAAAGCAAATGGATCAATCTATGAAAGTAAATTGTAAGTTAGCATTTTTGTTGGACCAGAGGCAAAATATGGTCAAAGTGTTTTCTTTATTTTTTTTCAACCAACCAAAGTATTAAATATCATATTGTATTTTGAAGAGCTGTCAATTTAAACAACTTATATCTTAGAATAACTCTTCTCGGGTTCTCAGCCAGGTGAGTTGGAGATTAGCTTCCAATCTCCAACTCACCTGGCTGAGAACCCGAGAAGAGTTATTCTGCATCAAACGCCGGGAAAGCCTCAAGTAATACAACTTATATCTTATATGTATGTGATTTATCGACGACAGTTTTCCAGGTTTTTACTAAAAATACGTGCTTAGCGATTCTGTGTTACGAAACAGAATGTTCGTACCTATATAATTTTATTTTTTAAAATTAATTTAACGTCCATTTGTCCGATTTTAATGTAGTCTATGTTCTTCTCCTGGTTATGAAGGTAAATATGCAAACTTTGGCAAATATCGGTCAAAGCGTGTAGATTTGTATAGAGTACATGCATGCATGCATACATACATACATAGCCACATTGACTTTTATAATAAGAAGATTTAGGAATAGACTCACGTGTATCAAGTTTTAATTTATTATGTATTTTGTTATGATAAATTTACAAACAAATTATAATAAAAAGAACCTTCATTTGACTGTATTTTATTATGAATCATTCAATAAGTGAATAGCATATATGTTTTGTAAATTATATGATAAACTTGTTAAAATTTGGGGCAGCCACTACTTTTTGTATGGAAAGAAAATGTACTTACTGATTGTAGTGAAATATTTTACTTGATTAACACAAAGGAAACCATGTAGTGTTTTATTGAAATATTAGTGTCAAGTGTGAAGTTAAGAGTGCAAATCAAATAAAAATTACAATGTAACTGATTTCTTCCATGTATTTTACTTATATATTTTTTACATGCAGTGATGAAGACCTGAAGTCCTACAGTGTTATTGCCTATGGAATACCTATATCTGTGATACAGAGTTAATATTAAGCCTAATTGAATTCGAATTATGTCGATATGGATAAGGAAAATGCTTAACACAAGTAAAAATTATTTTTTTTTATGTTTCTACATCATTTTAATATTGCATTCAATTTTGCGCGGCCAGATAGCGTAAAAGGATCACTGTGCGTCGCGTCGTTTGCTAGGAAAAAAGGACTACCCCATCCCTAACCGTCCCTTTTTTGCCGGTTTATTTGTGTCGCACCACAGTGGAATAAGCTGCCGCACAAGCTACCAGTAGTGCTATCAGTTTAGAGCTAATCTATACTATACTGTATATTCAATACCATTTGGTAGGCCAAAGATCGATAGTGTTAATTTATCATGGATAATTCGCTTCTTCAAACACAGATATCTAAAAGACTGCCTCGTATCTGTGACAAAACATCACACTCATTTATCGGCCATCTCAAATCATATATACTTAAGTCGGTATTCCCCTCCACTCCTCCTGTAAATCTTCCATTTGAGATTGCGACTCGCACTGGGAATTGCACCAGTAGAAGTATCAAGTTTAATGAGCGTTGTGGAGGTGGATGCTGATACTGCGTGCCTTGCTTATTGTACCGACGATCAAGACTGTGAGGAGGCTCATCGAAAACCTGACCACATGCACCGACAGAAACCAAATGGACGAAGAAGACGAAGAAAGAGAGGAAGAGGGTTCTGTGAGCCTGGCCTCCTCTTCCAACAGCCTCGACTCTGATGAGGAAGAGTAGGATGAAGAAGAAGAAGAAGAAGAAGAAGAAGAAGAAGGTGAGGAGGATTTTACTAGTCTGGCCACCTCCCCTGAGGCCTCCTCGTCGTACATCCAGTTGCAGGACTGCAGGGAGGTGCAGATCGGCACGCTGTACAACTACAACGCACCTGTGTCCAACCTTCATGATGTCCCTACATCAGACACCTCGCTCGCACCACAGATAAGGGATTCCACTGGCGTGCACGTGGGCAACCAATACATTTACAACCAGGTCGTCCACGTCAATGGGCCGGAATTGTATTGCGCGAGTGCACAGCCCTGCATAGAAGCAGTGACTTCCAGTTTAGACCACCTCGCAGTCACCAGCAGTTCCTCAGGTAAAGACTAATCGTGAAATGGCTTTAAGTATGAATTACACTCGAGGTTTCTAAAGAGAAATAGGTTGTGAAACAGCTTACAACTCCAGCACAGTCTAGTATGCAGTTACGAAGCTCAATACGTAGACCTAGTAAATATGCATCCATAGATAGTTGCTAACCACTAGGATCGCTACTATCGCCTCATCACAGACAATGCGAAATAGTACCTGCACAGTCTATTGTTCATAGTACCCTCATAAACTCAAGCTTCGTGACTGCATATACTAGACTGTGACTTCACTGTAGAGGTAACGACTAAAAACAGGCAAAAATATGAAATTCCATCATCTGAATCATTCCAGCTAGAAGTATTGCAATAACTAATTTTCGTATCTCACTATGTGTAGAATGTAAATTAACACTAGAAATTATTTCATATTTCATATTTTCGTAAAATGTTCATGTTCCATAAAAAGTTCATAGTTATCCATATTTTGTACGAATTTCCCTCCTCCATTTACTGCATTTCTTTAACTACCACTGAACCGCGTTTTCCAAATATTATAAGGAGACAATAGAGACATTTTCTAAGAAACACTTGAAAAGCTCAAGCCACTCATTTCACCAGCATTCCGGGATTCCCAAGAGCAAGTGAAATCTCAAAATTCTTCTCTAAAGTCATTGAACTTGTAGTGTCAACAAATTTGAGAAGTCAAAACAAAGTGGTTTCTATTCCACCTTTGCCCAATCTTTCCAAACCAGTGAAAGTCTTTACAGTGTTGTCATGTCTAATTTTATATGTGTAATTAATGTTTTAATCGGGTTTCAATAATCAATTTTGTTTTCTACTTAATCCCTCTCTCTTATTTTATTATGTTTTTTGCAACTCCATGAAGTTTTCATCGCTCAAAACAACATCAATTGACAGAAGGTTTAATATTTTACCAGAAAAACAGAGAAATAAGTTGCTTGTATTGTACTGTAACCAGTATTGAATGCATCCAATGTAAGAACTATTATCTTTATTTCCTTCAATGTAAAAATTGAATTATAGTAGTAATATTCAGATAAGGATTTTATCATGCTGACAAACTATTTAATTATTTATTTTATTGTATTTTATTTGGCAGCATAATAAATAAGTTATAGGCCAATACATACCTTATTTTGTAAATGATGTAATCTTGCTTCAAATTGTTAACAAAATAAGATAATTTAACACTGGAAAAATTATTTCATATTTTCATATTATGCCAAATTTAATATTTTGGTACAATTTTCTTCATATTGTACATGTCTTTAGTAGACTAATGACTTGGATGAGTAGCGTTACATTTGTGTAGTATATGCTATCGGCTGTTTTGGAAACTCTTCCAATCAAATGCTGTCAAAATTGCTTAGATAATAAACTATTACACTTTTTAGGAATATCTTTACACTAACGTAGTAATAGCGGTTGACATGAAAACTACTCAACGTACTGGCGGTTGCCATAGAGACTTTTCCAGTTCAGCGTTGTTAAATTGTTCGAACGCGCATTGCTTTGTAGTATTAGATCTGCGTAGCACTGATGGTAGCCACAAATTGTTTATTGCTTGTTTAGTATTAGATTTTTGTGATACTGGTAGTTGTCATGAAAACTCTTTCAACTTACGATTGCTAAACTGTTCGAAAATATTATAATGCTTTGTAGAGATTGTTATTATATTTGTGCGGTCCTTACTGTTCTGAAAAGTTAAATTCAATTTGTAAAACATCTTGCGTACACTTGGTCAAAATGAAACTGCCCGGCGTTTGAGAGACGAAGTTCGAATCGAGTATTTCCGTGAACGCTCGAGACAGCCAGGCTTTGTTCAAAAGATTGCATATATTCTTCTAGCAGTTATAATGGAGAACACAACTATTAACCACTAAAATCTTACGAGAAAATAATTCATATACGAGATTTAAAACAGACAGATCGTTCAGAGTTTTTAAACAGTGAATATTTTAACACAAACACTATATACTATATAACAGGTTCTCAAGTGGAGTATGACCATTGCTCGTTACAATGTCATTCCTACTGCAGTAGTTTTCTTAGCGTAGTGGTAGAGCGTTAGCTAGGAGTTCGTGAGGGTGCAAGTTGAGATCTTCGTGGAGGTACTAAACTTCGTTTTTGGCTTTTAAATGCATCAATGAAAATATAACAAGTTTTCGTCATTTTTTATCCTTAGAATACTTTTAACTTTATTATTTTTTCGTGTTAATAGAAACTTTTGACGCTAGATGAAAGTAACACTAAAGACGAAAATTAGGTGCTTTCGTATTAAAATGCTGTGTTAATTATTTTATTAATACCTATTGCTTTGCACTCTATTGCCTAAGGAACATTCAGTAAATATGTTGACGGTTAAATAATTGGCAATAATTAATTTGCAAGTTGTGCTACAGGGACTATGATGATTATACTATCTTAAATCCGTGATCATCAGGGCCTAAACGTAGTAATTGTAAACAAGAAGAAAAACATACTTCTGATGACAAAATATATCCTGATTTCCTAGAATTATAACCACAAATTCTCACCAATTTTTTAATTACCTGTAAGTAACATGAAGTAGCATAAGCAAAATTATTATTTGACTATATTACACTGAAACGAGTTACAAAAAATAAAGGAAAAGACAAAACAAAAAATTCACTACGGAGATTCGAACTGTCTGCATAGAAGTTAAGTAGCTTAACCACTGCTTCACGGCAATCATATGTGGAGGTATTAAAATGCTGTGTTAATTATTTTATTAATCCCTGCTGCTTTACACTCTATTGCCTAAGGGACATTCAGTAAATAATATGTTGAGGGTTAAATAATTGGCAATAATTAATTTGCAAGTTGTGCTACAGGGAATATGATTATTATACTAATCTAAATCCGTAATCATCAGGGCTAAACGTAGTAATTGTAAACAAGCAGAAATATCATAATTCTGATGACAAAATATGTTAACCTGATTTCCTGGAATTATAACCACAAATTTTCACCAATTTTATAATTATCTGTAAGTAAAATGAAGTAACATAAGCAAAATTATTTGACTATATTACACTAAAAGGAGTTGTAAAAAATAAAAGAAAGGACAAAACAAAAAATTCACTGCGGAGATTCGAAGCATGCTTGGAGGTAGCCCAAATCAGCGTCTTGTATTATGGAGTAACTAAAGCGGCGCGGCCCACGGAGGTTTACGGTAGTGAACTGCGCGCTCACCCGAAGAGACTTAGAAAATTTTAACTGCTCAAGAGTCCGGCCAGTTTCATTTTGACCAAGTGTACACACAAAGATTTCAACCGTTTCTCCTCGGTGTAAAAAATATTGAAGAGGCAATCTTCAAACAATAGACCTACAACAAAAATAAAAATAACACTGTTAGTTGATACTTGAAAGAAGAAAGAAAGTGATTCAAAAGGAAAGGAAGAAAATTCTCACAAAAACAAAACAGGGCGAAATAAAAATAACAAAAATAACAAAAATGCTAGGAAATAAATAATAAGGAGCATCATAGAGTTCCTTATGTTTTCACGGGGATTGTGTCTAGAAATACACTTTCAGGTATTCCACCGTGTCCTGTAACTTGGCATTTCCATTGCCAATATTAAATTACAGGACATGTTGGAATAGACAAAAATCTAAGGAATTTATTTATGTTACACTGTGTCCTCTTTACATAATATTATGTTAAAAGTCAATCCGTTCATTACCCAATCAGTTACTCTTTCAGCCTAACAGCCAGTCGGTCGATCTCTCAACCTATCAGTGATTCTAACAACCAGCCCGTCAGTTTATTCGTCGGTCAGCCATTGTTGGAGACAGTTCGTCATCAGCCAACCAGCTAATCAGGTAGCTGCACAATGCTTCCACACGAAAATCTCTCAATGCTAATGAAATATTAATGTATGAATTGTAAAATGAGTATTGAAAGGAAGCCAGAGTTACTGGTGAGGAATCTTAACCCCTAAACTCATTCGTCACAGATTTTACATTACCTGCCGGGGATCGATCTCGCTTCTTTTAGCGGAGAATCCAACAATTAACGGCGCTACAGCTGTATTACCGTATTAGATAGCTATTTGTAACAAAGTGAATTTTCTAATTATAAAGGCCTCAATTATTCTTGAATTTCTAAAATATTTGGACTTAGACTTCTATAACAAATACATATTTTTCGTATCAATAGATACTGGCGAGAAATTGAGAGACAAATTCAATTACATCACACAGCAACAAAGAGTATCAAATGACGAAGTCACGCCACCGAAAAGAGTACCGGTATTAAATGACGAAGGCACGCCACCGAAGCCTTTGCAACATTTTGTACCATATACAGAGAGTCAGAGATCCACCACACGGGCACAGTCTCGGTGCTTCTACACAGCCAGAGACACCCAGGGGCTCCACATCCAAGAAGACTGAGAAAGGTGGAACCTGGGAGAAAGCTGAAACCAGGGACAAATCTGGAACTAGGGAAGAGAGTGGATCCAGGGAGGAAGACAGAACTAGGGAGAAAGATGGAACCAGGGAAGATGGTGGAACCAGGGAGAAATACGGAACCAGGGAGAAAGGCGAGACCAAGGAAAATGGCGGAACCAGAGAGAAAGGCGGGACCAGGGAAGATGGCGGAACCAGAGAGAAAGGCGAGACCAGGGAAGATGGAGGGACATGGGAAGATGGCGGAACCAGAGAGAAAGGCGGGACCAGGGAAGATGGCGGAACCAGAGAGGAAGGCGGGACCAGGGAAGATGACGAGACCTGGGAAGATGGCGGAACCAGAGAGAAAAGCAGGATCAGGGAAGATGGCGGGACCTGGGAAGATGGCGGAACCAGAGAGAAAAGCGGGACCAGGAAAGATGGCGGGACCTGGGAAGATGGCGGAACCAGAAAGAAAGGCGGGACCAGGGAAGATGGCGGAACCAGAGAGGAAGGCGGGACCAGGGAAGATGACGAGACCTGGGAAGATGGCGGAACCAGAGAGAAAAGCGGGACCAGGAAAGATTGCGGGACCTGGGAAGATGGCGGAACCAGAGAGAAAGGCGGGACCTGGGAAGATCGCGGGACCAGGGAGGAAGGGGAGACTAGGGAAAATGGTGGAACCAGGGAAAAAGGCGGGACCAGGGAAGATGGCGGGGCCAGGGAGAAAGGCTGAACCAGGGAGAAAGGGTAAACCAGGAAAAAAAAGAGGGTAAAATAAAAGGGAATTAGAAAACAGGCGAAAAAAACAAGAGGGAAGAAAGGGCAAAGGAAAAGAACAGCGAAAAAAATAGGAATCGGTGAAAATGATGACTGGGCTTTATGACGGACTTTTATACGAAATTTTTCAATATTAATGCTACCCAAAATAAGCAACTAGATAATACTTTTTTATTCCAATTAGCTAATAATTACACTTCTATTTGGCACATTTGGCTTATTTTTAGACCACTGCCCCAGCCTTACTAAACAGTCAAAAAGAAATACCTCATTATATTTATATGCCTTTCACAAGAATATGATACCACTTAGTGTTTCTATTCTTGAATTGTTTTCGAAAGCCATAGCCTGAATGAAACTATTTAGAAAGGCGGAACCAGGGAAGACGGTGCAACCAGGAAGAAAGATGGGATCAGGGAAGATGGCAGGACCTGGGAAGATGGTGGGACCAGGGAAGATGATGGAACTAGAGAGAAAGGCGGGACCATGAAGGATGGCGGGACCTGGAAAGATGGCGGAACCAGGGAGAAAGTCGGAAGCAGGGAAGATGGCGGGACCGGAAGGAACCGGTAAGAAGGCTGAATGCTCCTTATGAAGGACTTTTGCACGAAATTTTCCTTACTATTAATGTTGTCCAAAATAAGTAAATAGGTAATAACTTTTATTTTAGTTAGCTAATTATTACACTTCTATTTGGCATATTTGGCTCGTTTTAGACCACTGTCCCAGCTTTACTAAACTGTCAAAAAAGCAATATCTCATTATATTTATGTCTTTCACAACAACGTGGTTAGTGTTTCTATTCTTGAACCGTTTCGTAAGCCATAGCGTGAATGAAAACATTTATAGCCTAAGCACTCAAGTAAGATGAACTTCCTTTTCTGGACTGAACACAAAAGACATTTATAATCCAAAAGATGACGCATCGATTACTGAACGACTAGAGCAGGGGTCGTCAGCACAGAGCACGCTGGGGCTAGCCTCTCTTACCCGCTGAAAACGCAGTGCACTATAGTGCTCTCGTAGCTGCTAGCGGGTATGCTCTCCATCTCTCCCTGTTGCATGACCGTGCACACTGGACGGCACCGCGTACCCGTTGCACATTTCAGCGAGTGCTGACGACCACTGGACTAGAGCGTCGGCTTACCACGTTGGTAATCCGGACTCGAATCCTGGATGGGTCCACGTGGAATCTGTGGTGGACAAAGGCAGTGTTCGGTGGTGTGTTTTGCGGCACACTCCTGTTTTCTCTTCCAGGATTTCCAGCATTAATCATAACCATAATTATACTAGTATGCTGCAGACTACTTCCCATGGTGCACCCAGGACAACGCTCTGGGCAAAGAGTCTACAAGTAAAGAGTGTTCTTCCTAGAGTTGACAATTAAACGATATTAAAATGTCAACAGTAACCTTAAAAAAAACTATCCTAACAGTAAGATTCAATTCTCCTTCATTTATACGTCACATGATTTAATTAGAAAGATTATATAATAAACTTTGCATATATTTTCATTAAATAGGCCTATGTATCCGAACGGAAATAATTTCTCGTATTTTATATTTATGAAACTCTGCATTCCATCACACATAACTATGTTTCTCACAAGGGATCTAACCCTATAACGACGCTATCTTCACTGAGTAATATTCATACCTGGCTTAAATTTGTGTGGTGAGAGATTTTGCGGACTCGCAAAATGCGCAACGAAAACTGGAAAGTTGTTATTTAACCAATTGTCCTAAGACAGGTAGTAGTTGTAGGGTTTAAAAAGGGCGCGTCAGTTACTATGACTATTTGCGCCTTATCTAAAATTCTACATAAAACAAAGACACAAATAATATAATGATCCGAGTGCTAAAAGAACTAAAAAGCGTTGTTACGGTAAAACGAGGTACACAAATGCAGTATACACAAGATGATTTGTAAAGAATCATAAAAGTGAGCAGTTCTACGACCCTAGGTAGTGTTCAAAACGAGCCAATAAAATAATAAAACTAAGGCCACCAGAGATAAATTGTGTATCACATTTCAAAAACAATAAAATTTTATAAGATATTCGGATGTATAAAGTCCGAAATGTCAACTATGTAAAATCAAATATAAAAAAACAACAACTGTAATCTCCGGATGTAAAGGATCCGGAGGATAAGTAAAACGGGTCAATAAAAAACTAAATCACCTTATCTAGTCCTGTATTCGATAAAAATCTCAGAATTACATTTGTACAATTAAAATCATTTCCAAGAGCGTCACGTAGAGTCGGCTGAATTCCATATTGCCGACGGACACGGTCATACTTTCGGCAATGCAATAAAAAATGTTCCACCGTAAGTGGATCACGGCACATATAACACTCCGGCTGAGGCTCGCCACGTAGGAGATGGCCATGTGTCAGATGACAGTGGCCAATCCTCAACCGGGTGAGTAAAACCTCCTCGTGCCTAAGACAGGTCTGAACTTCACAAGTGATACCAAAAGGCACCACTTATGAGGCAACTAGGCCAGGAGATAATGGGGTAGAGTGGCGAGTTCCTTTCCCCCTCTATTGCATACATCGCCGATTAGCTACATGTTACACTAATCAGATTTCAGATATATACAAACAATAATTCTTCTTCCTCTGACACACACAGTCAAGCGAGATGTACTGCCTCATAATAGATGTCAATATCAGCCATAATCTCAATTAGAGGATAACTGGAAAGTGTACACAAAATCATTTCTTCGGAAAAAAAATTACAATGGAGCCTTGATGCCGAAGAATTTGACATACCTACGTCTTCTATTAAAATTACTCTTTAGGCATAATGGCCATTCGATATAAGTAAACGTATCTATGTGAAAAAATCCCCCATTATTATTTATAATATTTAGTTGTCAGATTTTGTATCGCAATATTCGAAATGCAACTGAAAATTTGTACGAATGAATGAATTAATTAATATGAGAAATAGGAGGAGACAGAGTGGATCGGGGAAAGATGCCTGAATTTTTCTTTGATTGAAAATTTAAGATACTGTTCATTTAGTTTTGAATTTCATATTGAAATATCAAAGTCTGGAAGGTATTTTGAACTATATTTTTGGTACAAAACAGAAAACATTAATTACCTTGTTTATAGCTACAGGTTTCTTCTTGCCTGCACTGTAGGCATCTTTCCCCGATAGTCTGGTAAGATGTCAAATGCAATTAACACATTTACTGATATATGTATTTTACCTGAATTTGATTTGGTACATGTCTATAACAAAAGTGACTTAATCTAAAGATAATGGACACTTTTTCACTCGTTTACCACTACTTAGCAATACAGTCATTGCACATATTTTATAGCCGTGTGCAAGACTCGTGAAATCAATTCTTGCACACAATGAATTCAATCCAGTACAATTTTTTGTCATCAGTCTTTTCTAAGCGGCGTTTAAGGGTATGGTAAGTAATCCCGTATGCTTGCGATGCTTTAAAACAGTTCATACCCTCTGTTATAACATGTTCCATCGCAAGTTGAAGACTGTCCTCAATCCACTGACTTCTATCAGAGGATCTTACGTAATGTTTACACATTCCCTGCAATAAAACAAAAAATAAAACTCTTGCAACAAGTTGTCATCTTACGCCGAAAAAAAGTGATCATCTTCCCCAAGTATCGGGGTAAAATGTTTAGTACTGTGACGCAAATTAAAATGGCGGAACAGGTTCGTTGGTTGTTAACAATACAAACATTAGAACCTTTACAACAATATTCATTACAAAAATTTGACAGTTATTACGAATTCAAGGATGTATTAAAATTTTAACATACCTTTGCAATTATTTTATAGCAGAAAAAATGAGCTGTTTTCTTGCTTTTCTTCTTCTCAGAACAAGAACACGTGGCAAAATGAGTTAGCTTCCACTCTACAGACATTCAACTGTCTCAGTGATCATGAAGACCAGAGTCCGTGGATATCCAGAGTACCGCAATCGTTTGAGCCGGCAAATGCCGACAAATCCGCCATTGTTAGTCCAGCGCGCGCTATGCACTATACAGTTGTATAGGCAAACAATGGAATTTAAATGCGAAAAAAATGCAGTACTGCTGTGTTCAGAACTGTTCACATAGAACTGAAAAAAGCGCATATTTGTTTTCTCTGTGACAAGGTGAAAGAAATAAGGAAAAAGGAAAGAAGTGACTATAAATATAAAAAGGAACGATTCGCTACTTAAGCGTCCATACATTGTGAGATTAATGAATGACTGTATTTTGATATTTATTTTTTCAAAATTTGGGCCCCAAAATATTTGTATAAAAGTAATCTAGAATTTAAGTTGTTTCAGCAATGATATTTCTACATAAAACAAATGAAAATCACGTACCAATTAGGATCAGTGTCAAATTTTTACCATCTTCTCCCTTTCAAACCAAGCATTTCTGAATTTAATCCTATTTGCTATTTGCAAGAATGACATAATGTATTTGTGAAGTTCTGAATTCATTCTTGAGACAAGATTGTATTGTTTGGCTCGATTGGAAAATACAAAGACCGTAGAAACTAGAAACCCTATTAAGGTTAGACTGATGGGAAATTTCAATTTTCTAAACTATTCTAGGTAGATCTATGAAATTTTGTACTTTTAATTTGTAATTTTAAATAGTGTAAATTTAGATTTTCAAAAATTGCTACTATCTTGGCCAGAATTTTTGTCTACTTACGTGTTAGACCTTCAGAAACGAATCTTACTATACAATTTTCCTCTTTATTTTACTAAAAAAAAAATAAAAATATTTAATGCACTAAAAGTGTAAAAACAGAAAAAATTCAACTCGAGCGTAAAAAAATTAATATTAAAAAATACCTGTTCTGGCTGATATGCATATATATAATCAGGAAGTACATCTCACTTGATGATATGTGTCAGAGGAAGGACAATTGTTTGTAAGCATCTGAAGTCTGATTAGTGTAATATGTAGCTAATCGGCGAAGTATGCATTGGAGGGGGAAATAAACTTGCCATCCTACCCCATTATCTCCTGGCCTAGTTGTCTCATGAGTGATACCTTATTGGTGGTACTTATGAGGTTCAAACCTGTCTTCGGACAGTTGGCTAAACAACAACAGCAAAAATGAGTGTCAGGTATAATACTGATAGTAAGTTTTATTAAGAACATATTCAAAAACCTCTACAAAAAATCTTGCATGTAGTACAGAATCTGTAGAAAGAGTAGTATTTTTAGCAATGCAAAATTTACAGAAAATTAAAGTGGAGAAAATTGACTTCAAAAGTTTGGGATAATAATAATGAACCAGGTCTCTGTCTTTTTTATTTTCTAGGCATTTTGAAACATATAGAACTACTGTAGCATATTATATACAGAACTTAACCTCATATACACTACCATGCAGTGCACACCTAACCTACACTAGTAAATAAAGATGACTAAAAAAACTATGTAATCTTATGAAAACACTATAATAGATAAATATTTACAAATCACTATGGACTGTAGACACTATTATAACACTAACAATAAAACTGTTAGAAACTTGCAAATATATCTTGTGTTACAAACAAAAACCAAGAATGGAAAACACGTTGTTATGGCTACTAGCAACAAGTGGAATTTTCCTTTAGACAAGAGTTGTGCTCTCCATTGTAACAGAATATCTTTTAAAGGAAAGCAGCCTTTGAAGAAGGTCTAACACCTGTTGGATTCTATGAAGAAATATTTCGAGAAATCGAGAAGCTACACTGGCTCAATCGGAATTCTAATATAATACATAATGTATGAAATATAGTGTAATTTCTAAAATGGTCGCAAAATTGAGAGTGGAGGTCTTGGACGGAGCATTTAAATTAACAGTCAGAGCCCGCAGACTTTTAAAAATGTGACCCTAAACAGCTGATAGACCGGTCGTATGGTCATGAAAATTGGCAGAGGGCATCTTTAGATCATAAATGAATTTTTAAAGATAAAAACAAAGAAACGATTTTTTTTACCAAAAATGACAAAATCTCACATCAGTGTATCCTTGGGGACATTATACTGAAATTAGTAACTTCCATATTTTTAAAGCTAAACTCACAAAATGTTTATCACTAGTATATCTGGTTGATAATAACACACGTACAAAATTTCGTCTCTCTCTATGATAAGTGGTTTGCATTTTATTAATAACTTAATTATATAGTTTATTGCTTAATGCAAAAAGTCCCTTGCGTCACAATTTATATTATTTTTCATTGATATTCACTTATATCTTTATATACATTGGAACAAACATTACTATTGGAATTTTGTGTACATCGAATGGGTAAATTACTAGGAATTTTTATGACTATTAATTTTTATATTTTTTATAATAAAAAATTCTAGTAATTTACTTATAAATTTACAGCAAAACCTTATAATAAGCTTTGATTCTATGTATGTAAGGATCCATATAAGTGAAAATCACTTAAGAATAATGTCAATTGTAGTGCAAGCGACTTTTTATATAAAGCGGTTCAATATTTTAATAAAATAATTAATAAAATACAGACTACATATCATAGGCGGATGCAATTTTGTACACTTGTCATTATGAAGCAGATATACCAGTGATCAAAATTTGGTGAATCTAGCTTCGTAAGTATGGTAGTTCTTGATTTCACTGTTGTGAACTTTTAAAACTAATGAACTACGAGAAATTTCAGTATAGTGTCCCCTTATATGCGGAAGCCGGAGAGTTTGTACGAGGAATGTAGTTGGAAATGTTTAGATCTATTGTTATTTTATTTGCAACATTGTTGTTTTCATTTGTTATTTGTAATATATTAAGTTCATGCTGCTGTAATACCTATAACTGTGACGTTTGTGAAGGAGTGTATTGAACACTTAAATGTATATTTATGCTGTAATAATTATTAAATAAAGTTTTTATACATCAGTATGTTGACTGACAATAATGTTCTAAAATTTAAGAAGATCCTTTAGAAGTTTTTGCCCTTCAAATTAAAAATATCTGAGTTTTACTTTAAATATTCCTATCCCACGCGTGTTGAAAAGGAATAACAATGGCGGCCGACTCGGTGATTGCGCTACTCTGGTATATCCACGGACTCTGATGAAGACATGTGCGTGGCGTTCTCTCTTGGAAGATTGTGAAACTACAAAGTAATAAGCATCTTCCCCCGATAGTCATCTCCCCCAGATTCACTCTATTTAAAATGTACACAAAAAAAAAGCGTCCTTGCAAAGGACACTGGGGCTGAGAGGAAGTGTCTTTGTGAGCCCCAAGTGTGTTGGCCACTTGTCTCACTCCGACTTTCACCGTTCTATATCATGAAAGATAATAATTAGCCAATACTGAAGGGGAAATCCGAAAGTGACGTAACCTAATAGGTACGATATGAGAGGGGAACGAAGTACAACAAAACAGCAACAGGGCAGGATCGTGGAAGATGTTAAAAGCCTATCACATAATTAGACAATGGAGAGAGACGGACCGCGTGGAAAACCACGAGGCACGTTATAAACAGAATAGAGTGAGATGGACCGCGTGCAAATACACGAGACACCTCCAGTGTGACAAGTCTGACTCAAGGAGTTACAGTTATTATTTGTTTATTAATGCAAAAATAAAAGGGAAAATCATTGTAAATACTATAAAATACAATACAGATTATTGTAGCTCTTAATTTTTTTTTAAATATACGTTGTATTACCATTACACTATTCATTCCTGAGTGATCAACAGTTGAAGGTGCCTCGGCGCTAAGCCCTTCACCTTGTCCAAGAAACAAAATAAAAAAAAAAAAAATAGAGTCGACTTCGAACTCATAGCTATCACTATTCAACAAGGTTTTCATAACATGGACAAGAATAACTATTTTTATATAATTTGTATGTCCTGATTACGAATATGGCATTGAAAAAGTGCCTACACGTCACAATTTTTCAGAAACTTACATTTTTAGTTAGTGAATCGTATAAAAATGTGTTGAAACCTAGCCACTTTGGAAGAGGTTCTTATCTTTAACGTAGATCTTTTGCACAATTGTATATCATTTCCGTTCCTTTAAGGTACCATTTGAAACATACTTTCACGTTTGAAGGTTAAATGAGTGTTAATCTTAGCGATGGTTTATTGTTTTATTACCCTTATCATGCAGCTGCACGGAGGGTAGGTCACAACTGGCTATAACTGACTAAGGGAAAGAGGAAATACGGTCGCTATTGTATCGTTAGACAAGAAATGAACAATTTAGCGATTGGTTCTGAATATGGAAGTGTTGTGAGCGGTACTAGTTATTCTGCAATAGTGTTAAATGGATTGCAATCGTCGTTCAAGTAAAAATTTTCCAAATAGTTTCTGCTATGTTTGTGGGGAATTAACTTTGAAATCACGTCGATCAATTACAGACAACGTAAAAAAAAGGCATATTACTTGTATTTTGGTTGTAAAGTGGGTGAACAAGATAAAAATTGGGCACCACACGTGTGTTGTTTAACATGTTACGTGAAGTTAACAGAATGGTTGCGGGGGAAAAATAACATATCTTTTGCTGTTCCAATGATTTGGCGACAGCGTGCCAGTCATATGGATGATTGTTACTTCTGCATTGCCAAAACAGAGAGATTTTCAAGAAAAACTAAACATAAAATTGTGTATCTTTATCTCCCACCAGCCATAAGACCCGTGCCACATTCTTCTGAACTTCCTGTCCCTATCCCTCCGCCCAGTGGAGAAGATTATGTCATTCCAGAGGAACATGAACTATCAGAATCCTCAGACTACCCTTCAACTACCCACATTCCCGAACATCATAGAACACCACATCTGATAAGATAGCCAGAAATTAATGACCTAGTTAGGGATTTAGGTCTTTCCAAGCAATACGCTGAACTATCAGGTTTTAGATTACAAGAATGGGACTTATTAGCAAAAGATACCTAGATTTCCGTGATCAGAAAACGAAACGATAAACTGACTAGTAATTTTGTAATGGAAAATTCTGTTTGTGCCTGCAAATGTGGATGAATTAGATATTGAATGTAATCCAGAAGAAGAGACTGTTCATTGATTCATCAAAACTAAGCTTAAAAGCAGTTTTATTGCACAATGGCAATACAAACCTTCCATCAGTGGCTCATTCAGTCACTATGAAAGAAACTTATGAAAACATGTCACTAATATCGAATGCAGTAAATTGTAATGAACATTGCTGGGTGATTTGTGAGCATTTGAAAGTAATAGCTTTTTTGCTTGTATTACAAGCAGAGTTTACTAAGCTATGTTGTTTTTTATGTTTGTGGGACAGTCGAGCAACAGCACAACATTATGTGGTGAAGAACTGGCCTATCAGACAAGGTGTATTCCTGGTGAGCATAATATTAAATATCCTCCGCTAGTGCAACGTGAAAAAGTACTTCTTCCTCCACTGCATATAAAACTAGGGCTAATGAAAAATTCTGTGAAATCTCTAGATAAGAGTGGAGAAGTCTTTCAATACTTAAAGACTCTGTTCCTTAAAATCAGTGATGCTAAATTAAAAGAAGGCATATTTGTTGGTCCACAAATTAGAAAACTTTTGAAGGACAGCATTTTTGAGAAAAGACTTAACCCCAAGGAATTACCAGCATGGAAATCTTTTGTATCAAAAGGTTTTTAGAGAATGAAGGCAGAAAATTATCGCCAATTAATAGAGACGTTACTAAGAAACTACAAAAAATTGGCCTGCATTATGTCAACGAAGATCCACTTCTTACATTCACATTTGGACTTCTTTCCTGAGAACTTGGGGACTGTGACGAGCACGGAGAGCGATTTCACCAAGACATTGCTATAATGGAGCAACGATATCAAGGAAGATAGGAACTAGCGATGATGAGCTAGTTTTTAAAAAGGGATGTGGAGTGTGAAAGTTCCCGTTAGTCCTTTTAATGGAAGGGGAACAGGTCCGTGTCCGTGTAACTACGAAACTCATTGTTGGATGATGGGTAAATAAATGATCCAATATGATTAACAAATATAAACGGTCGTTTTAATAACAATTTCTAAAGATAAGACTAAATGATATGTGATATGTTTTATTTAACGACGCTCGCAACTGCAGAGGTTATATCAGCGTCGCCGGATGTGCCGGAATTTTGTCCCGCAGGAGTTCTTTTACATGCCAGTAAATATACTGACATGAGCCTGTCGCATTTAAGCACACTTAAATGCCATTGACCTGGCCCGGGATCGAACCCGCAACCTTGGGCATAGAAAGCCAGCGCTATATCAACTTGCCAACCAGGTCGACTTACAAGACTAAATCTAAAACATAAATATAAATAATAAAAATTCTGTACGTAGACAGAAAACCACGCTAATCACGCACAATCTGACAAAGGATTCAAACAAGAATACAATTCAAATGTCTCATACTCATGATTTTGTACGCAGACAGACTATCATCCAAACCATAGGCCTACACAACCAACTAAATCCCACACAAGCAAAAATATAATAATAATCATTCATGATCCAAAAACGACTACATTCAACATACCATAGAACAGTCAAAGAGGTCTGAGGGAAAACCCACGCATAATCTTGTGGCAAATGGTTCGTGGCCCGCTCGCCACAATTTACACAAATGGTTCATGCACATACCGCAGGGCAATAATACGAGTAGCTTGTCCACTGGGGCAATCCCTGGTGCTGACACATACTAGGCGGCGTTGCTAATCAATATGCGACAATATCGCTCAGAGAAAAATCTGAAAACTAAATTCCGGCATCTCACTCAACACAACCCGCACAGAATAGCCTGGCAACCGCACATCACAACAGGCACACGGTCGACTCGTCCGGAAAAAATCGGGCGTTCAGCAGCCCCAGACCGCCATCCACAGGACGCCATCCGACGCTTACTCGGAGTCCTTGACCGCACTGCGACTGTTAATGGCAAGATCGTCAAACCGGCTTCGTAAACTTGAGGCGTTCTTCACCGAACGCCCCAAATCTCGGAGCACTCCACAGCTGGACACGGTCGACTAGGCAATCTACGGTCAGGCGTTCGTCGGTCTCAGACCGCTACCCACAGAACGCCTTCGATCGTAACGGAGTCCTTTGACCGCGCTTACATAGGCTTGAGACGTTCCTCACCGAACGCCCCAAATCTCGGAGCTCTCCACAGCGGGACACTGCTGACTCGGCAATCTAAGGTCAGGCGTTCGTCGGTCCCAGATCGTTATCAACAGAACATCTTCGATCGTAACGGAGTACTTTGACCGCGCTGCAGCCGCTGATCTTCGGTCATCAGAAGATACGCGATAAATGCGCCGACATCACCGAACACCGATCGATCTCCACTGGCCCCAGCCAGACCGATGGTCACAGGAAGCCATTGTGGAAGTTCATTTATCCCGCAATCTCTAGAAAATAACTGAAACACTCATGTGAGCACAACGAAATACCGCAAATAGTCAATGCCATCTTTCCCCATGCCTCAACCACACTGTAGTCGTAGGAAATGGAGGAGCAGATAAGAGCAGAGTTTCCATAAACACGTACAATAGGTCCATAATCACACATTGTCCAACAGTTCGTGTAATCACTGAGGACACCATAACGTTCTTCCGACACAAACAGTGCGCCGTAGCACGTCCTTGGCGGGAGCTTCCCTATACACATCAAACTCAACCATACACTCGGTCCACGGAGAATTAAACAAAGTCCGATTGTAATAATGCACCCACTCGTCGGAAACTTTACCATACAAACTATATGAATATGTAACATAGGTTTATGATCCGCGATGAATCGGCATAATTTACCTCCATATCGAACACAGACACTAAGTCCCGAATAGCTGAGAAATGAATAGGTCGTCGGTTTGCTCACAAACCACTGAATGCTTCAGTGTCTAACATAGGCAATAGCTCTCGAAGAACTCACAAATAGAAACTATGTTAATGTACAATATTAACATTCAGTGCCTGATGAGAAAAACTATTTCCAATATCGAAGATAGGCATAAAACCCGACGATATCTCCACTAACAACCCGCCGGCGTCTAACTCCCGACGCAATGAATGCTGCCCAATCTAACCCACACGCTTGCTTCCCAGAGACACACTGCTCTAATCCAAATACTTGCTTGACGGAGATCGACTTTCCATCTCCCATGTCCCTCTCGCAGACTGCCAGCTCATAAGTCACCCTCTCGACTCGATCTCCGAGACTGCCTGCTCACAAGTCCCCCTATCGACTCCGTCACCAGAAACCGCCAACCAAGTAACGAAAAAAAAAATAAAGTAAGTAAGAACTAATAAGCAAGCAGAAAAATAACCAATAAGAATCAACTAGAACTCAACCAATAATCTCGCTTACCATATGCAAATAAGAAATTAGACAGAAAATGGCGATTAAGAAGGAGCCATCTATAAGAAAACAAACAAACAAGTACGGTGGATGAAAAATCAATACTGAAAACACAAGGTACCGAAAATTAATCGGCACAGGGAATCTTCCAGTTCTCATAAGAGAAAAAATGAAGGTATTTTTTTATCTTTCTCTATTTTATTCCACGCAGAGTGGTTTTTATAATTCTTAATAGCTGATTAGTTATTAATGTATCAGTTTTATCATATTTAAGCTGCCCTTGGAAATTTTCACACAAAAAAATGAGAACAAAGTAATTTTTAATAGGTCAAAAATCCTGATTTTTCAATGTATCAAGTAAGTATCTATAACACAAAAACGTGACGTGTTACGAACTTTTCATTGTCATTTTTGTGTTCAGCACATGCAAATTAGTTAAGATTAGCCTATTTTATTAATGTTATGAAAAATAAGTTCAAATTTGTTGAGTAGTGTATTTTTTTTTTTTTATAAAGATTAGTTCAGACACAGACAGTGCCCAAAATAAATTCCTTAATATTTAGTATGCTCAAAAACTTATATTTTCGCGAAAAACTCGTGACTGATCTTTGCTGTTTAACCTTCTGTAATAATAAATTGAAATCAAATAAGTAAACACAATTTAAAAAGCCTTTATCAGTTGTAAAAAGAAACGAAATTGTATGCAAACGGTACATAAATAAAAGTATCAGAAAGAGAGAAATATATGATCATGAACACGGAACCATGAATTTTATTCTACTCGTCGCTCTGTATTACACAGAATTCTCGTTGACATCAGTGGTCTTTCCCTCCCCGCGTCGCGCCTCAGCAACCAGCCACTTGAGATTGCAACTCGCACGGGGACGTTCACCAGACAAAAGTCAAGTGCAATGAGCGTTGTGGAGATAGATGCTGATTCTCCGTGCCTTGCTTATTGTACCGACGATGAAGACTGTGAGGAAGACGGTAGGTCTATTGAAAATCTGACCACATGCACCGACAGAAAGCAAGTGGACTATGATGATGAAGAAAGAGAGGAAAAGGGATTTGTAAGGTTGGTCTCCTCTTTTCCAACAGTCTCGACTCTGAGGAAGAGGAGGATTCAACGAGCCTGGCCACCTCCTGAAGCATTATGAATTCTGAGGACTCAGCGGCGAGCATTCAGGTGAAGGACTCCAGGGAGGTGCAGATCGGCACACGGTACAACTACAAAGCATCTGTGTCCAGCCCTCATATTCTCGCTACATCAGATACCTCGTCCGCAGTGCAAGACTGCACTGGCGTGCACGTAGGCAACAAATACGTTTACAACCAGATCGTGCTCGTCAAAAGATCGGAAATATACAGCCTTAGTTCACAGCTCGACATAGGAGCAGTGACCTACAGATTAGTCTACCTCGCAGTCACCAACAGTAAGTTCCTCAGGTAAAAACTAATCGTGAAATTGCTTTATGTATGAATTCCAGTCTACAGTACGGTCCAAATCTCTCGACGTTTGCGGCTGTTCACTTAAGCCACGTTTCCACTATTGCAGCTGCGCAGGAATAATGAGAGGCAAACAACAGTTGCTAGTTAAAACAGCAGATTCTCTTGCGTACATCTCGTTTCCATTTGCGCACATATTCATTTTGGATGAGTAAATATCACGAAGGAAGGGATGAAACTAGAATCATGATTGAGGAAGTGAGGTGGCCGAAATATCACTTTTTTTTTAATTACGCGGATGTCAAGATCAGATTTTGTAATTAAATGACAATTGATTGGACCAGGAAGAATTTTTTTTTTTTCGTGAAGCAGTTTAAGCAATTTCCACACTGGCCATGTGTGTAAGGTTTTCAGCCACTTGGTGACAGCGTTCCAAATTTAAGATTCACTTTCAAATTGTCAGGTCCTACTATTTCACGCTATAAAAGAAAATTTTTCCCGACGATTATGAAGACTCTCTAAACTCAAGCAAAAGTAAGATTTTTTAATTATTATTATGTTACTAAATTAATTTATTGTGAAACATACCAATAAACAAAAATAAATAATGGGTTTGGAATGAATAGGGCCATCTATTGCTTATCATACAATGTAGTATTAATATGTTACATTTTATTGATGAACGTAACATATTAATACTACATTGTAAGATAAGCAATAGACGGCACCATTCATTCCGAACCCATTGTATTTCTGCTTATCGGTTAAAACTACCAACAAAATGAAAAAATAAATAAGACAATAAAAGTCTTTTTTCTGCAATCAATTACTTTTTTTTTTCAGAAGGAGCCCAATAATTATCTGGTTAATATTATTTATGATTAATTGGATTATCGGGACAGATTATAATAAGTAACTGTAGGGACAGGAGGGCAAATAAACCATTACTTACTTAGAAATGATTTTAAGGAAACTGGAGGTTCATTGCTGCCCTCACATAACCCCGCCATCGATATCTAACCTGTGCAAGATTAATCCAGCCTCTTATCATCATATCCCACCTCCCTCAAATCCATTTTAATATTATCCTCCCATCTACGTCTTGGCCTCTCCAAAAGTCTTTTTCCCTCCATATGCATTTCTAGATTCGCCCATACGTGCTACATGCTGCGTTGTGTAACTTTCTCCATTCTCCTGTAACTTCATCCCTCTTAGCCCCAAATATTTTCCTAAGAACCTTATTCTCAAACACTCTTAATCTCTGTTCCTCTCTCGAAGTGAGAGTCCAAGTTTCACAACCAAACAGAACAACCGGTTTCTCTAATTTTGCTTCATGTGGCATGCCATTTTTGGCTGGTTTTTATTCAAAGGATTTCATTTTGAAAATGGTGTCTTTGAGATACGTAAATATCTATGCATTCTTTTTTATTTTATTTTTCTACGGGTTTAACTGTTTGTTATTCTTTTCATAACTATTTTTTTTTAATTCTAACTTTCAGCTTTGCGACGGGTTTTACCTGGTGGCGCGCGTTGTTGTTGTTATCTTCCTCTCTGTCGCGTCGCCGGCAGAGGAGAAGTCGACTAGCTCAGTCATACGTCGGTGGAAGATCTGGTCCCCCGGTAGAGGCGATCTCTTCTCAGGGACCTTGTGGTTTTTGTGTGGGTGTAGGATGTAATGTGATGTTTGTCATTCCCACGAAAAGAAACCAAGGAGTAAAGTTCCACTAAGTGTATTTATTCGGCTCACTTCCCTTTCTTGAGTCCAAGCGACGGAATACTGGCTGTTGCCTTCCGTGTGATTTCGGCGTCTCGTCTAACGCCAGTTTAAAATCGCTGCCGTCAACTTTTTGAGTAAATCACAAAGCTAAAAGGTGCGAAATCTACACTTTATCACTTCGTTCGGCTGGAAAACGGAGAATGATAAGATATACACGATCGGAACAAGTGCCGGAAATATTATTAATACTCACGCGATCGGCTCACAGGCCGTAGACTATATAAGTGAGTAAACACGCCACTGGCCGGCAGTCTTCTGACCAAACACCCGATCGGCTCACTGGCCGGTAATATTCTGAGAAAATACACGCTCGGCTCACTGGCCGGTAATATTCTGAGAAAATACACGCTCGGCTCACAGGACGGAAATCGTCTGGGGGGGGGTACACGCTCGGCTCACGTCCTTTTAAATACTCACTCAGGTGACGCGCTCACCAGACGCTACTATTGTTTGCAAGATTCAAACAACGCTACAAGCGCGTTCCTAGACAGGAAAAACCCCTTTATGCTATACTAAAGTTCAGTAACCTACCTCGCGTCTACTGGTTTTAAATGCGTTAGGCGCCTGTCAGACTGAGTGAATAAAGAGCCTATTACGCGCTTCGCTGATCCCCCTCGCGTAAGTTAAACATCTTACAGAAAGATAGAAATATCTAAAATGAAACTATACTATAACTTATATAGGAGAAAAAATATCTTACTATCGCTGGACCACCCGACTACAGCTTCAAATGCCCCTTTCTCAACAATGGAAATTCCCCTAAAGAATTTTCATTGTTGGGAAATCTCGCCTTCGACAATGCCATTCTACCGTTATCGCTATCGCGAACAGCCAGGATACACGCCATCTTGCTCAGCTATACAAATTCTAAAATAAACGTGACATATATATTTTTAAACAATCTCTCTGTGCACACAGTCATCATTCAAGCATACTTGTTAATCATCCCTCACACTATTTACATACATTATCTACAAAATTCACAAGATTCTTATTTACAGTGTCACACATTATTCAATCACGCATCCGCCTTGCGTACGCAGTTACACTGCGCCGCACTGTACATTGGTATCCTGCCTTTACACAATAGAGTCTAGCTCACCATTCCAACTTACGTATCCATATTTACATTGTCTTGCCTGAATGGTCTTAGCAGCTGTTTATGGTATCTACCTAGAACCTTGTTTTTGTTTAGGTCCTTCAACTCGTAGGTATGGTCTCCAAATTTATTTGCTATAGAGAATGGTCCCTTATACAATAGCTCCATCCTCGAGTACCGGCCTCTTAAAGCCGACGATAACTTTATGTCTCTTAATAACACTTGATCTCCAACCTTCGGTTCCCACCGGTGTCTATACCTCTTTACTGTTGACCTTCTCTTTTCTGCCTTTTTCTCTGTCCTATCCAATGCCAATCTACACAGTTGTTCCTCATTCATCGAATCACCCTCCTGTATAGCCTCCGGGAGCTTTCCGATCATTGGATCCGGGTCTATCCCTAACATTAGTTTTATGGGAGCGATCCCGGTAGTAGGGTTCACCGAATGGTTCATCATCTTCTCAATTACAGTACATTGTTTAAACCAGTCTTTGTGGTTCCTATGACATATGATTCTAAAATACAATGATATGTCCCTGAGGGCTCTCTCGCATGGGTTTCCGCTAGGAAAATAGGCGGAGCAGTTATACATTTTGATACCTGCGCTTCTTAGTCTGTCAGTAAACAACCTCGATTTATGTACAGAAACGTTATCACACAACAATGCCTTCACTGGACCATACTTCGGTACATAATCATTAAGTATCTTATCTGCACAAATTTTACTAGATAATGATCGCACAGGGTAGATTTTTACAAATTTAGTGAACACATCATATGTTACAAAAAATATATATATATGTCCAAATGCAGACATCGGCATAGGACCATGTTCGTCTACAGCTACAAGCTGTCTTGCATCGAATTCCATCTTGATTCTAAACTCTCTAGGCGTTCTCTCTCTTTCTTTCCCTGGTCTCTCACTACTCGCCTAATCGCCTCCATCTCTCGGTCCATCCCTTGTAACCTCTCATCTACCGTCCCTTCTATGGCCGACCTCGTCTTTTCGTTCTCAGCAATTGTGCTGTTCCTCACCTTCTCCTCTAGTTCTCTCATGTTCTCTGCCATCTTATCTACTACGACGCCTATTTGACTTTCTATTTCCGTATTATTGTCTGCTATCTTCCCCTCCAAGTTTTCTATTCGACTCTCTATCAGCTGGTTCACCTGTTCCCTAATCTCTCTGGAATTTTCTCCCATCCTAATCTCCATTTCTGATAGTTTGCTGTCCATCTGCCTCATCAGCTGTTCGGTCTTTTGGCCTAGCCTCTCATCTATTTGCTTTATTTGTTCTGAAATTTGCTTCGCTTGCTCAGTACTTTGACCTAATCTTTCATCCATTTGTTTCAAACTCTGTTTCAATTGCTCCGAATTATCCTGTTTCATTTTGTCGAAATTCTGCTTCATTTGTTCTGTACTCTGTTTCAATTGCTCTGTAATATGTTTCATTAAAATTCCTGGCTGTCCTAGCATCATCCCTTCTTCTCCCTTTTCCTTCTCGCTACATTGCTGGGTTTCTTCGCTATTTCCTATGATCTCGTCGTCCCCCATACTGCTCTCCAATTCTAATCTTCCCTCCATTTCGCTGTCTCCTACGTTCTCCATCCCTCTATTCTCTCTACTTATTATTTTCCTCTCACTCTCCGTCCCTTCGGTCTCAATTCTCCTATTCCTTAATAACATCTGGATATGCCATAACCTATATACGGATCACACAATAACAATCCCCTCCAAAATATTATACACACTTATATATATATATATATACATATAACCCTAGACAGAATTATGCGTTAATAAATGTTATCCTCCCTACACACAAAGAAAGTTCATACATGTATAACCCTCCAAAATATTACCATCCACGTTGTCTTCCTCCTCGATGTAGCGTCGACCCTGCTCGTCCCGCGTGGACGTGATGATCCTGCCACTCTCGCAGCTTCCACCCTCGTCACGCTGTTTCGGTGGAGATGCTGTTCGCCACCCCGCGGTCTTCTTGTACAGATGTTAATCACGTTGCTGCTGCTACTGTCGTTCTCGTTCCGCTGTCTTGTGGTATTGTTGATTCTCGTAGCCACGCGTTGGTGTTGTTTTTATTCTCGTAGCCACACACTAGTATTGTTTACTTTATTCTCGTAGCCACACTGTCTCGGTGGTATTGTTGATTCTCGGGCCCCACGTTGGGCGCCATTTGCGACGGGTTTTACCTGGTGGCACGCGTGTTGTTGTTATCTTCCTCTCTGTCGCGTCGCCGGCAGAGGAGAAGTCGACTAGCTCAGTCATACGTCGGTGGAAGATCTGGTCCCCCGGTAGAGGCGATCTCTTCTCAGGGACCTTGTGGTTTTTGTGTGGGTGTAGGATGTAATGTGATGTTTGTCATTCCCACGAAAAGAAACCAAGGAGTAAAGTTCCACTAAGTGTATTTATTCGGCTCACTTCCCTTGCTTGAGTCCAAGCGACGGAATACTGACTGTTGCCTTCCGTGTGATTTCGGCGTCTCGTCTAACGCCAGTTTAAAATCGCTGCCGTCAACTTTTTGAGTAAATCACAAAGCTAAAAGGTGCGAAATCTACACTTTATCACTTCGTTCGGCTGGAAAACGGAGAATGATAAGATATACACGATCGGAACAAGTGCCGGAAATATTATTAATACTCACGCGATCGGCTCACAGGCCGTAGACTATATAAGTGAGTAAACACGCCACTGGCCGGCAGTCTTCTGACCAAACACCCGATCGGCTCACTGGCCGGTAATATTCTGAGAAAATACACGCTCGGCTCACTGGCCGGTAATATTCTGAGAAAATACACGCTCGGCTCACAGGACGGAAATCGTCTGGGGGGGGGGGTACACGCTCGGCTCACGTCCTTTTAAATACTCACTCAGGTGACGCGCTCACCAGACGCTACTATTGTTTGCAAGATTCAAACAACGCTACAAGCGCGTTCCTAGACAGGAAAAACCCCTTTATGCTATACTAAAGTTCAGTAACCTACCTCGCGTCTACTGGTTTTAAATGCGTTAGGCGCCTGTCAGACTGAGTGAATAAAGAGCCTATTACGCGCTTCGCTGATCCCCCTCGCGTAAGTTAAACATCTTACAGAAAGATAGAAATATCTAAAATGAAACTATACTATAACTTATATAGGAGAAAAAATATCTTACTATCGCTGGACCACCCGACTACAGCTTCAGCTTTTTTGAAAGCAGATGGATGACAAAAGCTTCTCAACCAAATAAATTCTGACATTTTCCATATTTGTTCTGAGTTTAATTTGCTCTCGAGTGTCATTTATGTACATTTGTTACTCTTGCTCCAAGATATTTGAATTTTTTCACGTTTTCGAAGGATACATTTTCAATGTTTATATTTCTATTTCGTAGAATGTTCTGGTCACGAGACATAATTTTATACATTGTCTTTTCGAGATTTACTTCCAATCCCTAATTCTGTACTTGCTTCAAGTGAAATTAAAAATGAATTAATGGGTGAGTGAATATGTAAGTGAATGAATAAGTGAGTGAATAAGTAATTGAGTGAATAACTGAGTGAAAAAATGGATAGATAAATAAATAAATAAATGACTAAGTAGACAAGCTAATGAATAAGTGAATAAATGCATGAATAAGTAAATAAGTGAATAATTAAGTGAATAAATGAATAAATAAATAAGTGATCAAATAAATACATAAGGGAATATATAGGGCCTATATGAAAAAATAAATACGTGAATAAGTAAATAAATAAATAATTAAGTGAATAACTAAATAAATAAATACGTAAATAAGTAAATAAATTAATAATCAGACAGGTGTATACAGACAGGCAGATCATTTCAAACACGTTACAAAGAACACATCACAGCCATAATCAAATAACAAAACACTTCCACATAGGCTACGCAGAATAGGTACATCACAAACGCCAACCACACCTACAGCAACAAACACAGACATTAATAAGTTACATTGTTGACTAGTTTCAGCCTGTGAGTTATCCTCAGAACTCGTGATCTTTGCGCTTTCTGATTGCGGTTCCTGTGGGGGTGTGTTTGTGTAGTGTAATGTGGAGTCAAAAAGTGTGTGTGTTCTGAAATTGAGTTATGTGTTGAGGATTTGATGTGGGTGTGTTTTTGTGTGTCTGTATATTTCGTATTGTTCTAGTGTATTTAGTTTCTGTCTGGTTTTTCGGTTGGAGATGTAGAATTTCCATGTCTGTATTCGTTCCTGTAGGTGTGGTTGGCGTTTGTGATGTATTCTGCATATGTGGAAGTGTTTTGTTATTTGATTATGGCTGTGATGTGTTCTTTGTAACGTGTTTAAAACGATCTGCCTGTCTATATGGACCTGTCTCATTGTTAATTTATGTAATTATTTACGTATTTAATTATTTAGTTATTCACTTAATTATTTATTCACGTATTTATTTGTTCATATATGTATTCCGTTATGTATTTATTTGGTCACTTATTTATTTATTCATTTATTTAATCCCTTAATTATTAACTTATTTATTTATTAATGCATTTCTTCACTTATTCATTCGCTTGTTTACTTAGTCATTTATTTGTTTGTTTGTTTATTTATTTATTTATTTATCCACTTATTCACTCAGTTATTCACTCAATTAATTATTCACTCACCTGTTCATTCACTTACATATTCACTCACTTATTGATTAATTCATTTTTAATTTCACTTGAAGCAAGTACAGAGATAGGTTTGGAAGTAAATCTCGAAAAGACAATGTATAAGATTATGTCTCGTGACAAAAACATTCTACGAAATAGAAATATAATAATTGAAAATGTATCCTTCCAAAAGGTGAAAAAATTCAAATATCTTGGAGCAAGAGCAACAAATATAAATGACACTCGAGAGCAAATTAAATGCAGAATAAATATGGGAAATGTCAGAAATTATTCGGTTGAGAAGCTTTTGTCATCCAGTCTGCTTTCGAAAAAAGCTGAAAGTTAGAATTTAAAAAATAGTTATGTTACCGGTTGTTCTGTATGGTTGTGAAACGTGAACTCTCACTTCGGGAGATGAACAGAGATTAAGGGTGTTCGAGAATAAGGTGTCTTATGAAAATATTTGGGGCTAAGAGGGATGAAGTTACAGGAGAATGGACAAAGTTACACAACGCAGAACTGCACGCATTTTATTATTTACCTGATATAATTAGGAATATTAAATCCAGATGTTTGAGATGGGCAGGACATGTAGCACGTATGGGCGAATCTAGAAATGCGTATAGAGGGAGAAAGACTTTTGGGGAGGCCGAGATGTAGGTGGGATGATAATATTAAAATGGATTTGAGGGAGGTGGGATATGATGATAGAGGCTGGATTAATCTTGCACAGGATAGAGATCGATGGCGGGCTTATGTGAGGGCGGTAATGAACCTCCAGGTTTCTTAAAAGCCATTTGTAAGTAAGTAATGGTTTATTTGCTCTCCTGTCCCTACCGTTACGTATTATATTCTGTCCCGATAATCCAATTATTCATAAATAATTTTAACCAGATAATTATTGCCCTCCTTCCGAAAAATAGGAGCTTGATTGCAGAAAAAAGACTAATTTTATTGTTTTATTTATTTTTTTATTGTTATGTTTCACAGTAAATTAATTTAGTAATATAATAATTAAAAAATCTTACTTTTACTTGAGTTTAGAGAGTCTTCACTATCGTTGGGAAAATTTCTTTTATAGCGTGAAATAGTAGAACCTGACAATTTGAAAGTGAATCTTAAATTTGCAACTCTGTCACCAGTGGCTGATAAACTTACACACACGGTCAGTGTGGTAATTGCTGAAACTGCTTCACGAAAAAAATTCTTCCTGGTCCAATTAATTGTAATTTAATTGACATCCGCTCACTTCCTCATCATGATTCTAGTTTCATTCCTTCCTTTGTGATATTTGCTTATCAAAAATGAATATGTGCGCAAATAGAAACGAGTTGTGCGCAAGAGAATCTGCAGTTTTAACTGGCAACTGTTGTTTGCCTCTCATTATTCCTGCGCAGTTGCAATAGTGGAAACGTGGCTTTATACGACAATAAAGCCACGTTTCCTCTATTGCAACTGCGCAGGAATAATGTGAGGCAAATAACAGTTGCCAGTTAAAAACTGCAGATTCTCTTGCGCACATCTCGTTTCTATTTGCGCACATATTCATTTTTGATAAGTAAATATCACGAAGGAAGGGATGAAAATAGAATCATGATTGAGGAAGTGAGCTGACAGAAAAATCACCTTTTTTAATTTACGCGGATGTCAAGATCAGATTTTGAAATGAAATTACAATTGATTGGATCAGAAAGAATTTTTTTCGTGAAGCAGTTCCAGCAGATACCACACTGGCCATGTGTGTACGGTTATCAGTCACTGGTGACAGCATTGCAAATTTAAGATTCAGTTTCAAATTATCAGGTCCTACTATTTCCCGCTATAAAAGAAGTTTTCCCGACGATTGTGGAGGCTCTCTAAACTCACGTAAAAGTAAGCTTTTTTAATTATTATTATTATGTTACTAAATTAATTTATTGTGAAACATACCAATAAACAAAAATAAATAAGACAATAGAAAAAAAGTTTTTTTTTTTCTGCAATCAAGCGTCAGAAGGAGGGCAATAATTATCTGGCTAAAATTATTTATGATTAATTGGATTGTCGGAACAGAGTATAATACGTAACGGTAGGGACAGGAGGGCAAATAAACCATTACTTACTTACCTACTTAGAAATAGCTTTTAAGGAACCCGGAGGTTCATTGCCGCCCTCACATAACCCCGTCATCGATCCCTATCCACTCTCTATCATCATATCCCACCTCCCTCAAATCCATTTTAATATTATCCTCCAAACTATGTCTCGGTCTCCCCAAAGATATTTTTCCCTCTGGCCTCCCAACTAGCACGCTATGTGCATTTCTAGATTCGCCCATACGTGGCACATGTTGCTAATTACGTCTGGTGAAGAAAACAATGCGTGCAGTTCTGCCTAGTTTATTGTTATATTTAATAGTAATAGCAATTATTGTCATACTATTTAGCAGTAACAAATACAGTAGATTCTCGGCTATCCAGCCTAATGTGGCGGAAGGCAGACGGGGTAACAAAAAAGCCGGATAGATCGTAGTTCTATAAATGCTCACTTCCTACCCAATCCATACCATTAGAACACTCTTTTTGTACCAAAACCCGATCTTATTCATATTTTGTGACCTCTTAGTTCAGACCAGCAGGTGTGCATACTGTACTTTATAAATGTTTGTTATGTACTAACTGTACAGGAAAAGGGAAGTCCAAGAAAAAAAAAATATTGCACTATACACATTTTAGGATAAATTTTATAATGTATAACTTAATTGCAGGAAACATCAAATCATATATTTAAAATATATATATATATATATATATATATATATATATATATATATATATATATATATATATATCGAAACATGTTAATTAAAATAAAAAAAATATGAAGGCTAAGTACTATTCTGAGAGATCAGAAACTAATGAGAAAGACTCTAGGAAATAGGTATAATGGAAATATATTCTCAAGTTACTGTAACCCCTTCTCTTCCAGAATATATCCAAAATCTTGTGCGTATTTACACTGGCAGGCCAAACAGTAAAGATAATAATAAGATTTTAGATATATGTGAAGAAGGTGAAACACGGCAATGAATGTGCCCACTGGGTCGAAAACGACCTAGCGAATTCCTAGCAGGTCAACTATTCATGACCTTGTCAATAAAGTCAGACGTACAGGATCATTTTTGAACAAGAAACGTGTTCAACAACACCCTGTACTGACAGAAGAGAAGCTTAATGAAGTAGGGGCCCGGTTAGAGCACTCACCCCGTAAATCACTGCGACGTTTAGCACAACAGGTTAACATTTCCAAGACGTCAGCTTTTGTGGCAACGAAACTTCTGAAACTTAGGCAGTACAGGGTAACTGTAGTTCATGCTTTACAACCACAAGATCCTGTAAGTAGGGTTAATTATTGCAATTGATTTGTGCAGTCCGATCATAATGGCGACGTGGACCACTTTTAACGTTCTTCACTGATGAAGCGTGGTTTCATCTTCACGGTCACGTTTCTACTCAGAACAATAGATACTGGGCTACTGAAGATTCCCATATTATTCATGAAGTTCCTCACCACGCTGCAAAGGTTGGGATTTGGTGTGCAGTGAGCGCGAGTAAAATTATCGGTCCCATATTTTTCGACACAACAGTTGATTCACACGTTTATGTAACTTCAATTTTAAATGATTTTTTCCGTAACAAGAACTGAACGATTGAGGGCTGGTTTCAGCAAAATTCAGCTACAACGCACACCGCTGCGAATTCTTTGCATGAATTGCGAATTGTGTTTGGTGACAGAATAATTAGTCGAGGATTGTGGCCACCTCGTTCCCCTGACCTATCTCCAAGCGATTTTTATTTATGAGGAACGTTAAAGAATAAAGTGTACGCATCAAATCCGCACACGTTACAAGAATTGAAGGACAACATCACGAGAGAAATATAGGTAATCATCAACTCGAACTTTTGCGAGTGAACCAGAATTGTTTTCGGAGATATAGGGAATGTGTTCGAGTTGAAGGTCATCACTTTCAACATCTGTTGTGATGCAGGTAAGCCTAATGTTAGTAGAGTAGTTACTGTAGTGTTCCGTACCCATGACTTGCCGATCGTTTACGTGTAACTCTGGCGGCAGGCGCGCCAATCTTCACCCAGTCCAAGGCCGCCGAGGAACGGTCCGGTCGAGCTAAGAACGCACTGTATTTCTCAATTTGATATTACATAAAAATCTCGGCTCTATTTATAATACATTACTTCATTATCATTTAATATACCTGCTTGCAATTCGACCTTGCTTACGTATCCACGTGACGTAACAGATGTAGCTATCAGACGAAACGACTCGATCCTCTGTATGTTTGGGAACGAAAATGCGCTGCCTAGTTATGATATAAAGTCACCTCAGTTGTCGGTATTGTTTTGTTCTTTCATAATATTGAAAATCGATTAAATTATGAGGAAGAATCGATTGTATATATTTACCGTAACAATAAGTTCATATATTTATGTCTTGTGTCATGGAGTTTTGGTGCTAATTGTATTATTACAAACAAATTTTCCAATACCACTTGGTTCCTTACAGGCACATTTGAGGGCAGAAAATACGCTGGATAGGACGATGTTAGGTTTATAATGGGTTTCGAATGAGCTATCGATTTTTCATTACCGTATCGCTACTGTCTTGTAATTGGCTGAATTATTCGCTGTCACGCAAACAAACTTAAAAAGCTGGGAGCCACCAAGCTTCCAATTTTCCAATGTTACTCTCGTTCTCAACGAACTGTAAATTGTCACACTTAATGGAGTGATTGCTACAAATCATGTCAACGCGATATTTACGGAAAATTACATACATAACAGCACAAAATTGCATCAATCCACGTCTCCCGATACAAAATTATTTCGAGAAAAAAATTTGTGAAAAATTTCACAGTAATTCAATTTTTCTCTTCTAGGAACAGCTTGAATAGTATTCATTTGTTACATATTGAAACAAACATTACCAAGGAAACCGGAATGAAACAAATGAAAACGACTGTCTCAATATTTTGTGAATAAAATTATTTCGTTTTTCTATTTTTACACATACCTTGTGCTTAATGGAATATTACATTTCAAAAATATGTTACAAAGCGCAATTATTATTTTAAAAATGACGCCCCGAGTTCTACTAAATGGAAGATTGATGTTACTGTACCCATAACCTATACGGAGTGATTCAAGAGTAATAGTATTTTTTTTAGGTGGAGTAACTGTGAACATGTTGTAACGGGGTCCTTTGCCATCCCCGCCATGAATCGTTAGATAACGATGAATATCTCATTGGGCAAGAAGGGAACTAACAACCAATAGGACATATAAACATTTGCCTTATCAATTTATTAAGTAAAAAGGTAATAACAATAGTAAACTCTGATATAAAACAAGGTGGTGAACAGCGATGAACTAGATTAACTCTTTGCCTTGTGATATAACCATCTCTGTTCGCGTTTACAGAAATGTGTTGTATTTTCTTTTATGACAGTAAGTAGTAAATAATCTTCACTCTGAGTGAATCAAAAATTTCTACAGACCCAGTTCAGTCATGGGGTTCGGAAACTCTACAGAAGAGGAATACCTAGGGAAATAGACATAATGTAAAAGTTGACGATGACAACATCGTCCGTCCAAATTTGTTCCGGTCAGATATAAGTCGGGTGAATCAACTCCAGATAAATAATTAAAATTAGCAACGTCCGGTATTACCCAGAAAAATAATTTATATAAACCTAGGAATTCCCTTGCCTGATTTTGAAATAAATAAAACGTGGCCAATAGGCGTGAAATATATTACTGTACTAAAATATAAGAAATTCCCACATTTCTAGTAGTATTTTAATTTTTCGTATGTTTTCAGTTTTTAATTTTAAAGTTGCAGTATCGAAGTTCAAAAACAGGTATCGATATCAAGTATCGACAAATTATAACATCGACGCCTTTTTAGTAGAATTTGGTATAAATACAGTAAATAACTGGAATAAGATAACCGCAAACTAACAACACGAATCATTCCAACTTTCACGATGTCGTAACTAAAAGATAAGTAGGGCCTATATTGTGTTTAGTGCCTCTCACTGGCACTAAGAATAACTATTATTAAAAACGAGACATGGAAAATATTATGTTCCTAACCTCACACTACAGACATAACTATTTTCATAACATATTCCTCCATGAAACTTTCCACCGTAAGTAGTGTTTGCTCACACTAGAATGACTCCCCCCCTCCTCGCACGATAATTTAAAACGCTTACAACGCCGTCACTGGCTGACGTGATACCAATTTAAAGTTGTGTTCAATTGTCAGTTTATTTTGTAATTTTATTAGCAACAGAAATGTACTAGGACTCGATTAAATGGTTATCTCACATATGCATATTTAACAAATTTACATGCACAGTAGGCCTACCATATTTGCACTATACTTAAGCTTGTAATTCTTACAATGCCCCGTTCAAACTTCGACAAGAAGTGACAGCCCTGAAAGAAAGTAATATTTCATTAAAACAGATTGAAACTTTTAGGTCACCTGGTATAGCTGCAAAATATCCTCTTCCTGCATTAATACTGCTTTCCACGAAGATGGTGTTGCCTTAGTTTTATTTGTTCTTTTCGTTGTGTCAAAAGATACGAGAAAGAATGCTATATCTGAGTTCTTCCTCAAATCTCTACTGCAATAGATAACTGGAGAGGAAATTCCTGTAGTTTTTATCAGCGGGCTACGTGTGCAGAAATGCAATTGGCTGGAACGGGGGGAAGAAAAGGCGATACGAGTTCACCGAGATACGAGTTTTGTGTTTGCTGTCAACTTACTCTCTTAGTAATTCTTTCTGGTATATTGTTTGCGAAGAATGAAGATTTGTCATATAACATAAGAAAATCTCTATAAGTATATAAAATGAAACATACTTTTTCATTATTATTCTTTTTCCATAATGTTCGAAAGTATTGGGAATAAATTTGAATAAGGAACAAAAAAAAGTTTCCTTCCCATGCAGGATTCGAACCACGAAAGTCTTAGTTACCAGTCTATCGTGCGCTGAGTGAACAAGGCTCTGAAGTCAGCTACAAGGGTCGGTCCGGTTTTTTTTTTTTTTTTTTTTTTTGCCACTGCTGTACATGCAATTAATTCTTCAGAATTTTAAGTAAAATAGGTATTAAAATAGTGTAATCCAGGGCCTGGAAACAGCCACTCTCAGAGACCTTGTAATTTTATTGTTCATATTATACTTGTAATCCCCTGGTAGAGGGGCAGAAAAGGCCTGACGGCCTTATCTCTACCAGAATATACAAATAAATAAATACTACTAAAATAAATACTACTACTACCTTAGCTTCTCCCACTACAGAGTTACTGTTGTAAGTAGATACTCATGTTGACTGTTCTGTTTATTATTATTGTATCTCCAATGGGGGGTAGCCCTATTTTACATATGTATGCTAGGGCTATAGTTTTACACAAAAAATAGGCCTAAGCATAAAACAAATTGAAAAGAAAAATAAATTAGCTTACACAATGGAAATAAAACCTAAACAATCCGTAATTTAAACATTGCGATTGCAAATCAAACATCAGTCCGACTGTTCTGTTTACCATACAAGTTTCCCACCCCTGATGTAATCAATCATTTCCAATATTTTGTTATATTTAATTGAAATTGATATATTTTGGGTCTAACGTTCCGTAAGATCAGAAACAACACTTTAAAAAAATTATATATTATAATATTCTAGAACAGGAATGTACACGATTTGTACTCACTGAGCACACTCGCGACTCGCGAGCGGAACAGATTGCTAAGAACGCTCGGCTGCTATACGGAAAAGGAGTGAGAGGGGATAAGAGATAAAAGAGAAGTTGAGAATTTACAGACGATTGAAAATGTATACACATACACAGAAGAAAAAGCTTTTTTATATGGAGTTAGAATTAATTGGTTTCCTTTGTATTTATTTTGAGAGTATATTGGTCAGAGTTCTCTATATTGAAAGAAATGAAATAAAAGTTTTCTATCTATGCAATTTTTAATTTAAATTCATTAACTTTATTGCCACTCCAGATGCAAATGTTTTTTCAAAGTATTTTACGTTTAATACTGCAATCCTGTTTCATTATTATTATCATTGTCATCATCCTCATCATCGTCAGCAGCAGCAACAGTAGTAGTAGTAGTAGTAGTAGTAGTAGTAGTAGTAGTAGTAGTAGTAGTAGTAGTAGTAGTAGTAGTAGTAGTAGTAGTAGTAGTTGTTTCATTATTATTAGTAGTATTGTTTAGTGTTGTTGTCTGCTTCTAACTATTGCATTTCTGATTTAAATAGTTTTTATGAACTGTAGAAACATATTGCGCAGAAATTAATAAATACTACAATATTTTAAAAATAGAATTACTAAATAAAATGAATTGTGCGCCTTTAATTTTGTAGCATTTTATAAATAAAACTGAAATATATTTTTAAATGCTTAAAACCACTCAACATGTGACGATACATTTATAACCTACCTCAGGGTATAGAGATAGTTAGAACTCGTCAATTTTTCTCTTGCGATCTTCGCCAACAAAATCATCATATTATATAGCTTTATGTATGGTGTCGTAGTGGCGTATTATATTAATTTTTCGTCTTCCTTTTATAATTTTCTGACATATAAGACACTAAGAATGTTCTCCAGATGCTAAAAAAAAAATAACAACATGGTTGGTGATCACGTTTCTTTCGTTTCCTACGTCCATTATGCACTACAGGTAATTACAACTCAAGAGACAAAATAATATTGAAGAATTCTGAAGAGTTAACTAGAGAACTCCACTCCTTCTACTCCACCGCAACGATACCACTCCTACTCTGCGCTCGCGAGTTATTTCTTCGACACTTCTCCTTCAGCTGAGTGCTCGCCTTCAATGAGCACCGTTTGTACAGGGTTTTTCTAGAAAATGTACAGCATAGCAAGAAGAATAATAAAACAAAAATTTAAAAATACACTACAGAACTATAATAATGGCGGTTCCTACATTGATATATGGTTCTGAAAATTGGACTTTATACCAACGAAACTTAAGTGAAACAGAAGCAACAGAGGTGAAGTATCTCCGCTCACTTTTAGAGTACACTATTATAAAAAGGATTTCTCTACCGACGTTTTACCATAATACAGTGGCCTATTGCCGTACCCATCGGGCACAGCTTTGCCGAGTGCACTAATCCGCCGGACAGGTGACAGGCCCATCGAGGGGAGATGATAGGATGATAGATGAGAAGTGATGTTTTAGAGATCGTGGTCCTTGAAATTGGAGGGAATTAGGGAAACCACGAAAAACCTAAGTAAGGATGGCTGGCTTTTGAGATCAACCCCTGGACCTCCTAAATTAAAGGTAGAAATGATATCCATTACACTACCGTTCTCGGTATAACAAGGAAACGCATACATTCAAATAACCTACAAGCATTCAATCTCAGGAAATGGCTAAAGTATGGATACGTTGGTTTCAACGTTTACAATATTATGCCTGAGAATAGGATTCTAAAGTACATTAAAATTATAGCCTAAATCAGGCCTGCACAAACAGCGCTCAACGAGCGAGCGCACTCCTTCGGAGCGGGAGAGCCGAGTTTACCGCTCGCCGAAACGGAGAGGAAGATACGTCAGAATGACATAGACTTGCTATAGGTAGAGGAGAGGGAAACGACCGCTCAGTTATCTAGTGGAGTGCAGTGTGTAGGCCTATTCTCAGTAACTGTTTCACGTTGCTTACCTACTGCTACAGTACAGTATGGAGGAATCTAACGGAACATAACATTTAACATTTAACGATTTATAGCTTGAACTTATTGATTTTCAATGTGATCTAAGGGCTAAAGATCGTTTGAATAATACTACTAGCCTGGTTGAGTTTTACAAGACTAAACATTAGCAATAATATCCATGACTACACAGGCTGGCTGTGAAAATGATTGCTATGTTTGGCTCAACATTTATATAATGTGAGCAATAAAGGCAGACATCGAACATCTGTACCTGATGTTTCATTACGATCAGTAGGTTACTGTTGCTTTCAGCTGCCAACAGCATCAAACCTCGTGGTAAATAAAAATATAACAAAATGATATTGTACATTTAAGTAGCTATAGCATTTCTATTATTTCTGTAAAATAACATTTCTTTATTAATTAATAATAGTCCAAGATAGTTTTTCAAACACTGAACGGGAATTCATTTCATAAACACTCGTAATAGTACTTCCTTTTATGTATATTTTGTACGAGATCACCCCTTCTTCCAGTCCTCCCTTATACAGAGCGCAGCTAATATCTGCATTCCACTCATGAGCTGTGAGCCGGCTCGGAGAGCGCAAACCTTGCGCAGGCCTGGCCTAAATCAATAGCACATTCATCCAGAGGCCGTTTCGTATAAGTCGCCCATTTCCAGTCCACAAAAATTCAAATTTGAGTTTTGTACATCATCTGATAGCTGGCATTGTCTTACACATTTTAAACCACAGTTACAGGTATTATAGACGTTATTTCCTATTCAAATTTAGGACTGAATGTTGGTTACAGTTCCAGAACCTGTTAAGTCCATGACTGTTACAAATCCATAGAACGTTATGTCCATAAGGAGCAAAGCCTGTTAAATCCAATAGAAAAAAGTGCGTTATAGAAGATACAGTTTCAATCGCACTTTTTTGAATCCATCATTTCTGCTAAATTAATAAATAAAAACCACATTATGTTAGGTATGCTATGCTCCTGGATAACCAAAGAATCTCCAAAAACTGCCAAGAATATTATTCTACTGTCCCTTATTTTTGGCCACTCGTTTATACCTCCCGATAGATTGTTCTGTCATACAGTGGAGCAAGTTAAAGCAAGAAGCCTTATCTTGAAACCTACTATGAACAAATTATATTATTCAACTTGGGACTATATTAAAACTGGGAACAGATGTACAGATGTCTGATTGGAAATCGGCTGTCAAAGATATATTAAAGCCTTCTTCAGCTTGGAATTTCCAATTAAAGACGTAAAAGGAATATTATCAAGAAGAAACCCATACGGGGTCATTCAGTAACTATTCAAGGTGAGTGAAGCTGCAACCTTGATGTTGGAGTAAGAAAACATATCTGCAGAAGAGGGAATTCATTCAAGGAAACTCAGCACACAGAAACTGAAAAGGGCGTAAAGCTAAACAAAATATGAAATTAAATATATCACAACCTTCTTAAATAATCACTATGGGCCTGAATGGGAGAATTACGATGATCTTCTGTTTTGCAAAAATTTAACACAACAGCAGATAGGAGTTGAGCAGCCAGAAGAATAGTGAAATAGGTGAACTACCAAATCAAGATGATACAATGATAAACCTTTAAGTGAAAAGTAGAAAATAATTATTATTCATTAGAAAGACAGAATCATAAAAAATATATTTATTTTCTTAGCTTTTATCCACGTTACCATATTAACTGTGTTATTAAAAATAACTTCTTAAAAGGCTTGTTTACCTTACTTAGGCCTAATATATCACTCATGAATCATAGTTCTTGTAAATTTTATTTTCCATATGCATTTTTTTTCTAGTGATAAAATGATGCTAATATACTATAGTAATAGTCTAATTATAGTCTACATTTTTAATAATAAATCAGTAATTAAGTCACTTTTATTTAAAATGTTTTAAGTATTCTCCCTTGTGTGCCATCTTGAATAGTCAAATGCAGTTCCGAAGCTTGTTACATCCCAGTTACAGAACCTAATATCGTTAAGTCCAACTTAAAATATTTAATTAAAAAGGAACTATGACAATATGATTTCAGTACTTCATGTAGATCAGATGGAAATAAATTACCATATAAAACTAAACAAAGAAATTACAGAAAAGCTAATTTGAAAACAAATGACAGATTTTCCTGATTTCTGTAAAATTTTGTTGGAAGGACTTAACAGGTATTGGAAATGGACGACTCATATCAAGGTATAATAGTTCAAATGAGAACCTGAACTCGTTCCAGGCCATGGGTCTAAATCCCTGAGCCGTGATGAAGAGAGGGAAAGGGTTGAAAATGGCACACAGAGGGGCAAAATATATTAATACTTTTAAGTGGATAAAAATCGAAAAACTAAAGTCGCTCTTTCAATGAGAAACCAATGCAGAACTATTCTATAATAATCTGGCTATTACACTTTACAGATATTATTGTTAAAATCTATTCCGTAACACTCTGCTAGCATCGTAAATTTATGGAAACTTTACTGTCAATCTGTTTCCGTCCTATCAGTTGAATTTGTGAGCTAGGTTCGAGTAATTGTGATCTTCTTGCAGAAGTGTATTGTGAATTTCTTGTAATGGAAACTAATAGGTAGGTATGTCTTATAGCCATTCAACACGCAATACACAGTAAATCCACAACGAGAACACGTGATACACTCCAATGCACACATATACACAATCTTCACACAATTTCATCAATACACATTTTAATTACGCCTTTAACATATAGGCCTACATTCTAACGAATACAAATCCAAAACGATCATCAAACCTTGCATATCTTAAAATAATTAACATGAATAATGCCGCACCTATTCCACATTTACACAATACAATTCAAGAACCTGGTGAACAATTATAGAAGATTTTCAACAAATGTATTGCATATAAAACATACACCATTTAACTGTTAACGTCTATATTTGCATAACACCACGCAGAATCTGTCTTACACAGACATGAAGTACAATATTTTAAAATGTTATCAATTTTAAAAATTTTTTTATATATAATAGTGTCATTTAAGAAATGTAACATGAGTTCTATGTAATGTACATTCATGTTATATATATATATATATATATATATATATATATATATATATATATATATATATATATAGATTTCACTTTCGGCAAGTCGGCCAAAACTAAACAAATTAGTCAAATTGAGCATTTCCCACACCAATATTGGATTTTATTACATATAACTCATGATTAATTATTTAAATTATTGTTATGCATGTTACTGTTAACACCTTATTAGACTTACGTTTAGATTTCTTGTGACAATTTGAATATCTGATGGTGCCATATAGGCGAAAACGTTCATAAAATTTCTTCTGTAAGATGTATTAGCAAATAATAATTTTGCAAAAACGATAAATCATATGATTGAAACTTTAAAACAAATTTATAGTCTTGAACAGATTTATCTGAAAAATCAAAAATGTATTGTAAGACGTTCCCTTAATGTGAATCCTCCCATAGTAACAAGAAATTAAACAAACAAATACTGTTGTATGTACATGGGATACTTAACCCAAATAAGACTAATATTACACACAAAGGACAGCTACTTTTAAACTGAGGTGAGGTTTCAGTGCACTGGCCTTGAGTTTGATGCCAGCTGGCTATCGTAATGTATGCCGCAAAGAGTTCTGTTCTGTAGACCTACTTACATGAACTTTGTAACGTTTACAAACATCTCCATGACAACATGAAGGCCTACACTAAAGAAAAGATTAGACGCATCGTAAGCGAAAGGGCTGTAGCACCGGCTTAAAACACTAGTAACCCGGGTTCGAAGCCCGATGAGTATGAGTAGAATTTGTGGTGGACAAATACGGTGCTTGGTGCTAGGTTTTCTTGGAGCACTCCCATTTCCTCTGCTAGTATTGGACCATTGCTTCACTAATCATCTTTATGAGATGTTAAGGTACGTTTTCCTCGGTGCGACTATTGCGATGATCGTTGAGCACTATTTCTTTGTATTTTCTAGAGTCGCTCGGAAGAAAACAGCTCCATAGAAAATACAAAGAAATAATGCACGGTCATCGTTGAACGATCATCGCAATAGTCGCACCGAGGAAAACGTACCTTAATACTAGTATAGTTCGCCCACAGTCTACTATATACAGTCGCGAAGCTCAATATGTAGTAAAAATGCAAACATGGGTAGTTGCCCACCACTAGGATCGCTACTATCGCCTCATCATCGCAGATCTCTCTCCTAGCAGACGACAAAATATGTTACACTTTCGTTGTCGTGTTCTTTTGGAGAAATTAACACCTTCCCTCCATTATTGAAATATTAAAAACATAAAGTTAATTTATTATTTTAATGAAGTATATTAAATTCCACCATAAACTCGAAGATACCTGCAAGAAAAAACGAACTGAAATTTACTATAATCGCTTCACTCATCCAAAATTATAGCGATAATTAACTATGAAACCAATAAATATTAATTTGCATTTCCCTTTACAGCAATAATAATGGAAATATGAATTAATGGAGTAACTTACGTGTACCGGTACTTGAAGTGTAGGCTTACGTAGTTAACAAAGTGGGATGAGGTTAAGCAATAACAGGGGCGTATTTTGCGGACTACCGGGGCTACCGGCGGTAGGCCAATGAAATTACAAAAGAAAAAGTTTATAATATAACATACCGTAATAATTTTGTATTATTAGTTTTACCACAGTAATTAAAATTAAAGTAATTGTTAGATTTATATGCGCTCTCTGCTCTCGAAAAGAAAAAAGTTATCAAGGCGGCATCGCTGGAGAAACCGCTGCTACGAGGGGTAGCCTGTGACCGTTCCGCTAACGCTGTCCTGTCGCACAACTGCCAGTCCCCCCCCCCCTTCTGTTTCTATCGTGCAGTGTAGGCCGGGTGAGTTGCCGCTCTCGTGATCGGTTTCTTCGAAGGCGCGAAGGAACAATACGCTTAGTACGCTAGCTCATTAATGTGATTGTGTTCTTGCAGTTCAGTATTTTAAATCTGTGATTTGTTCGAGTGTCTAAGAGTTATATCAATTGTGAATTATTAAGTTTTTAATTTCCCAATTAAGTGATATTGTGAAAAATATGGCAGAACAAGTTTCTGGAGAGGTTTGTGTTGAAAATGACTGTGTAATAGAAGGTTTATTAAAAGTGCCTTTTAACCGTCGTACATACAGTACAACGAGAAAGTTGAAATTGTGAAAATGGAAAGACCAACTCCTGAGTTAAATTTGTCCATGGACGTAAAAGAAAAACAGCGTGAGTACACACGCCATTTCACTTCAACATCATATGGTAAGTGGAATTGGTTGTGTGGTAGCTCTAAACTGTCTAAACTATTTTGCTGGCCATGTTTGTTATTTAGCCGCGAAACTAATGTGTGGTCAAAAGAGGGGTTTTCTAATATGAACTCCCTTCGAACGGCAGTCCTAAAACACGACACATCAAAAGCTCATATTTATAGTAGCATGAACTTTGCAAACTTTGGGAAGACAAGAATTGATTTACAGCTAGATAAGCAAAAAGTTCTACACATCAATCAACACAATGCTCTTGTGAAAAAAAAAATCGGGAGATTTTACTGCGTCTTATTAACGCAGTCTGCTTTCTAGGAAAACAAGAATTGGCTTTTCGGGGTCATAATGAGAGTGTGGAATCAGACAATAGAGGAAATTATATTGAATATTTAAGTTCCTTAAGTGAATTTGACCATTTACTGGCCAATCATCTTGAGAGTTCAACAGTATTCCGTGGTACTTCTCCTGCAATTCAGAATTACTTAATATTTGCTATAAGTGGGGTTATGATAAAGAACATAAAATCTGAAATAGAAGAAGCACCTTTTGTGGCCATTGTTGTTGATGACAAGTGATCAGAGTCAATTGTCCACTGTTTTAAGATACGTGGACAGTACTGCCAATGTTCAAGAACGGTTTATAGGATTCACAAATGTCAGTTCGGACAAAACTGTTGCTGCTTTGTTTCAGCATGTGGAAGGTGTAATAGCAGAATACAATGCCGGCAATAAGTTAATTGCACAGACATACGATGGTGCTTCAGTTATGGCGGGAAATATTAATGGCTTAAAAACAAAAGTTCAAGAAAAGTAGTCCACACCTGTGGAGTAACGGTTAGCACGTCTGGCCGCGAAACCAGGTGGCCCGGGTTCGATTCCCGGTCGGGGCAAGTTACCTGGTTGAGGTTTTTCCGGGGTTTTCCCTCAACCCAATATGAGCAAATGCTGGGTAACTTTCCGTGCTGGACCCCGGACTCATTTCACCGGCATTATCACCTTCATCTCATTCAGACGCTAAATAACCTAAGCTGTTGATAAAGCGTCGTAAAATAACCTACTAAAATAAAAATTCAAGAAAAGTATCCTCAAGCACTATTTGTCCATTGTTACAGCCATGTTCTCAATTTAGTTTTGCAACAAACTACTTCATCCATTCCAGAATGCCGCATTTTTTTTTTCGAAACACTGTCGGGTTTAGCTGCATTTTTCTCATCATCTCCTAAAAGATCAGAAAAACTCAAGGAATTTATGAAAAACAAACTCCCAAAAGCAGCACCAACTAGATGGAATTTTACATCTCGGCTTGTAAATACAGTAAAGGAATACAGAGAACAACTGACTGCTTTCTTTGAAAATATCATTTGTAATGACTCTGAAGAAAACTGGAATGATGATGTAATTGTGCAGGCTCAAGGATATTTGTATTTTTTCACACAGTTTCAGAATATTTTTCTTCTTGAAGTCTATGCTAGAGTGTTAGCACATACAGATGTGCTCTACAATGTTCTTCAGACAAAAAATCTAGACATAGCATACTGCTTGCAAGAGGTATCAAAGTTAAAAAAAAAAAAAGAAAAAAAATACTATATCCGAGTTCAGACGTAGTGGGTTTCCGTCCATATGGAGTAATATGGAAAATGAAAATTCTTCAGCCAATACAATGGAACCATCATTAAAGCGAAGAAAAGGAGATGATGAATTGAAATACAGGCAGCTGTACTACAGCATAGATCGTATGCACATGGAAATTACTGACAGATTTTCTGATTATGGAAAGCTTCAGTTCACACATCTTCTAGATTCTCAAAAATTTTCTGCTTATAGAGAAAACTTCCCGAATGAGGCACTAAACAAATTATTTCAGTCCTATAACAGTCACTTTGATCAAGTACGTTTTAAAAATAAATTAAGCGTAATATATTCAGCAGAAGTCTTTGATTTTTCGAACAAACCTATCCATGAAATATTATCAGCCATATATGAAAACCAGCTGAACCAAGTTATTCCTGAAGTCCTTAAATTGGCAACATTAATTGTGACAATACCAGCTACGTCAGCATCGGTAGAAAGAACATTTTCTGCGTTGAAGAGAATAAAATCCTACTGTAGATCAACTCATACACAAGAACGTTTATCCGGCTTGGCACTGATGTCAATTGAAAAGTCATTTCTACAGAAACTTCGCAAGTGGCCCAACTGTAATTTCAAGGACGAAGTCATCAAAGCATTTTCGTCCCAATCAAGACGTCTGGAATTCACATATAAATAGGTAAGGAATTTTATTATAGGGATTTTAAAATATATTTTGTGTAATAATAGGGTCAGTGGTAGCCCAGACCCTTAAACCAGTATACGCCACTGAGCAATAATAATCACACCAGAATTGGAAATAAAACGTGATGAATAACTTTTATTGTAACAGACTTTTTCTACGTCTCTAGCAAAGTAACAAAAAAAATTACAACAAAATTAACAGCTATAATTAAAAACATATCCTTTGAAAAAAAAAAGTAGGCCTAAGCAATAATAATCCCACCAGAATTGAAAATAAAACGTGATCAATAAGTTTCATGAAAACAAACTTATTTTTTCTACGTCTCTAGTAAAATATTATTATTCCAATTATTGTATTTTAGCCATTAACATTTTCATTACAACCAATAACGAACATTTCACAAGCATCAATGTGAAATACGCAACGAGCTAGCACTCTATGGAAATACGACACAGTCCAAAGCACTGCCATCGTGATCTAGACCAGGCCGTAATGCAGGATGTGTGACGTCACTCGATGGGTCGGGCTTTTTTATTTGAGTATACGGAGCTGAGTGAAATATATTACTTCATTGCGTGTCGGTGCTCAATTTTATTTAGTGTAATGTGTGTATAAGATACGTTCACTTCTTATTGCATAATATGTTGCAGAAATAATTACAAAACGGTGTTATTTTAATGTGACCGGAGTTTTACATGTTAACATAACCTGTTTGCATCAACATTTTAAGTTTGGAATGGAAGCTATTTTGAGATTTAATAAAGAAGAATTATCTATATTATGATTTTAATTTAGCACATCTATCTTCCTTACTTGCAGGTAGAAAATTTACCACAGTCCCTCCTATGAAATTAGTGTAGGTACGTACGGTTGTGTGTTACTTCATCTGGTAGGTTAGATAAATAGAATTAAATACGACCCAGTATAGTAGGGAACAAATAAATAAAACAATTAAATTGTTATTCAATGTAATGTGTGCATAAGTTCCATTTATTTGTTGTATAATGTGGCAGGATTATAAAACTGTTATTTTTATGTGAAGAGAATTCAGCATGTTAGCATAACCTATTTGCTTCAACATTTTAAGTTGAGAACGAAAGCTATTTTGAGATTTAATAAAGAAGAATATATTTAGAATAAACTTCAGAACACGGTTATCTTCCTTACTTATAGGTAGAAAAATCACCACACTCCCTGCTAGGAAATGTACATACGGTTATATTACTTACTAGCGCTGAGGTATAGTTCCGGTAATTTCTGAACTGAAAACAGTTGAATTTATTTTTTGTGGAGATGCATTTAATCCTCTAAGCAAGGCATAATAAAAGCCTGAACTAACCGAACTAATTAGTATATGCAAGGTGTATGAATACGAAGGGAACTACCTCAGTGCTAGTTTAGGCCTGGTAACATATTAAACTAATCAGACTGGAGTACCGTATGAAACGAATAAATACAATTGAAGTGTAGACAAATTGCATTTACAAGTTATACGTAGCGTTATGCTTAATTATGATGCATAATTGCGAATATAGAAATAAGGCAAGTACTGATAGAGTAAACATAACCTATATTTTCAACACATCAAAATATGCGTGCGATGCAACTGAAAATTGTTGAAACGTGCTTAAATGAATGTGCAAGAATTTCGTAATGAAGTGAGCGTGCTTTATTTCAATTAATTACAATACTAGATACTGTAACAGTAATGAAAACTATAAGGTAGTCTATAATTTTTCACACTATACTATATGTATCTCGCTTTTAGTTCAAATTGTGTATATTATCAAACGTCGTATTATTTATAATGTAGATTATTTACACATAAGAAGGGCGCAATAATTTAAATTTAATAAAACAAATACGGTAAACTAACAATAATGGATTAGACAAGAGTAACATCAGTAACACTGCACTTAGGTATAATCATAATTTACTTTACATCCCAGTCAATGTTTCACTTTCAGGTGTATATTATTACACATATTTACTGTTTATAACACCACAAATTCACTTAACCACATAAGGGCTCAATGTTTAATCGAAATAAAGGCAGGTATTACACATACGAACTTTGCCTGCAACAACGTAATTTTTACACCAAAAATAATATTATACCTTACGTTGCAAGTGAATTATGTCTCAAGTGTCTCACAATCACTGTTCAAAATTTTACTGATGCAATTACACTGCATTTCAGATAAATATATGTTATTTTTCATGTACTGCAACTAATTGATATGGTTGAAAGACCGCCCTTCGCGATCAGCTGTTAAGCGAGTCACGTGGTCTGCCATACGGCCTGTATTAGATCACGATGGCAGTGGTCCAAAGTCGACCGTGGACAATCTATAGTTTCTAGTTGCTAAACCGCTTGGAGCGCTTTATCACGAGATTTGCAAAAAATCACCTCAAACTTCGCGACTGTATATAGTAGACTGTGGTTCGCCTCCTACGATTCATAGAGGACAACGCCTATGGCGGTGAAAAGAACTACAGTTTCGTCGCGTCACTCATAGATGGAGCAGCTTGGCTGAATGACCCAGAGTCCGTGGATATCCAGAGTACCGCAATCATTTGAGCCGGCAAATGCCGACAAATCCGCCATTGTTAGTCCAGCTTGCGCTATGCACTATACAGTTGTATAGGCAAAGAATGGACTTTAATTGCGAAAAAAAATGCAGTGCTACTGTGTTCAGAACTGTTCACAGAGAACTGAAAAAAGCGCATATTTGTTTTCTCTGTGACAAGGTGAAAGAAATAAGGAAAAAGGAAAGAAGTGACTATAAATATAAAAAGGAACGATTCGCTACTTAAGCGAGCATACATTGTGAGATTAATGAATGACTGTATTTTGATATTTATTTATTCAAAATTTGGGCCCCAAAATATTTTTTATAAAAGTAATCTAGAATTTAAGTTGTTTCAGCAATGATACTTCTACATAAAACAAATGAAAATCACGTACCAATTAGGATCAGTTTCAAATTTTTACCATCTTCTCCCTTTCAAACCAAGCATTTCTGAATTTAATCCTATTTGCTATTTGCAAGAATGACATAATGTATTTGTGAAGTTCTGAATTCATTCTTGAGACAAGATTGTATTGTTTGGCTCGATTGGAAAATATAAAGACCGTAGAAACTAGAAACCCTATTAAAGTTAGACTGATGTGAAATTTCAATTTTCTAAACTATTCTAGGTAGATCTATGAACTTTTGTACTTTTAATTTGTAATTTTAAATTGTGTAAATTTAGATTTTCAAAAATTGCTACTATCTTGGCCAGAATTTTTGTCTACATACGTGTTAGACCCAGGGGCGTATTTTGCGGACTACCGGGGCTACCGGCGGTAGCCCAAGGAAATTACAAAAGATAAAGTTTATAATATAACATAATGTAATAATTTTGTATTACCGTATTAGTTTTACAACAGTAATTAAAATTAAAGTAATTGTTAGATTTATATGCGCTCTCTGCTCTCGAAAATAAACAAGTTGTCAAGGCGGCATCACTGGAGAAACCGCTGCCTGTGACCGTTCCGCTCACGTCGCACAACTCCCCCTCCCCCCGCTCCCTCTTGTTTCCATCGTGCACTGTAGGTGGGTGAGTTGCCGCTCTCGTGATCGGTTTCTTCGAAGGCGCGAAGCAACAATATGCTTAGTACGCTAGCTCATTAATGTGATTGTGTTCTTGCAGTTCAGTATTTTAAATCTGTGATTTGTTCGAGTGTCTAAGAGTTATATTAATTGTGAATTATTAAGTTTTTAATTTCCCAATTAAGTGATATTGTGAAAAATATGGCAGAACAAGTTTCTGGAGAGGTTTGTGTTGAAAATGACTGTGTAATAGAAGGTTTATTAAAAGTGCCTTTTAACCGTCGTACATACAGTACAACGAGAAAGTTGAAATTGTGAAAATGGAAAGACCAACTCCTGAGTTATATTTGTCCATGGACGTAAAAGAAAAACAGCGTGAGTACACACGCCATTTCACTTCAACATCATATGGTAAGTGGAATTGGTTGTGTGGTAGCTCTAAACTATCTAAACTATTTTCCTGGCCATGTTTGTTATTTAGCCGCGAAACTAATGTGTGGTCAAAAGAGGGGTTTTCTAATATGAACTCCCTTCGAACAGCAGTCCTAAAACACGACACATCAAAAGCTCATATTTATAGTAGCATGAACTTTGCAAACTTTGGGAAGACAAGAATTGATTTACAGCTAGATAAGCAAAAAGTTCTACACATCAATCAACACAATGCTCTTGTGAAAAAAAATCGGGAGATTTTACTGCATCTTATTAACGCAGTCTGCTTTCTAGGAAAACAAGAATTGGCTTTTCGGGGTCATAATGAGAGTGTGGAATGAGACAATAGAGGAAATTATATTGAATATTTAAGTTCCTTAAGTGAATTTGACCATTTACTGGCCAATCATCTTGAGAGTTCAACAGTATTCCGTGGTACTTCTCCCGCAATTCAGAATGACTTAATATTTGCTATAAGTGGGGTTATGATAAAGAACATAAAATCTGAAATAGAAGAAGCACCTTTTGTGGCCATTGTTGTTGATAAAACAAGTGACTGCTCTAATCAGAGTCAATTGTCCACTGTTTTAAGATACGTCGACAGTACTGCCAATGTTCAAGAACGGTTTATAGGATTCACAAATGTCAGTTCGGGCAAAACTGCAGCTGGTTTGTTTCAGCATGTGGAAGGTGTTATAGCAGAATACAATGTCGGCAATAAGTTAATTGCACAGACATACGATGGTGCTTCAGTTATGACGGGAAATATTAATGGCTTAAAAACAAAAGTTCAAGAAAAGTATCCTCAAGCACTATTTGTCCATTGTTACAGCCATGTTCTCAATTTAGTTTTGCAACAAACTAGGCTACTTTATCCATTCCAGAATGCCGCATTTTTTCAAAACACTGTCGGGTTTAGCTGCATTTTTCTCATCATCTCCTAAAAGATCAGAAAAACTCAAGGAATTTATGAAAAACAAACTCCCAAAAGCAGCACCAACTAGATGGAATTTTACATCTCGGCTTGTAAATACAGTAAAGGAATACAGAGAACAACTGACTGCTTTCTTTGAAAATATAATTTGTAATGACTCTGAAGAAAACTGGGATGATGATGTAATTGTGCAGGCTCAAGGATATTTGTATTTTTTTCACACAGTTTCAGAATATATTTCTTCTTGAAGTCTATGCTAGAGTGTTCGCACACACACACGTGCTCTACAATGTTCTTCAGACAAAAAGTCTAGACATAGCATACTGCTTGCAAGAGGTATCAAAGTTAAAAAGAAAAAGAAAAAAAATACTATATCCGAGTTCAGACGTAGTGGGTTTCCGTCCATATGGAGTAATATGGAAAATGAAAATTCTTCAGACAATACAATGGAACCACCATTAAAGCGAAGAAAAGGAGGTGATGAATTGAAATACAGGCAGCTGTACTTCAGCATACTAGATCGTATGCACATGGAAATTACTGACAGATTTTCTGATTATGGAAAGCTTCAGTTCACACATCTTCTAGATTCTCAAAAATGTTCTGCTTATAGAGAAAACTTCCCGAATGAGGCACTAAACAAATTATTTCAGTCCTATAACAGTCACTTTGATCAATGAATTAAGTGTAATATATTCAGCAGAAGTCTTTGATTTTTCGAACAAACCTATCCATGAAATATTATCTGCCATATATGAAAACCAGCTGAACCAAGTTATTCCTGAAGTCCTTAAATTGGCAACATTAATTGTGACAATACCAGCTACGTCAGCATCGGTAGAAAGAACATTTTCTGCGCTGAAGAGAATAAAATCCTATTGTAGATCAACTCATACACAAGAACGTTTATCCGGCTTGGCACTGATGTCAATTGAAAAGTCATTTCTACAGAAACTTTGCAAGCGGCCCAACTGTAATTTCAATGACGAAGTCATCAAAGTATTTTCGTCCCAATCAAGACGTCTGGAATTCACATATAAATAGGTAAGGAATTTTATTATAGGGATTTTAAAAATATATTTTGTGTAATAATAGGGTCAGTGGTAGCCCTGACCCTTAAACCAGTATACGCCACTGGTTAAACCTTCAGAAACGAAACTTACTATACAATTTTCCTCCTTATTTTACTAAAAAAAATTAAAAATATTTCATGCACCAAAAGTGTAAAAACAGAAAAAATTCAACTCGAGCGTAAAATAATTAGTATTAAAAAATACCTGTTCTGGCTGATATGCATATATATAATCAGGAAGTACATCTCACTTGACGATATGTGTCAGAGGAAGGACAATTGTTTGTAAGCATCTGAAGTCTGATTAGTGGAATATGTAGCTAATCGGCGAAGCATACATTGGAGGGGGAAATAAACTTGCCACCCTACCCCATTATCTCCTGGCCTAGTTGTCTCATGAGTGATACCTTATTGGTGGTAATTATGGGGTTCAAACCTGTCTTCGGACAGTTGACTAAACAACAGCAAAAATGAGTGTCAAGTATAATACTGATAGTAAGTTTTATTAAGAACATATTCAAAAACCTCTACAAAAAATCATGCATGTAGTACAGAATCTGTAGAAAGAGTAGTATTTTTAGCAATGCAAAATTTACAGAAAATTAAAGTGGAGAAAATTGACTTCAAAAGTTTGGGATAATAATAATGAACCAGGTCTCTGTCTTTTTTATTTTCTAGGCATTTTGAAACATATAGAACTACTGTAGCATATTATATACAGAACTTATCCTTATATACACTACCACGCAGTGCACACCTAACCTACACTAGTAAATAAAGATGACTAAAAAACTATGTAATCTTATGAAAACACTATAATAGATAAATATTTACAAATCACTATGGATTGTAGACACTATTATAACACTGACTATAAAACTGTTAGAAACTTGCAAATATTTCTTGCGTCACAAACAAAAAACCAAGCATGGAAAACGCGTTGTTATGGCTACTAGCAACAAGTGGAATTTTCCTTTAGACAAGAGTTGTGCTCTCCATTGTAACAGAATATCTTTTAAAGGAAAGCAGCCTTTGAAGAAGGTCTAACACCTGTTGGATTCTATGAAGAAATATTTCGAGAAGTCGAGAAGCTACACTGGCTAATTCGGAAATCTAATATAATAAATAATGTATGAAATAGAGCGTAATTTCCAAAATGGTCGCAAAATTGAGAGTGGAGGTCGTGGACGGAGCATTTAAATTAACAGTCCGAGCCCGCAGCCTTTTAAAAATGTGACCCTAAACAGCTGATAGACCGGTCGTATGGTCATGAAAATTGGCAGAGGGCATCTTTAGATCATAAATGAATTTTTAAAGATAAAAACAAAGAAACGATTTTTTTTACCAAAAATGACAAAATCTCACATCAGTGTATCCTTGGGGACATTATACTGAAATTAGTAACTTCCATATTTTTAAAGCTAAACTCACAAAATGTTTATCACTAGTATATCTGGTTGATAATAACACACGTACAAAATTTCGTCTCTCTCTATGATAAATGGTTTGCATTTTATTAATAACTTAATTATATAGTTTATTGCTTAATGCAAAAAGTCCCTTGCGTCACAATTTATATTATTTTTCATTGATATTCACTTATATCTTTATATACATTGGAACAAACATTACTATTGGAATTTTGTGTACATCGAATGGGTAAATTACTAGGAATTTTTATGACTATTAATTTTTATATTTTTTATAATAAAAAATTCTAGTAATTTACTTATAAATTTACAGCAAAACCTTATAATAAGCTTTGATTCCATGTCTGTAAGGATCCATATAAGTGAAAATCGCTTAAGAATATTGTCAATTGTAGTGCAAGCGACTTTTTATATAAAGCGGTTCAATATTTTAATAAAATAATGAATAAAATGCAGACTACATATCATAGGCGGATGCAATTTTGTACACTTGTCATTATGAAGCAGATATACCAGTGATCAAAATTTGGTGAATCTAGCTTCGTAAGTATGGTAGTTCTTGATTTCACTGTTGTGAACTCTTAAAACTAATGAACTACGAGAAATTTCAGTATAGTGTCCCCTTATATGCGGAAGCCGGAGAGTTTGCACGAGGAATGCAGTTGGAAATGTTTAGATCTAGTGTTATTTTATTTGCAACATTGTTGTTTTCATTTGTTACTTGTAATTTATTAAGTTCATGCTGCTGTAATAACTATAACTGTGACATTTATGAAGGAGTGTATTGAACACTTAAATGTATATTTATGCTATTATAATTATTAAATGAAGTTTTTTTTACATTAGTATGTTGACTGACAATAATGTTTTATAATGTAAGAAGATCCTTTAGACGGTTTTGCCCTTCAAATTAAAAATATCTGAGTTTTACTTTAAATATTCCTATCCCACGCGTGTTGAAAAAGAATAACAATGGCGGCCGACTCGGTGATTGCGCTACTCTGGTATATCCACGGACTCTGGAATTGTTGCCATAAATAGGCTACAAGGTCACCTACATGACATTGAACCATGGCTCCTCAGGTGGAGAATCAAATTAAATATATCTAAAACACAAGCCATCTTATTTAGCAGAAGAAATAAATTCAGTAGACCGGGTATAAATCACACGAAGTTAGCAATAAATGGATCACAAATCGAGTGGAAAACTTCAGTAAAATATCTCGGAGTAACACTAGACAGACGGTTCACTTTCTCCGAACATGCACTACAAAAACTCAGACTTGCCAATTCTAGAATGGTGGAGCTTTATCCAATATTAAATAAAAGCAGACATCTAAACATACACACAGTCCTAACTTTGTATAAAACATTAATTAGGTCAGTAATACTATATGCTTGTCCTGCTTGGGGACATGCATCTATTACAGTCCGTAAAAAATTACAAGTTTTCCAAAACAAAATTTTAAGATTCATCACAGGACTTCCAAGAGTAACTCCTGTTAGACTGATTCATGAAGAACTAGAAATTTCGACAATTCATGAATTTATTTCAAATCAAGCCTTCTGCACGTACACCAAGTCGTACAGCAGCACAAACCCACTAATTTCTTCACTAGGAAATTACAACCCTGCATTAGACAAACATAAAAGACCTAAGAGCGTACTCCACCCTCTAGCTTGGAACGACAACGTACAAGACGAATACCAACTTGAACTCTAAACAACAATTTGACTCCTCAGACATACATGTCAATTAATGCACTAATAATGTTATTTCTCTGTTCCAGGGTCATCACGTTATTGGCTGCATAGATGCCTTGAATTCTTTGTAACAAATTAATATGTATTTTAATGTACTTGTACTTCAAATTATGATTAAATGACAACCTCCCACCTGAACATATTCCGACCACATTATAGCCAATTGGCTTTTCGTCAGCACGACATCTCATCCTGCTCTAGGTTTTTCCGTGGTTTCCTTTGAGCAATAAGGCAAATGTCGGGATGAGCCCTAAAAGAAATGGGCCACGGACCACTTCCCTTCCCCCACTCTTTCTCTTCTACTATCACAAAGAACTTGCTAATTTCTTAGATAACAATCCTGAATTATGATAATAGGGTAACATAAATATATTGTAAGTTCACAGGGCTAACGGCTTCGAAGCTGGGTACCTGGTTCTAATGAAGTGCACTGGTAGCAATCTAAAGCATGGGGGCATGAGATAGTTACTCTGCCTGCCATTAAAAATTCACTTCACTAAATCCCCAAGGTAAAAAAAAAAAAAAAAAAAAAAGCTCATCATCAGACGAGAAACATGCCCCTCCAAACCACCCAGAGTCCGTGGATATCCAGAGTACCGCAATCGTTTGAGCCGGCAAATGCCGACAAATCCGCCATTGTTAATCCAGCGCGCGCTATGTAGTATACAGTTGCATAGGGAAAGAATGTAATTTGTGCGAAAAAATACAAAGCTGCTGTGTTCAGAACTGTTCACAGAGAACTGAAAAAAGCGCATATTTGCTTTCTCTGTGACAAGGTGAAAGAAATAAGGAAAAAGGAAAGAAGTGACTATAAATATAAAAAGGAACGATCCACTACTTAAGCGAGCATACATTGTGAGATTAATGAAAGACTGTGTTTTGATATTTATTTTTTCAAAAATTGGGCCCCAAAATATTTGTATAAAAGTAATCTAGAATTTAAGTTCTTTCAGCAATGATATTTCTACATAAAACAAATGAAAATCACGTACCAATTAGGATCAGTGTCAAATTTTTACCACCTTCTCCCTTTCAAATCAAGCATTTCTGAATTTAATCCTATTTGCTATTTGCAAGAATGACATAATGTATTTGTGAAGTTCTGAATTCATTCTTGAGACAAGATTGTATTGTTTGGCTCGATTGGAAAATGCAGAGACCGTAGAAACTAGAAACCCTATTAAGGTTAGACTGATGTGAAATTTCAATTTTCTAAACTATTCTAGGTAGATCTCTGAAATTTTGTACTTTTAATTTGTAATTTTAAATTGTGTAAATTTAGGTTTTCAAAAATTGCTACTATTATGGCCAGACTTTTTGTCTACATACTTGTCAGACCCTCAGAAACAAAACTTACTATACAATTTTCCTTTTATTTTACTAAAAAAAATAATTAAAAATATTTAATGCACTAAAAGTGTAAAAACAGAAAAGAAATTCAACTCGAGCGTAAAAAAATAGTATTAAAAATACCTTTTATTGAAATTCTGGCTGATATGCATATATATTATCAGGCAGTACATGTCACTTGAAGATATGTGTCAGTGTTTATATGCATCTGAAGTCTGATTAGTGGAATATGTAGCTAATCGGCGAAGTATGCATTGGAGGGAGAAAGGAACTGACCATCCTACCCCATTATCTCCTGGCCTAGTTGTCTCATGAGTGATGTCTTATTGGTGGTACTTATGAGATTCAAACATGTCTTCGAATATTTGACTAAACAACAGCAACAACAAAAAATATTAGTGTTAGGTATAATCCTGACAGTAAGTTTTGTTAAGAACATATTCAAAAACCTCTAATGATTATTGTAATACAGTAAACTCTATGTAAACTGTAAGAATTTTTTATGTATTTTCGCGATATGACTTCCTAAGCTAAAACGACATAAAATAAATCAATTAAAAAAACCTCTACAAAAAATCATGCACGTAGTACAAAATATGTAGAAAGAGTAGCATTTTTAACAATTCAAAATTTACAGCAAATTAAAGTGGAGAAAATTCACTTCAAAGTTTTGGATGATAATAATGAACCAGGTCTCTGTCTTTTTATTTTCTAGGCGTTTTGAAACATATAGACCTAGCATAATATATACAGAACTTACCCTTATATACACTACCACGCTGTGCACACCTAACCTACACTAGTAAATAAAGGTGACTAAAAAAACTATGTAGACATATGAAAACACTATAATAGATAAATATTATTTACAAATCACTATAGACTGTAGACACTATTATAACACTGACTATAAAACTGTTAGAAACTTGCAAATATTTCTTGTATCACAAACAAAAACCAAGCATGGAAAACGCGTTGTTATGGCTACTAGCAACAAGCGGAATTTTCCTTTAGACAAGAGTTGTGCTCTCCTTTGTAACTGAATGTTTTTTAAAGGAAAGCAGCCTTTGAAGTAGGCATAACACCTGTTGGATTCTATGAAGAAATATTTCGAGAAGTCGAGAAGCTACACTGGCTCATTCGGAAATCTAATATAATAAATAATGTATGAAATAGAGTGTAATTTCCAAAATGGTCGCAAAATTGAGAGTGGAGGTCGTGGACGGAGCATTTAAATTAACAGTCAGAGCCCGCAGCCTTTTAAAAATGTGACCCTAAATAGCTGATAGACCGGTCGTATGGTCATGAAAATTGGCAGAGGGCATCTTTAGACCAAAAAAGAATTTTTAAAGGCAAAAACAAACAAACGATTTTTTGACCAAAAATGACAAAACCTCACGTCACTGTATCCTTGGGGACATTGTACTGAAGTTAGTAACTTCCATATTTTTAAAGCTAAATTCACAAAATGTTTATCAGTAGTATATCTGGTTAGTAATAACACATGTACAAAATTTCGTCTCTCTATAATAAGTGGTTTGCACTTTATTAATAACTTAATAGAATAATATTGTATTGCTTTATACAAAAAGTCCCTTGCGTCACAATTTACATTATTTTTAATGGATATTCACTTATATGATTCTTTATATACATTGGAACAAACATTACTATTAGAATTTTCTGTACAGCGAATGGGTAAATTACTAGGAAATTTTATGACTATTAATGTTCTATTTTTTATAATAAAAAATTCTAGTAATTTACTGATTAATTTTACAGTAAACTCTATAGTAAGCTTTGATTCTATGTATATAAGTGAAAATCACTTAAGAATAATGTCAATTGTAGTGCAAGCGCCTTTTTATATAAAGCGGTTCAATATTTTAATAAAATGCAAACCACGTATCATAGGCGGATGCAATTTTGTACACTTGTCACTATTAAGCAGATATATCAGTGATAAAAGTTTGATGAATCTAGCTTCGTAAGTATGGTAGTTCTTGATTTCACTGGTGTGAACTCTTAAAACTAATGAACTTCGAGAGATTTCAGTATAGTGTCGCCTTATATGCGGAAGCCGGAGAGTTTGCACGAGGAATGTAGTTGGAAATGTTTAGATTTATTGTTATTTTATTTGAAACATTGTTGTTTTAATTTGTTACTTGTAATTTATTAAGTTCTTGTTGCTGTAATACCTATAACTGTGACGTTTATGAAGGAATGTATTGAACACTTAAATGTATATTTATGCTATTATAATTATTAAATGAAGTTTTTTTTTTACATTAGTATGTTGACTGACAATAATGTTTTATAATGTAAGAAGATCCTTTAGACGGTTTTGCCCTTCAAATTAAAAATATCTGAGTTTTATTTTAAATATTCCTATCCCTAGCGTGTAGAAAAGGACTAACTATGGCGGCCGACTCGGTGATTGCGCTACTCTGGTATATCCACGGACTCTGGAATGACCCAATGATCTCAACATTATAGAGCTCAATGGAATGACCCAAGTCAAGTAACCGCCAATGCGGTGTGGAGGGGGGGGGGAGAAATAATTAATTCGTCAATTTAAGCACAAAAACTTAACCATAAACAAAAGCAAAAAATATATTTTGAATTCAATATTTTCTAACGTTAATAAAAAAAAACAGAGTTCAGACAAATTTGGGGGGGGGGCAGTGTTTATACTATTGAGAGAATTGGAGAAACCATTTCTCCGAGATATTTTAAAATAAACAAATATTTGTCAGCATCACTTTTGAAAAGCTACAAGTAATGGTCACTACGTGATTTCTTGTCGCTATAATAATGTTTACCAAAATCAAGCTGCCATGTCGCCTGGACTTGGAGAGACAGGCGAGCAATATTTATAGAAATAGCACATTCTAGTACATACAGTCACGAAGCTCAATACATAGGGAATATGCATCCAATGACAGTTGAACTTTAGTTGCTAGCCACTAGGATCGCTACTTTCGTACAGTCTATTGTTTCTAGTACTTTCAGTTGCAGTTGCTAACCGCTTGGAGCATTGTATCGCGAGAAATGCAAAATATCACCTCAAGCCTCGTGACTGTACGTACTAGACTGTGGAAATAGTATGTTTTGCGACAATCGACTGTACAGTACTCTTAACGTAGAAGTGCTACGTGCAGAAATTACTTCAAATGTATAAGTGAAAATATAACCGTAATAGCTATTGCAGCAATGTAAGTTATATATAAAATTTCAAATGTATAAATTGTAATAATTGTTTAAAATCCTCCCTTCTTGACATATTTTACGCCCTTTGTCAACAGGATCATACATTTTGTGTACTATCCGCGGGTTGGATCGTACGGTTGGCAACACTGCCCACCACACTTTGATAACACACTGACATCTGTCGGGCAAAGAAGACTCTCTTCCAAGTCTCATTACCTACCATTTCGTACTTACATTATGTATATATGTATCCAATGCCTACCCACTTCACTTTACGTGATTAGGGTTCCGCATATTGGAGTTAGATGGCAGAACTGCGACAGAACTGGTTGTACACCACTTCTCCGGGCCACGCTGTACATGATGTGAATCTGTGGAGAGTTATGTCGTGTACTAGGGTGAGTGTATGTGTAAGTGTTCGTGCAAGTGTAGTGTCTGGAATCACTGATGATGATGAAAATGGGAAAGGGTGGAGGGGAAACCCGGTGCCGGCAGTTAGCCAACTCCTGTAGAATAGAACCAAGAGGTCCGCCAGGTTTAACGTCCCCCTCCGACGGACGAATCACTATCAACAGTGACATATGCCTTCTCTTCATATGTACTGCAGAGAGATTTGGGATTTAACCCAGGCATATTAGTGCACAATCTAGTGATTAGAAGTTGTGCAGCGCAATCTCTCCTAGTCCCGAGGAAGAAATTTCACATGAAAATCGAACCGCCGGGAATCGAACCCGGGCCGGCTTGTCTGGAGGCAAACACGCTACCACAGAGCTAACTCGGCGGACTCGTATTTACATTATTATCAAATCATATCGTGTCGGCCCGAGTGGCGCAGTCGGTAGAGTGCTGGCCTTCTGAGCCCTAGGTTGCGGGTTCGATCCCGGACAAGGTCGATGGTATTTAAGTATGCTCATCTCACAATGAGTAGATTTACTGGCATGTAAAAAAAATCCTGCAGAACAGAAGTTCCGGCACACTGGCGACACTGATATAACCTCGGCAATTGCGAGCGTCGTTATGAAAAAATAACAAAGATAAATCGTCATCACCATAGTTGTCATTATTATCATTTTCATCTCTCTCCAAGATTTTCTATGATTTGTAGAAGCTCGTCCAGGATGCGGGGGGCAAAGACTAATTGGAATTTCCCGGTCTCTGATCGGGTTAAAAACCCTGATAGAACTGATATTTAATCCTTGCGGTGAATTTCGGTGAAGTCCTGAGAGCCTAATTAGTCAAATCAACTCTCCTCATCTCCACGCTGGGGCTCCCTGGGATCTTTAAAGATGCGAAAAAGAGAGCAACGGGAAGCTACCGCATTTACCTTTCCCAAGAAAAACTGCAAAAATTACGTCATTAGTCTTTCCATGGTAAAAGATTCCAGACGTTATCCTCCCAAACGAATGTCCGGGAGGGGGATGCTGGGGAAGGACACATTATAACGACATTAAGATATATATGGATCATATGCGGAAACAAAGAAGCCAGAAAATAGGAAAGATTGGAGAAAGCTGGGTTTGCAGTGAAAGATCTGTTATTAAGCAAAACACTATGAATAAATGAAACAACTGAGACCCCTGAGAGATATGACGTTATGGCGACAATGGACTAAACATTGAATATAAATGACCATAGAAAATAGATAGTAGCCTATATATTTATCACAAACACACCATAAGTATTTTAGCTGTATTTGGTTGTGGATTCTTTTTTGTCCAAATGTATCAATGTAAATAGCAGCACACAGACTGGGAAGCGCTTCAGGATCTGTGACAGAAGAGAGCAGCGACCCCGCCTTCTCCCAGTTCCTGTCCCATCCTCCGGCTGGAACCTCACAAAAGAGTGGCATATAACTTTTAATTGGAGAGCTCTGAAAAATGATAAGCAGCACGCTTTCCTCTCCTATACACGGCCTGTTCGTCCGCCAACACTATTCAACATCGCTTCCCTATACAGAAGAAAATTTATTAAAGTTGCTATATTTTTAGGCAGGTAGTTGTTGAATACTCTGCTCCTTTATTCTTCTTCTTCAACAAGGTTTCTGTAATAAGATTTATGCTTTGTACCTCTTCCGATCTCAAGAGATTAAGGTAAAGTGCGGAGCTTGCTGACTACTTTCAACGCCCACTTAATAGATTTACGACATCCTTCCCAATCAGCTCTGACCACTCCCATTCAAATGCTGCAGACTTGCCACATTCCTAGCGCCTCTCGACCGTTCAATGACAGCTATCATAGATGTGGCAACTCTCCCTCTGCGTGTAGATGAAGAGAAGTCGTCAGTTTTTCTAAACAAGGATTGTGATTCCTTATTAACAAGTGAGGACAAAATCTCTGCAGCAGTAAAGAAAGACATTTATTTGTGACAACCAATCAGCAGGAGGCGATAAAGGGTCAGTCGACGAAGTCTTTTCTATGAAACCGCACTCGAATAACTACATTTATCTTGAAATAAGTTCTCATATTCTGAACACTTCTCATTTGTAATCTATAATAATTTAGGAGTAACTTAAGACATGAGTACCAGTTCGATTAATACTTTTTCTTTTTTACTTTTTACTTGCTGTTATTCATAATATATATAATTCTTCTTTGATATCCGTGTTTTTCTTTAGGTCTCTGAGGGTATATCCGGCCAAAAGTCACAAGAATCACCTTACTTTGTATTCAATCCGTCTTTTCTGTATTTCAAATATTCAGTTTTTAATTGCCGCCTTTATTATTATTATTATTATTATTATTATTATTATTATTATTATTATTATTATTATTAATACTATAAGCCAGTTTATTTTATTTTTTATTTTAGAAGGTTATTTTACGACGCTTTATCTACATCTTAGGTTATTTAGCGTCTGAATGAGATGGTGATAATGCCGGTGAAATGAATCCGGGGTCCAGCACCGATAGTTACCCACCTTTTGCTGATATTGGGTTGAGGGAAAACTTCAATGTTGCATCCATAACCTCACAAACATTAGTGAACCCAGCAGCATAAAAATCCTGTGCTACAGTAAACAACATTTGGTGATCGAAAGCCTGCCTCGAATTTAACTCTTTTAACAACATCAACTTATCTCCTAACGCACGGAACTGACAGCTATAGTATGCAACCAATGCAAAACAATACAGTTCTCGCTTTGAAGTTAGGCACCACTTTTCCCTTTTGGATGTTGCATGTGAGTTCCCATATCTTGTAGGAGAGATTGCAGCGAAACAGGACTCGAAACGACTTCAGAATACCGCGTAAGTAGTGTCGTTATTGCATTATTAAATTATTTATTTTTGGTGTAGGGAACTTCTTTTTTAAGTGCGAGTATTTATTAAATACAGTCTTTGTATATAAATACTTACGGAGCATTCTGAAGTATAGTGCAGGACTCATTTGAAACCTTTTATTAAATACATAACTTATAATGATACGAACGTGTTACTAATTCTTGGCCCGAAAATTTTACGTATACGTCTTTGTTTGATTAGGCCTCAATTCAATATATTCGTCTGAGTCATTAGAACTACTTAATAACGTCAAAACAGCTTTAGTTTAATTCTTAATATTATCCACTTACTCAAAATTAATTTAATAAATATATCTTTATTGTACTTATTCACAGTTTGTTGCAATATCAAACTTTACACATCTCAGAGCTATTGTAGAAAATGTGCTAACTTTACAAGTAAACTTTACTCGTTTGTAAAATTACCCTTCATTGTGAAACAAATACTTTTAAAGTGCGCAAAATTTAATTTATAAAGAATTGATTTCCTTTGCAAAATTCAACATTACAAACTAAGATTGTGAAACAGAAGTTTACAATTTACAAAGAATGTAAACATTGTGAAACAGGCTCCAGAGCTATACAGATTGTTGAAACATTTGAAATGCATGTTCTAAAGGTAATATTGTTAGTGCGCTTATGATGAAACCTTCCTTCAAATCCTTGCACACGCTCTTCACGGCAGATAGATGAAAATATAAAAATACAGTAAGAATGCGAAAACTCGAACAGCAGAAGCATTAAACTTGATTAAACAATGAAACACAGCAGGGTGACAGACGACCGAAGGAGCAATTGGTCAAAGGGCAAATGGTGGTCACAGTAAGTATGAGTAGAAGCGAAAATCTCAAGGGTAGAACGAGAAGAAACTATTATTAAACATACACAAGCATGTGTGGTTCCGTAGTGTAGCGGTTATCACGTCGATCCCGGGCGGAACCATGAGTTTTAATTTACAATTTTATTATATGCATTGTTTGCTGTACAAATAACTATCATGAAATCTTGGTTCCTACAATATTACAAAACATTAAAGCTATTTGATGAAGTAAAAAACTTGCACAAATTGCAATCATCGCGCTGTTTCGTGGTCACATTGCGAAGTGTTTCATCACTCAAATTTGTCACTTAAAATTCGAAAATGAATATTCTCGATAATTTATGGCATGGTTGGCAATGCTGGTCGGAATTTAGTAGCGTTCAAAAGCAAGCTTATTAAGTATTTTCTTACTGCGTAGAGTAGGTTTAATTTTTACTTAATAAAAGAAATGCTTCTCTCTTCTTAACTTTTACAATAAACTGTTTAGCTTTTATTAATCAGTTAATCTTTTAGTACTTTGATTTTTATTGTATTTGTAAATTTGATATTAATTGTAATTATAATTGTAATTGTATTCTTAATATTGTAGTTGTAATCCCCTGGTAGAGGGGAAGAGAAGGCCTGATGGCCTTATCTCTACCAGGTTAAATAAATAAATAAATAAATAAATAAATAAATAAATAAATAAATAAATAAATAAATAAATAAATATTTAATTATAATAGCCCTTACAAAAAATTACGCAACTGGTACATTGGGATCTGTACCGGTATATGTTAACAACAATATACTTGTAATTTAACAATAAGAAATAGGCTCAACTACTAATACACCGTATCAAAAGAACCATTAGAAACATAATATAATGAAAGAAGGTGAATAATGTTATATGAAAAATTATGGTGTTTCATTCTTTAAGCACTTAGGGCCGTATTCATAGACATTTTTAGCGCGGGTTTCCGGTGGATGAACAGCGTTTTTCGTATTCATAAACCATGTTAGCGATAGGATATGATTTGAATTCTGTACAAGTACCAATGGATAGCCGGGGCTAGCTTAGTACGCTCGTAGCGCGTGCTTCGAAATGTCTATGAATAGCACCCCATGTCTCTTTTGAGTAGCTTAAACACAATCAGTCATTTTCACCGCAATTCTGCATACTTTTTTTGAACACTGGAGACAAATTGGACGTTGGCTCTTGTAGCAAGGATATTTTGTTTTCCTCTTTAATTCTGGGGTGCACAACTATATGTTCTTCTTTTTCAAGAACCATTTCTTCAGCTGCATCCGTTGCCTCTCTTTCATCAGGAAGTCCACACCTATTCAGTAACGGTTAGCGCGTCTGGCCGCGAAACCAGGTGACCCGGGTTCGATTCCCGATTGGGAAAAGTTACCTGGTTGAATTTTTTTCCGAAGTTTTTCCTCAACCCAATATGAGCAAATGCTGAATAACTTTTGGTGCTGGACCCCTTAGTCATTTCACCTGCATTATTACTTTCATCTCATTCAGACGCTAAATAACCTAAGATGTTGATAAAGCGTCGTAAAATAATACTAAAATAAACAAAAATCATCAGGAAGCTCCAAAGTTCTTCTTATATTCAGTCTCAATTCTAGAGGTAAGGTGCTCGCTAGTCTTCTTTTCTTGTGGGGCTCAATCAGAGACGTGGCTATGCTTTTCGTGAACTGTAGCCTGTAATTATTAGCAAAATCACGATAGCTCCTGAATAGTAATACATAAGCATTCACAGTAGGTACTTACGTCAAGAATAGCGAAAAAGATCGCCATTGGCCATCTTCTTGTGCACCGACATGACCAATAATTTGCACATATTTTATCAAGACAATTAACTTCGTTCTTCGTGAAATTATAGTATTCTATACGAAGAAATAAAATAGTGACTCACCCAACAATATTAATAACGCAAGTGGTATGCGCGATCAGATTACACAGACTGCTGACACTGATAAGAAGGTAGATGAGTGCACGTGCCATAACGCTTTGACCAGCCTATTTTTCTCTAAATGCTCTCTCTCAACACTTTCTCTCACTCTAAACTGTCTGCACCATGTCCTGGATCATATACATATAACCTGATTGCGCGGCCTTATAGGCTTTGACGGTAACAACTTTTGTCAGGTTTACTATGCTGCCATGTAGTGTTTTTTGTAACGCAGTTTTTACTCCTGGTTGAGTGTTAGAGAAGGCTGTATGGCCTTAATTCTGCCAGGTTAAATAAATCATTATTATTATTATTATTATTATTATTATTATTATTATTATTATTATTATTATTATTATTATTATTATTATTATTATTATGTAGTTACGTAAGGAGTCACGTCATAACTCCCTTTTTTTTTTTTAAACAGAAACATGTATGGTACATAAGTTCCAGCCTGTAAATTTTTACTTTAACAGAGATTGTTGACAATTTAGGAACATTTATATATATTTAAGTGAGGTGACCTATCATGACGGTAGTTGCTATTTTATACACTTGTTTCCAGAGCTCTTATCAGAGGATTGGAGTGTTACAGCAAGTCCTTATGAAAGTTTTCTGTAAATTTCTGTATAAGATCGTAGAATGATTCTATTTTAAGTATGTCTTGTAGTTGTAAATTGGTGGTTCTATAGTCTGCACCGGTGATAGGGATACTTTTCTCTGTATAGCATGAAGAGGTCTGATAATTTGGAATTTTGAATTGCATTAGCGACTGTACTGCCATCTCGTGCTCGTTTACGGCGGACGGGTGGCGATCCTGGCGGTTCTCTTCAAAGTGCTACCGATTTTAACATAGGGATGATCAATCTGTTATATATGTGATCTGGGACCATGTAAACGGTCCGGACAGTAACATTAGAGTTTAGAATTATATTATATAATTCTAATTAGAGCTCGCTAATGAGTGTATAGCTTGATTCAGGGATTTTGGTCCCCTGCAAAAAGTAAGTAGATGGACAAAGAGCGAGTTACTCATCACTACTGGCGGGCTGGGTCACACAGGTCAGGCGACACAGTCATAACACCTAACACTTCCTTCTTATCATGTCGCGGTACACTCCGTCTTGAAACATAATATTCGTCTGTTGACTAAAAAATGTCATGATGACTTATATTTTCTTGACATGAGTGTCCCTCAGCTTTGAGCATAGATGTTATTTCCAGTCTTCCTCTTTCCTCTTCCTCTCCTATGCACATTTGTGATTAAATTTCTTTCTTATGACGCAACACACAGCTCGCTCACACGCCTAAAGCCTCGTTCACACTTTGCAAGTAACTTGAATTCAAGTCACGTGATTTCAAGTAACCTGAATTCAGGTCTCAGGTCAGACATATTCAAGTTATTTTGTTTTCAAGCAGGATAAAATGGCGTCAATAGATGTTGTGCAATTAGGAATTTCTGTAGTAGCAAACCTCCGTGCCAGGGAAATGATAAATATATTGAAGAAATGGAAGACGCATTGTTCAGTATGAGTTAGGAATTAGCTTAGTAAGAGAAATACACGACCATTGACCATTACAAATAGAATAAGTGAAATCTTCAATCAGATTTGATAATCTTATCGCAAATGTAATAAAATATTAGCAAGTCTGATTTACCATAATTGAAAATGATTAACTTGAAGCTGTTAGAGTTCCCAAAAAAAATCTATCAACCACATTGAACCATGCCAGTTTCGGCGATAAATGTCATCCCTTCAAGCAACGCTCTTCTTTTCTTAATCTCTCTTATCTTCCTCACTTCTTCTCTATCTACAGTTCAATGGTTTTTATTATTGCCTTTCATAGGCTATCTCGTGTGTCCACGTTAAAATCTCTGCTGTTCACTTCTACAATGAACTATTCCTTCCTTGGCAGCTTCCTTTGCATTTTTATTACGAAACTTTGCAGCTCTATAATCCGCAGGCCTTCGTGAATTTTATACAACTTCAGAAACTCAAATACTTGGTCATTATTTCACTTGCTACTGCTTCATATTATTTTTACATTCCCAGTAGGACAGAAAAAACAATCAGCTCTTAATTTAATGTTCTTAAAACAGTTGTTAATTTGAATTCCCGCGCTTTTCTCCTTGAATTCAAGTTATCAAGTGACGTTCACACTTTTCAAGTGTCCTTTCAAGTCAAGTAAAGAGTAGAAAGGGATCCAACTTCACTTGAAACTTGAATTCAAGCCGTTAATTGATTTCAAGTTAACTTGAAACATAGTTCACATTTTTCAAGTACGTCTTTCAAGTGACTTGAATTCAAGTTACTTGAAAAGTGTGAACGAGGCTTAACAATCAAGGACAGGGGCCATTAACGCTGAATCCAGCTGTAAACACTCCGTTACATAGCTCTCCTGATATTTCAGATCTTCTCTCGCTCGTCTAAACTGTCGCCGTGTAAACGCATTATAACAGAAATAAGTATCGCGAGTATTTCCTCGGAAGTCGGCGGATCGGCCTCGGTAGCGTAGTTGGTACAACGCTGGCCTCCTGTGCCCGAGGTTGCGGGTTCGATCCCGGCCCAGGTCGATGACATTTAAGTGTGTTTAAATGCGACAGGCTCATGTCAGTAGATTTATTGGCATATAAAAGAAATCCTGCCGGACAAAATTCCGGCACACCGACGACGCTGATATAACCTCTGCAGTTGCGAGTGTCATTACATAAGCCATAATTTAATTTAATTTAAAGACGGCGGGCACGTACGACTAACATCCCTACTACCATTAGTACCGATTGTCTGTACAGATGGCAGTCTTAATCCTCGTCACCCTGTAAGCCCTGTAAATAATGGGATGACTTTGCCTTTAGCAAAGTATTATAATCAAATTCTTTAAAATATATTAATTTGTGTTAATGTGTAGCTGATTGCATAAGTATGGATTTCGAGAAAATAATAGGTTAGCATTGAGAAACAGAAGCTATTATGTATTTGAGAATATTTTGCAATATAAATTGTTGGACTTTAGAATACAGTGCAGTCAGATGAACAAAAATAGTACTTTACAAAACGGTATTAAGAGTGATAGTGACATACGGCTGTGAAAACTAGACTCTCGTCAGAAATGTGAAAGACGAAAGTCGTTTTCAGGCTGATCAATACATTAAAGAGGGACATAAAGAATAAGATACTATATTAATCAATAGCAATGTAAGACTGTAAAAGGCCCAGACATGGCCAAGTCCAAGTAATCAAGACTAAGATGGATATGACATATTATTAGCAGGATGACAGATAATTAACCTTGCAAGAAATTAACCTTCAATCAACAAGAATTAAATCGAAGGAAGGGTATACCAAAATTAAGACGGCAAGATGGCGTGATGCAAGTTTGAGGATTAAGTTCTGGTGGATATAAGCACAAGAAGATTCTCACGGCGGCCAGGGCTAAAGAAGGGTTGTTGCGTCAGTAAGAAGGTAAATGCTTCTTTCGAAATTCTCTCACGCATAATAAGCCGGGAGCTTAAATAGCGAACTCTAATCCATTAACTAAAGCCCAGTTCCCACGGTGTTTGTTTTCTCGTGTGTTTCCCTGCTGGTTAGCAAGCTGGGTGCCGTGGTGGGTACGATGCTGGCTCCCGTGTTGGCTACAGTGATGGTTGTTGTTCTCACGGAGCTCGCTCTTTTCACAGTTCAAATTGGAAAATCATCTGCTGTTTCATCTGGTACCAACACTCATGGTAAAAAAAAACTAAACCGTGAGTGGAAAACAACTAAAGTCCCACATTAACAACATTAAATGTCGTGATAAGGTAATTAAGCTATAAGTGCAAAACAGCTAAAGTCCGATATTTAATTTCTGTTTCTTAGAAACTAGAGAATATAGAAAAAAACAGGTTTAGATGGGAAACAACGAACATGGCGACATGGTTTCAGTGGTGATACTATATCATCATCTTTGGTTCCAGCCTGCAAATCAACACGAAAAATAGCAAGGAACCTACCCTCGAAATCCAGAAAACTAGCCACCAAAGCAGCCACCAGAGCGCATTACTTCCAGCAAGTGAGCTCACAGGGTAGCCATCAGCGTAGCCACCTTGGAATCCATCACAGAAACAAACACCGTCTGAACCGGGCTTAAGTCGGATCCATGTCTACCTGAGTAGTCTTTTGTGACAGTTATTCTGTGCTGGAGGTGTTTATGGGTAGAGAAGAAAAAATATGAATAAAAGTTTACCAAATTATGAAATTTATTATAGAAAAATATGAAAATATGAAATAAATAGGTCTATTTCAATGCTCAAGTATTTTCGTTCCTAAACAATTTGGAGTAAGTTTACGTACAGTAATTATTTACAAAATAAGCCTTTAGAGATTAGTACTTTTGCATCATCAACTCTATTATTTCTAATTATTAGAAAATCAATAATTGAAGAATGATATAGGCCTACATTTTCTAATAATTACTTATCATCAATAATTATTAATACACCCTTATTGTTAAAACGTGGTGCTGCTCCATTTAATTTTCTGTCATAACCTAGTATTTAATTTGCTGTCATAACCTAGTAGTTGATACAGCTTTGTTAAATAACCAAGTAAAATATGATATCAAATAAAATACGATAAATCTATATAATTAAATAGTTTGTGAGCATCATCATATCCTTAGCTGAATACAAGAACTAGATAATGCAATTTTTTTTATATTGAAAAGAAAAAAAAAGTAATTAGCCTACATTGGATGGACACAATACTGGTTACAGTACAACACAAATAATTTTTCTATATTTTCTGAAAAAAAAAATTGCACCATCCATTAATATTGTTTAATAGATTAAAAGTCCATTAAGTTGAAAAAAATATAAAAGATTAAATAGCAAAATTGATGGTTGAAACCCATTTGAAACATTTTCACGTATAAAAGCAGTCTTGGCAACATTGAACATAAAGGATAAGTAAAAGTGGAGCAGGAACCACTTATTTTGTTTTGGTTTCTCGAATTTTTTGGCGCTACAAGTTCAGTGACTGTAGAGGGGAATTTGGAGATTTCACTTGCCCTTGGGTATTCCATAATGCTGGAGCCATGGGTGACTGGTTTTTCAAGTGTTTCCTAGAAAATACATCCATTGTTTTCTTATAATGTCTAGAAAGCCAGCTTCACTAATAGTTATAGAAATATTTTTTACTTTATTATTTAACGACGCTGTATCAACTACTGGGTTATTTTGCGTCAATGGAATTGGTGATAGCAAAATGGTATTTAGCGAGATAAGGCCGAGGATTCGCCATAGATTACCTGACATTCGTCTTACGGTTGGGAAGAATCTCGGGAAAACCCAACCAGGTAATCAGCCCAAGTGGGAATCAAACACACGTCCGAGCGCAACTCCAGATCAGCAGACAAACGCGTTACCGCCTCAGCTATACCAGTGGCTATATAGAAGTATTAATGGAGGAGGAAGACGATGAAGATTTTTTTACGAAATATGAAAATTTTACGAAAATATTATAAAATATGGACATTTCTTGACGTTAATTGCATTATACACATCGTGAATCGCGAAAATTCTTGTTACCATACTCTGGCAGGAATGGTTTAGAATATGAAATTTCATACTTTGCCTGCCTTTAGTTATGAGCAGGGAACGGATTTATATGGACTAAAAATATATGAAATATGTAAATATATATGTAGTTATTTTTACCAAAATATGGAATTAAATATGGATTTTTACCAAAATATGGAATTAAATATGGACTTAAAATTATAAAAAAATGACTATGTACGTTAAATATTGGTACATTTTAATCAAACTAAACAAAAAATATAATGGACGTACCTTATCTTCCAATGTAGTTTCAACAAAACACAATTTTTATTGTCTGTTACCATAACAATAGGTTACAAACATTTCTTTCAAGTGCTGAAAAGTGAATCTTCTTCTATTGTCTCTGAGGATAGATTTATACTGACTAAAAGAGCGTTCGACGTCACAAGAAGTAACTGGTACATAATTCAATTTCACAATGTCTGCTGGGGATAAGTCCAAGTTAATCTTCACTGTTGATTCACCACTCATCACAGCAACAACCTTTTGTAGTTCTTCATATCCAGGGTTTTTTGAAAGTACAGTGTCCACCTTAGCTCTTACTGCATCTGCAACTTTACCTCTACCACGATTCAGTTGTTCCACAGTACTATTTATAATTTCAAAACTTTCAGATAGTGAAAGGTGCCTATTTTGGAGACTTTTGAGCGTTTTTATGATGCATGAAAATGTATGCTGAATGTGAGCTAAGTCATTCTTCACACTTATGTCACAGGTAACTGTTTTCGCAGTATCAATTGAGACTGCATCTTCAGAGTCCAATGCAAGGAGAACATTGTTAATAGAGTCTATATGTTCGGCATAATATTCAACTGCTTCTAGCCATGTACCCCATCTAGTTAAAATTGGCTTTGGTGGCAATGGAATTTCAGGGTACATTTCTTTCAACACGTTAACTCTACTGGGAGCTTTGAGAAATACTTTTTTCACTGATGAAATCAACAAATCTACTTTAGGGAAATTGTCTCTGACCACTTCTGCCACACGATGAAATGCATGCGCCACACAAGTAAAATGAGTCAATTTAGGATATACAACAGATAATGCTTGTCCAGCTTTGACCATATAAGGGGCAGCATCGCTAATAAAGAATAACACATTATCGTACATAATACCCTTTGGCCACAGGATACCCATAGCTTCGTTGAACAGTTTAACTATAGTTTTGTTATTGCACTTTTCTAGAACATCACAATGTAAAAGAATTCGTTCAGAATATTGTTCACTTAACAAACCGATAACTACATTACCAACAAGTCTACCTTCTTTGTCGGGAGTCTCATCAATGGAAACCCAAATTGAACTATCTTTAATTTCATCTCTTATCTTCTGTATTGTCTCATCGTAGATGGATGGAGCATACGTCTTCCTAAGTGTTGACTCATCCGGGATTGTATGTTGAGTATATTTTTCAAGGAATTCCCTGAAGACCTTATTCTTTAGTTTGTAGAGAGGAATATCAGCAGAGATGAGAGAACGGCACAGGTCGATGTTAAACTCAGATCTTACATTCGATGTTGTTGGTTGTGTTAAAAACAATTGTCTCTGCTTGGAATTTAGTTGTTTGTTGGCCTGATGTTTACTAGTTGTAATGTGTTGTTGCACCAGGAACTTTTGTGTAGATGATACTGCACACTGACACAAATTACAAAATAATATTTTATTGTCAGTTGATAAACCATCTTCTTTAAATTCTGAAATGTAACTTGTTAGTTTTGATTTTAAATTGACTGAATGACGTACTTTTGGCATATTTACCGTCTTTATAGTATGATTTACAAAACTGAACCTATGTGTACTCTGACTGGCATTTAACTGTTGAGCTGCACAACTGAAGTCTGTTAAAAATTTTAAATTAAATTAATACAGTTTTGTAACTTACTTTCCCATTGTTGATAGGACTGCTAATTTTCAAATAACTCTGATGTTAAAGGGATTACTGAACATGTGTTTAAATCTCTATTGTTGAAATGTATTTTTAAAAGTTAATGGAATTTTGTTTTGTTTTATTGTTAAACCTAATATAATATGGACTGTTTTATATGAAATATGGAAAATATATGGAAATTAACGAAAATATGTACTAAACTCTAAAATATGGAAAAATATGGAAAATAAAAGTAGGATTTTTCAACCCTACACATTGTGAAACATAAAGATAATGCAAAATATAAATTATATTAGCTTTATAAGTAAATATGTATTTACATATAAATCCTTTCCCTGGTTATGAGACTGGAAATATCAACGAAAATTACAATTACGAATGACGTTAGAGTTTAAAGAGAAACCTTCCATGTCAAAACGTTAAAACATTTCTCTTCTTGTAGGTCGAGTATATGTTTCACGTCAAAAAATTGAAATATACGTGCAAAAAGTAATTAACTTAATGTTATTGTGTTGTTATTCCAATGTTAACCTGTTAATAAAACTGCATACATATTTTATTCGTCATCGTTTCGGTATATCGAATTCTAATAGAAGAAAATACAAAAGTTGAAAATGGAATACTAATTAATTTATGTATTAGAACGTCTTATTAATTGAATATTAATGGTCCTCGCCTACGCTGGCTATCTCCACTCTGACTCATATGACAAACTGTTTATATTACAATCGTCGCTTGATCACATTGTAACACGACCTTTTCCGTGAATAACAGACGATTCATTACTAATACTAATATAATAAGGAGAGCTAGGAAGTTCGTACCAAAGCAGTAGATTTCAGCTGAGTACAGCGAGGAGTATAGATAGATATCATCCGCGCCTCGCCCTGCTGCCGCTCGCTACAGACGATACACAGTATGTTCACATAAACAACGCATAGTGTCATTCTGTGGATCTGTGTAGAGTTATGAATAGTTTGAAGAATATTGTTAATATATATATTAATATTTTAGATTCTGAACAAAGTGAGCTATTCTGTTATTATTGATTATTTACGTAATGTTAATATTATGCATGATTCCAAAAAAGTAAAATCATTTGTTATTAAATAATTACGTAAACAGGAGTGTGTAACACGTTTATTTTTTCCCCGATTATTCCTCGTTAAATGTTGACGTCTCGTGCTGCTATGCATTCAGTTGCGTTACAGTCCAAGTTTAACATCGGAATTACGATAAGAACTTCCTAGCTCCCATTACAATAAAAACGAAAAATTTTCTTGAAAACAATAATTATAGATTTAATATTATGTTCCACATACGAGATACACTATTAGATTGACAAAGTAGTTGTTCACCTGATGATAGTAATAAATACTGTATCATATTTTAGATTTGCTCCAGTAACGTCTTGTGACGTAGAACGAATATTTTCAGAGTACAATTTTTTTTTCCTGAACCTAAAAGGAGTATTTCTTTTAATAAAATGAAAATGTTCATTGTTATTTGTTATAATGAAGCCAGAATCATAATTGTATACTTTGTATCTTATTTTTATATGTATGGGTAAATTTATTTAGATTGGGATTTACGAACTTTATAATTATAAATTATTGTTTTTTATATTATTTTCTTATTCTGAGGTTGTGGACGATTAGAGCACATGTTTGGTTACCACTCGGTTGTACATGTTTGTCGTTCTGCTTCACTGACACCGAGAGACGCTCTATTACTTTTCACTCGATAGAGATATAGTCCAAGCTCACAGAACTTAACAGTTTTGGTACCAACTTCTTAGCTCTAATAATAAGCAATAATCGAACAGATCTGCACGTTCTTTTGTGCGGTACAGTGGCAGAGTTGAAGTTTCACTGGAATGTTCCGTGTTATACAGTTGTGCACACGGGCTACATTGTATGAATTCTGCATGAAAATGGAGAAGCAAATATTAGTAACAAAATTCCGTTCGAAAAACTTTTAATTGCACAATTGGGCAACACTGCACAACATAGAATGTCTTTAGTCTACTGTAATGTTTACCGTGTTTTATTGCGCAGTTATAAGGGAACATAATACAATACACAAGACAGTAATTCAGGGATGAGACGATATTAGCTCCCAATCATGGTAGAAGAGCTCGACCTTGATCACGAGCGCATAGCGCATTCACTGTAATGTAGACAACAGGGATGTACGTGCACATGCAGCTAATAAAGGCAGCAATTATTACAATAACTTGCGTTACTAAATTTCTGGCTATGTAATAGGGCTAATTACTCAGTTATTTAATATACATGAACATATATAAACAAATCGCAAATGGAAGGGTTTTTAGGAACAAAAAGAGAAATAGGAAAAGTTAATTGTATGTAAACCATTTTATTGTTAAAAGCAATTATTTATTACTTCATTGGTTAGAAGAAACTAATGGGGTGTACCTGCTTGACGTGTGTGATCTCTAAGTACTTTTGAGTATTTGTTGAAAAAATAATAATGACAATATTGATTGAAATAGAGTATATTGATTGTGTGATTGTGAAAATGTAGTCCTTACTCTCCAGTCGTGATTATGTAATGAGTTTTCTTAGAGTGATTTGTGAGATGCGTGTAACACGAAAAAAACAAATTGATTAAATTAAGATATTGAGAGCCATCGTAATTTTTGGTGTCAATCATTTAAGGGGATATGTATGACTTTTAAAAATTCCACAATTTCGGCCAAAATTTGTGAAATTTAAACTATATAAACAGATCTATAATAATATCATCTGTACAAAATTTTGTGCAATTAGGTCTAATTGTTTCGAAATTATATTTTTAAGTATATTTTATATTGACGTTACTAAAAAAGCTCCTTGCATCAAAATTTTCAAAATGTTTAGTTCATTTTTGATAAAAATCCTGAAAATATTTATTGGAATAAAAGTGAATTAGCATTTTGAGTTTAGTAATAGTATGAGATAAAGTGTAATCGAAGATAAAATATTATTTCTAAATTAAAGAAATACGTAGCCTAATAAAAGTAAATATCCTGAAACAAGCAACAAGTAAAACATCAATAATACATTTAAAATAAAGAAATAAAAGGAATCTAGATACTCTCTGCTGACCCAAATGTAAATTAATTTACCTTCAATGTCAATTCCGAAATGAATATATTTCTCTCTTCTCCTGAATAATGCCTATATTTTTTCATGTTGCGTCTCATAATGCCTTTTTATGTTGCTTTTTTTGCAAATGATTTTTTTTTTAGACTACAAACACTGGACTTCATCACCATGTTCGAAGCATAAATATTGTATCTTCCACTCTTCCTTGAAAGCTTTAAGCGCTTCCGTTCCGTTATGATGCGCTGTGTTCTAAGATCTGTACATCCTTTAGCAATGTTTACAGGTAAAAGAGCTCCGCGCGCGCGCAGCGGGCATAAGATAGCTCTCGCCCTCAAATATTAGTTACCATCGCAAGACTGCAGTAATTCGTACATTACAGAAAGGTGCCGGTAATTAAAATAAAAAAGTTAAAAATAAAATAAAACAATGGAGATGGTTTGAATCACAAACATTTAATTTCAAAGCAGCTTACGAATAACTTGAGTCGCGATGATAGAAGTATAATTATTTGCAAGATATGCTATTGAGACATTGGCTTTTCGGGATCTCAGTGGAATAATTTTGCCTTTACTATGTAATAGTGTGCCAAAATTTAAGTTTTTTATTCTGTTATTCTTAATCAATTATTGACTTTGATATGTATGTGGTAGAGGTGTGTTTGCATGTAAATTAAAGCAAAAAGTACCGGCAATACAAATTTTAAAACAACTCTGTAACATCTTTCACGCTTTAGAAATCAGAAGAAAAGTTTAGAGTATGCCACCATATGTTGGTACTTCACGACAACGTTACGAAATTACAAAATACAGTAACATACTCCTTGCTGAAACTATAATATCACTTATGTCCTACCTTGTTGAGCTCGTTGTGTCTGGCTACTGCAATTAACTGCGCCAGATATAACGGGTCCAATAGATTGGGTAACCTTGCAGGTCTTACAATGTTGAACTGAAACTGGAACCTGTATGCAGTTCCCGAACATTGCAGACGTTATGTTGTAGCATACGGTGGAATACCGAATGACTTCTGAACACAACCACCGTGAATGCCTAAAATCTCTTATTTTAGGAGAGAGTATAACAGAGCCTGTATTTAGGAGTGCTATCCCCATGGATACGAAAAAAACGTTGCGCCCCCAACCAAATAACTTATGCGAATCTTTAGACAATTAGCAGTCAAAGTGTAAAAGAAAGTGACTGTAACAATACATTAACATACGGTAGGCATCTGCGAAGTAGAAAAATATCGAAAATTTATTTTCAGCTCATTTTTTCTCTCTCTCTCTCTTTATTTATTTTTTATTTTTCCGTCCCTATGAAGTCTCCGCCCTGGACCCGGACTCATGGGTCCCATGCTTAAATACGGGCCTGAGTACAACCCGTAAACAAATCTTTTTAACCAGTTTCATTTTAACCGAGACACCTGTCCTCTGTCATTGTCGCGTATAATGGAGAGAGAGCATTTTTCTTTTCAGTAAACTTAGGTTAATCAAAGTTTATTTCTAGCAGGCCGTCAAAACTTATCTAATTATTGTATCACAAAATCACATTTTTTTATTTTAGCATATCGATAGACGTTTTCGGTTTAATTAAACCATCATCAGATCTCTCGTAAACCCCTTAAAATTATGAACAAGTCGTTACATTGTGAACAATCAGTGAAAAAACAATAGGTTACATGAAATTGTAGGTCATGCTAAAATATGAAAAAATACGTGCATGTTACTATAAAATATTAAAAATTATACATAAAAGATAAAATGTTAAAAAGTAGACAATTATTCTAATATTAGATGTGAGATTTGAACAATATAAATATCAGAACGACCCTTTATGTAATCATATAATTGGAATTGCATGATGTCTGCATTTACAAACGTCAGGTTGTACTGTTGCAAAATGGCTGAGAAGAGTAGAAAGGCGAATATGCAGCACCATGTACGGTAAACTATATACGCAACGCTGGCAAGAAAAAAAACTTAGGTTAGATTCGGTGGCTAACTTCGTGATTACAATATTAATGTTAATGGTATGGATAGAGAAGTAAATTGGGGAATAAAATCAATGGCCGATTTTTTACTTCAATATTCAACTACACAGGGAAATAATATCAATTCAGTCTTTAACGAATATCCAACTACATAATTATGGAAATAATATCAATTCACTCATTAATGACAGCTTCCTACCAAGTTTAGCGAAATTGACTGATAATATCGCTCGGGCAAATACAAGTACATTAATAATTTGGACAGCAGCGGGCGGTTACGTAAATTGAATCCTTGTGATAATTTGATCAAGCTAGAGGAAGCATTGCTATAGGCAAAAGGTACAGAGATACTCGTACAGTATGTATCAAAGCGGCAGTAGGCCTATTGTCAAACAGTAGTCTAGTGGACTAGCAATCTATTTGAGTGGAAGAGAAGGCCTCATTGCTTTAACTCTGCCAGAAAAAATAAAGTATTATTATTATTATTATTATTATTATTATTATTATTATTATTATTATTATTATTATTATTATTATTATATCAGAGTAAAAGTGTTACCAGATGTATCAACGTAAAACTATAGTTTGGGTCAGCTTACTTAATACCCTAAGGGTGAAACCTAACCATTTTTCTCCTATTCTCCTATATGCTAGTGAATTGCAGTGATTTTCTAGCTCTCAGGTTGAATTTTCTTTTACAAACTTCGTTTCGAATTTCGGATACTGACAAATACTACAACTGGCAGTTATTTTCTGTTATGTTGGCAGCAATAACTCCGGTTTGCAGTAAAGTAAACTGATGAAAATGCAAGTACTTAGGTTTGTGAATTAATAATTAATTAGTAATACCGGTATTAATATTAATATCAATACACAATTCAGTTTTGTTGCGTTGTGATTCCAATTCAACTCTATATTCAGGTAAGTGTAATTAAATAAGAAATAGCTTATAGATATACTTCGTATGAAACATGCACGTAAATATATTTGACATTTTAATGAAATTCTTTCGTGTTTAGATTTTTATTAAAATGTCCAAGAGAGGAAATAGCATGGTAGCGAATTCTCCAAGAAAGAAAGAGATTATAAGTGTTTTAAGTAAAATATACATTTTAAAGTGGTGTTGTTTTCGAAATTCGTACTAACATTTCACGTCATCAAACTACATATGATGTTAATATTAGATCATACTAATCCTAATTACCAACATAATATGCGAGAAGTCCAAATGGAAAATATATTATACTAATTCATAATTTATTGAACCATTTAGAAAACACCTCGCAACATAAAGATGAGATGTGGTAAATAAGTAAGACATTGTTATTGTTTATTGCTATATTATTATTACTATTATTATTATTATTATTATTATTATTATTATTATTATTATTATCATCGTCATCATTTTAGTACGTAGCATTGTATTTTACCCTCTTTGTTGATAACTGGTATTAGTTGGCAACACTAAAGAGACGACCAAATTAGACTTTTAGGAAGTACACTTACGTGATCATCACTATACTTGTAGAAGCAATAAGTTTCTTACGCTGAACGAAGTGTGTGATTCTAAGTGTCATGGATAGTCTTCGTATTTCAGCTACCTAAAGACTGAAGTTAAAGACACATTGGGTATATAGTACGCCGAACACAGGTAATGCAACACATAAGGATATAAACAAACAGGTCGTTGCTGCGTGTTCGTGGAGTAGTCAACTCCCTACATTCTGAAGCTATACTAGTAAACACATGCTTGAGCCGTGATGTTCATTGTCGTGATTTTTGCAATGAATGATTTTATATTGCAAGAAATTCTTTCAGTAGCACATGACGTTATTGATGCACGATGTAGTACAAGATATTCCTATTGTCTGATATTTGTTCGTGTTTCATTAGGATACTGTATATGTCGCCCATCACGGAAAACCACTAATTTTCGGTGTAGGCCTATTTTTCTAGAAATTCCTTGAAATGTAGATTATTTAATTTATTAATTATTGGTATATTGGCAATGAACATCATGGTAGACTACACAAATCCATGCTAAACGTCGAGTTAATATCTTCATACTTTTCAGATTATGATGGTACTGGTTCTTTTGGATTACATTCAACAGACTTTCTGTGCCTTTTGGTATTGCCGTGTCTTTCAGTGCACTATTTTTGTCACTTTTACGTTTATTTTACACAATTTATATGTAATATTGTCTATATTGACAGTGAAAATATACGCCTGAGCGTCTTACCTAAGAGATTTTACCTCTGCAATGAACCTTCAATCAGCCACAAAGATGTAATTATTTAAATAATACGACTAGTAAGAGCACTGATCAATAAGACTACTCACTATCACTGCGTCCAGAAGAGGGCAGAGCATGCGTAATTATTTTGTATACGAAGGTACCTGTACCTGCGCTGTGACGTCACATGTATTTCGAATCAAGCAACCTCATTCCAGCTTACAGATAGCTGGAAAACGAAGCTTAGTCATGGAAATTTGTAGGCTATTATGAAAAGTAAGAATTATTAAGAAAGAAATACTTGGGTATATTTCTTTGACGATATTCAGCCATTCCAGTTGTGACGAATGTTACATTTTTACTATTTCGAAACTCTATGTATTGAAAATGAAATGGCTTCTGTCAACTTTTATTATTAGATTCAATTTAGAAGATCAGTATCATTTAAAAAAAAAGTTGTTGGATAAAATGTATTATTATTGCAGAAAATAAAGAAAAGATTCTGTCACGGATGTTACAAGATGTGTAAACTCGCTTCACACCTCATTAACAAAAAGTGTAAACTCATCTGACTCACTCTGCCTCAAGCAAAAAGAGGTTCATTCTCATAGCCTCCACGTGTAAGCAATGAAATTCTCATGGCATCTAATTAGTTCACAAAAACATAATCGGTAAATATTGAGCCGTGCCCGACATCGTAGCTGTTCACCTAGTACGTCGCTTCGTCCGTCAGAGCGCTCTCATACGTCATATTATAGATAGCGCTATGAATCCTTTCATTTTCTTATCCAAATTATCCTATGGGCCGGTTGATTACGTCTCACGAGGAGAGGGGGAAAGTGAGTTTACTTGGTTACGTGCAGTCATATGTTACCTCACTCAGGACTCGGACGCCGTAGAGATAACATCACTCAGCAGTTGAAGTTGGTAGAGATAACATCACTTAGGAGTTGGAAGCCGTATGGGTAACATTACTTGGGAGTTGCAGCCCGCATCGATAGTTTCATTCAGGCAATTGACGTGCACTCGCGAAATGGAGCTCGAACTGTTTATCGTGATAGATTGTTCGAGAATAGGGTGTCATTATATTTCTTTTGAGTATTTACGGATTATATGGAACCTTGTTTCAGATGTATATCTCGTGATTTAGCGTGCTCTACTTGTGTCAGATTTGTAATCAGTGGAGTAGGTAAATTTGGGTTGTGATATTTTTTATTTTTGGTTGTATGTCTTTGAGAGATTGTGTTGGATCGTATTTTGAAAAATCACTCGCTGGTGATACGTCTTGGGTCAAGTAATTGTGATTACGTGGAGTAACATATAATGTGATATAGGAGGTTATATTATATTGGGGATTACGTGATGAAATATGATTTGACATGTGAGGTTTTGATGTTCCAAGACGGTTTGTGTGATAGCATAGCGATTACGATCTTTGGGTTACGTCCTATTTGACGTTGTAATGAACTAGAATAGTATGGGCCTCATTTAATTGTTCTAGTATTTTCCCTACTCCATTTGATTATTGGTTCTCACGCCGCTATTCAGGAATCGAGTGCATTGACTTTCCGTTGCTATTCAAACGATCATTGGGATTTGAAATTATCGTCGGTTACTTATCATATACCGTATCTCTCTCTCTTGGGCATTGTTTGTTGTAAAGTACAGAGATTGTTGTTTGTCCAATCTGCATAGTTTATGTAAGACATATTGGTAATTTATATAGTGATCAGTCATGTGACGCTTCGTACTGGGTAAAGTCTTTGTGTTATACTGAGTTTATGTGTACGTTGATTTTGGTTAGTCAGATTGTATGGTATCTGTAATTGAATGGGCCATGTATTGAGTTAGTGTACTGACTGGGCGTTTGTGTTGAGCTTTATATCTAGTTGGATATACTCATATATATATATATATATATATATATATATATATATATATATATATATATTCAGAGAGTGTTTTAATGACTAGATGATTAATAGGTCAGTTATTGATTATTGAGAGATGGGCATATTAGATTGTATTATGACCTATAAGTATGTTGCCCAGTCTAGTTAAACTTTCACGATTCAGATATCGCTTTGGTGCTTGTTCAGATTAACTTGTGATATTTTCATTCGCTTATTTCATACTTATTTGTTATTTCATTTATCATTGATGTATATTGTTATCCATTATTGTTAATTATATCTGTTATACAAATTCACACTATTTATTTCTAAAAGTCTTCCACTGCGCACATCTAATCTTCCAATGTACCATCCACCTGGCGAACAACAGCCACTGTAAGAAATGTAGAGGAGGAGTGGATGATCGTGCACCACCTCCCTCCTCAAAATTTTATAGCTGTTTTTTCCGATGTCAAGGATGTTACACACATTTTGTCACGGATATTACAGATGGGTAAATGTCCTTCATTTTTCCAGTTTCAAAACAACTGTGACATTTCTAAGTCAAAATATTTACTTGAACTGTAAGATTAATTATATCAACCCAAACTACTAAAAATAAGTGGCAGAAATAATGTAGTATAGAGTAAAGTAAAGTCAACAGTGCAGACTCTCAAAATATTTATTCAAGAATTCTTCCTTGAAAAACATACATTAACAGCTGATCTCTCTATCAGTAAGTGCCGCAAACTTTAGGGAAACAAAACAGTACCTATTATTCAGCCAAAAACGACTTAGATTCAATGCCCAAAAACTTGTAAAACATTTTCCTTTTCAAAATAAAACATTAGAATATTTAAATTTAGAGCCTTAACTATGTTTTACACTAATAATAAGCAAATATTTCTGAAAAATACTTTTTCATTGGAAATTCCAGTTTGTCCGGAAAGGTTGCATTGTGATTATATTCTTCATTTATAAACATTTCCTAATTAGAATTGGTCATTAACGTCATTTTCAAGGCAATTGTTTTTTCTTCTTCTTAAGTTTACAACAATGTTCAAATATCTTTTATTATTGATAAATTAGTGACTACTACGGTGAAGAACAATGTTGATGACAGGGCAAAAATGTCATTGACCAATAAACAACATTGATCGAATACTAATACATAAAAAAATATACAGTATATATGAATGAATTTAGCCATTATGTCCCATGAAGGGCAAAGGCCTCCTATAAAAGGGGTGGCTCGTTATTACTCGCATGGTGAGCCATTCCAGACGAGATTTCACTTTGTCGCAGAGTCGTGCAGATTGGCCCTCAGCGCAGCACTGTCAGTCCTAATGCATAAGCAGCCCAGACCACCCAAGACCAACACTGCTTGGCGCGGCCTCTTCCTAGCCCGTTGCGGTGGGCTTCGCAGTCCAGCTTAGCCCACCGCACTCCTCAGCACTGCAGTGACGTCATCCCACCAGTTGATTGCATTCTACTGTTTTCCTAGAATAACTCTTCTCGGGTTCTCAGCCAGGTGAGTTGGAGATTAGCTTCCAAGCTTTCGACGGCTAGCTCTGCCATCTTCTTCAGGGACGAAGTGATGTGGGACCACGTCTAGCCGGTATATATGTAAAAGTAGGGCTTCCCGCTGCGGGCCAATCAGGAGCTAGTTCCTAGTCCCGACCGCCAGGCGCATTCTGGTTGGTGGACACGTCAGCCAATCAGGAGCCACTTGTTGGTCCCGACTGTCTGCCGTGTGCTGGTGGTCTAAGCGTATTAATGGCAGGTTTCCATGCTGTACTCAGCTGTAGACCCCCGTCTCTGTTGATGGCAATAATTTCAACAGAGACGGGGGTCTACAGCTCATCCGACTCTGTATTTTTTAACTTTCTTACTGCGATTTTCTCCTTCACTACTTTTTCTCTAGAGAGATTGTATTTTAGAATGTATGTTTTAACGGCCGGTGTCTGTGATAAAGTTTTTCCGGGCTGCTATTACACTAATCAACATTTTTTGGCAAAGATCCTTTTATTTTCTTTTATAAAAGTTCCTTTGATAAAAGATCTTTTATTAAATGTGAGTGTAGCTTGTTATCTTTGATAAAATATTTCTATACCATAAACAAATATGGCGGCACGCAAATATAACTGGACTGTTGCTACCACAAAAATTCTGACTTCCGAGTATGAAGCAAATAAAATGTAAATAAATAATTTTTATAATATGATATTAATATTACATGGGCAAATTCAGAAATGCATATAGAGTGTTAGTTGGGAGGCCGGAGGGAAAAAGATCTTTGGGGAGACCGAGACGTAGATGGGAGGATAATATTAAAATGGATTTGAGGAAAGTGGGATATGGTGATAGAGACTGGGTTAATCTTGCACAGGATAGGGACCAATGGCGGGGTTATGTAGGGCGGCAATGAACCTGCCGGTTCGTTAAAAGCCATTGTAAGTAAATAATATTTTATAATAATTTGTATAACTTTTCAAGTCCTCTCATTGTAGCTCTTTCAATAAGTTTAGATGTATAGGGGGAAGTCTTGCAGCGCCGGTCAGCATACAGTACCGGTCAGTGTCTGTTTTTAAATACCGACAACAATTAGCAGGACGCGAAATGTAGTATACGTTACTTCTAACAGTCACTAATCACTGATAAATAATTCAAACTTAAATCTCAATTCATTCGTTAACAAAGTCCGTTGAAAGACTTTTCTGTTTGCTGTGGCGCGAATCGACTAGATCTAAATTGACTGCCACCAAGGCAATTCGGTAAGTATCGTTATAAATCTTATTTCATTCGATTCAGTCATGATTTATGAATTATTTTTGTGCATGATCCATGTTACATAACATAATGATGCTATAGAAAAAAATATTATATGTTTGGCTGCGTGTCAGCCAGTACCGGTCACCTCTTGATATTGCAGTACCGGTCATATTCTTTCATGTAAGTTATGTTCGTTTAATATTTTTATAGGACATTCATGATGCGTCCAGTTATAAGTAGACCTTCCAAAGGAAAGTGGCATCCAGATTCTATGAAACAAGCTGTAGAGAATTAGTTAACTGGCTAACTTTCTATCCGCAAAGCTGCTGAAATATACAATATCCCCAAAAGTACGTTGATTGATCGTGTTTCTGCCGTAAAAAGAGGTAAGGAAATTACATTCACTCCTGCACTTGGCCGTTTTAAACCCACTTTCAATGCCGAATTCGAAGGAGTTCTATTGGATCATGTGAAAGATCTATCTGATAGATTATTACCACTCACAAGGAAAGAGTTTTTGAATCTAGCTTTTCAACTTGCTGAGGCCTTAAAAATTCCTCATCAATTCAACCGTGACAAAAAGACTGCTGGTAAGCAATTTTATTATGATTTCATGAAACGGCACCCGAATTTGTCTCTCCGAACTCCTGAACCGCCAAGCCTTAATAGATCAATTGGGTTTAATAAGCCACAAGTCAATCGATTCTTTGAGAGTCTTACAAATCTAATGGAAAAATATGAATTCACATCCTATAAAATTTATAACTGTGACGAAACTAGTGTCACTACTGTACAAAAACATTTCAAAGTTATTTCGTTGAAACAGAACCGTCAAGTGGGTAAATTGACTTCGGCTGAAAGGGGAAGAAGTGTTACTGTACTATTCTGTATGAATGCTGGGGGTCAGTACATTCCACCATTTTTCATATTTCCTCGACAACGCATGAATAAAAGACTCCTCATTGGTGCTCCCAAAGAGAGCATAGGTGAAGCTCAATCGAGCGTGGATCAAACTGAGAGCCCAACAGTTAGGCCTATGCTTCCATTCCCTGACATGACTTCTGCACCTAAGGCAAGTTCACATCATGAGACTAGTCCTAATAGGCCCACTCCTACTGATAGGTCTAATGATACCACTGTTGTAAAGGAAACAATTCAGCAGCTTAGCCCAATTCCGGATGCCAGTAAGAAGCGAGAAGTAAGTCGACGCCGAAAAACTGAAAGAAGTGAGGTTTTGACATCCAGTCCCTACAAGACATATCTAGAAGAAAAAAATAATGAAAAGTTGGAGAGAGAAGTCAAGAGCCTAGTGCGTGAGAAACGCCCCCTATCAGGAAAATTCTTCCCAAAAATCTCAAGACAACTTAGACAACTTAGAAAAATGACGAAAAGGAGGAAACTACATGCATTTTTTGAGGGGAATCTCATGACGAAGATTGTATCCAATGTTCTTCATGCCAAATGTGGGCTCACAAAGCCTGTGCCAGAATTCCTGAAACATCTGACACGCATGAATGTGATTTTTGTCAAAAGTAATATGTGACCGGTACTGCCTGCCAATTTTCTAATTGTATCGATTTTATGGACATTTAATTTGTTTATGTTTTGTATTAATATTAATTTCTGAATTTTTTTTGTAATTACCATTGAGTTCAATAATATATGTACTTACATTATATCAAAAGAATGTGTAAATAAGTTGAACGTTTTCTTATTTATAACCCAAAAACCTTAAGCGGTCGGTACTGCAAGACTTCCCCCTACCTCTCTTATCACGTCTTGCAATCCATGGTTTAACCCCTGACCAGATATTTATTCATGGTGTTATATACTTAACGCGTAAATAACAGTATAAACAAATCGTAAACTTAACGCGTAAATATTAGTATCAACAAATCCACGGAACGCGTGTTCATTGTTGTGGAACAAGTGTTAGGAGAGATTTGTTCCTAATTTTAGGTCATGTTTGATAAAATCTTCTGAAAAGATTTCATGTAGTGTAATATACCCCAAATCCTATCTTTTATCAAAGATCTTTGATGTAATATTTTATCATAATATTCTTTGTCAAATAACTTTGATAGTGTAATAGCAGCCTCACAGAGACTGTATTTTCTTTGCGATGCACCATTATTTGGACTCATCTTGAAAAACAGAAATCAAATGTTTGAAACAGTAGCTGATCGTTGATCGAACCGTACATACAAGCACAAACCTGCGCCAACTCAATTCATAAGTAACTGATAGAACCGGAAGCTTGGGCTTATGCTTTGATACAAACAAGTTCACCGCACTAAACCGCTCCGCAAGCAGTCCGCCGTGACCTGCGCGGTGGTGCAGGGTGACGGCACGGGCTAGTTCCGTGCGACACTGCTTAGCCCGTTGCGATCAGCGGTGGGCAAGCCCGTGGACTTGGACCAAATTGCACGACTCTGCTTTGTCGACCTGTGTATCTTTAAAACTAGTGTATACTATATAGCAGTAGTCATCATTGTAACCTATTAACACTATACACTGAAATATTTATAACTATTTCTAGTGCGTATTAGTCCTAGTTCTTTCCACTGAGATTTGTCCCTTGCTTTTCTTGACCACTGTTTGTCCTCGTCAGTATATATACTGTGAATTATATAAAGAATTGACAGAACCGAACAGATGTAAGAAATACTTGATAGGATAATATGAAATATTTTAGGCTGGAAATAGTGTGTAAATTTGAACTGAGGGAGAAGCGAAATGTTTGTATTTTTGGGTACTCTTTTCCGATCAAATACTTTATTTATACATTTTTTAAAATTAATTATTCACTAACAAGGCAAATAAATGCAATAAATTAAAAGCCATGGTTCCGCCGGGGATCGAATCGGGGACCTTCTGCGTGTAAAGCAGACGGAATAACCGCTACACCACGGAACCGCACATAATGTTTGAACTTCTCCATTATGTGTATGCTACTGAAATTATTACATCAATTCTGCAGTGCTCGGGTAAAGTGACATAAGTCAGTTTCCACAAACCTTTTTTGATAATTTATTGACAACTTATGGAATATCTGCTCGCTTGGAAAAAAATACATAAGTATTTGTCCCATTACAATAATTCATACAGAAAAAAATCAAATCGACATAAACCAGTATAAGTTGTCAATAAATTATCAAAAAAGGTTTGTGGAAACTGACTTATGTCACTTTTCCCAAGCACTGCAGAATTATTAGTTGTACTGTTACGTGATGTTTATAACATAACAGCGATAGAAAGTGATTAAAATGGAAATAAGTGTAACAACTAGGCCTACTTCATTCTGAGGTGTAAAAATTAAGTTAATGCTGAAAGATGAAGCGAAATACTTCAACTACTAAAGTGACATCGAAAACTTTTTCCTTGCATTTTAAACTATGTCTTGATTGTACCTATGCAGTATAAAATATTGCCATGGCAACTACAACTTACCATTAAGCAAAGCCTGCATGGTATATTAAAAAAAAAAATAAGGTAGGCCTACAATAAAAATGTAAGGAAAAAGTTTCTGATGTCACTGTATATAAATCTATGTTGAACAAAGAGGAGAACAAGAACCAAGAATTTAAAACATAAAGAAGAGTAGGCAACGAGGAAGAACAAAACAGGGAAAGGAGAGGATGGAGGAAGAAAACAAATTAGATGAAAAGGGAAACACAAACAAGTGAAAAACAAAGAAACACGTAGAAACAGATAGGAAGGGAACGAAGTAAAGCACTCAAGAGAGGAAGATAAGAGAAATACAGAATAAATAAGAAACAGAAAGATGAAGGAAGAAAACAACAGAGGAAAAAAGATCAGAGAGGGAAACTAGGAAAGGGTCGAATAAGGAAAGAAACGTAAGAAAAATAATGAACATACAAAAGAGTAATAATTATGAAAAGAAAATTGAGCGAAACAAATTTGAATGAATGAATGAATGAATGAATGAATGAATGAATGAAAAGAGCAAATGGGAGTAGAAATATTTAAAAGGTACACGAAAACGTGACCATCCAAGGGAAATTTGGAATGAGGGGAAGAATCTATGTGAATTCTAAATCTTTTGACCACTTTTGTCTCACTCCGATTTCGCCGTTCCATTTGAAGGAACATTAGAGAATTTTGAAAGGAGAAAGCGAAAAATGGACGTAACCTAATAGCTATCACGTGAGAGGAGTTATAATAACAATAATAATAATAATAATAATAATGGTTTATTTAACCTAACAGAGTTAAGGCCATACAGCCTTCTCTAACATTCACCAGGAATAAAACTGTGATACAAAAAAACACCACAAACTTACAAAATACAGATCACACACAAAAACAAAACTGAAGTAGATAATCATAAAACAATGTAAACAACAGTAGAAATGATACATAATATAGAGCATATAGAAAGAAAGGAAAAGGCATAATAAAATGTGAACAATAAGTAAAAATAAATGAGACATAAAAAGTATAAAAATGTGAGACAATAATAATAATAATAATAATAATAATAATAATAATAATAATAATAATAATAATATAGTAAAGTACAAAGCATACAATGAACACAATATTTATTATGTGCACAAAACAAGGAAAATTATGAATATAAGTAGCTCAAGTTATTACATGATAAACATAACATTATCGCGAAATATGATGAAACAAATAAAACAAAATAAATATCATTAGAATATAAAAAAAAATGTGGATACGTGAAAACATGCAACACAACACTTGTCATAACAATAAGTTAATTTGGCAACTCGTCATAAGATAATTTTCTAACTTGGATTTGAAAGGTTTCAAGGCCCTTGACTTCAGGCGGCAGAGAGTTCCAGTGACGAGAAGAAGTAGCAACAGGAAGAGGAAGAGGAATACAGAGATGATGTGTGGAGTGGAATTTCTATCGTATAAACGTGTTGTAATAGAGTATTAATATTATGATAGCGAGAGAGATTATGGAAACTGGCGAATAAATAAGAGGGGGATGAAGTGTGCATAATTCGATATAAGTTAAGAGAGAAAGCGAGTACAAATTTCTCCTCTCATGTAACCTAAGCCATAACTTCTCGAAAGAAGGTGAGATATGATCGTACATAGTATCGAACGTTATAAATGAAGCGGACGCATGCGATGCGTTATGAACAAGCTGTAGTTATCGAAAGCACGATAGAACAGCAACAGGGCAGGAACGCCGAAGATGTTAAAAGCCCGGGCAACGAGTGGGAAGAAGGAGCCGCAATCCTCAGGATCCGAGCCCTCTTGGTCCTTACGCAGTGCGAGTCGAAAACGACACTCGAAAGCCAAGGCTCCGATTGTCAGGAAGGGAAAGACGTAGGTTCGAAGACCGTTTCTTTTAGGGCTCATCGCGATATTTATCTTAGCACTTAAAAAAACCATGGAAAACCACAGGCATCAGGTAGGATGAGTTGTCTCAATTTGGGGTTTTAGTCAATTGGCTGTGAGATGATTCCAAAAAATTATTTCCCGATCGATCCTGAGGGAAAGGATATCTGGTATTCTTATCACAGGAGAAAATAATGTGTTCCTGGCGGTGTTTCTGGCTTCCAAACGAAATAATCGCTGCATCGTTTGTGAAGTTTTCTTTACCTAATCCTCAACGGCATCGTGCCCGCCACCGAATCGGTGTGGGCAGACTTGATCGCTAACGTGCTCGTGCCCGCCATCACTCTGGTTTGTGGTAGCCTTTAAGCGTGTAAGTGGTCATGTTCGTTGCATATCGGCCTTACGACGAAACTTCATTTGAAAAAAAAAACAATTACGTAACGTATAATTTTATTGTACAGGACAAAACATACTTACATAACCTCTATCCTTCTCCATCTTCTTAGCAACGGTTTCGAAAGACTGACGTCTCTTCTAGACGTGAAAAGTCCTGAAAGTATTAAGAACATTACTTTTTTACATAGTCTATTGTTAGAAGTACGCATTTCAACAGCGCTAAGAGTTTGACAAAAATGAATAAAATTATTACCGTATGGGAAATAGTAATTTATGTGACAAGAGACTTAAGTAAGATTTTATTCATGAGTGGAAACGAGTGAATAAAATCTATTAAGTCTCGTATTGCATACAATATTTTTTCTATTACTAATATGTAAAGTAATATTTCCGTGAAAATAATTTTTAATTTTAATTAAATATTAGGCTCTTTTGTTATTGTTTGATTCAAAGCCAACTGTTGTACCATATCTCAAGTATGGTAGCGTGTAGAAAAATCCAAGGATAATATGAAAAATCTTGTGGACGCATTCATTCCTGCTGATATTCCATTGCATGTCTTTCGTAACCAACGATTTCGTCAATGGACAGCATGTATGCAACCGGCTCCCAGTGAAACCACTCTAAGAAAGTATCTTGCAAAATGTGCTGAAGACGACTTTCAGGAAACTAAGTCAAAATGTGAGAGAAATTCTGTCTATCTAGTGGTTGATGAAACAACAGATATAAAGAATCGTAAGGTGGTGAATGTTCTTGTTGCTCCACTGGGTGTTGTAATGAAAAACCTCATCTTGTGAAAACCAAAATTGTTGAACACTGCAATGCCGATGTTATAGTAAATTTAATACTTCATACACTATATTTTTAGATCTTACTGGTGTTCATAGAAGCAATTTTATTGTTTTAATATCACACAGTGCACCAATATAATGCTTTCTACTGGCAGGCGACTGGCTGGAGTTGTATCTCAGCTTTTACATTCTAAATGTTGGGCTCACGTATTGCATCTTTGTGCTGAAGAGATTAGATTTTAACTAAAAATTGCTGATGAATTCGTTGCAGGTGTTTGATATACATAAACAGTATTTGTCTTAAGTTTATTGGTATTATTTATGTTAAAGAAATTTAAAATAAAGCATAATCTGAAAAAAGATAAAGCATAATTATCAAAAAAATAAAGCATAATGTGGGTTGCTCTAGTGATTAAATAGTGAAGTTGACGATATATTATATTGGAAATGTAACTCAGAGTTGTGGTTTCTATTCATAGCGATAATAATAAACACACATCCAATTTGATTTTCAATAATGCATTCTTGTTTATAGGAGCAGTTACATTTAAGCAGTTTCATAGTGTAATATAATAACTGCCTAGGTTGCCTAGGCCTAAACCCGGCACTAAGTACAAGCAGACTTATGTGAAGTGTTCGTGTTAAACTGTGTGTTAATACCCACATTGCGAACATAATAATATTAATTTAACATTAGGAATAATTTTAATTTTCATATTATACAGTGTTGTCTCAATGGATCGGTGGCTAATAAAAGACAATAAAAATGAATTCTACAAATTCAGAATCCAGTCGATCATCTTATCATCTATCACCCCCAGTGCTGCTAATTTAAAAATGGGCGAATCAACCAAAAAACGTAATTATGATTAATCATATTCGGCTCTTGCATATACATATACAAGCAATAAAATTGCCCCGGACACTCTTTGTGTGCTATGTAACAAAGTGTTAAGTAACAGTTCTTTATTGCCCGCAAAATTGCGTAGACATTTGCAAACAAACCATTCCGAATATAAGAACAAGAACATACATTTTTTCCAACGTAAACTTGAAGGGTTAAAATAGTGTCAGAATTCGTTGGTCAAAAGTGCGAAAACCGACATGAAAATACTACAGAGGCGTCATACTTGGTAAGCTGTGAGACGAGGAAACAACATCATTCACATTAGCAATTTGAAGATTTTTTTAATTATGCATGTAATTACTGAAAAAATACACGTAGTTTATGCATGTTATTGAACTCATGGCTATGCATGGTAATTAATGTAGTTGTAGACATATTGTCGATGTTAAATACGCACAGAACATAAATATGGAGAGGCATATTAAATTTATATCTACTGTATATTAATTTAACTTAAACTCATGGCTATGCATGGTAATTAATGTAGTTGTAGACATAATGTCGATGTTAAATACGCACAGAACATAAATATGGAGAGGCATATTAAATTTATATCTACTGTATATTAATTTAACTTAATTTCATTTTAGGGTCCGTGAATCTCTTTTCGAGTCGAAAGGGATCCGCGATCAAAAAAGTTTGGGAACCACTGATTTAAAGAATAGTAATAAAGACAACAATGTCAGTGACATTGAATACCTACAGAATAAATAAATTTAAAATGTTTGTTCTTCGGAAGCAAAATGTTGTTTAAAGAAGTTTTCTTACCGGATGAAGTCATTGGCAGATATTAATAAAACTGCTTGAGAGTGAGTGAGATGTATCGGACAACTCAGTGAGTGGTAAAGGGTCGAGTGAGTGATTAGTCTGAATTTCATATTAATAAATATTTTCCCCTCCTGGACATATCTCACTCGTGACTCTGAGTTGTTACTCGCATTTTATCGCCTAGACATAGCTGTGCAAGTTATCAATGTTTAGACTAGAGCTCCTTGCAGAGGGAAGTCTTCGTCACATTCGATTTGTAAATATACTTTTGTTTCGATCATAGAGGAGGAAAGTGTGCAGTTTCAAACTTCATGTGTTAATATTTTGAAACAACACCACATATTATTCACTAAATCAGTTACCGGAAATGAGAAATAGGAAGTCTTTTCCTCTAAAAAAAAAAAAAAAAAAAAAAAAAAAAAAAAAAAAAAAAAAAAAAAAAAAAAAAAAATCTTATGAATGTGTAACAATATAATGTGATGATGTGATGGTAAACTTACTTATATGTGTACGCTGTATATTATTAGTATTTCATGTCTAATGACTCGTCTGAGTGATACAACCTGTTCGGTAATTCTACTCTATCTTCCTTCACTTCGTCCTACTAATGAAACTTCATAATCTTCAAATAGGTGTTTAGTTACATCGAGCGATATAAGGCAGCACAATATGATCAAAGACACTTTCCATTGTAACTCTTATTTTGCTACGGAGAATTGGAAATTGTTGCTTCACTTGGCCGAAACACCTCTATAATCGCTCGTTCTTTCGTTACCGGTATATATTTATTGTAGGCTCTTTGCTGTGGAGTGATGGTAAAGTAATAAGCCAAGGAGCAATTCTGTGGCTCCAAGGCAAAATGTGTTAGGCCTCTATGTCATTTCTTTCACTTTTCAAGAGCGAGCATGTACAGATATAATTTGAACAATCTTATAAAATCGTAGGAATCGTGTTTCATAACAATGGATTAGACAAAAAAAATAACAGAGATATACATGTTATCTTTTGCCACAATAAAGATACCAGCAGGATGCACACATTATCGCAAAATCTCATTTTCAACAAAAATTTAAATATCATGTTTTTCCTTGGAACCACAGAATTCCATAGCCCATATCACCTAGAAGAAGTGCATTGGCATTATTGCCAATCATTACTCTAGAAACATCCGAATTTCTCCATATAGGCCTAATATAGAAATAATTATCCACGCTTGTGAATTCTTCCTTGACATTGCAGGTAGCTCGTACATTAAGGCTCACAACACCTTTTTGTTTGCTAAAATACTCATCGGCATGTTAATTTTTTTAAATAAAAATATTGGTATAATTCACAGCTTCAATGGCGTCAGGAAATGAATACTTCCTTTTTCCATTCTGTAACTCTTGGACAGTTGTTGGAAATTGAACGCAATTGAATGCTTTTAATTTCAAAGAATCTGCAACTTCCCAGCAGTTAGAATTTGTTTTATAAAAGAAAGCTATAAGGATAATGACTAGGGTACATAGAAGGATATCATGTAAAAAGATATTCCAAAATTTAGAAATCTTTACTGTACATTGTGAGTAGGTCTACACTCTTTCACTGAGTTCACACCTGTGGAGTAATGGCTAGCGCGTCTGGCCGCGAAACCAGGTGGCCCGGGTTCGAATCTCGGTCGGGGTAAGTTACCTGGTTGAGGTTTTTTCCGAGGTTTTCCCTCAACCCAAATTTGAGCAAAAGCTGGGTAACATTCGATGCTGGACCCCGGACTCATTTCACTGACATTATCACATCTCATCTCATTCAGACGCTAAATAACCTGAGATGTTGATACAGCGTCGTAAAATAACCTACTCCAGGGTAACTTTCGTTAGTCGGCAGACTCGCTAGCTGCTGATCAGGAACTGCACTCGGGCTTGGGTTAGATTTTTCCTTGGACTGATTACCTGGTTGAGTTTTTTTTTCCGAGGTTTCCCCAAACGTAAGGCAAATGCCAAATAATCTATAGCGAATCCTCGGCCTCGCTTCATCTCACCAAAAAATTGTTTAACTCTTGTTTCGTATCTTGAAGCTTTAATGCTAACACAAGATCTATGGAATACAATGAAATGAAAAGTGACACGGTACCATGGGAAATATCCATATCCTCTTGAACGCCCATTTGAAAACCTGGATCGCCCACAAATAGTAAGAAAATGCTCATTTTCATTTCATTATCGAGAGCTCTTCCTCTTCTGCCATTTGAATCTTGCAAGAAATTCCGCGCTAGTCACTGTACGTTCTCCTTCTTAAATTTGTACAAATCTTTGTAACTATGTTTACAAGCTTGTCTACGATGTTTATACCTTTTCTTCTGCGTTATACAACAATAATATACCTCGTCATTACGATTTTTTAACTTCACTCAACCGCTTTGAGTCACCTATTCAGTTAACTCAGAAAGTTGATAGTATAAACTCAATTATATGAGTGAGTAGTAACGTTTATTAATATAGAATAGTGACTTGTCTCTCGTCTGTTGCGTCATCGAGAGTTGTAACTCAAGGATCAAAGGTCAGTGCCAGACTGATTGAGAGATAAGTATGTTTATTAATACACATGCGAGTTAGAACTCGGAATTGGAGTGATAAGTAACAACTCAAAATTATTAATATCTCCCAATTAATGTCGCCAAAAGCGGCTGTGCCCACAGAAATCGCAGAAATCTGCAACTATTTATCAGAAAGAATATAAGTTATTTGTGACTGGCGAGAAAGTAGGAACGTGAAACGAAGAAATCATATTTCTAGGAGTGATAAAACAATTTTATTCACTCTTCATTAAAGTCATTGTTTAGGTAGCTATGAGCGACTAAACAAAGCCAGTGAAAAAACGTATTAAAACTGCATCAACCTTTAATGCTAGTGTTAAAACTGAACGATTTTCAACTGTTCAAAAAGTTTACAAAAGATGAAAGATCAGCATTTAACTAAAACTAAAATAAATTAGGCTACTCGTATTTTTAGAAAGCCTTTCCTAAAAGTAGGTCATGCATCTCTCGTCAACTTTTTGAACAATTAAAAGGTGTTTATTAGTGATATAAAATTGGAAAACGTTTTGTGTAATTACGGTGACCAGACGTTCTCTTTTGTCCGGACATGTCCTCCTTTTTAGACCTTTGTTCAGGGTCCAGGCGGATTTTTCAAAAAACAAGAAATGTCCTCCTTTTCGTAATTTGTATGCCTGATATTTTGAAATGATCTGATTTGACGCCTTTTCAAGTAATTTGCCTGTAGGTGGCAGCAGCATCGACGGAATATTACTCTTTGCCAACATCATAACACTCTTTGCTCCTCCTTGTTATGGTTGTTGCTCACAGCCAGCTAACAAATCGAGATGCGAATGTAGATCCATTTCCGCATTCTCGCCTCGCAGTCTGTCCATTCTGCCCATTTTTTGTCTTCTTTATTAATAATATAGTTCCCTTGACTTTCATACTAGGGCTGGATGAAAAGTAATGGCAACAGTTCGATATTTCTGACATGGCTTTATTCACAGGGGTACAACATTTACGTACCTTCTATATAGTCGCCATCCTTATTTATCACCTTTTACCAAATGTTTGGAAGGCGTCGTACACCATCAGCGCGTCCATCTTTGTTGATGTTCCGTATTGACCGCCCTATAGCACGGATAAGTTCATCTCTGGTCTGTGTACCGGGTCCCCGCAGTGGTTCTTTCAATTTGGTGAAAAGATCGTAATCGCATGGACTCATATCGAGTGAGAACGTGGATGTTCCAGAATTTCCCATTGCCAGCAGCGCAAGAGGTCCTGGACAGCAGCAGCGGTGTGACTCCTTGCATTATCATGAAGAATGATGGGATTCTGTACCACCAAGTGTCGTCGTTTTCTCCTGAGGGCTGGACGAAGGTGGTGCTGCAGGAACCTGCAGTAGCAGTCCGCGTTTGCCGTCTGCCTTGGAGGTACAGCGTGGTGCAGTATTACCTCATCAATGTCATACGCCACAATGAACATCACCTTTACAGCACTTTGTGTAGGGCGCACTTTCTTCGGATAAGAAAACCTGGATGCTTCCATGCATTTGATTGACGTTTCAAGTTTGGTTGGTTCGTATGAGCGAGCCCAGGTTTCGTCCTTAAGCGACGATTCGTCCAAGAAAGTCGTCATCTTTCCTTTGGTACCGGTCCAACAAGGCCTGTGCGACTACATAGCGGTGCCATTGTTAAACCTCGGAAATTTCATGGGGTATCCAACGCCCTGTAATTTTGCGGTAACCCAGAATGTCTTGCAGAATGTGGAGCACAGTTTTGTGACATACTCCGACTTCCGCTGCTAACTCACGCGCAGTCCATCGGATATCAGCATCCAACAGGGAAGCAAGGAGTTGAACTCTGTTGTCCTCCACGCGGGGTCGTCCTGTATGGAGGTTGTCCTGAACGGCATCCCTGCCTTCCCTGAACGCTTTAACCCATCGTGCCACTGTGCGATATGGCAACGCTGCATCGGCACATGCTTCACGCAATCCCTGAAAACAATCTTGTGCACTACGATCTCGTGTCACTTCAATTTTGATCCAGGAACGTTGCTCTAGTTTTGTAAACGTGGTCTTAGGGCGCTCGCACTATCCCTATGAAAGTCAAGGTTCTACACACTGCAGTAGATTGACAGAGCACTGTCGCCGCTGGCTGCACTAACTCATCTAACACTCCTTGTTCATGTCCACACAGCTGGCAGCTCTCGAACGCACCATCGTCACGTGACAGCAGTGTTGCCATAACTTTTTATTCAACCGTTATATATAGCTAACTGTAAAACCATTACTATTAAGTTTTATCCTAATTATTTTGTAATAAAAAGATATTAACATACTTTTAAGTATGATATAAGCCTAAATATGTACTGTAAATATTTTGTAATAAAATAGATATTGACGTAATTTAAAGTACAATATAGGCCTAAGTCTAAATCTAAGTACTTTTTTTGTCCTCCTTTTTGAAGTTTTGCGTCCTCTTTTTATCGATGTGAATCTGGTTACCCTATGTGTAATTATTTTTAAGTATGAATAAAGTTTCAGAAAACGAATAAAGTAATTAATACCCCTTTAAAAAGTACTGTAGTGTATGATACACGTATTAAAAGAGATATTTATTCATAAGTTTGCTTAATGATCTCGTTTCACAAATATCCCCTCCTCGCAAAGTGATACTTACTTACTTATGGCTTTTAAGCAACCCGGAGATTCATTGCCGCCCTAACATAAGCCCGCCATCGGTCCCTATCATGTATAAGATTAATCCAGTCTCTATAAACATATCCCACCTCCCTCAAATCCATTTTAATATTATCTTCCCAGCTACATCTCGGCCTCCCCAAAGGTCTTTTTCCCTCCGGCCTCCCAACAAACACTTATATTTATTTCTGGATTCGCCCATACGTGCTACATGCCCTGCCCATCTCAAACTTCTAGATTTTACCTCGCTAAGTGATGATAATGATGCAAAATAAAATTACATTTTTAACACGTCTTGTATCCATCATAGATATCTATTTTTGTGAAAAAAAAAAAATTCTCGCTCAGGATCTTACAGATTTTGATACAGACCCTGTGATGCCTTACTTTGACTATTGCGACGTTTTGTATAGTGATCTTAGTGTTGAATTGTCATTGAGGCTTCAGCGTGTTCATAATGCTTGTGGCCGTTTCATTTTTATATAACAGCCGTCGCTATGATCATGTCTCCGAGTATTTCTTCCAATTATCTTGGCTTCGTTTATGAGAGAGACGTTCAGTTCATTCACTCTGCTGTATCAGATTCTAAATAATTCCACACCTATTTACCTAGTATCTCGCTTCACACTTTTAGCATTCAACCACAACCGTGATACACGTTCACAGCATAACCTTGTTCTGTCAATACCATATCATCAAACATCTCTCTATTCTGCTTCCTTCACAATACACACAGCCCGTTCCTGGAATTCCTTGTCACAGGAAATCAGGAGCAGTCAGAGTCTAAAATCTTTTAAGTACACTCTACTTAGAAATGTTTTTATTGAACTAGACTCTTGCGGAAGTTTCTAAATAATCTTAAATAACCAAGATATTATTTTTTTCTCCTCTCTTCCTTTTTTATTACCTTGATATATTACTTAATCGTTTGTATCTGTATGCTATATAGTACGTTTTTGCTATTCAACTTTTTATGTCTTGTAACCCACATGTATTTTCCTATTAGTATATTAACTGTATATTGTACCTCAAGTGAATTAATCGTCGAATTTATCTCGAGCAGTTTATGTCTTATAAATTGTATATATTCCCCTTATGTTATGTAACTCATTTTGATTATATGTAATTTTCTACTTTATTTTATATTCTCCTTATATTAAGTAACTGAGCTTGACTATTTGTAATTTTCTACTATATTTTATGTAATCTCTAAGGTATATTATTTTGAGTTGTTTTGTATTTTATCACATAATTTTGTATTTCATGTCTATTATTGAAACCTGGTTCAGTGGAAGAGAAGGTCTTATAGTCTTAACTCTACCAGGCAAAATAAAACTACTACTACTACTACTAATTACAAAGCAACAAGTAAATCATTAAATTGGCATTAATACAAAACAGAAATAATAACACCACACAATGGCTGAACAATGAATAAGCATTTAATGTTCAACATTGACATCAAACACTAAAATTTTAACATAACCGAATGTAAATAATTTCATTTGAACATTTATAAACATTAAAAACTTTCATGGTTCCGCCCGGGATCGAACCGGGGACCTTCTGCGTGTAAAGCAGACGTGATAACCACTACACCACGGAACCACATGGACAACATCTAAAAACAAGGTGATATGAAGGTGGAGTAGGTCATGCGCATGCGTCATTACGCGAGTTGCTTTGCAATAAGATGTGGCTGTTGGCAGGAAATACTGGCATACCACTTGATTAGGTAGATGTTTTCGAAGGCAGCATGTAAAGCGGACTTTGTGGTATGTGAAAAGCAGACAGCTTGGTTTCGTAATATAGGCGTGACTCTCCAAGGACCTACGTCCTGTTTATTTTATTAGCAGTGACAAGCGAAATGACGTTGTAACCTTTACTTTGTCTTACTCGTATGAGTCGTATCGCATTCTAACTGGTCTTTATCTTTTTAGTAGGCCTACTCTTAAATTTTCTCCCATGTTATTTTTCTCTTTTTCCTTGGATTTCTTCTTCTTTCGTTTTCTGTTCCCTTTCTCAGTTTCAATCCCATAATTTCTAAATGAAGATCTGTTTTCTTTTTCTTTCTTTCTTGTCTGATTTTTTTATTTTCTCTCGGCTTCTCAGGATTATCATCAATATTATTATTATTATTATTATTATTATTATTATTATTATTATTATTGTATGTATATTTATTCACACTGCAAATGGGTATATACCCGGTGGCAGTGGTAGGCCTAACTAATTACACTAAATAATGACAATTAATAATAAACACAATTAATAAAATATAATCAATACTAAGTTAATAATAATAATAATAATAATAATAATAATAATAATAATAATAATAATAATAATAATAATAATAATAAGGAGCATCCTAAATTAAATGAAGCACTATCACTTAAAATAACATTTAAAGTATGGTAAATCTAATTTGTATCTTAACCCTAAGTTCGAACTAAAACTCACGAGTATGATATGTTCATACCTGCACAAGTATCTTTCAGCACTACACTCATTTCGCTGTCAACTCATTCACTGCACTGGAACTACGACACATTTCACTGATTACATCCTGATTTCACTAACACTTCAAAAACATTTCACTGTCCAAATACTTTACACTGCCACTATAAACTAAAAACTTCACTAACACACGCTTCACTTACACAACACACTTCACTGACATAACATACTTCACACTTCACTGACACAATACAATTCTTCACTGATACAACACTTCAATAACAAAATATCAATTACACCCTTTAATTAGTGTGTATAATATACTACCGTCTATTAGTAAAGTCCTTAAGCCTATGTTTAGCCTATTATTATTATTATTATTATTATTATTATTATTATTATTATTATTATTATTATTATTATTATTATTATTATTTACTGTGGATATTCTTTGCTCATCTTTTGTCTTCCATTTTTTATGCCTTATTAATTCTCGTTAACAGTACCTTCACACACTCTGTTGATAATGTTCACAATCAGTATCGACAATTGAGGCGTTGGCATGGGAATGGTTGTGTCAGAAAAAATCGATTTTTCGTTTTGTCATGGAAACAATAGTAGGCGCTCATGCCAATGATGATGTGGAAACAGTGTCAGATCAGTAGATGTACTCGATTCGTTCCAGTGCTCGATATGATTCAGGTGTCCTAAATGTCTCCGAAATCTATTCCATTCAGGATTATAAGTCTTCATTTTTCTTTAATCTATCTCAACAATATGAAGTTCATTGTCATTCTTCGTTTTTGTATATAGGTAGCCTACTACATTAAATTTATTTCGTTATTTTCTTTGTGCAAGCTACTTGTAAATGCCAATATAGGTGTAATCACGATGATGCCTGATGATTTTTGTGACTTTTCCAAGGAATGTGACAGATTTCTTAATGCTGTACCTATCAAAATTAGCATTTTCTCCTGGGTACGGATTTCAAGAGCCGATTTCCCATAATAAAGACAAGGCAGTCATTCAAGGAGGACGAACCGTGAAAAGAGTTCAACATCTTGAAAAGAGGGCAGTCTTTCCAGGCCATCGCAAATGTGAACTCATGTGCACTCATTACAACATCTTACAAAGAGGCCCGTCTTAAATGAGCCCGAAAAGAAGGAAATATTAGCCATGCTGAATTTTATGGACAAGAAGTAGGCTACCGTGAGTTTTATCGGAAAATTTGTGCTTGAAATTTAAGAAGTGGAATAAATTGTTTGTTGTTAAACTCATAAATTAATTTTACTTTGATTTTTAATTACTTTCGTGCAAACAGAATAACATCTGCTTTCTGATGTTCTTTCAACAAATATACAGTTTTTTTTTTTTGTAACCAAATACGTTTTCTGATATTGCCCAAACAATTACAATATATAATAAAGTATACTTTCTGATGTCCTTAAAACTACTTGTATTTTTCGCATCGCCTGTATAATTTCATTTTTATGACTTACAACCTTTCCCATGTCAGCTCCTAAATTATCTATAGTAATGTCACCAGAGGTCCCAGATCTCGAGTGGCATTTATTAAGACTATTTCGTGAATAAAATAAAAATGTAGACTAATATCCCTAAAATTCGCTCACAAAATGTTAATAATTGTATATTTGCGAATACTTACCCTATTCAATGTGAAGTTGAAACAGATGAATATCGATTATTCCAATAAAGAAATTGGATGTTATTCAGTAATGTCAATTGCGAAAAGCGAAATACAGGTTTAACAATGTTAATTACATGTACTGCGCTTTTCTCTTATTATTATAATAACAGAAATACATTTTCATTATCTGCTGAAATCATAATTTAATTTGAACATTTATAATATAATACAAGCAACCTGATTAATACATTAATTAAATGAAGAATTGTTGAAAACGCAGTTATCAAATCTGAATAAAGGAGTGTAATTTTCTTCAGATAGCCTACAATGGACATGGAATTACGAGCTGAAGATGTAGATGTGGAATTGTGGAAGTAATATTTCGCACTTTATTTAGTACTCCATCGTTACATTACACACTACACCGAGAACTATGAACTATGTAATATGTGTGAAGACATCTAGCAATGCTTATGTATTCACACTACAGCGAGACATATGTTGCTACACAGTGGAGTCATCTCTGTAAAGATAATTAAAACACGAATTTTATTACGCCATATGGAAGGCAATTTGATCAAAGACCTTGTACAAGCCACCGGCGTGGCTCAGTCGGTTAAGGCGCTTGCCTGCCTGTCTGAAGTTGCGTTCGGGTGCGGGTTCGATCCCCGCTTGGGCCGATTACCTGGTTGGGTTTTTTTCCGAGGTTTTCTCCAACCGTAAGGTGAATGCCAGGTAATCTATGGCGAATCCTCGGCCTCATTTCGCCAAATACCATCTCGCTATCACCAATTTCATCGACGCTAAATAACCTAGTAGTTGATACAGCGTCGTTAAATAACCAACTAAAAAAACCTTGTACATAATACTATACAAGGTCTTTGGATTTGATATGCTCTGATGTTAGACAAATTTGAACATCTGACTTTCTATTAATGATGTAAATCTGGCTCAGTCGGTAGAGCATTCGTGCTCTAAGCGAAAGATTCCGGGATCAATACCCGGCCCCCGAACAATTTTTTCCTTGAAATTATTTTCTATTAATTGTTTCATTTCATTCACGTAATACAAATTTTACAGCTACAATTAGGTTAGTTATCTGTGACAGTGGGACCAATGTCAACTATGCTTAATTCGACCGTTACTCCGTGCTATAGGAAAGCTTTTTCCATAGCTCGAAAAACGCATTCTTGCTGTAATGTGTAATGGGACTAAAGCTGCATCTATACAGTTCAATTTTCCATGAGCGTATGCATGCAATCTGGGAAGAATATTGAAAGAATCAAGTTTAAAACGTACGTTCAATTAAGATGCATGAAGGTTTTCTGTCTACATGGTGCGCCGTTTTGAACGTCGTCTTCATGCGTAAATATATTAATTACATATCAATCTTGCATTCATTGCTTGAATGCATAAACTTGAAAGAAAAGCTTAACCGTGTAGATGCATCTTAATGGATTCATGCTCATGGATTTACGGGGATACAGTTGGCGACACTGAATAAAGAAAAGAATGACCATGCGATAAATTGGTAACGGTAAATCTAGCTGCAAAAGTTATCGCGATATATGACTGTGACTGGTTGGAATTCAGAATTTCATTACACTTCATTAGTCGAAAATGGAATGACGTAATATAAACGAAATAGTCATCTACAATAATTAGGCCTACGATAATAATAATAATAATAATAATAATAATAATAATAATAATATCATCTTTCTTCTTGCCTCTCATGCCTTGTTTCCTTTTCTTCCATTTTGTTCCTTCCTTTTTTGTGTTTCTCTGTTTTAATTATTTTTTCTCTTTTTCCACTTAATTTATTTGCTTTTTTCTTCTATTTTCTACCAACTTCTAATCATTTTTATACAGTATATTTATCACAACTTCATTATTTTTATAATTCTATCATCATCGCCATTACCCTCAATTTTCTTCTTTATCCTACGTTCATTTTCCTCTTTTCTATTTCTGTTTTCCTCATTTCTTCTTCTCTTTTCTATTTCTGTTATCCTCATTTCTTCTTCTCTTTTTCATTTTCTTCTCAACTTCTTTAAAATTAATTTAATAATTTTAACGTGAAACGTTTATGCGCTCGAGAAATGTGTTCACACTTTCTGTTAATACGGGTCTAGGACAACTGAAATTATGATGTGTTTAAAAGGAACTAGCCTAGTTTCTAATCTACCCGGCCGTGATTAAACATTAAGGGAAACAAATTAATCGTAATGTTGGACCCGGGTTCGATTCCTGGCGTACCCCCGTGGTCCAGGTAACATAAGGGTTTTCTCCTGGAGCTCCGGTTCCCCTGTGACATCCCAACAAATCTCCATCATCAGCTCATCTCACTGCGTGTGTAATGTAGACCAGCTTCCTATGGCGCACCCGGGGCAACAACTCATTCGGTAAATTGGTCTACACAGCTGGCTTCATATGGGTGAATGACGAGAAGTCAAGTACTCGCCATTAGTTAAAAAAATTAATCATAATGTAACATCATTATTGTTGTTTAGTAAACTGTCCGAAGACAGGTTGGAACCTCATTAAGAAACCCAATAACACATCAGTTATGAGGCAACTAAACTAGGAGATATTGGGATGTATGGCCATTTCCTTTCTCCCTCCATTGCACACATCCCTGAGTAGTAACATTACAGCATTCGTACACCAACGGGGTGATTAATAAATGTGAGAAGTATAAAGACATAAAATAATAGTTAATTTAATATAGTCTAATTCTAAAGTACTTTGTGATATTAATTTCCAAATTACTCCAGTTCTCTGTAATGACATATTATTCATTACAATTTCAAACATCTCATTCGCGTCGTACTTATGTATGAATCGTTTCGAATATCAATAAATTGCATTGTTGCCTTAATACTAGGACCCATGGAATGAGGAAGCAATTATGAAGTAACTAACGAGAAGGTTCCGCCTTGTTAATTTAAATGCGGGGAATATAATGACAGGAACGAAAAGTAGAAGATGAAAACATTCATTGTAAGAAGTTTTATATGTTTGGGCAATGAGGTAAAATGGAGGGACATTATATTATATAAGTAAATAAATATCAAAAAGCAAATGCTGCCTTTCACCGTTGTTGTTGGTCAACTGTCCGAAGATAGGTTTGAATCTCACAAGTGACACCAATACGTCATCACCAGGGAAAGGATTTATATGTAAATACATATTTACTTATAAAGCTAATATAATTTATATTTTGCATTATCTTTATGTTTCACAATGTGTAGGGTTGAAAAATCCTACTTTTATTTTCCATATTTTTCCATATTTTAGAGTTTAGTACATATTTTCGTTAATTTCCATATATTTTCCATATTTCATATAAAACAGTCCATATTATATTAGGTTTAACAATAAAACAAAACAAAATTCCATTAACTTTTAAAAATACATTTCAACAATAGAGATTTAAACACATGTTCAGTAATCCCTTTAACATCAGAGTTATTTGAAAATTAGCAGTCCTATCAACAATGGGAAAGTAAGTTACAAAACTGTATTAATTTAATTTAAAATTTTTAACAGACTTCAGTTGTGCAGCTCAACAGTTAAATGCCAGTCAGAGTACACATAGGTTCAGTTTTGTAAATCATACTATAAAGACGGTAAATATGCCAAAAGTACGTCATTCAGTCAATTTAAAATCAAAACTAACAAGTTACATTTCAGAATTTAAAGAAGATGGTTTATCAACTGACAATAAAATATTATTTTGTAATTTGTGTCAGTGTGCAGTATCATCTACACAAAAGTTCCTGGTGCAACAACACATTACAACTAGTAAACATCAGGCCAACAAACAACTAAATTCCAAGCAGAGACAATTGTTTTTAACACAACCAACAACATCGAATGTAAGATCTGAGTTTAACATCGACCTGTGCCGTTCTCTCATCTCTGCTGATATTCCTCTCTACAAACTAAAGAATAAGGTCTTCAGGGAATTCCTTGAAAAATATACTCAACATACAATCCCGGATGAGTCAACACTTAGGAAGACGTATGCTCCATCCATCTACGATGAGACAATACAGAAGATAAGAGATGAAATTAAAGATAGTTCAATTTGGGTTTCCATTGATGAGACTCCCGACAAAGAAGGTAGACTTGTTGGTAATGTAGTTATCGGTTTGTTAAGTGAACAATATTCTGAACGAATTCTTTTACATTGTGATGTTCTAGAAAAGTGCAATAACAAAACTATAGTTAAACTGTTCAACGAAGCTATGGGTATCCTGTGGCCAAAGGGTATTATGTACGATAATGTGTTATTCTTTATTAGCGATGCTGCCCCTTATATGGTCAAAGCTGGACAAGCATTATCTGTTGTATATCCTAAATTGACTCATTTTACTTGTGTGGCGCATGCATTTCATCGTGTGGCAGAAGTGGTCAGAGACAATTTCCCTAAAGTAGATTTGTTGATTTCATCAGTGAAAAAAGTATTTCTCAAAGCTCCCAGTAGAGTTAACGTGTTGAAAGAAATGTACCCTGAAATTCCATTGCCACCAAAGCCAATTTTAACTAGATGGGGTACATGGCTAGAAGCAGTTGAATATTATGCCGAACATATAGACTCTATTAACAATGTTCTCCTTGCATTGGACTCTGAAGATGCAGTCTCAATTGATACTGCGAAAACAGTTACCTGTGACATAAGTGTGAAGAATGACTTAGCTCACATTCAGCATACATTTTCATGCATCATAAAAACGCTCAAAAGTCTCCAAAATAGGCACCTTTCACTATCTGAAAGTTTTGAAATTATAAATAGTACTGTGGAACAACTGAATCGTGGTAGAGGTAAAGTTGCAGATGCAGTAAGAGCTAAGGTGGACACTGTACTTTCAAAAAACCCTGGATATGAAGAACTACAAAAGGTTGTTGCTGTGATGAGTGGTGAATCAACAGTGAAGATTAACTTGGACTTATCCCCAGCAGACATTGTGAAATTGAATTATGTACCAGTTACTTCTTGTGACGTCGAACGCTCTTTTAGTCAGTATAAATCTATCCTCAGAGACAATAGAAGAAGATTCACTTTTCAGCACTTGAAAGAAATGTTTGTAACCTATTGTTATGGTAACAGACAATAAAAATTGTGTTTTGTTGAAACTACATTGGAAGATAAGGTACGTCCATTATATTTTTTGTTTAGTTTGATTAAAATGTACCAATATTTAACGTACATAGTCATTTTTTTATAATTTTAAGTCCATATTTAATTCCATATTTTGGTAAAAATCCATATTTAATTCCATATTTTGGTAAAAATAACTACATATATATTTACATATTTCATATATTTTTAGTCCATATAAATCCGTTCCCTGGTCATCACTCATGAGACAACAAAACCAGGATATAATGGAATAGGTTGGCTAGTTCCTTTCCCCTCCATTGCATACATCGTCGAATTAAATAACATTGAGTTAACAAAAGAAAGAACACTATTGCTTTTAAACAATGTTTATTTATGCCAATTTAGTTACGTCAATTGATAGTACTTTGTAGTTATCTTTTTATCTAACAGTAGCTGCCTTTCATACATAGTTCATTCATATTTGCTTATTTCAAAAGCAAACATTTATACAAATCAAAACAATACTTCCAACATTAATGTGTGGAGTAAACAGCAATTAGAGATATGACTGCTTTTTTACAGTACGAAATTAAGTTTCGTTAAAATGTGGGATTTTTGCGCATTCCAACGGGGAAGCCAGACACCTAGGCCAAAAAGGGGACTGTACCGTTTTTTACGAGACGTATGGTAACAAGTTCTATAATTTGTCACAATAAGGCCTATATTTATATTTAACTTTTTGGTTCTGTTATATTTTGTATTTTGTGCTCATTGTGTTTAATACCTAATAGATGGGGGTGGGATTTGGGCGTAGGCTATACCAATTTTCTCTCATGTACTATGATAGGCCTATCCTTAACGAGTGTATGTAATTCTTTTACAGTAGGGCGTATATTTATATTTAACTTCTTGGTTATGTTATATTATGTGTCTTATGCACATTGCGTTTGATACTTAATAGGTGGGGGTGGGGTTTAGGCGTAAGCAATAGGCCTACCAATTTTTCTCATGTAGGTCAACTATGATATTATTAACGAGTGTCTGTAATTCTTTTACAGTTGGGTCTATATTTATATTTAACATTTTGGTTCTGTCATATTTTGTATCTTGTGCACATTCAGTTTAATACCTATTAGGCACTTTTACACTTTTTTGTGTAAGTATAATTATTACTATTATATTCCACCCTACCCCATTATCTCCTAGCCTAGTTGCCTCATAAGTGGTAGGTTATTGCTATCACTTGTGAGTTTCAGACCTGTCTTCGGACAGTTGACTAAACAACAACAACGATATTCTAAAACAGTGTCAATTTTAATAATTGTAATTATTGTGTTTTTAATAACGTTTTTTTTTTAATCCATTTTAAACCATATCTATGATGTAATCATCTATCATGGTTTATGTTGGTTAATAATTGTGACAGAATAACATCAAAACACTCATAACAGAAGCTTGAAAATTCACCATAAAGGTAAATTTTATTTAAGTTGTATATAATATTTCAATGATTCATACCCAAAAACAAGTCAAGACTCATGTATATAACTCGTTCTGTTTTCTTAACCTTTTCGTTGCAGGCGGGCTAGCAAGTGAGTAAAATAATATTTAGAATAGGATATTTCATTTGAGATATAAAACAAGCTACCAGTATGCACAATAAAACAAGGGAAATTGTTAAATTAGTATCTACCAAACGTTTTGAACTTGATACATGCTAGGATAGGCTATCATATTCGTAATACATTGTATGTAAAGTACACTGCGTAATGTTTTGCCCGATATCAGCTGATCCGACAGCGATGTTATTTTGGTGCCACGTTCATTCGGTAGAGTAGTATTGAACTCCCTCTCTATTTACTTTAGGCTAATGCTCGAAGGTTCGATTCCTACTTGGGCACATTACCTGTTTTTTCCCGAGGGTTTCCTCAACTGTAAGGCGAATGTCATGTAATCCCATGGCGAATCCGCCCTCATCTCGCCATCAACATTCCATTGACAGTAAAGAACCTAATAATTCATACAGCGTCATTAAATAGCCGACAATTAAAGAATATTAATAAAATGACATCGGACAAAAACCTATGACATGGCTGAGATTTCAACCCAAAGCCGTAGTTTTTACGTAACGTTATAGCTACGTCCTTTAGCCGTTGTACACCGCTACAGACGTTTGATTTAGTTAGTTTATCCCATTTTATTTTATTTACTTACTTATTTATTTATTATGTTACATATGGAACGACTACAAAACAAATATAGCAATTTTGGAAGAATTGAGAATGACATCAGCATTTGAACAAATTTTAAATTATAAGTCAAAGTGGATACGACATTCCAACAGGATGCCCCGCAACAGACATCCTAGATTACTACAAAAATTCCACTTCGGCGGGTACAAGAAACCTGAAAGACCACTGAAGAGACTTTTCGACCTTTAATATGAGACCGGAACGGGCCAATCTGTGGCCCAACTGCTTGGAAGCTACATGGCGATGATGATGATTATAATGATGATGATTATTATTATTATTATTATTATTATTATTATTATTATTATTATTATTATTATTATTATTATTATTATGTAAGTACCGTATTTAATTAATCGTTTATTTATTTTTAATAAATTATTTCTTCATACATTTACCAATTTATTAGTTCCTAACAGTATACTTATGTATTTACGTATTGTTTTAAGTCCAGTCATTCATTTAGCAATTTATTTCTTCGTCTATTAAATTATTCTCTCATTGATTGATTCTCAATATGTTCATTCGTCTATTACATATGCATTATTCTGGAGATTGAACACAAAAGTCGAGGACAGTCGTAGTGAAACAGAAAGGCCAATTCACTTACAGTATTTGTAATCAATATAGGCTATTCTCCGAACACCATAATTCCCTTTTGAAGAAATTACTTTCACCTGTTTGATCTTCACTTCTCAGCACCATGAACCAACACTAGTCTTGCATAAACAACACGACTCCTTCATACAGCGGTCAGTACTGACCAAGGTCAGTAACTTGATGGCAAAAGTGGAGGGAAGGTCGCATATGACGCGATGCATATGGAGGCTCGGGTCGTCGTCCTGTCAGACTGCTGACCTAGTTCAAAGGGCCGAGGTGAACGCACTAACCTGCTACGCGCATGCAGGAAGCGCTTGTTCGGTTGCAAAACAACGGAAGTATTTCGAATCACACGGATTTCTCCTTGTGATATGTACCGTATTTTATCGCATAAGCCTCTCTCCTCGTAAATCACCCACCCAAAAATTGTTATTAAAATATTGAAATTAAATTAATTTTTTAATTGGCTATTTAACTACGCTTTATCAGCTGCTATGGTTATCTGGCGTCTGAATGAGATGAAGATGATAATGCCAGCGAAATGAGTCAAGGGTCCAGAGCCGAAAGTCACCCAGTATCACCCAGGCTCCAGCGCCGAAAGTCACCCAGTCTCACCCAGGCTCTTAATGGATTGAAGGAAGACCCCTGAAAAAGCCTCAACAAGGTAACTTGTCCCAACCAGGATTTGAACCTACAGGCATCCAACAAACAAATCTCAGTGCGCAGAAACCAGCTGGCGTGACTGTCTCGCGCAGATGATGTATGCTCCCTTTCCCAGTTTGCTCCCCGTCTCGAATCACACCACCGACACTATGCGCATGTGCACGTATTATCTTCTTATGCAGAACTGAACACGTGTTATTGCTACAGAGTCAGGGAGTCACATAGCGTTTTATATTAAATATCAATTTAATTTAATTTAAATATTTAAAATTTAAATATGAGGACAGTTCCAGGAAAGATAGGTACCGATTGTGACTTAGAAAGAGACGATGTTGACATCTTGTAATGTTATATTCACTTACCTAATTTGTTATTGTTATAGCTGCTCTTTGAGTGCACATGTCCGCAACCGTAGCCGTTATAGCTATACCAGTAGCCGCTTATTAAAGAACCCGCCTACTGCAGGGGGTAAGAGGGGTATAGCATGTGCGGAGCGAGGAGTCTGAGCTGAGTTTTGCTTGTAGGATATTTATAGACCCGCTCGTTCACGGTCAGGCATGCTAATCGTTACTCCACAGCGGTGGACAATAGTATATTGCATTAGCGTCGTGCATTACAGGCGCTATGTTCGGTTCAAGTTTGTCAAGTATGATGAAGTTTGATATTCGCCTATATTTGGCCTGCGGAAGGAGGTCTGTCGTGTTTATTCAACCTTGTTATAAAAAATTCGCTGTCCTCCGCTCCCACCCCTTCATGTTTTAATTGCTTAAGGATTTTAGCATAGATCTTGTGATTAGTTACCCATATGGAATAAGACGAAGTTTGTAATGTCTTGGTTGCCGGTCTTGGTTGCCGGTTGCAATGTTCGAACATTGCAGGGCAGTCAGGACACTAATTGCGATACAAGCGTGGTAAGTACATTACAACAGAATCGAGAAAAATTTACAGAAGACGAGACGAAGTCCGAGATTCTGTTATGCACATAAAACGTATTGCATACTATTTTTGGCCGCTCTTAATAAAAAAAAGAAATTACTCCCTCTGTTCCAAAATATGGTATAGAAAGATGTAATTAATTCTGTTCCAAAATATGGTACACATTTGTTAAAGTTCTTAATAATATAATGTAACTTTAATACATCTTCTAGATACTTATTTGCATGATGAATTAACATACGAAAAACATAAACATTAGGTACTAGGCGCATCCAGAAAGTAAGTTTCCCTATTTTAAAAAAAAGGACACACTTTCAGGAAAACATTTATTGGCAACAGGTACAGCAATGTTTCAGCTATTTACAACATAGCCACCATCAGAATTGAGACACTTGTCGTATCGTGGGATCAACTTTTGTATCCCTCTGTCGTAGAACTCTGCCGCCTGTGAATGGAACCAGCGCGTGACAGACGTCTTCAGCTCTTTGTCGTTGCCAAAACGCTCACCGGAGGACAGAATTTCTTGAGGTGCAAGAAAACGTGAAAATCGCTGGGAGCAAGATCAGGACTGTAGGGTGGGTGATCAAACAACTCCCAGCCAAATTACGTCAAAACAGCTGCTGTGCGCGAGCCGTATGTGGACGAGCATTGTCATGGAGGAGCACAACACCTGCAGTAAGCATTCCACGCCTCTTGTTTTGAATGGCACGTCGCAATTTTCGCAGTGTTTCATAGTAACGGTCAGCGTTCACTGTTTCACCTCTTGGAAGGAAGTCAATGAGCAAATGCCATTCCTATCCCAGAACACCGTGCACATCACTTTCCGTACCGACAGCGACTGTTTGAATTTCTTCCTGACCGGAGATTCACTATGCCGCCAATGCATTGACTGCTGCTTGGTTTCCGGGGTGAAGTGCGAAATCCAAGTCTCATCGCCCGTGACGATCCTGTCGAGGAACTCGTCGCCGTCATCGTGGTACCGTTGCAGAAATGTCAGTGCTCCTCCTAAACGTTGCATTTTGTGTTCGGGTATGAGGTTTTTCGGCACCCACCTGGCACACACTTTTTTGAACAGCAGGTGCTTAGTGACAATCTCATGCAACAAGGATCGCGATATCTGCGGAAAATGGCTGCTTAGCTCCGTAATCGTGAAGCGACGGTTCTCCATGATGCACTGCCGCACCAGCTCAACACGATCATCATTGATGAGGGACGGTCGCCCACTGCGCTCTTCATCATGGACACTTTGACGACCTTCGGAAAACTGCCTACACCAGCGACGCACCATCTGCTTACTCATGATGTTCGGCCCATAGACCTGACAGAGCTGCCGATGAATGTCAATTGGCGCAATGCTTTGTGCATTAAAGAACTTCATCGCGGACCGAACCTCGCAGGCGGCGGGAGAAGGAATAAAAGCTTCCATTTCGGACCACTGCTACTGGCACCAGGCGGGACCTGTCCGGCTGGCATATGATTGATACGTCATAGATCTGTTACGCATGCGCAATTGACACGGCTAATTACGTTTACTTTCAAGGGGAAAAAATCGGGAAACTTACTTTCTGGAAGCGCCTCGTACATTCTGTGTGATATAAAATTAATAAAAGAAAAAACAAACATTGCTTTGAGAGAGAAATTAGCATAAAAACTGCAATAAATTATAATCCGTTCTTGTACGATTGTTGAGCCTTAGATGTTCTATTCAAAATTGACTGATTGGTGTTACATTTTCTGCAACAGGAACACCACAGCAGGTGCCCATTTGACTTCTGTTCATAATGAACTATTTAAATATTATAGTTTGATGCACTACAAAAGTCAGAAACATTCATAACTGCACTGTCTGACAGTCCCTTGACTACTGAACAGAATACCACACCGCAAAATATTTCGTGTGCGCATGCGCAATAATCAAACTTATTTTGTTTGTTACTATACCATATTTTGGAATGGAGGGAATATTATTACTGTAATCATTTTTAATTTAAATAAATAATTTGTTTTTGGATGTTAACATTTTCATGTGTGATCGCTGTTTGTTATTTGTCGATAGGTGTCATTCGTTTGTTATTATTTTGCGACGATTGTGAAAATGTTGTAATAAAATAAATTATGAAAGTTAAGTTTTGTCTTTAAAGAAGTAGGTAGGTAACACATTAATTATACATCAATATAAATAAATAGAATATAGAAAAGTTTATAGGTGACACATTAATTATACATCAGTGTGAATAAATTCCATACCGGGATAGGTTAATACTTGAATACGTATTTTATTCCATGGATGTTTTCGCGTTCAGCCACAACCCCACGAGTGGCGCTCAGAGCAACAACCGGAAGTCATCAGAAATGGTTTTGACAAAATTAATGTTCTCTAGAAGCAGTCTTCAAGCAGTTTTCTCGATTATGAATTTCTAATGGAACACAGACTAGGATTTACGTTAATTTATTAATTATTCCAGTCCATCAAGTAATTAATTCGCTTTCTTCAATAATTCATTAATTAATTGATCCACCCGCCGCATTAAGTAATTAATTCGTTCTCTCCAGTAATTTATTTATCCATTAGCTCATGTAATTCATTGAATGATTCATTCATTCGTTCATTCATTCATTCATTCACTTCTGTAAATAATCCATTCACCCACCGCATTTAATGATTTATTCATGCACTTAAGTACGTAATTATTAATTCATTCACTCACTATATGAAATAGTTAATTCATTCACTCCGATAATTAAATCATCATCCACTTCATTAATTAATTTCAGTAATTAAATTTATATGCCCACTGCATGAACTAATTACTTTATTCACCCACTATATTACGTATTTAATTCATTCACCCACTGCATTGAGTAATTGATTCATTCATCCATTGCATTAAGTAATAAATTTATTTACGCACTACATTAAGTAATTAATTCATTCACTCCAGTAATTTATTTATCCATTAGCTCAGGTAATTCATTGAATGATTAATTCATTCGTTCATTCAATCATTCATTCACTTCTGTAAATAATCCATTCACCCACTACATTTAATGATTTATTCATGCACTTAAGTACGTAATTATTAATTCATTCACTCACTAAATGAAATAGTTAATTCATAATCCAATACATTCATTAATTTCAGTAATTAAATTTATATACCCACTGCATGAACTAATCAATTTATTCACCCGTTATATTACGTATTTAATTCATTCACCCACTGCATTAAGTAATTAATTAATTCACTGCATTAAGTAATTAATACAGTCACTCCAGCAATTCATTTACATACCGCATTAAGTAATTCATTCATTTATTTACTGCAGTAACAAAACCATTTGCTCACTGCATTAAGTAATTCATTCACTTCAATAAATTTATTCACTTACTACATTAAGTAATTAATTCATTCACCCACTACATTATGTAATTAGTTAATTCACCCACTGTATTAAGTAATTCATTCATTCATTCATGCACTCATTCATTCACGCCAGTAGTTAAATCATTCACTCACTACACTAATTCAGTCATTCACCCACTGCAGGGGCGGCTCGTCCATAAGAGCTGCGGAGCTGCAGCACTCCCTGCTTTGACAGGAAAATAAAAATAATATTTATTTTAATTTTTAGAAGAATTGTTACAGCTTTTATTGGTAAATTGCTTTTTATTTCATCTGGCCGGGAATATGTACTATTATCTTATGCATAATCTTTTTGCGCGTCGACTGTATTGGAATTGACACTGCATTCAAACTCGTCCTGGGATCTGCTGGGTGGTCAGCTCATAGAGTGTGTGTCTTGCATGGTCATGGGGTAGAGAGGTGAAGGGAAGCAGAGGGAAAATGCTGCTGTTTAAAGCCCATATCTCGCTGCAGTGGCTTGCAGAGCCAGGCCATAAGGGATCTTTCCTCTCCTCCCACACCGCTATTGTAATGCTGCGTCAAATGGATTCTCTATTCCCTTGAAACTTAATGACAAAATTTTTATTTTCTTTTCACATACTTATTGTAGAATCTTATCGAGTTAATATAACGAAATTAATATTCTCTTTTACCTTATTATTACGTATATACCCAGCCTCCAGCAGAACCTAATATTTGCCTTAACTCAAAATGATTGCACGAGTAGAATCCTTTTGATATAGCACGTAAAATACGAAAGAGACTTCTTTTCCAGTTTTAGAAAATTGTTGACCATCAGTATATCTAAGTGTTGCTTTGGTGTGACGTCTTAATACCGTAACTTAACCAGTGAAAATTTGCAAGCATGAGTGTGTGTGAATTACAGAATATTACTTTTATTTTTCTCAACTTTCCCTTGCGGAGAATATTGATGTAATGAAGTGAAATTAAAGGGTCGTCCGTTACCCGACTTAAATCTTACTTAAGCTTCATCCAGCCGAAATAGTGCACATATGTAAGGAAGTATAACAATGAAATTTACGCTAAGCATTTGTGGTTACGTGGATGTGAACAAAAAAAATCTGTATTTTGTTTTCCTTGCCTCCTCTTCGGTGGTGATGCTGCATGGACTAGGAGTAGTGTGACAGATTTAAGACATTTGCCCCTAAAAAGCAAAATGCACGAATCGTCGCAGTCTCACCTGAAAAATGTTGTTTCATTGGCTATGTTACGCAACTCATACTGCTGTGCAATTAAGTGAAACGAACAGAACAAACATTCTCAAACATAATCAAGAAGTGAGAAAAAATCGTGAAATTATTAAAAAAAAAAAAATATTGATTGTATCAAATTTTGTGGCCAATATGAACTTCCCCTAAGGGGACATGATGAAAAAACGATTCGAAGAACCCTGATGTGTTTCGTGGGTTGCTACAGTTCGTGAGTAATCTAAACTAGCCTCTCAAAAATCATTTGGAACATGCCACTGTTTAAGGTTATTCTAAGACAATTCAGAATGAACTGGTAGATTGTAAGTTGAGTGTCTGCCGATCTGAAATTCAGACTGAAATCGATGGTATTAGTTTTTCTTAGGGATTAGCAAATGGTCCCACAGACATCTCCCAACTAAGTCAGGAAGTTTTGGTTTTTCGATATGTAGTGCATTTATTTTTGTCCTATACTTATTAGTAATGGTATCAAGAAGTGAAATTTGTATGTACCGAAATCTACTGCAGCTCTCCCAATCCACAAGTTCACGATCCGCTACTGACCCACTGCATTAAGTGATTAATTCGCTCACTGCATTCATTCATTCATTCATTCATTTATTCATTCATTTCATTCATTCATTCACACAAGCAATTAAATCATTCACTAACTGCATTAAGTAACTAAATGATTCCCTCCAGTAATTAAAGCATTCATCCACTGAGTTAGGTAATTCATTAAGTAATTCATTTATTCGCCCCACTAATTAAATCATTCACCCACTGCATTAAGAATTCACTCATTCACTCCAGTAATTGGACGATGATTAGCAATAGTGATCCAAGCGCCAAAACTCAAATACTGAGATTATCACTTCATTTTAGTTTAGCAAAAATGATACAATGAACTGCTGCAATGTGCTGCTAGCTAGCGATAGTTAAATCAAGCGCCATCTCCATCTCCATATCTCATATTTCCATTTTAGCAAACCTATTCCAAGTGCCATCTGTTTTGCAATAGTGATCCAAATGACATCTTTGACAGTAACTGAAACTGTTTTCTAGTTTCTCGTTATGTGGACATTGTGTTAATCTCGAACAATATATGAATCATGGCACTTGCAAGAAATACAGCTGTAGAGGAAAGGAGTAAACCAGACAAACAAAATTCCAAGATACAAATCACACTATTGTCGAAATGTAACGGACAAGGAATTTTTTTGAAGTCACTAATTCTAAGAGTTATGTATGAAAAATACAAATTGGAAGTTAACAATCCCGTTAACATGTCATAGTACAAAGTTATATTCTACAAGTACTTTAACATCAAAAGGAAAGCTATGAAAAAGAATACTTGTAATCATTGTGATTCGCTCCATGTAAAAAATGCAATTAGAAAATAATGAAACTAACAAAGAAGCATTGCGTTTATAACAGGGGTTTTCAACCTTTTGCATATTGTGAGCATCGCACACATGTAATATTAAGTGAGCGAGCATCATGAAATGGAATAGGTTTATTAGGAGTATAATATGAATACATAAAATAAATAAACAAAGAAATGAATTTTTGAAACACTCACCAGGATGATATCCTTGAACTTGAATGTTACTCAGAATTTCAGTGATGTTCAAGGAGAAGTCGTTTATAGCTACACGTAAACTGTCTTGCGGATGTGAATTAGTTAAATCGTCATCGGGCTTTGTTCTTGAGGTATTTCGTAAGTGAGAAAGTTTCTTCGCATAGGTAGGTTGTCTCGAACATAGCCAGACATTTGAAAGAAACACTCCGCAGTATTTGGAACCTTTTTGTAAATTCTGTCTTCTGCTCCCCAAAGACTATGATTACTCCTTTTAAAACAAATATTTCAAAACTGAAAGAGACTGGAGATCTATCAATTCAAGTTCCTCACTTGCAGTCTTATTATGCTCTTGAATAATATTGATTTCTCTAATTAAGTTCACACTGAATTGAGGAATTATTATACACCAAGAAATACGAGAAGCCCTATCGGGTCTGTAAAATATTATAATGGATGGATAGGAATACTTTTGTCCCGGATCGTACATCAAGAATAAGTTACAGACATAACTACTATATTATTAAGATTTTGTTCGTACAACAAAGTTTGAATTAAAAAAAGAACCTCAGGAGCGTTCGTGCTCTCGAGCACTTTTTACTTGCATGACGAGAGCTCCAGATGTCATTAAAAGAGCACTATGGTGTTCGCGAGCACCAGGTTGAGAACATGAAAATCACGTACAGATATAAAGCGATGCTGAAGTAAAGATGAAGCAAGACATGAAAAGGTCAAAAGAAGTTAAATTTGAAATCATCACGTTCAACGTTGAGAAAACATTGCCTTACCGACGATCGCGACCAATATTGCATTCTATAAGGGCAGTTATGGGTGTGTATAAATGTGGAGTTCACTCTGGAACAACTGGAAAAGGGTTTTTCTTTGTTTGGGTCGGAGGCACCGCAGATCGAGTTGGTTCATGCCTCAAGAAGTACATTGAAAACAATGTGAAGGAAGGCATTGCTGAGCTATTCTATGGGTAGATTCGTGCGGTGGCCAAAACCGAAATATCAAACTAACCTTGATGCTGAAGAATTTTATGGAAAACCACCCAATTCTTACTTCAATTTCTTTAAGTTTTCTCATTCCAGGGCAAACATTTCTACCGAACGGTGTTGATTTCATTGATGTTGAACAGGCTTTGAAAATGCACATTCACGAAATAATGTTTAAATAGAAGATCCATTAAAATTATACATGAAAACAGATCATAATGATGAGGACTATATCACTGTGGACCTCCAGAAGAAATAGCGAAGTAGACCTTCTACTCAAATGTTTATGGACTCTTTGAACCACTTTGGCCTCAAGGAAAAGCCATATCTAGACAGAAGCTTGAAGATGTTTTTTTTTTTGGTAATATCTATGTTGCACGTGATTCCAGGTAATGCCAACCATTTTTATCGTTCCCTTATTGCAGATGATCAAATCATCTATGATATCAAAGGGTTTAATGGTGTAGTTTATTTCGAAGAGACATCAGTGACCATAAAGCTGAATATTTTCCAAAATAGGATGAACTTAAGAAAGTTTACATATTAGTTCTCTCTCTATTGTATTTGTAATGTCAAACTAATACTACTGAAAAAACTTGGTCATGTTATATACTGTATGTGTTTGTTATAACCAGGGAACGGATTTATATGGACTAAAAATATATGAAATATGTAAATATATATGTAGTTATTTTTACCAAAATATGGAATTAAATATGGATTTTTACCAAAATATGGAATTAAATATGGACTTAAAATTATAAAAAAATGACTATGTACGTTAAATATTGGTACATTTTAATCAAACTAAACAAAAAATATAATGGACGTACCTTATCTTCCAATGTAGTTTCAACAAAACACAATTTTTATTGTCTGTTACCATAACAATAGGTTACAAACATTTCTTTCAAGTGCTGAAAAGTGAATCTTCTTCTATTGTCTCTGAGGATAGATTTATACTGACTAAAAGAGCGTTCGACGTCACAAGAAGTAACTGGTACATAATTCAATTTCACAATGTCTGCTGGGGATAAGTCCAAGTTAATCTTCACTGTTGATTCACCACTCATCACAGCAACAACCTTTTGTAGTTCTTCATATCCAGGGTTTTTTGAAAGTACAGTGTCCACCTTAGCTCTTACTGCATCTGCAACTTTACCTCTACCACGATTCAGTTGTTCCACAGTACTATTTATAATTTCAAAACTTTCAGATAGTGAAAGGTGCCTATTTTGGAGACTTTTGAGCGTTTTTATGATGCATGAAAATGTATGCTGAATGTGAGCTAAGTCATTCTTCACACTTATGTCACAGGTAACTGTTTTCGCAGTATCAATTGAGACTGCATCTTCAGAGTCCAATGCAAGGAGAACATTGTTAATAGAGTCTATATGTTCGGCATAATATTCAACTGCTTCTAGCCATGTACCCCATCTAGTTAAAATTGGCTTTGGTGGCAATGGAATTTCAGGGTACATTTCTTTCAACACGTTAACTCTACTGGGAGCTTTGAGAAATACTTTTTTCACTGATGAAATCAACAAATCTACTTTAGGGAAATTGTCTCTGACCACTTCTGCCACACGATGAAATGCATGCGCCACACAAGTAAAATGAGTCAATTTAGGATATACAACAGATAATGCTTGTCCAGCTTTGACCATATAAGGGGCAGCATCGCTAATAAAGAATAACACATTATCGTACATAATACCCTTTGGCCACAGGATACCCATAGCTTCGTTGAACAGTTTAACTATAGTTTTGTTATTGCACTTTTCTAGAACATCACAATGTAAAAGAATTCGTTCAGAATATTGTTCACTTAACAAACCGATAACTACATTACCAACAAGTCTACCTTCTTTGTCGGGAGTCTCATCAATGGAAACCCAAATTGAACTATCTTTAATTTCATCTCTTATCTTCTGTATTGTCTCATCGTAGATGGATGGAGCATACGTCTTCCTAAGTGTTGACTCATCCGGGATTGTATGTTGAGTATATTTTTCAAGGAATTCCCTGAAGACCTTATTCTTTAGTTTGTAGAGAGGAATATCAGCAGAGATGAGAGAACGGCACAGGTCGATGTTAAACTCAGATCTTACATTCGATGTTGTTGGTTGTGTTAAAAACAATTGTCTCTGCTTGGAATTTAGTTGTTTGTTGGCCTGATGTTTACTAGTTGTAATGTGTTGTTGCACCAGGAACTTTTGTGTAGATGATACTGCACACTGACACAAATTACAAAATAATATTTTATTGTCAGTTGATAAACCATCTTCTTTAAATTCTGAAATGTAACTTGTTAGTTTTGATTTTAAATTGACTGAATGACGTACTTTTGGCATATTTACCGTCTTTATAGTATGATTTACAAAACTGAACCTATGTGTACTCTGACTGGCATTTAACTGTTGAGCTGCACAACTGAAGTCTGTTAAAAATTTTAAATTAAATTAATACAGTTTTGTAACTTACTTTCCCATTGTTGATAGGACTGCTAATTTTCAAATAACTCTGATGTTAAAGGGATTACTGAACATGTGTTTAAATCTCTATTGTTGAAATGTATTTTTAAAAGTTAATGGAATTTTGTTTTGTTTTATTGTTAAACCTAATATAATATGGACTGTTTTATATGAAATATGGAAAATATATGGAAATTAACGAAAATATGTACTAAACTCTAAAATATGGAAAAATATGGAAAATAAAAGTAGGATTTTTCAACCCTACACATTGTGAAACATAAAGATAATGCAAAATATAAATTATATTAGCTTTATAAGTAAATATGTATTTACATATAAATCCTTTCCCTGGTTATAACCTTACTATCTGCATAAAAATGTTCAAAATTTAGTAGATGATTCATTGTTGCTAAACTCAGAATAATAGTTTTATAATTAAGTGATAATGATCCAAGAGCCATTTTTTAACAAAAGATGTCATAAGGCTTCAATATTTGTGAGAACTATCATGTGCCTAGTAAAGTGAACCTACATTATTAATTAATTTTACACCAGTTTTGGGAAAAGTAACTATTCCACAGATTTTAGGCTTATTTGTAAAGGGTTACAGTTCATCATTTATCTCAGTTCGCGGTTTTGGCGCTTGGATCGCTATTCCTAATCGCCGTCCAATTAAATCATTCACTCACTGTATTATGTTAATTGATTAATTCAGTCCAGTAATTCATTCATTCACCCTCTCAATATATTTATCCACTGTATTAGTTTATTCATTTACCATCTCCGTTAATTCATTCATCTATTTCATTAATCAAGTCATGCCCATTCATCCAATGCATTAATTCATTCATCCACCCGTCCAGCTATCAACCCGGTCCCATCCTCACTCACTCGCATCTATTAATCCTTTCATCCACTACGCTAACCTACTTATTCCATTCATAATCCACACAGTCTATCTCCGTTCAGAATTAAAGTCAAAAGCAGTTTTATGTTCAGTTTTGTTACCTCACATTCTATTGTTTATCCAGTAATCTCATTCCGTTAGAAATCTCATTTTAGAAGGCGTCCCTCTCTCTCTTTCTGCCTACATGGCTCTATGCTCTTTCATCATCCATGTTTTAAAGTCAAAAGAAACTGTCGTAGTTGTGTAGATTCTCATTTTTTTTTTCAGTGTTTTGAATGAAAGTCAATTTAATTGGTTACTTCGGTGCAACCAGTCGGCTGTCATTTTTACACACAATAGAGGATTTGAATTAATTATTAAAATCATTGACAACACTGCTATGTTAAGGATTACAGCGGGAGAGCGAAATGCCTTTCAGGGTGGTTTTCTAAGAAGGGCTGGCTCAATGCTTTGTTGTTCCTCTTGCCGCCTTGAGTCTTTCCCTCTAGCCACCCCACCACTTTCTGACGTCACTGCGGTACAGTTGGTCTCGGTGACTGTCGCAGATACGAGTGTTGAGAAATGTAATTCAAGTTCACGTGCACCGTTTCGTAATGTATCTGGTTGTATAATTAGCATTTATTACAGTTCTTTATGTATTGAATAATTATAAAGGTACAGTATTACATTATTAATGATAGTATTTTAAGTTTAAAAATGGTGAATTGTGCTGTAGCGGACTGTTCGAATGACTCTCGTCACACTCACGAAGTAATTCATCACTGTTTTCCGAAATATGTGCTTTTAACCAAAGAGTGGGAAAGCAAGTGTCATAGGCAGGACCAAGTGAATATTAAGTGTGCACGTATCTGTAGTGATCATTTCGAAAGTGTGACTGATTATGAAGATGATATGAAGAACAGGCTTTTGGGGGTAAAAGAAAGAAAAATATTGAAGAAAAGTGCGGTCCCATCTCTAAATATTCCAAGTTCCAAGGCTGCAAGTGACTCAAACCAAGACGATAGATATCAGAAGAGAAATATTCGAAAAGCTGCTCTTAATCACCTTCAGACATTGAATCCAAAGAAGTCGAGATTAGAACCTAGTACCGGCAGCTCTGAATACGTAAATATTGCACAGGGATCTGAAGAAAGGATTGTAGTGTCTGAAGTGCATTGTCTGAAGTGTGATGAACGCGGAAAACAAATTGATTTACTGAACAAAAAGGTAAATATTTTAGAATACAGTGTTAAAACTTGCAGTCAAACAATAAAATACTGAAAAACAAGGTTAGGAGATTAATGAGAAAAAAAGTAACTGTTCCTTATAGTATAAAGACAGAGCACAAATCTAGAATTATCAGTAAGAAGTGTTGTATTTTTCTTCGAGATATGGAAAATATTTTTACAGAAAATCAAATTCGGGCTGTAATTTATCAGAAGAAAAAAATTATTTGGTCTTCAGAGGATATATCTAGAGCAATTGTAATATGGGCAATTTCCAAAAATTCTTTCGATTTTTGGAGAGAAAGAATAGGTATTCCTCTTCCTTCTCCAGCGACTTTAAAGAGATGGTGCTCTGGATTCCAATGTTGCCCTGGAATTTTGCATAATGTTTTGCAGCTCATGTCCGACAATTCTGAAAATATTGCATCTTTAGAGAAATCATGTGTCCTTAGTTTCGATGAGATGAGCATCGACAGCCGCCTAAATTACCATCCTGGCATGGATAAGGTGTTTGGACATCATTCTAAGGTTCAAGTAGTACTTGCTAGAGGATTGACAGCACCTTGTAAACAACCTGTGTACTATAATTTCGACACAACTATGAATAAGAAATTGCTGTTTGACATAATTGTACATATAGATAGAACTGGGATACTTGTATCAGCTATTGTTTCTGATTTGGGTGGGTGCAATTTTTTTTTGTGGAAAGAGTTGGCAATATCACCTGAAAACTCGACTTTCTGAAGCTCTGAGAAACCATTTGCTTGACACTGGATTAGTACTTAAAGATGGGACAGTTATAAATAAAAACTTACTGATCGAAGTTCTAAATAAAGATGGAAAGGAAGTGAAATTATGTTACAAACTTAAGCCTGAGTTTCTCTTCCTTAAAGGAAATGAGAGACAAAAGGTTGGCCCGGCTAAAACTCTTTTCTCAAGAACAGTTGCCAAAGCAATATCCTCTTTAACTGGAAATGAAAAGGCATCAGAATTTTTCAACTAATAGATTCATTCTGCGATATAATGAACAGCAATAGTCCCCATTCTTCATCATCTCATCCAATGAAGACCGCCTTTGATTTAAATTCTTGCATGTCAGTGCAGTTGCAAGTGCTTAGTGACGTGAAAGATGCAATATTTCATATGAGAGTTTTGGGTAAAAAACACTTACTGCCTTTCCAAAAGAGGATATTGGTGTCAATTAATACCTTGTTTTTTTTTATTTTAGTAGGTTATTTTACGACGCTTTATCAACATCTTAGGTTATTTAGCGTCTGAATGAGATGAAGGTGATGATGCCGGTGAAATGAGTCCGGGGTCCAGCACCGAAAGTTACCCAGCATTTGCTCGTATTGGGTTGAGGGAAAACCCCGGAAAAAACCTCAACTAGGTAACTTGTCCCGACCAGGAATCGAACCCGGGCCACCTGGTTTCGCGGCCAGACGCGCTAGCCGTTACTCCACAGGTGTGGACAATTCCTTGTTGGGTCTACATGAAGATATTAAACGTAATGGATTGACATACATAATGACTTGCCACCTAACTCAGGATGTACTAGAAAGTTTCTTCAGCCGAATTAGAGGTCTCGGGCATTTTCACGACCATCCAACTTCAACAGACTTCATTTTCAGACTGATATGCCTCCTACTTTCTAACAAACTTCCCCTTCCATCTAATAAAACTAACGTTACTGAAGATAAGGATTATCAACTAAAACCATACTTAACAGCAGACATGTTGCAATCTGCCTTCGGGATTGATGAGGTGAATATTATTGCCACTGAAAATAATGCAACATTGAATTCTTTACTCTCCGATGAAGATGATGAATTAAGGCCTATGGAAGGAATAGAAGATTCAAACCAAGAAGATCTGAAAAGCTGGGCAGAAAGTGAAGGTCTGAACTACATAGCACATAAAGTTAAAGAAAAAGATTCATCTTTAGGCCAGAAAACAAAAAACTTGGGCGGTGAAAACAACACTTGGGTGGGGATTTTGTATTACGGTGGATTAACTGAACCTTCCGAAGAGTGGAAAAAACTATACAAATTTTGAAGTTGAGTTTAAAACCATGCACGGAAACTCCATTGACAAAGAGGAACAAGTGATACAACGTTTTAAAACATTGCTAGAAACTAAGTTTTGAAACGTGTGCTCCGAGGCTATCAAACTATATGCACGTGTGAGAACATTTGCCACCAATATGCATCCTTAACTATTACTTAGCAAAAGGTAAACATTTGTTCCATTATTTCCGTCTAATGTATTTAACTGATTATTTAAAACCCTTTCATTTCATGCACTTCCATCAGGAGTGAAATTATTGGTTATCGAAATAATAATAATAATAATAATAATAATAATAATAATAATAATAATAAAGTAATAATAATAACAACAACAACAACATATAGTCATTCAGAGTTTTCTGTCCAAAGGCAGATCTTTCACTGCAAACCCAGCATTATCCAATTTCCCCTATTTTCCGCCTTCTTACTCTCTTCCCTGTACCTTAATGCTATCATCTGATGTTTTCTTCTACCTCGAACTTTTTTTCCTTTCAGTAGGCAGTTTCTTCTTAGCCAACGACGCAGACAATTTCGTTTTCTCTTCCTGATTAGTTTCAGCATTATTCTTCTTCATCCACTCTTTCTAGCACAGCTTCATTTCTTATTTTGTCTGTCCATTTAATACGCTCCATTACAGATATAATATAATATTCATTCCTTGATAGATTTTTGCCCAAGGGCAGGTTTTTAGTGCAAACCCAGCAGTCACGTATGTTTATAATATACTATAATTATAATATAATATAATATAACATAATATTTAACAATATTAATATAATAATAGTCTAATTATCATTATCGTCATTGATGTGATGTTTTGGGGCATAGTTTCATTCCACAAATCCCATAGGCCTACTATTTTGAAATCTTGTCCATGTATGAATGAAGCCTCTCCTCGACCTGGGATATAACATTTAATCAGCAAGGAAACGTGACACGTGAAAGGAGATAAAAGTCTACCATAAAATATTTAAGAAAGAAGCTATAGCTCAACAGGCAGACGTAACCAAGACATCAGTTTGAAGAGCGACGAAATTGTTAAAATTGAAGTCTTTAAAGACAACTAGCGTTGATAAAATATTGAATTAAACAGGTCATGTGCCTAGGGTTCAATTTTCTAACTTGTTATTGGGGGTGTTCACGATGGTTGATTTTGTATTTGGTCGATAATTCCAGCACTCATTGTAACGGAGTTTTACGTTCTATTTGTGAGCGAAGGACTTGCTGTGTACCGTGATAACGTCACAGCGGCTGGGAGGACAGCATCACTTTCCGACTCGCTATGAGCCAGCCCTTCCGGGTTTTCTCTCTGTGCGACGCTTGTCTGTGAATAGAGAGGAAAAAGTCTTTATTTAAAATACTGCACAAACTTCGAACTTATGAATTTGAGTATCAATTCGTTATTGTGGCACAAGATTAACATGTTTTATGCATACAATCTCATCAGAGAAAACCTGTTGCAAAACTCCACCCTTTTAATCTATCTTCTTAGTTTATTCTCATTTTCGATTGCTCTATTCTTTACTCACTTTCTCTTTCATGTTTTACTTTTCATTATTTCTTCTATTACTTTCTTCCATGCTTATTTTCTTTTCTTTTCTCCCCTTCTCTTCACATGTCTTCGTTCTTTCTCCAACCTTATCACTTTTTCTTTCCTTTTTCCTCTTTTCTATATCTTTATACTGTACATGTACCGGTTTTTAACATTGTGACAATGAATTCCCAGCATAAAGTAGAAGTGGGAGCTAATCTGTCTAGTGATAGTCATGTAAATACAGGAGCTAAACAAAAGAACTCATTGTGATCTGTATTATTTAGCCTAATAATTGAACAAATAATTCGATCAATCAAATCTTTGTATACTGGAGTACAAATTAAGAAAACAAAATAAGTACCGTAATGTATTAGCCTATGCTTATGATTAATTTAGTACTAGGAGAAAGTAATACTATCGTCCAAATTGGAACTCTATAGCTGCAATTGGTTGCAAATTAATACTGACAAGACAAAATATCTAGCAGTTTCTCAAAATCCGTCTTCACTTAATCACCTACACATTAACAACGGATTGTTTGTTTTTTTCATTCTTCCTTAGCTTATTAGATTGTTCCTTTCCTTCCTTATTTATTTGTTTATAGATTGTTTCCTTCCGTATTTGCTTATAAGGTCGTTTCTTTCCTACTTTACTTATGAGATTGTTTCTTACTTTCTTGCTTTGCTTATTGATTCTTTCTTTGTTTATTAGGTCATTTCTTTAAACCTTTCTTTCTTTCCTGATTAGGTCGTTTCTCTCTTTGCTTACTAGATTGCTCCTTTCATACTTTCTTTCTTTGCTTTTTAGATTATTTATTTATTAAATTCTTTCTTCTTACTTTCTTACTTTGTTTATTAGGTCGTTTCTTTCTTTGCTTATTAAATTGTTTCTTTCTTACTTTTTCTTTCCTTTTTAGATTCTTTCTTTATTTATTTGCTTATTGTATTGTTTCTACTTACTTTTTTACTTTGCTTATTAGGTCGTTTCTTTGTTTGCCTATTAAATTGTTTCTTTCATACGTTTTTCTTTGGTTTCTAGATTCTTTCTTTATTTATTTGCTTATTACATTGTTTCTTCTTCCTTTCCTACTTTGCTTATTAGGTCGTTTCTTTCTTTGCTTATTAGATTATTTTGTTTCATACTTTCTTCGTTGCTTTTTAGATTCTTTCTTTCTTTATTTATTTGCTTATTATATTGTTTCTTCTTACCTTTTTACCTTGTTTATCACTTCGTTCCTTACCTCTTTTCGTTACTTATTAGATTGTTCGTTTCCTTCTTTATTTCTTTGATTATTGTTTCTTTCATTGTTTGTTTATTATTTCGCTTCTTCCTTTCTTTGCTTATTACAATGTTTCTTTCTTGCTTTGCTTATTGGTTCTTTCTTTGCATATCATTCCATTCCATGTTTCTTTCTTTGTTTATTGGATTGTTTCTTTCCTTCTTTATTTCTTTGCTTAGTGAATTGTTTCTTTTCTTCCTTATTACGCAGTTATTTTCTTTCTTTACTAAATCGTTTCTTTCTTTATTTCTTTCTTTGCTTTATAGATAGCTTTTTTTGCTTTGCTTATTCATTTTCTTTCTCTGTTTATTAGGTCGCTCCTTTCTTTCTGTGCATATTAGATTGTTTATTTCTTACCTCCTCACTGTGCTTATTTATTTCTTTATTTTTTAAATTGTTTCTTTCCGTCTTGATTTGCTTATTTTGTTTTATATTTCTTACTTCCTTACTGTGCTTATTTATTTCTTTACTTTTTAAATTGTTTCTTTCCGTCTTGATTTCTTATTTTGTTTTATATATTTCTTTCTTTACTTCATTATTCTTTGATTTCTTTATCACTCTTTCCTTCCCTCCAGTTCTTCTATTCTGGCTACTTTCTTCCTTATTTCTTTTATTTATCCATTCCTTCAGTTCCTTCTTATCTATATTTCTTGGATACTTCTTGCTTCTTTTATTTTCATATATATTTACTTTTCTGTTCCTTTATTACTACATTATTCCATTGATTGTTACTTTCTTTGTTCCTTATTGTTTTCTATAGCTATATTATGTAGTTCCCTTAATACTTTTTATTTTTTTCCTTTTCCATTGCTTATTATTTCTTTTCTTTCTATTTTATTATTTCTTTCCTTCGTTTACTCTGTTTCTTTCTTTCTTCCTTCCCACTTTCTCTGAACATGTATTTCGTTTGTTTGTCTTCCCGTCTATCTCCTGTGCTTTCCGACATTCATATACATGCCGGCCCGTAGTCAGGGGACAGTGGGGGGCCAGACGCCTCAAAAGTTAAAGCATAGTCTAGTATATACAGTCACGAAGTTTATGAGGGTACTAGAAACAATAGACTGTGCACGTACTATTTCGCATTGTCTGTGATGAGGCGATAGTAGCGATCCTAGTGGTTAGCAACTATCCATGGATGCATATTTACTACGTATTGAGCTTCACTACTGTATATACTAGATGTGGTTAAAGTACACAATTATCTCTGTTTTGATTACTGTGCAAATTTCAAATGGACTGTTGCGAATTCTTTGGGATAAAATATTAAAAAGATAAAATAATGTTGGCGAGTAGCTGAATGATTATTCAATTCATTGCATTTATAAAATTACCAGCCTTAGGGTCATTATTCCCTTGTTTATTCGTAAAGCTGCATTACAATTATTATTATTCTTAATTATTTCATACTTCGGAATATTATTCAGTTCAGTTATTTTTAAAAAGTATTATTTTTTGCTGTTTTAATCCCAACTGTAAGGTAACAAATATAAAAGCAATACATTGGTAATGCAAATAAGAAAACATCTTATTTTTTTGTGGGTTATTTTTCGGCGCTTTATTAACTGCCAAGGTTATATAGCGTCTGAATGAGATGAAGGTGATAATGCTAGCGAGTTAAATCCGGGATCTAGCTCCGAAAGTTACCCAGCATTTGCTCTTAATGTACTGAGGGGAAAACCCCGGAAAAAACCTCAAACAGGTAACTTGTCCCAACTGGGATCTGAATCCGGGCCCGCTAGTTTCACGGTCAAACGTGCCAACCGTTATTCCACAATGGTGGACAACATCTTATTCAGAGGCACAATAAACCTCAGGCTGCAGTTCAAGCCTTCGGGTCTCTCCTCCATAAAAAAAAATGTACACAAGACCTTGTATGTTCTAATAATTATTATTTATCTTATTCAAATAAATCAATTAGCATTTACCATAGATAAACAATATTTTAGCCTACCTGGTGCTATCTAGACTTATTAATTTTACATTTTTTATCTCCTATATTAATAACAATAAGTTTAATATAGTCTACAAATACGAAATTGCCTGCTATTTTTTTTTCTTTTTTTTTTTCGATCAAGCTACCAGAACATTTCATTATGAGTTAAAAACAAATCAATCCTGAGTTAGGGTCAGTCACAAGAAGAAAAGAAGGTGAACCTTTGGATACTTCCGAGACTTGGGTGCACAAGCTGAAACTTCAGTCCTATCTAAGGCCAGTGTCAGTATACCCAACATTATTCAGGATGCAGAAGTATAAAAAAATCTTCCACTCTTTCTCAGCCCTCTAAGATCTTAATCATAGTGATTTTCAGTATTCTTGGTATAAAACATAGGCCTGGTTTGAGTACTCTGTTATAAATAATGCTGCATATTGCTTTGTGTATATAAAATTTCCCTCTTAACACTTACTCAGCATTTATCAGAACAGAGTTTAGAGTTTAGAAACTGGAAGCATGCAGCAGAGAAAGAACAGGATTGTCCAAACATGCAATGCAATGCTGTAGCTAAACTTCTAGAGCAAATGAAGATAGAAAAGCAGGAGAAACTATTTAAAAGCAGATGTTTGGTAACATGTATGTATGTATTTATTAACACTACAATTGGGTATACACCCGGTGGCAGTGATATATAATATACAATAATATTACATGAAATAAAATAAATAAACGTAAATGAAATAAAATAAAATAAACGTAAATCTTTAAATAGTAAATGCAATAAACCTAGGACTATAAATAAAAACTATGCTATAATAACGCCTACGATAAGCAAAAGCATATCTAACTTACAAGTACTTCTATTTCACCCAACTATTACCAATTTAAATAATTACATATCACCTTAATTAATTACATACCAACTTAATTACGTATCATTTTAATTAATTACATATCACCTTAATTTATTTACATATCAACTAAATTACATATCATCTTAATTAATTACATATCAACGTAATTAATTATATATCAACTCAATTAGTTACATGACACAACTTAAATAATTACACTGCACCTCCAATTACATTTTCAGTCTAATCTTCTCAACCTTTCCTTAAATGTATTCATTTTAAGAGGACCACCCTGAAAGATTGCCGCAGGTAAGCTGTTCCAGTCTACTATTGTGCGGTTAACAAAGGAAAATTTTGCCACGTCCGTTCTTTGTTTTCTACATTTAAACTTCCTAATATGATCAGCCCTTCCTAAGTATGATGGTGTTGCTAATCTAGCATTGATATCGGTCCATGCTTTGTGTCCCATTTGTGCGTTAAACAATGCGGTGAGTCTGGTTTTTCGTCGCCTTGATTTGAGAAGTTCCCACCCTAAATCTTTCACTATCTCCTCACCATGTCCCTTCCCCATTTTGACATATTTTGCTGCCTTGCGTTGGACCTTTTCTATTGAATCGATTTGGTTTTGTCTATACGGATCCCAACCTACTGCTCCATATTCCATAATTGTACGAACAAGGGTTTTGTACGCTAATTCTTTTGACTTTCGGTTAGATTTCTTCAGAATACGCATAGAGAAATGTAGTGCTTTCCAGGCTTTCCTTGTGGTATTAGTGACTTGTTGCTCCCAACCCAGTTTGTTACTTAAATATATACCTAGGTATTTACAAGTGTTCACTTGTGGCACCGATGTACCATTCAGCTGATATCCGAGACAAATTTAGTTATGAGTTCTACAGAAGGATATTGACTTACTTTTACTGACATTGATTTTCATTTTATTTTCTGTCGTCCAAGTTTCAATAACGTTAAGATCGTTTTGTAAGGCGGCGATATCGGATTCATCATTATTTTTTTTATTAATCATCGCAGAGAAGAACAAGATTATATTCATTCTATTGCCAAAGTTGTTAAGTTTTTAATGTCTAATCAGCTGTCATTAAGAGCTGACAAAGGATATGAAATGTTAGGCAACGATTCCTGTGGTCTCTTTTTACAGCTTTCTGAATTTTCAATGGATAAAGATAAAAGACTTTCTGAAATATAGCATCTAATGTGCCTCTAAACACCATATACACTAGGGTGTATCGAAATCGGTGGTTAAAAATTGTTTTAAGAAATTAAAAAAAGTGGGGTCTAAAAAGTTGTCTTATGGGTCAACTATCTGTACTCGTGCGCTCCGCTGCACTTTTTAGAAATAAATATAAAGTAATTACAAAATTAAAATAGAACATTGGGTCCAGGGAACATTCGTGTTTGATAGAAGAATAAATAGTTTAATATGCTACTCATTTGGAGTAAATATAATTCGTTTAACATTTTTCTAAATTAGTCTTGAATGCACCCTTTAATAACTCACTCCAAATTAATCTCAATATAGAGTTGATTGTGTACGAAGATCATTTTTATGTTAACCTTACTGTGCATCTTTTTTTTTTTTTTGTTAAGTTTATTCTATTCACGCCTTAACATCTGTGGTCATGTTGCGTGTTTAGAATGTGTGGGTATATCAATAGACCGTTTTTATTCTTGTTGAGTTCCTGTTTCTATTGTGTGTTGTAGATGGCTTGTGTTCATGTAATTGATTATAGACTTTGAATAATGTTTTTGGTATTGGTAATTGAGGCGGTGATGAATAATGGCATGTATCTTTCCAATCCGGCATTTGCCTTTATGGCTGAGGGAAATCATGGAAAACCTCAGTCAGATTGGTCGGCCACGGGGTTTGAACCCGGGACCCCCGAATGCGTGTCTCAAATGCTACCGCCTGAGCCAACTCGCTCGGTTGTATATAATTGTTTATGCAAATAAAAAAAAATGAGATACCCTACATAAATATTATTTTAAGAAACATAGGGAACGAATATGGGTAAATTATGAGCGCAGGAACGCCATTTTATGACACCTTTTAAAATACCTCAGCTCCAGTGATCTCTATGGTAAAATCAGCGTATAAAATTAGAGTATTTTATGTGGACCAAATAAAGTTGCAATTATCAAGTTATACAATATTTCGCAGAATATCATGTTTTCTGTGCATACTAATGTCTTTTCATCTTACCTCAGTCCTCATTTGTAGCATTACATCCATCTAGAGAAACTACAAATTTCAACTAGTGAAGGTGAATTAGCTTCTGAGATTACTTCATACAAACACACAAAATATTCTCTGTATATTAATATTGATAAACGTCAAGGCCGCCTTAAATAGACGGAGTCATTTATTTTGATTTCATTGTAGCCATCGTCTTCGTTCCTGCAATAACTCCTGATTTTCAGATTTATGCTCTATTAAATAACTTAAATAGTGATGCAGCAAATAATACAATCTACTATATATATAACTTAATTATATTTCTTTCTTTCGAAAATGTAAGAATTCACGATCTCTTATGCACTACTGCCATAGAATGAATAAATTTGTTTTTCTTTCTACTAAAAATGTAATATTTTGCACATAGAAGTTACGGAACAACGACACTATAATCTGAGGCGGCGGTGGAAATGTATTGTATTATTTTAAAACTCTTGTATATCCTTAAATATCAGTCCTATCAAAATTTTGCCTGAAATAAAACTTATCGGAAATCATTTTTAAAGAAACGTTTGTTATGTAACATGTTTCACAAAAATCAATAATAAGCGAGATATTTCGGTTTATTTAATTCAGGCCCCCTTATAACCCCCCTTTTAAATACAGTATTTTGAATGCTATATAGCCTAAAATCTAAGTTACAACGAACTTAGTTTATATTCCAATTTTCATCGAAATCCGTTCAGCCATTATCGCGTGAAAAGGTATCAAACATCCAGACAGACAGACAGACAGACTTAAATATCAGTACTATCAAAATTTTGCCTGGAATAAAACGTATCGGAAATCATTTTTAAAGAAACTTTTGTTATGTAACATTTTCCACAAAAATCAATAATAAGCGAGATATTTCGGTTTATTTAATTCAGGCCCCCTTATAACCCCCCTTTTAAATAAAGTATTTTGAATGACATTTAGCCTAAAATCTAAGTTACAACGACTTAATTTACGTTCCAATTTTCATCGAAATCCGTTCAGCCAATATCGCGTGAAAAGGTAACAAACATCCAGACAGACAGACAGAGAGACAGACATACAAACAAAAATTTCAAAAAAGCGATTTTCGGTTTCAGTGTGGTTAATTATATATGTTAGGACCAATTATTTTTGGAAAATCGAAAATTACCAGAAAAATTTCGGCTACAGATTTATTATTAGTATAGATTATTGTCTCTACCAAATTTGGTACTCATACGAAGATTTCTAGCCGGGGCACATTAGCTTTAAAGTTTGGGAATTTTATCTAAATCTATATTTAAATAACTTCGCAGTTATTTGTTTACTACAGACTGTAACATTCATTATATTTCTCATATTTTCTGTTGCTTTGAAATTTTTAATATTACTTACTTATTAAGTAATATTACTTCAGTAAGGCATTTGATACAGTTGGCACGGACCTTCTATTATGTAAATTAAGACTTCTGAATCTTTCTGAAAGTTCTGTTACTTGGTTTGAATCCTACCTTCGCGAACGTCAACAATGTGTCATTGCATGCGATTATTCTTCAAAATGGTGTGTCGTGAAATCTGGAATTCAACAAGGATCAGTTCTCGGACCTTTACTCTTCATGATCTATATTAATGACGTGACTAATATGATAAAACACTGCAGATACCATATGTATGCTGACGACTTGCAAATTTATTTGCATTTCCACCCTGACGAGACTAGTGACGCAGTAAACAAAATAAACAAAGACTTGTATTCGATTTCACTGTGGGCACACAAATTTGGATTAAGGTTAAATCCAGAGGAATCGCAAGCAATCGTAATGGGACATAATCGTCTACGAAGCACTCTTGATAGTAGTACTATACCACATATAATATTGAATGGGATTATTGTTAAATACAGTGAAACAGTTAAAAATCTTGGCATTTTTATGGATAGCGATCTAAATTGGAACACTCAAGTAACACACATTTGCAAAAAAATATTTTCTCAACTTCTCTCCTTGTCCCATATGAAAGAATTTCTACCACTTAGTCTAAAAAAGAATCTTATCCAGACGCTTGTAATGCCCCATTTTGATTATTGCGATTTCTTGCTAACTAATGTAACTTCACTCTTAGCTGAGAGACTACAACGTGTTCATAACGTGTGCATACGATTCATCTGCAATACTCGTCAATTTGACCATATAACACCTTCCCTCCAGTTACTTTCATGGGTGCGTCTGAAGGAACGAAGAACAATACATTCACTGTCTCTTCTGTTTAGAATCATGCATACTTCTACTCCGAATTATCTGTTATCGCGCTTTCAATTTCTTACAACTCTTCGAAACCGACATCAAGCACTTCTTTCTATCCCTCATCATAGAACGTCTTTATACTCATCTTCCTATACTGTAGAAATATCTCGCCTCTGGAATTCGTTACCTAATGACGTCAGGGACTGCCGGACTTTATCACAATTCAAAATTAAATTGGAAAATTTGTCCTAGTTAATGTTTTTAGGTATTGCTAGAAGTATTGATTTGTGTTTTTTTCTTTTTCTTTTTTAATCTAGATTAAAATTGTAAGTTTCTTGTTTATGTTAGTTAATTAGTTAGGATACAATTAATTATGATACGTAATCACTCATTTAAAATTTGTGTGACTGGAACCTGTGTATATTTTTGTGTGGCTCGACTTTGTTTATAGTGTTTTCTCTCTATCTCTTTATTTTTTGTGTAGCTTTATTTTGTATATAGTGTATTTTTTTCTGTTTATTTCTATTATTGTATTTGTATTCCTGGTGTTGTGGAAGAGAAGGCCTGTGTACAGAGCTCTTAACAATATTTACAGGCTTAACAACCCAAAACTCACCACGGAGAAGTGATTGCTATCGAGTTCTTTCTTTCCGTCGAAGTAAATACCCTGGGGAAATTTTGTTTCTTCTAATTCGTTCTCAAGGACAGCACTACAATTTTTCTTTATCTCTCGTTGAATATTGCTTTTATATATTAATTTGCTTTCGTCCTCTTTAGATACTAGTTTAAGATCTTCTAACACTGCCGAGACAATTGCCGCTATTTTTCATACAGATACACCAGATTTATCGGTAATTTTAGAAACTGCTGGCAGAGGAATTCTCATCAGCGAAATGCATTTTCGGTTTACAGGTCTTGATGTAGATTTCAGTGGGTATTTTCAAGTGAAATCCGAATTCGAAGAATTATTTTCTCCTGATGAGCTGCTCTGTTGTATTGCACTCTGGAGAAATAGATGGCAGTTCTTCTTTTCGTTTACGTTTCATTGATCTTATTTCCTCTTGTTTTTGCAGTTTTTTTTGTTACTACATTGTCCAGACTTCCACTTGTTATTTTTCTACATGTTCGTTGATCGACCAGGAAATTTATTTTTCTTTTTTTTCTGGTACTTTTCACGACTTCACATTTGCAGTTCGCAAAGTCAAGGCATTTGCATGTTGCAATATCAAATAGTCTTAGACTGTTACGTCTCATACAGTCCAGTTTAGATTAATTAGATTTCCTGTTTTCTTTCTGTTTTAATAAATCCTTCACTTTATTATGATAATTTAATATCATATCTGTTATTGTTTTTATGGAAAAGAATGACAGGAATCGAAGCGTGTTTCCATGTAGCCTACTCACTACTTTATCTGCAACTTTTTTCCATTAAATACACTGCAGGTTCTTTCTTCCTTAACTTTTTAATTCTATGCGGGTGAAGAGATAATATATCTCATTACATCTCGATAGTAGGGAGTGTTCTATCAATTATTTTGAGGCACCAAAAATACCCCTCCGCCCTGACAAAGGTCTTCTTTCTTGTTTTTACTGGTGAAGATTTCGCCATTAGAAACAATAGGCAACACTCAAAGCACTCATACAATACATAATAGGCAATACTCAAAACACACATACAATTGCACTACAAGCAAAGGCTCGGGAGAAACTGACGAACAGAAAACAGGGAAATTGTGACAGAAAGTAAAAGTGTTAATCATCTCTTATCTTCACCCGCTCCCTCTCTCTACGCAGTACGCACCCTTATTTGAAGTATATTGCGTTGCCAGTTTGGAAGTGTCTATTCAGTCATCTATACAAACATTTATAACAGTTGAACGTTCTTAATATTCAGTATTACAAAGTGTAATTTTTTCAAGTTTTTGGTGAGTTCTATAAAATTTGGAGGACTTTGCGCCTCGGTGAAAATTTAATCTAGAGCTCTAATTTTTTTGTACGTAATTGTTACATATAATGACAACTTTTCCGCATTACATATTTTTTAATTTCGTAATTTAATTTTTTCGATACACCCTAATATACACTAGCCAGGACATTCAAAATGAAATAATTCATATAAGGCTGAGACAGTTGTCGAAACAATAATGGACGAAATTAAAAATAGTGTCTTTGTTTCATTACTGACTAATTAAACGAGAGACAAACAAAATGTTGAAGATCTGGCATTTCATGTATAACATGAACCCTGCAGAAAGGTGTATTGCTGTTTTAGTGTCTAAAATCTCAAGATGAAGATAATACAGTTGCAAATATTTTGGAGACATTAAGTGAAATAGGATTGAATTTGGAAAAAACAATTCACACTCATATGATAGTACATCAGTGATGAAAGGTAAATCTCAGAGTGTGCAAGTTTTAATTTCAAGAGATCTCAATCGCCACATCCTATTTCTTCATTGCTTCAGTCACCAGCTTCATTTAGTTATTGTTCATACAATTGGAGTAATCCCTGAAGTATAGCTCTTTTTTATATTTGTGAGCAACTGTGTTCTTAAAAATACCTTTCTGAAATTTATGAAGGAAATCTTTGAAAAGATTAATGACACAATGATGAACAGGTCATCTCTAATCACTTCGACTTACAAAGTCTGAGAAATATCATATTTTTTCTACCCTTCTCAGTCTCTTAGTCATCAGCAGGCTTCGAGACTTCGGACCCGATAGAGCAGTTCAGTGGAAAATCAGCATAACGGCGTACTGAGTATAGTGGTAAAGCGTACAGTGGGTGGGGGTACTGTAGAATGAATGTCAACAAATACACAAAGGAAAACGCTCTGGATTTGAAGGTTCTGACGAATAATTTCGTTTTCATACAAACCTATTTTCAAACACGGTTAGAAAAGTCACAGCAAGAGATGCCGGAAGCCCTCAAATTAATTTAGAAAATGACGCAGAGAATTAATGAGACCTCAAGTACACCGGTTACTGAACGTGCAAAACAGAAGTGGAAATCAATTTTATGTAAAAATAACGGATATGGAACATTGTGCAACATAAACAGCAAATTACTGGACATAGAGTCACCCGAGAATAAAGGACTGTCTCTTAGAGATTGCAATGTTGTTAGGTTTTTTCGTTTTGCTCCTATCACGTCATGCGACGTATAGCGCATCTTTCTACAGTACAGACTTTGGCAGATAACCGAAAAAGATTTACGTTTGAGACACTGAGAATGTATCTTGTAGTAGGTACATTGCAATTCGGTACTGTAACTACACTTCCTAAAGACGACCAATAGGATAAATGAAGAAATTAAAATTGCTACATGCTTATTTCCACCATTAAGACTGCGTATAATTAAACACAAATGCTTATAAAAGACAGGAGAATAAATGCCTTTCACATTCTTTTGACATTATCACTGTGTAATGTATATTTCCTTTCAGAATGTACATATGTGTGTTTCCCCATACTACCGTACTCTACTCTAAATATCAACGTTGTTACCTCAACACATCTCTATCTACCTGCAGCGAGTCAACAACCTATAGTGCATGCACAGTAAACTTATTGTATCGGGTCCAAAGTCTCGAAGCCTGGTCATCAGTATGGTATGATAATTTTGAGGCTCAGAAAATAGAAGTACATGAATTGCTTAATGAGATATGCAGTTTCACCTTTTGTTTTTCACTGAAGCCATGTCATGTGTAAAGTGCTGGGATATTTTGAGTTTATAATTTCGAGTCTGCAAGAAAAGAACATGGATATTGAAACAGCTCTGGACTAGTTATTTGTGTTCATAGGCAGTTACAGGAAATAAGGAATATCTCCATATTCACAAACTTATTTGAGGCTGCCCCCCCCCCCAAATCTTTTGCTAGTGTAATTCTATTTCGAAGTGTTGTTAGATAGGCTGTTTTTTTAAACCTTTTTCTATAAGTATCATTACTTTTTATTTAATATTGTAAAATAAAGTTGTTTTTAACAAACTGTTTCTAAACAAATCCTGTGTATTATTTTTTTACATGTTACGTTTTTATTAGTTCGTTTTCTTCAGTTTGATTTCAATGTACAGTGTCCCGCTTAGAGGAATCGAGAAATAAATCCTCATCACTTAAAATCAGATAAAGATATCGTTGCTATTTACATCTGACAAGATAGAGAAACTATCCAAGTTTACGCAACAAAGTTTGAAAACAACAGCATACGTAACTTTCGTTTGTTTTTGCTAGATCACTAAAACAAGCCTGGCGCCATTTTGTAAGAGAACACGCTATGGTAAACATGTGGACACCACAACAGAAAGTTAAGTACGTGCTATGGCTAGCAGAAGAACCCGTCATCTGACCATTTATCTTCTTCGTAGAGGCTACAGTCACAGGGAATGTGTATCTGGACATGTTGCAGAACTTTTTTTGTTGACCAGCTTCCCCCAGGATCGGTTTTTCAGCAGGATGGGGCCCCACTCCTTGATCATCAACGGGTGCATGAGTTCTTGGATGAAAAATTCCCCGATATGTGGATCGGAAGACGAGGATCCTTTGCCTGGCCACTCAGGTCATCCGATCATTCCACTTGGAATTTTCTTTCTGGGACTTTCCGAAGGATGATGTGTACCAAAGAGGCAGAGTTAACACTTTGGAGGAACTAAAGCAATGCATCACAAAAGTAGCTGCGCTAGTGACTCCACAAATTCCTCAGAACACTTGGCGGGAGTTGAATACCGTTTAGATGTCTGCAGAGCAACTCAAGGCGCACACATCGAATTGTATTGAGCATTCTCCGAAACTCGGAGAATTTTTACATCGAGTTATGTAACAAGGTATTTTAAGAAACCTATTATTTACACTTGAAATTATCACTTTTTTCTCGATCCCTCTAAGCGGGACATGGTGTACTTATTTTTGTTCAGAGGGTCATTATCTTTTCATTTATTACTTTTAAAGTGTATTTCCTAATTTTTTTTGTTTAATTATTTTTGACCGGTACTTATTTTTGTGATTGTACTGTATGTTGACGCTTCTGATTGGGTGAAAGAAAAGATCTTAATCCTATCAGAGTAAAAAGTAAATAACAAATAACATAATGTTGTTCTAGAAAATGTGACACTTTATTTGTCTCCCCCTCCCCAAATTTATTATGCCCCCCCACCCCCCGTATACATGGATGATCATCTTAAAGAGAACTCTGTGTTATGAAAACCACCTCAGTCCCGTCCTTGAGTACGGCACACAGAATCACGCACTTACGTGGCCTCTAGCTTCCGTAAGCCAGTCACCGTTGTGAACCGGTCCGTACGTCGTGCACAATGCCATTATTTTCTTGCTTTCATCGACAACACCTGCCCCACATCCGGGGGAATGCGGACAAAGCGAGTAGGATCCTTCATGTTACGTGCACAACTAATCGTCATGTCTCTCGGTAAAACAACGGAAAGTACTGAATGATCACACCAGCGGACTCATGCTACAGATTACGTGCGACGCATCGTGCTTATTGTTAGTGGGAGTAGGAGTAAAGAAGTGAACAAATGAAATGCAACAAATGACAACAAATATTTCTTTTAATTATTTTTGTGTGTCTAATATAGAGAACCTTATTTTATGTGAAGGCATAGTAGGCTTGTAGACTGAAACATTATTATTATTATTATTATTATTATTATTATTATTATTATTATTATTATTATTATTATTATTAGAGCCCGTATTTCCATACACATGCATATTTTTATATAAGCTAGTTACACTTCTTAGCACTTCTGGCCGCGAAACCAGGTGGCCCGGGTTCGAATCCCAGTTGGGGCAAGTTACCTGGCTGAGGTTTTTCAGGGGTTTTCAACCTAATATGAGCAAATGCTGGGTAACTATGGGTGCTGGACCCCGGACTCATTTCACCGGCATTATCACCTTCATCTCATTCAGACGCTAAATAACTTGAGATGTTGATCAAGCGTCGTAAAATAACCTACTAAAATAATATAAAAATACACTTCTTAAATTATGCAAATATTCGTCTTATGACTATTCGATTTCAAATAACCGTAATTTTTCTGTACATGTTTGCATGTTTTGGCTTTTTTTTTTTTTTGGAAGTAAATTCATGCATAATGCATATTTCGAACATTTTTGATTTAATAGCACATATTTAGAATTTTATATTGCATATTATGTCCTTTTTTCTAGCTTTAGTGCATATATGTTAATTTGCATAATAGTGTATTTTATGATTGTTGCTCCGTACAATCCGTTATTTCCACGTTATTTACCTATCGAGAAAAAAATAAAAGAAAACTACCGGTAATATGGTTTCGTGGCAACTAGTCTTTGGATTTTGCATTAAATATCCATTTGTTGCAATGGAATTTCCAACCCTCCCACCAAGCCAGAGGTTAAAAAATTGAAAGAAAGGAAGGCAGAATCAGCATGCTTGCAATGCAATTTATTCGTAGTATACTTTTGTGTCGAACTGCGAACTGTTGCTATAGCTCCTGTTAGATTACTGCAATGAGAGATCTTGTGTCAAAATGGATTGAGGGAAAGGAATTTCTAAAGGCAGACGGTGATGTAGTTCATTGTGATTGTTGTAATAAAGACGTAAGTACTTGTGTATTTTGGGATGCGAGATAGCGTCGCAGTTAAAGTGTAACGCTGCAGTTCGATTTCCTATGAGATCATGGTAATGCGGAAATGCAAAAGACTTACAATTCGACCTCACTTTGTTCAAATTTCTTCGCTTAAAGTGTGCACCTGTCACTTCTTGTGACGTAGAAAAATCATTTTCTGTGTCTAAGAACGTGCTTCAGATAAACAGATGGGCTTAAGTGAAGAACATTTTTAGAAATTAGTTGTCGTATATACGTTGTTTAAAAATGAAATAAAAATGTAAGATAATGTAGAGCTGAATTTTGATAGTGCATATTTGTACTGGTCTTTCGCTTCATTGTGCAAGTTTTGTCATGTGATAACTTAGAGCATAAAGCATACATGTTTTAAGATTTGATCGTGCATGGAATCCGAACTCTAATTATTATTATTATTATTATTATTATTATTATTATTATTATTATTATTATTAATATAACAACCAAACAGATCACATCTTGATAGATAAAGGGAGATATACTAGTATAGCAGACATTCGAACTTTCAGGAGGCCAGACTGTAATTCTGACCATTATTTGGTAATTGGAGAATTAAGAGAACGACTGTCAGTAGCCAAGCGAGTAGAGCAACTAGTTAATATTAGAAGATTCAATATTCCGAAATTAAAGGACGAGGAAACTAAGCAACATTATCAGGTCGAAATTTCAAATAGGTTTGCCGTATTAGCAAGTTCCGACGAAGTTGAGGAAGAGTTAGATGTTAATAGCATGTGGGAAAATATCCGAGATAATTTCAAAATTGCAGCTGAGCAGAGTATAGGTTATTATGACACTAAGAAAAAGAAACCGTGGTTTGATGAAGATTGTTGCATGATAGTAGAAAGAAGGAAACAGGTAAAATTGAAATTCTTGCAGGATCCAATTGAGATGAATAGAGATAATTATTTAAATGAAAGACAGGAAGCAAGTCGTACACTTAGGAATAAAAAGAGAGATTACTTGAAGGAAAAACTGAATGAGGTAGAAACAGATAGTAAGAATAAAAACATTCGAGATTAATATAAGGGTATAAAGGAATCTAAGAACGGATATTAGGCAAGGGTAAACGTAATCAAGAATGAGAATGGTAACTTGCTTGCAGACTCTCATTCAATCCTGACAGATTGAAAAACTATTTCGGGCAACTACTAAATGTAGGCTACATAGGCTAAATAGAAATGCTAGGGACGAAATTCAAATACAAACTGCTGAGCCAAACTCACACTTTCTGAAGTCGAAATTGCGATAGAAAATCTGAAAAATGTACAAATCTCCAGGTATCTATCAAATTCTAGCAAAATTAATACAAGAGGATGAAAACGCATAATCTAGCGAACTTTATAACCTTGTACTTGCTATTTGGGAAAAGGAAAGTGTGCCAGAACAATGGAAGTCCATAATTGTACCTATTTTTAAGAAGGGGACAAGATTAACTGTAGTAACTTTCGAGAAATATCACTTTTGTTGACGTCGTACAAAATGTTGTCCAATATTCTTTTGAGAAGATTAATTCCATACGTAGATGATATTATTGGGGATCATCAGTGCGGTTTTAGGCGTAATAGATCGACTATTGATAAGGTTTTTTATATTCGACAGTCGGACGCTTGGCAGTTCAGTTTAATTTGAAACGGTAAAGAATGCAGTTGTTTTGTACCTAGGTGCTTTATATTTTAATATTCATTTTAATGAGTGGCAGTCGGAAAAAGCTAAGTGGTTCTCAATTCCGGAAAAACCTCTGATTGAGGTTCTGGCTGACATGTAAATCTATATTATCAGACAGTACATCTCACTTGACGATATGTGTCAGAGGAAGAACTGTATCTGAAATCTGATTAGTGTAATATGTAGCTATTCAGCGATGTATGCAATGGAGGGGGAAAGGAACTGGTCACCCTACCCCATTATCTTCTAGCCTAGTTGCCTTACGAGCGATGCCTTGACGGTGTCACTTGTGGGGTCCAGACCTGTCTTCGGACAGTTGACTAAACAACAATACCGGAAACTCGCGAAAGACAAGGCAATAAAAAAGAGGAAATTGTGAGAAAAAGTGCAAAAATAGATGTGCTATTTAAAACACAAACACAGCCAGCTTGTGGCTAGGTACCGAAAATAGTGGAGTGTGAGGTTTATCTGAGTCAGGCGTCTCAGATATTATAAACAGTAATAATAACGCGGAATCAATTATTTCAGTTGATCCAAATGACGCATATAGGGCGAAATAAGGGGAGGAAATATTTTTCTCTACCTAGAGGCGCCAAGTAGCTAGATTCGCCTCTGCTGACATTGAGAGCTGCGCAACTACTTTTCGTTTATTTATTTATTTATTTATTTATTTATTTATTTATTTATTTATTTATTTATTTATTTATTTATTTATTTATTTATTTATTTATTCTGGTATAGTTAAAGCCATCAGGCCTTCTCTTACACAACACCAGGAATACAAATACAATAATAGAAATAAACAGAAAAAATATATACTATATACAAAGTAAAGCTACACAAGAAATAAAGAGAGAGAGAAAAAACACTACAAACAAAGTAAAGCCACACAAAAATATACACATGTTGCAATCACACAAATTTTAAATGAGTGATTAAGTATCATAATTAATTCTATCCTAACTAATTAACTAACATAAACAAGAAACTTGCAATTTTAATCTAGATTAAAAAAGAAAAAGAAAAAAACACAAATCAATACTTCTAGCAATACCTAAAAACATTAACTAAGACAAATTTTCCAATTTAATTTTGAATTGTGATAAAGTCCGGCAGTCCCTGACGTCATTAGGTAACGAATTCCAGAGGCGAGATATTTCTACAGTATAGGAAGATGAGTATAAAGACGTTCTATGATGAGGGATAGAAAGAAGTGCTTGATGTCAGTTTCGAAGAGTTGTAAGAAATTGAAAGCGCGATAACAGGTAATTCGGAGTAGAAATATGCATTATTCTAAAGAGAAGAGACAGAGATATGGTCCAAACTACACAACTTAACAGTTTCGTTACCAACTTCCTAGGTCTGATGACGACATAGATGTTTCTCCTTTCATTAAAATAAACTACTATCCCCAATACGAAAACCAGTGTGCCAAGATTACTAAGATTATTTACAATAACGGAGCGAGATATGCGTGATTGGAGTGAATTTTTTGGAAATTGTTCGTAAATATGCAAACCTACGTCCTTCCAACATTAATTAGTCGGTTTTTCACTATATACAAAATAAATATAAATGTTGTGTGCAAATTGTAAACATAAATACGATTGTTCCGTAACTAAAAATCACCGATTTCCTCGGTTTTCCCAATACTAGTGAGTCTACAGGTCATTGTTTTCGACAGTGCTTTGCTATTTTTGCTACCTTTTAACTGATGCCGAAGCTCAACGCTCAAGAGATGCGGAAGTTAGCGTTCAACTTCAGCTTCGGAAGGGTACATAGAGAATTCCATCACAAACAAGATTCTAGCCAAAAAAATGTACTCAAGAAATAGAAACTTTCTACAAGCAACAATGAGATGCAACTTTGCAAGAATTGCTTTCAGCTGCAGGTAACATTGAAGTCCATCAACAGGAAAAAAATTTTTACATTTCCAAAAGTTCAATTTTACGATTTGATTAATATTTGAGGGGTTTGAACCCAGGCCTTCCAGAATTAGTGTCTCAAACGCAAGCGCCTGAGCTAACACCCTCGGTCAACACTTTTAAATCCATAATCGTTTTCCCTTTTCTACTTTTCCACTATCAGATTAACAAAATCTACATCGCCATAAGGCATAGTCCTCCTACCCCTCCTTCAATATAATCCCTGTGCTTGGTGCTGCGGCACGTTCGAATTACAACAGGGCTATCTTTATTATAGAGAGACCTATCGCCTAGTACCGAACTTGTAATAAAATGCAGCCGACGCAGTATGAAATTTAACTTGTTGTGAAATATATTGAAAAGGCTGTTTTGACAGTTCTGCAGTGCGGATGTTAATATATTGTGCATTGTCAATTTTAAACTCATTTTAAGAGCTGTATTCATCCATTCGTTAGTTTGAGTTCTGACTTTATTGTGAAACGTTCGTTCAACGTTTTGTGCATTTGACAGTTCATATTGGTGTAAATTGTAAATAATTTTAATAATCATCCTCCCCCTTAACAAAATTCTGCGTACGACACTGGTCCATTGACATTTCTTTCAGGGACAATTTCGTCCATGAAAATTTAGTCCACAGAAAAATTTTCCCAAGGATATTTCGTCCATGGAACAATTTGTCCTGGGATATTTCCTTCATGGGACAATTTGCTCAAGAATATTTAGTCCATGAAACAAATTTTCCTAATGATATTTTGTTCATCCTTTTTAGCACAACTAACACTAACATACTAACACTGTGTAACACACAACAGTAATTTAAACTGTGTAATGAATAACATAATGAACAACAATTTCGACTGGAGTGTAGGCTTTCACGGTCGGTGTCAATAGTAGAAAAGTTTTCCGGGCTATGAGGCCGTGGTCTGTTGGTTGTGTGACCAAACGTTTCGTTCACTGCTGCGGTGAACATCTTCAGTGGTGTCTATTGCTGGTGCGGCTGGTTCTACTGCGCGTGCCGATTACGGTTTGCGCTGGCTGCGCGGACCGAGGCGACAACAGCAAGCCCCCCCCCCCTCCCGCACTATATATACAACGATGCAGCCAGCATAGCAGAGATAATTAATAACATCTTGGCTTCCGGTCACTATCCCATTCCCTGGAAAGAGGCTCACGTAGTTCTTTTTGCAAAGCCCTGAAAGGATAAGACGAATCCAAGCAACTATAGGCCTATTAGTCTCCTCAGTTGTCTCAGCAAACTGGCGGAGCGGGTCATACATAGACGCCTCACTGAAGTAGTATTGCCCCAAATCAGGAACGAGCAGTTCGGTTTCCACCCTGGTCGTTCCACTACACTCCAGGCACTCCGCATGACGGAGGACATTACCTGGGCTATGAGCATGAAGCGTGTAGTAGCTGCAGCTTACCTGGACATCGAGCGAGCATTCGACAAGGTTTGGCATGAGGGACTCCTCGTTAAGTTACTGGGCATGGGAGTCCCAGATGGAATGATACGCCTCATTTCTAACTACCTCCGAGGCCGTACATTCAAAACCCGTGTAGGCACTAGTTTCTCCACCCCCCGTGAAATTCACGCAGGAGTCCCACAGGGTTCCATTATCGGGCCCATACTTTTCAATATATTCATTAATGACCTCCCGTTTCGCTATATCCACGGCAGAAGTAGTCATCTGTATATCTATGCAGACGACATTGCCCTCTTGGCGATGGGCAAAACCTATAGATTAGCGTCCCGTAGATTGCAGTCGATCTTAGATCACCTCCAGCCGTGGTTCCACGACTGGAGAATCAAGGTCAATGTAGACAAATGTCAGGCCATACTCTTTTCACTAAGAGCGAGGCTCGAAGACATACCACCACCACCCACACTTTTCGGACGAGAAATGCCGTAGATGAACCAAATTAAATATTTAGGGATCATTATGGACTCTCATCTCACCTTCCGAGATCACATCCAATCCCTTCTTCGTAAGGCCAACGGGCTGATAGTTAGACACTATCCCATTCTGGCGGCCTTAACTCCTGACAACCTGAGGGTAGGACTTACCATGTATAAGGCCCTCATTCGCTCTGTCATTACCTATGCCGCACCCGCATGGGGGTTTGCGGCAGTGTCCCATCTCCGTAAACTCCAAGTTATCCAAAACCAGGTGATTCGACTCATTACCCATCTCCCCCGAGTCGCCTCGAGAAGAAAGTTCCATGATGAACTAGAGTTGCCAACCACAGACGAGTTCATTGCTCGACTGGCTAGGAACCTGTATGCGGAAGCTCGTGCTAACCCCAACCCGCTCATATCTGGCCTCGGCCAGTATGATCCTAGGTTACGGCGTAGACACCAGATAGGTCCATTAGCTATACTATTGAGACAGGAGGACAGGGAGGCTGGCGTTACTCCCAGCTTTTGGTAGCCACAACTCAACTCCATGAGACTCTTTGGATAGTGCAACCGCTTTAAAATGACCTTGTCTTAACTGGGCTAAACAAAATCCCTCCCTAACAATATCTACTTTTGTTGATCGATGGAACTATCATAGAGCCAATTGGCTAGTATAGATCCATCGATTCATAGAGTTATTCAACCTAAGAGCCAACTGGCTAGTCTCTGATATTGAGACAACTCATCCTGCCTAAGGTTTTTCCGTGGTTTTCCTAAGGCGCTAAGACAAATGTCGGGATGAGCCCTAAAAGAAATGGGCCACGGACCTGCACTCATATCCCCATGAATCTCCCTAATTAACTTTAAATTAATTAACAATTACATCTCTCCCCCCTCTTCGTAATTGAGCCATCATATAGCCCAGACGTGGGCATCAGTAGTACATGTCGAACGGAGTCGAACGCAAGGACGTGATCTCCTTCCCTCCACACCCCTAGCTGGGATACCTGTCCGACCGGTTGAAGCACTGGCGGACAGCGGTGGATTTCACTAAAAAAAAAGGCGTTCTCTAAGGAAGCTCCTGAAGTAAAAAAGTCCAAAAATATTATTTCCACAAAGAATGGGAAAATGAAGTCTTTTGTTACGAAGAAGGGGAAAGCGTTAGGTGCTTATTATGCTACAAAATTTTACTAGCACGTTGAGCGACATTATGAAAAGATTCGGTTTAATGGAACAATTTTTTTTATTTTATTTTTTATAATAATAGTAGTCCACACCTGTGGAGTAACGGTTAGCGCGTCTGGGCCGCGAAATCCCAAGTGCAAGTGCACAAATATGGCTGGTTTAGATGTATATAAGCTTAAATAACTTTGCAAAGTAAAATATTCATATCTTCGGAGTTTTGTTATGAAAACTGCTTCTATGTTTGGCTCATCCTTTATTTGTGAACAGTTTTTTTCTCAGTTAGCCATTGTAAAATCCAAATCAAGATCACGCATTTCAGACGAACATTTATTCTATCAGCTCACAATTGCAATGTCTGACATAACTCGAAATTTTGGAACACTTGCTGATTTACGTGACGAAGAAGAATAAACGAATCCTTTCTTTTAAGGGCATGAGTCAATTGACGTAAATTGACAAAAAACAACAAAGAACTACAGTAAGAAGTTTAAAATATAGTCTACTTGTTGTTTTTCTGTTTCTTAGTAATGTGCTTGATATTTTGTTAAGATCTATTTTTCCTTAGTTTCTTAATTTTATTTTCAAAGAATGCAAATTAGTGACTGATGCCCTTTCAAAACAAATAGGTTCAGATTATGGCATTACTTTTTAACTGTTGTGGAATTGTACGTTTTATATCATTTTGTAAGGTTTTTACAGTAATTGTTTAAATTATAAATATAGTTATGTTTCAAATTTTTGTAAAATAGTTTGTATTTGTTTCGGAAAATTTGTTTTCTTTCATCGTCATTATTCATAAAAATAACACTTGTAGAAAACTGTGTATCTTTTTGTCCTGCGTAATTACTTAATGTTCCGTGTTTGAATACTTCTCGCGATCCACCGCTGAGTATTACGTTAACAGGTGATGCGTGTTGCAGCAATCAGAGTAGTACGGCGCATCTCTTTAAATGCCCACGTCTGATATAGCCAAATGGCTGGTCTCGAAATTGAGACGATTCAACAAGGCTCATGACAACAATCACCTCCTACATAATAGCCAAATTGGCTAGTCTCTTATATGAGACAACTCATCCTGCCCAAGGTATTCCGTGGTTTTCCTCAGGCGTAAGACAAATGTCGGGATGAGCCCTATAAGAAATGGGCCACGGACCTATATGCCCTTCCCCATATATATTCCCCTTTATTATAAACGACGTATGCCCTAGTTCAGAACCTATAAATTGTCTATTAAATATACGAGGTCACTCAATTAGTCGCAATTTGAAAGGACAGGGACCTCTCAAATTGCAGATTTAGATTTCACGGCGCTTCTTCCGACGGCCTTCACATGCTTTGTCATCGAACAACAGATGACAGCGTCTTGCCATCCTAACGGCAAACACCAGCCAGCTCTTCCTCTTCCCGTTCCGTGATCACTTGATCAAATCTCAGTCCCCCTCGCGTATGTGATACCTAAGAAGTTACGTCCAATTTCGGCTTCCCCTTCAAAATTTTCTAGAGTTCCTTCAGTTGAGCAGCGTAACCCGGAGTGAGACTAGTGGCCAACAGGCTTGGAGCTCACATATTTAGTTTTGTACAGCCCCAACCCCTTGCAAGGACGCGTATTGCGTACCTTTTAAATTTGTCCTCCCAATTCTCTTTCGATTTTTCGATTTCGAGCTCACATATTCAGTTTTTCACAGCCCCAACTCCCCCCTTGCAAGGACGTGTTTTCACGTACCTTTAAAGCTTCTCCTCCCACTTCCCCCCTCATTCATTCATTCATTCATTCAGCGCAAACCGTAATCGGCACGCGCAGTAGAAACAGCCGCACCAGCAATAGACACCACTGAAGATGTTCACCGCAGCAGTGAACGAAACGTTTGGTCACACAACCGACAGACCACGGCCTCATAGCCCGGAAAACTTTTCTACTAACAATTTCAACGTTTCCCGGCAGCATTTAAAATACCCAGAAATTGGTCACATTTTTCAAAATTCAAAATTATGACCACCAGACTTGTCGATTCAGCCAGGAGGAAGCCTGTGGACTAGATTACTTACGCATGAAGCATTTACTTATTGGCAAAGGATGAAATGTCGCATGGACTTTGTTGCTGTATAGAGTAAGGCTATGAGCACACAGAATCAGACGCGACGCGACATTTTGTCTAATGGTACTTGTTTCCCATTGATTTCTTATTATGTGATGCACACAGAATCAGACGCGGCGCGACAGTCGCGAGCAGGCACGAGGAGACACGGAGAGACAACATCGAATGACTGCTTGAAGTTCGTCGCGAGGAGACTGTCTGATAGCTGCAGTGTACTGCGCATGCGTTAGTAGTAGCTATGATTGCACGCTTTCACTACTGCCCGTGCCTCACTTCCTGAGCTGTTTCTTTGCGGGGCGAGATGCAGAGGGGGAGAGTAGGAGGTGCTGGGTACCGCATGTGCCTACTACCCTACGTTCAACAAATCGGCCTTTTCAGGATTCCTTTCTTCGGTATGGAGCAAGATCAGTCATGGACAAGCGAATGTATAGGATATCCCCTCACAAAACAAATTATGTCCTCATCAGTTCCTTAACTAAACACTAATACCAGTGGTAGACTACAATCTCTACTCGAGATTATCGACCTAATCGCGATTACGGTTGTCATGTGTACACATTCGTAAACTCTTTCTTCAATGGCAGTGTTTCTCAAACTTTTTCCACCGCGAAACCCCTTTTAATCTAAAGTGTAACTGCGGAATCCTTGTAATATTTTATTAGTGTTTAATAATTAACAAACAAGTGAAAGCTAGTATCTCAATAATTCTGTTCAGTAGGACGAATGTGTTTGCTTTTTAAGCCTGCAATCTAGTTTTATGGCGGAAAGTTGTAGTCTCATTTCTACTGTATTTCTGAATTTTGTCTTTTCGATATTTTGTTTTAGTGAACACATACGCAGAGAATCCAGTGATGAAAGTGATAAGTATTATGGGTATTTTACGTTTTAGATGTTCATTAAACATATTATTACGCATATTATTGGAATATTATTATTACGCATATTCTTAGATTATTATTATTATTATTATTATTATTATTATTATTATTATTATTATTATTATTATCGGTGGTTTCATGATATTGATTCATATTTTCTTAACATTTCCATGTATTTTTATAATATCCACTACGTATAAAATAGCTACCGGAGCAGCCCAGTTGGCTAAGGCGCTTGCCTATCGATCCAGAGTTGTGCTCGAGCGCGGGTTCGATTCCCGCTTGGGCTGATTATCTGGTTGGATTTTTCCCCGAGGTTTTCCCCAACCGTAAGGCGAATGTCAGGTAAACTTTGGCGAATCCCCGACTTCATCTCGCCAAATACCATTTCGCTATCATCAATCCCATCGATGCAAAATAACCTAGTAGTTGATACAATGTCGTTAAATAACCAAACATTTTAGGAAATCGTCATCAGAGATAATAGCGATAGGGTAACCACGATTAGACTATCCAGTTTTATAACCAGTAAAGTTCCCTGCGATGGCATAGGATAATGTTTTCAGAACATTTAATATGCTGCCGTGCCGCCACGCTGCAGCTCCCATGACGGTCCGAGCAGACCTAAGAGGCGTGGCTATAAGCACTAGGGAACTCTCGGTTCAGGACGTGAGACACGGGCAGTATACTATATTGTTATGTAGTGCACATTATTCATAATAGAGCTCGATGCAGATAAATTAGTTTTTTTAATGCAGGAAATATACGTTCTGTAAAATCTTTGAAATAATATCACGACAATAATGTGGTTTCTAAAAATAGGCCTATGTGTGCAATTGCAAATGGGATGAAAGCACCATGTGGATAACAATATTGATAATAATTTGTAGTCGGCCTACTTCTCTGCTCTATACTATCACTCATTATTGATTTAATATATTATTTTTCTTTATTGTGAGTCGTGAAGTAATCATAAACACACAAAATGACGTTTGTGCACTACATTAATAGTATTTAATTTTAAAATTCTTTCAATCCTAGAGATTTTTAGGCGTATTAGGCATCCTTAGGAAATAATAACCAAATACAATAGAATTTCTCATATACAGTAGACAGTCCTCTTTCATTGACGCCATTTTCTAGCCTAGGTCAGTTTTACATACCCACACAGCCAGCAAATCAGTTGTCGCAAGCAGACAGTTTTAAGCTGTCGCGAGGCGTGTGCTTCTGTGTGCACCCGGCCTAAGTTTCATGGAGCAAATATATGCGTAATTAATTAATTAATCTAATAGTTGAGAAGAGAATTTCTTGAACAGTTGTACTTATACTGTACACACGTGTGTTTAAAACGTCACTTTTAAGCAATAATTTTATTATTATAACTATCATAGCAAGATACTAATATGGATATTGAAGTTCTGTATGCAATGAATTAATGAATACCAGAAATTGGAAAAGCAACACTAAAAATCAATATGCATCGAAAATGAAATTAAAGGAAGAAACAAATAAACAAACAAGAAAGAAAGCAAATAGAAAAGTAAAAAAAAAAAATACAGAATTGACGAAAGAAAGAATTGGAAAACAAATAATGAGAAAGGAAGAGAAATAAAAGAAAAAACACGATCAAAAAGATAGAATAAAAACATCAGGAAAGAGAAAAGAGAGAAAGTAAACATGAAAAAACAAATGTAAAAAGAGAAAGTAACGAAAAATATGAAGTAGAAAAAGGAAAATGGACAAATAAAGTAAAAGAAACAAGTAAGTAAAGAAATAAAGAGACTATAAAAAGTAAATATTGATACAAACAAAAAGTTAAAGCAATATAGACGGGAACATAATTATAAAAAAGAAGCTAACGAAGAAGGAACACACGGAAAGAAGGAACAAATAAAGGGAAATTAAGAAAAAAAAGAAAAACAAAAAAGGAAACATTAACAAAGAAACAAGTGAATAAATAATTAAAACAAAGGAAGAACTAAAGAAGAGGAATAAAAAACAATCCAACTGCTAATGAAAATAAAAACTAAGGAAATGCAGAAAAATTGAAAAGAAATAAAGATAGAAAAGAATGAAAAGACAGAGTAAAAGCACACAAAAGGAAGAAAGTAGTAAGTTAAGGGATGATTGAAAAAAAGAAACAAATGGAGCAAAATTATGGCAAGAAAGAAGAAAAACGTGAACTAACAAAAAAACGAAGAAAGAAGGAAATGACGTAGGAAGAAACAACAAATAAGAACCGAGAACAATCGAATTACAAATAAAAGAAAATAAAAAAATGAAAAAATCAAACGAAGAAACCAAGATGGAAAAGAAAAAACGAACGAAAATGAAGAAGAAATAAACGAGGGGCAAATGGAGAGAATAAAGGAAAGAAATAACTGAAGAAAAAATACCGCAGTTGAAGAAACACAAAGAAGCAAACAAAATAAAAAAAATGCATAGGAAAAAAGGAAGAAGGAATGAAATAGAAACGCAACAGAGAAATAAAGAAACGAACAAAGGAAGGTAAAAGAGATAATTTAATAAAATAAGAGACCGGAAGTTTAGGCATTATGAATCATTCAAATAGGCAGGCAAAAAGGCATTATAAATAGCTAAAATGCGCAATAAAAGGCAATTACAAAAACCTTGCACTTTCCACAAAGGCAGCAAGAAACGCTTTACATAAGTCGAATGCAAATTGAGATTTTCGACACGATGTTGCGATTACTGTTGGAAGCAAAGAAATCATCTTCCCAGAAGACTTGGAAAGTGCATTTTTGTGTTTGGTTGTATTGATATGTTGCCGTATAGTATGAAATACAGTATTTAGCTAGCTACAATAACGTCGCAATGAAAGCTGAAAGAAAAATAACCGTTAAAAATAACGTTAGATCCGCACTCATTGTTGCCTTGTCAAACAAACACAAACGATAATTAAAACGCTTACTGTTATACATTTTTGCACGGCAGCACTCATTGTTGCAAAGAGAATATGAACTGACTGAAAGACAATAATATACATTCGGTGAAGTCACTTTCATTGTAGAAGTTATAGAAATAAATTAAAATATACCTGTAGGCAATTTTAATAATAAATTAATAAATAATAGATAAATAATCAAATAAAGGCAAAAAACCATTTATTTTGTAAATTAGGCATTTATATTTAAAAGGGCAGAAAAGGGTAACATAAAACTGTGACGTTTCAATCACAAAGGTATAATTCGTACAGATTTACTTTCGAAATGAAGATAGATTTAACACATTTAAAAAGGCATTCTGCCAAAGTTGCGGTCTCTGAAAATAACAAAGATAGGCTATAAAAAGAGCAAAGAAAATAGCAGAAGAGGAAACAAGATAACAGAAAAGGAAATGAGCAACCGAAACATCTTGCTATACGTTATTTGGTATGACTGTGGAGAAGGGGTGGGCTCAGTGGGCTGCTGTCTTACTTGAGAATTTGTAATTATTACTTATTCATAGCTAATTGGTAGTTAAACGACGAAGCCCGTTCAGACAATCAGTCCAGAGCGTCTAGAGTTTTGGGCCACCCGGTTGCATGCTATTGCTGAGAAGAAAATTTCTTCCCACTGCACTGCTCACGTATCAAGCTATTAATAGCAGCTGTTACAACTAGGCTCACATGACACAACAAGCTATATACAGACTGCATGCTCTCCAGATTCAGAGATCGGTGATTATTATACAACTTCAACTATAGGAGGTATTATGCCAATACTTAGAATAAGTGAGCAATTGAGGAAAAGGGCTCACGACATCTTAGATTTGATATTTTAACAATGTTACACCAACTGGCAGTTAACTAGCTTTCATAAAATTGGTGATAGCGAAATGGTATTTTGGCGAATTTTCGAATTTTCGTACAAAATCTCGAATCCAATATCCTGAATGACCATTTCCCCCAAAAGAATGAATCCCGAACGCAATATCTCGAATCCATTTTCCCAAATACTACTTTGTCAAATGATAATCCCGAATGTGGATAATAATTGGGGAATATTCAATGCAACAACAATCCTTGGCGCTACAGCCCTCACGCCCACATGCCGAAGTAGAGGTGGACGATCATCCAACCAGAATGGAGGTATTGTGTGGTTAGCACGATTATCTCAAGTCGTTTTATATCTGGCTTTCGCTACCTATCGCAGCTTCCCAAGTGCATCACGATGCTGGGTGGACACCAGTTCCATACACTGGCCGAAATTTCATGTTAAAATTTCTTCTCCCATTAGAATTCGAACCAGCGCGCATTCCGTAACGAGAGAGATGACCACGACACGGGACATATTAAATGTAGCTTATCCAATTTCAAAAGACAAAAATGTACGTACATTTATACCTAAACAAATGCTGAGAATAATAAATTAGGCCTACATATTCATACTAGTACATATAAAATTATTTACTTGGGTTTTGAAAAAAAAAAGTTTGGTTCGAATATAACGATTTCATATGGAGAAATTATTATCTATCCTACTCAAATAAAGTAGCTTTTCCATCCCATTCTCATACGGCATTGTTGATACTAAATAGTTACTCCTCGGATTCATTTTTGCAGTTACTCACGCTCTTTGGGGGGGGGGGCACGTATATCTCTTCCATGGTTCCATGTGCAACTCTTCCACCACACTTTCAATGTCGACTTGACTAAATCCGGCGACTTTGAAATGTTTTTCGGTGACAGCTTCTTTTAACTTTTATATTGCTTTTATAAGGATTTAGCGACTAGGCCTATTTCTGAACCATCTATCCACAAAAATAATATTTTATTTATTGCTAATGAGGAATCTAGCGACTTTTGAACTGCGAATTTCCGTACATTTCAGCCGGCAACACTGCGTGTAAAAATTCAGACAGTGTTTCTCGACCATTAATTTGGAAGCGGTTATACCAACCTTCGTTTACGTTAGGCCTATTTTTACATTATTGAAAGGCTGCATCTCCGCTTGACATGTTTCTCTGCTCGGTGCATTGATATGGTGACCAAATATCGTTTCTTTCCACACAGAGAAGATATGACGCAGACATGACGTGAGCAAAGCATACTGAAGAGTCAAAAACCCTTGCAACACTTGCGCGTCGCACAGCTTTCGTAATGTCTTCTTCAGACGATGAGGATGTTCCGACTCTCGTACTTGCTAATATTGAAAACAGATAAGATTTTGTGTGCACCTTTAGTGGTTGAAAAAAGGAAGAATGTATGGCATATCTTATTTATGTATTCAATTTATTTATTTATTTACTTATTTATTTTTATTTATTTACGTATGTATTTATTTATTTATTCACGTATTTATTTTCTTATTCCGGTAGAATTAAGGCTTCCACACTACCAGAAGTGAAATATACATTGAAATAATAAAACGTAGTAATATTTATGAAATCGTTATCATGCATATTAATGAACTTACATACTGTATAATGAAATGTTGACTAAACATGATACATAATTAAGTAATTACAATTTATATCCTATTTCCACTTTATAATAGGCCTAAATGACAATTTATACAAATACCTATTAAATTCGGCTAACACTCACAAATCAATTCCATGTAAAGGTATGTAATTTTAATTCCCAATTTAAATTGATTAACTGTTCAGAAATTCCTAACATGACGAGATAAGGAATTCCATAGGCGACAAACTGACACGGTGAAAGAGAATAAATAGGAAGAGGTACGGTGACGAGGAATGCTAATAAAGTCTGATGTTGATTCTGCAAAGTTGTAAGATATTCAAAGAGAGTTCTCAGATATTTTGGAGTAGAAGACTTGATGAAAGAATTGAACATGTATGCTGACCTTTTCCAGAATTTTTATATAATGTCTCACTAATGTTTCTATACCATATTACACCATCTCTTCACAAAACTGAATATTAAATTCAAAATCGTCGCGAACTTTCGCGACGCCACGTGTCGCTTTGAAGGGCCACTCGTGACTCGAAGAGGCGAAGCGCTGGCTTCGGACTGGCGTGCCCCTGTCCCGTCGTCCCTGTGTGCATTGACACATTTGTTTACATGGGAGAGACTCGAAAAGCCATCATGCCTTCGCCCGATGTCCAAGCCACGTTTTCTCTGTGTAAATTGGGCATTATGACAGTATTAACCAGTGGCGGCTCGTGATAAAATATTATGTGTGTTATCAATTTTGTGTTTCAAAATCGAAGAGAATTTGAAATCGTACATTTAGCCTAATATGAAATGTCAATGATCCCAATGTTTCACTATAAAAAAACCGTATATAAATTCAAAACATAAATAATAATAATAATAATAATAATAATAATAATAATAATAAAACCCAGTCTTTTTATTTCCAATTTTCCCTGGTAAGCCAGTTTACCCAATTCTTTACTGTTCAAAATTGCTTGAACAGAGTCCATTGTTTTCGTGTTAAAAATTAATACATACCACATTGCCGTTATTTACAAAAGCGTGTGTTCAGTAATATACTATAGGTTCATAACACATTGAAACATTATAGCCAATACCAGTACTGTAATCACATTCGCATAGATTGATTACTATAAACACATGCCAGTAAACATTATTCTTAAATAATATACACCACCATACAGATATTTAAATTCATACAACCATCACAATCAGCCAGCACGTGTTTGAAAGCCAAACTATGCTATTATGCTAACAATAAAGTATAGTAATTCACAAACTACACCCTAGTAGCACTGTACACACATCCACACAAAGTAAACGTTCCGACAGTGAGAAATGCTGACACCTACAGGCTAAAATACAAACTATTAAATTTCCTCCTCGAGATATAGCACGTGAACGATAGGCATCGATGCACCTGACATCTGTAAGATAGATTCACTGTTCACTTAACGCTTTGTGCTCTTGACGAGTCATAAGCGGCCAGCGAAAGACAATATTCTCCCGCGCATTCGTGAAATTCCTGTAACTTTCTTGAAAAGAGCACGGCTTGTACGTGAACGCATGTTGCCAAGTTTACATAAGAAGTTATTGCAAGATGCGGGAAGTTTAAAATACTCGATTCTGATATTATACATCCCCACTACGTCAATACGATATTAAATAATAAAACTAGTCGTGTAGGCCTATTAATGGAAACAAGGTGTTCACGTGCTCTTGTGCTCTTATTGACGCACCGCCACTGATATTAACCCCGCGTCCTTCAATGTCAGCACGATTCTGACACTCTTTCTGGCGTAGTCTTTGACAATCCTAATAAACCTTGAAATAGAATGGAAAGGAATTTCGGAAGAGGGACACTACGACCCAGTACTGCGACCTACCGCTGCGTATCCAGGTTTCAAGTAGGCAACCCTCACTCGTCCCTGCCAGCTTCCTACCAGCCGGAGTTCGGGAAATATTATGAATGGAAAGATGTTAATAGAATTTTTCAATGAAAAATCCCACAGCTCACCAGGACTCGAAACCGGACTGCCTGCGTGACAGACTAATTGTCTGACCACTTGATCACCGCAAGGATCTCAATAAATCTTATTCAAAGCCCGTTTTTACTTTTGTAAGATACAGGATGATTCTGTGACTTTGTAATAAACTTTTAGGGATCCCGGAGATCACTACGAACAATTTTCATGTAGGAACCCATGTCCGGAAACGTTTCGCTTGGTAATTACAGAATGTGATTGTGTACTCACCGGCCTATGTCCATGGTAACATAAATCATTTTGCTTTAATCAATGTATTTTTTTTTTTATTTTACTTGGTTATTTAACGACGCTGTAACAACTACGAGATTATTTAGCGTCGATGGGATTGGTGATAGCGAGATGGTATTTGGCGAGATGAGGCCGAGGATTCGCCATAGATTACCTGACATTTGTCTTACGCTTGGGGAAAACTTCGGAAAAAACCCAACCAACGCAACTCCGGATCGGCAGGCAAGCGCCTTAGCCGACAGAGCTACGCCGGTGGCTTAATCAATGTATGTCATAATTGTCCTGGTGATTTAGCTTAAAAAATGGAGTCTCTCAACTATTACGTCCCTCATTGTACAAAACATTGTTTACAGAGTACATTAAAACAGTCATCTGGTATCGAACTCATGGCCAATGCAATAAAATCTCACCTCAATTTATATGAAATTTTCCTTCTTGTATACTGTTAGGCTTATTTGAATTTTAGTACTAGCCTATGTACAGCGATTTTTACTGAACTGTGGGACGATTTTTTTTTCGTCCTCAGTATCTACAAGTCAATTTATCAGGGTATACTGTAGGCCTACATGAAATATAATAATTTTAGTACTAGTCTGTCTGTTTACAGCGATTCCTTCTAATATTATTGGAAGGATTTTGTTCATATTCAGTACCAACGAGTCAATTTATGAGGGAATTACGCACACGAAAAACAATAATTTTTAGTAAAATCATTAATGCACTTTTATTTGGAATCAAAACCACAATGGTGCTCAGCTTCGAAATTCGTCAGACGACTTTCTTGATGGATTTTGTATTACACACAACAAACTTACAAAATAAAGATTCAGTAGAAACCAGGAAGCTAGTTTGACTAAGAGAAATTATTATTATACTGTATAAGGAATTCCATGTATTGTGGGTCCCCATGACCACGGCATGGCGCGTCCTCAGATTGCGGATAGAGAAGACGGCCTCCAGTTATGGAGGGTAGCTGCGAATATATTGAATAAGCAGTCGTGGACAGCCGATAAGGGGTGGTCCTCCAGCTTGGCAGTTGGACGAAGGGCTAACAACCCATTATCGTAAAAACAACTTGTTACGAGTAATAAGCCTCGTTATGGGACTGATTCTCTAGCACGACCACAGCAAAGGAATAAGGTTATGAGATTTGGTACGTGGAACGTAACTAGTCTTTATAGAACAGGAGGGGTTACATTAGTAGCAAAAGAACTAGCTAGATATAGAATAGACTTCGTGGGAGTACAAGAGGTTAGGTTAGATGGGAATGGCATATCACAAATAGGAGATTATTTGTTGTATTATGGGGAAGAAACAATAATAACCAATTAGGAACAGGATTCTTTGTTCATAAAAAATAAGATCAGCAGTAAAAAAAGGTCTAATTTATCAGTGACAGGTTATCGTATTTAGTACTTAAGGGTAGATTATGCGATATCATAATTATAAATACTCACGCCCGTACAGAACAGAAAGACGACGATATAAAGGAGCTTCTATGAGGAATTGGAATATACTTTTGATCAGTTATCTAGACATCACATGAACATTTTATTGGGGGATTTCAACGCTAAAGTAGGACGGAGGATATTTTTAAACCAACTATTAGTGAGAAAGGAATAGAGATTAAGGATGTTTGAGAATAAGGTTCTTAGGAAAATATTTGGGGCTAAGAGGCATGAAGTTACAGGAGAATGGAGAAAGTTACACAACGCAGAACTGCACGCATTGTATTCTTCACCTGTCATAATTAGGAACATTAAATCCAGACGTTTGAGATGGGCAGGGCATTTAGCATGTATGAGCGAATCCAGAAATGTATATAGAGTGTTAGTTGGGAGACCGGAGGGAAAAAGACCTTTGGGAAGGCCGAGACGTAGATGGGAGGATAATATTAAAATGGATTTGAGGGAGGTGGGATATGATGATAGAGACTGGATTAATCTTACACAGGATAGGGACCAATGGCGAGCTTATGTGAGGGCGGCAATGAACCTGCGGGTTCTTTAAAAGCCATTTGTAAGTAAGTACAAGGAATTATTATTAAGTTTCGTTGCGGATACCTTAAAAGTTCGAAATGATACGAAAGATATAAAGTGTGTAATAAGAATATATGTGTCACCTTCGTGATTTCTTTTTTCACTACGGAATATTCAAACTTTAAAGCACTGTAAAGAAGTCACAATCCTGAATTTCAGTTAAAATTGCTACGTACGCTTTTTTATTACAACCCAAATAAAACATTAAGCACTCATATTTATGGCATTTTCTCTTAATGGGCAGATTTGTAAGAGAAAGGAAACGTAGCAAGTAAATTCAATAGAAAAATTGTCAGTTATTCTGCCAGCACCTTTGTTTCCTCTAACATTTTCATTCGCAGATTGCTCCATCGACGATTTCACAATGCTTGAAGTCTACATTATGTTATAGCTAAAATGTGTCGTTAGAAAAATAACTGCCAATTACAAAACCATGATTTTCAGTTGTTTTCGGCACTATTGAAATAATGATCTAGCTAATACTGAATTAAAACGAAATGACAGAAGTATGACAGGAAAAACATACGCACATCCCTAAAAACTAGTCCAGCAAACACAAACAACTTCCTCCTACTTATCCCTCAGCTGTTATCTTCGAAACGAAATCCGTCTCCCGTACTCATTTTTCTAGCGGTTAGGTTCCAAATTACTTAGAACAGCAAAAGGTTAAATCCTGGTAGAGGTTAAAAGCCTAATAAAAATACGTTTGCACTCATAACGGAGTTCGTACTTCGTCTTTCTTGCCCCGTGTGTTGCTATGACAACCGTATCCATGTCTTCTTTCTCGCTTGCTGCTCCTTTATTGGGGAAGTTGGCAACTCAAAGCCATCCCGTCTTTTCTGCTTCAGAGTTCTTGTCAGAACTTTGTGTAAGCCTCGTCTGTATCTACGCTTCTTTCAGGTTGTCTTGTGAAGATAAACTTGGTGGTAAATTTTATAATCTCTATTTTGTGCTTCAATTAATACTGCCTCCTAGTATACTGTAGGCAAGATGACACGATAGCCTACTTCTCATTCATCATCATATCACTGCTGCTATTATTATTATTATTATTATTATTATTATTATTATTATTATTATTATTATTATTATTATTATTATTATTGCATAAAACTTGCGAGGAAAACTACAGGCTTTATACTTTTGGGCCACAAATGAATGAGAAGATTTGAGACATTGAAAATTATATCAATTTAAAACTTAATATATTATTGGACAAAATTTAAAGAAATGTCTATCTGTCTATCTGTCTACCTATCTATCTATCTATCTATCTATCTATCTATCTATCTATCTATCTATCTATCTATCTATCTATCTATCTATCTATCTATCTATCTATCTATCTATCTATCTATCTATCTATCTATCTATCTATCTATCTATCTATCTATCTACCCATCTACCCATCTACCCATCTATCTATCTATCTATCTATCTATCTATCTATCTATCTATCTATCTATCTATCTATCTATCTATCTATCTATCTATCTATCTATCTATCTATCTATCTATCTATCTATCTATCTATCTATCTATCTATCTATCTATCTATCTATCTATCTATCTATCTATCTATCTATCTATCTATCTATCTATCCATCTACCCATCTACCCACCTACCCATCTACCCATCTACCCATCTACCCATCTATCTATCTATCTATCTATCTATCTATCTATCTATCTATCTATCTATCTATCTATCTATCTATCTATCTATCTATCTATCTATCTATCTATCTATCTATCTATCTATCTATCTATCTATCTATCTATCTATCTGTCTATCTATCTATCTATCTATCTATCTATCTATCTATCTATCTATCTATCTATCTATCTATCTATCTATCTATCTATTTGTAAGCCTACTTTACAATTCACAGAGTGGACCTTCAGATTTCTGCTTCTCGATCCACCATCCCTTTATTACATACCACCCTTTTCTATTAAGATACTCATTTGCCAAGTATTTCTTTGTTTACTTCCTATTCTTCTGTTTTAACTGAATTGCTATATGTCCTTCCCTATCTATCCTCTTCTATTCGCTCACATACCTAGACTGTCTCCCTTCCATTTCTCGATATCCTATTAAATATTGCATATTCCTTTCCTTAATAATTCATCATTTTTTATTTATTTTCTTCTCTTTCTCAATCTACCTACTATTAATGACTCTTTTCCAGCTATTTTCTCCTAAATTGATTGTCTGCATTTCCCTTTTCTCTATTTTACATGTAGGCCTACATCATTTTTTTCTATCCTCTGTTTATTTACTTACTGATCTTTTTCTCTACGCTTCACTCCTAAATTTCCTATTTTATTACCTCTTTCCATATACTGTATTTATTTCAAGTACCCCTGATACTACTCCCAACCCACAACATTGAAAAATATGGAATATTTAATTCACTTAATTTCACTTCCAATTTCTCTGTCTTCCACTCTACATTTGTTTAGATCTTTTTTCGCTTTAATTTTCTTTTATTCATTGATTGCATGTATACCTTACTACACTCTTCATTATCTTCTTACACTTAACACTTTTAAAGAAATACAATGAAACAATGAAATCAAAAGGTAAGTACACAAAAACAGACTACAAAAAAAGATAAATAAAATTAAGAAAATAAAAGTAGAAATCAAAAAGATCTCTCAGAGCTAATTTTAAAATATCATGCAAAAGAATACGAAGCTAAAGGAGATAATTAAACAACTAAGTGAAGCCGTAACGGGCCACATGGTCTCATTTGCATTTTATTTGATTTTTTATATTCCGTATCAGCATTGTAGCTTTGAGATGCAGAACGAATAGATGTATAATATGTAGTAAGCAGATTAATTCAATTCACAAGGATGAACAGTAAGATATCAGTTGAATAACAGGAATGAATAAGGAGAAATTTAGTTAATTCTATTCTGAACTTTTTCTCTTGCCCCTTCAAAGTTTTAGGGTAATTTATTAGATAGTGCATTCAAGACTGTAAATACTCATTCATTCATTTAGTATTCTGCACAAGGGCAGGTCTTTCATTGCAAAGCCAGCTTTCTTCAATATTTCCTATTTTCTTCCTTCCTCTTTGTCTCCTCATATGATCCATATATCTTAGTGTCGTCTATCACCTGGTATCTTCTTCTGCCCGGAACTCTTCTTCCGTTCACCATTCCTTCCAATGCATCCTTCAGAAGGCAGTTTCTTCTCAGCCAGTGATCCAGGCAATTCCTTTTCCTCTACCTCATCAGTTTTAGCATCATTCTTTCTTCACCCACTCTTTCCAATACAATTTCACTAATTATTTTGTCTGTCCACTTTACACGTTTCATTCTTCTCCATATTCACATTTCAAGTGCTTCTATTCGCTTCTCTTCACTTCGTCGTAATGTCCATGTTTCTGCTCCCATAAAAATGCCACACTCCACACAAAGCACTTCACTAGTCTCTTCCTTAGTTCTTTCTCCAGATGTCCGCAGAAGATGCTCTTTTTCTATTAAAAGCTTCCTTGACCGTTGCTGTCCTCCTTTTGTCTTCCTAACAGCAGCTCATGTTACTGCTTATAGTACATCCCAAGTATTTGAAGGTGTCCACTTGCTCCACTGCCTCATTTAGAATTCTCAAGTTTACCTTCTTCATTTTTCTTCCTATGACCATGATCTTCGTCTTATTTGCATTTATCTTCATCCCATACTTCTCACAGCTGTCATTTAGCTCCAGTAGCATATCACTTAGTATCATCTCCTCTTCTGCTAACAACGCCATATCATCAGCAAATCTTATACACTTTATTCTTCTTCCTCCTACCATCACTGCACACATGTTCTGAAAACAGTTCTTCACTAAATTCTCCAAGTAGATGTTGAACAGGGTAGGTGATAAAGGGGCATTCTTGTCGTACTCCTCTCCCTATTTCACTTCCTTCTGACATTTCTTCTCCTATCCTGACTTTGACTCTTTGTTTCATATAAAGATTACTGAACAGCCTTCTCTTTTTCCAAACCACACCAATTTTCTTTAGGATCCCCATCAGTTTATTCCAATACACTCTCTCAAAAGCCTTTTCTAAGTCCACAAATGCAAAATACACTTCTTTATTCTTCTCTAGGTATCTTTCGCCGATTGTTCGTAGGAGTCCAATTGCATCTCTCGTATCTTTTCCCTTCCTGAAGCCAAACCGCTCTTCTTCCAACTGTTCTTCCATCTTAGAATATAAACTCGATTCAGTATTCGCAAGAGAATCTGTAATTACATTAATAGTGAACCCCTTTTTATAAAAGCTAAAATCAACAGAGGGTAGATTACACCTAAAAAGGCATAATTAAAATCTCCCTTATATAATGTACTTACAATTTCCCTAACGCAGAAGATTAAAATTGAGATATGTCCCAGATATATGGCATCCATAAAATTTCTGTTCCTTAATACTTATGGAAGGGAACGTTTCGGATATTTCTTACCCACGTAAAATTTCGACGATGAATAACTACAGTTGAAAGCGTCGTTAAATACAGTACTGCTCTGGCTACTACTATTACCACCGCCACAGCCGCCACCACTATAATATATTTTTTTAATTTTATTATATAATTGAATTGCAAAAAAAAAGTCAACCTAGTTGCAATACCACAGAAAATTGACCTGCCCTTCACACATTTCAATAAGGTTGGACCATTATGATAATTACGTAACCAGAATCCGGATCCGAAATGGTGGCATTCACTCAGAAACATATTTTCGCCTGCCTTAGGGACGATAATATTTTCTGATGATATATGGCGTTCTTAGCAGAGGAAGAGATTATACTAAGGGATATACTACAGGAACTGAATGACAGCTGTGAACAGTACGTAATGAAGATAAATGCAAACAAGACAAAGACGATAGTCAAAGGAAGAAAAGTAAATAAGGTAATCCTGCGAATTCTAAATGAGGCAGTAGAGCAAGTGGACAGCTTTATAAGCAGTAACATGAGGTGCTGCCAGGAAGTCAAAAGGAGGATAGCAATGGCAAAGGAAGCTTTTAATAGAAAAAGGAGTATCTTCTACAGACCTCTGAAAAAATAACTAAGAAAGAGACTAGTGAAGTGCTTTGTGTCGAATGTAGCATTGTATGGGACAGAAATATGGACATTACGACGAAATAAAGAGAAGCGACTAGAAGGATTTGAAATGTGGAAATGGAGAAGAGTCGGGCGTGTAAAATGAACTGACAGAATAAGAAACGAAGCTGTGTTGGAAAAATTGAGTGAAGAAATAATAGACCTAATCCTGATTCCTCGGTAAGTATTAGCAAAAGAATAACAAAAGTATTAGCCCGCCTTCCACTGAATAGAATCAGCTGTACCGTGAGAATGCTTCATAGCTCCTTTAGAATTGCAAAGGGGTCTTGACATATACCCTGTGTCATCTTTTGGTCACTGTTGGAACTATTAGAAACTGTTTAAGAACATAGCTCATTTAGATGTGCATTGGCCCGGTTCATAGAATACTTAGGTGTACAAAACTCAGTTTTGAAAAATTTGTCACTTAGCTCCTTTGGGTTTGCAAGATCTCGTATTGTGATCTCCAACAGAAAAAAAAAACTTATTTCCCCAGTTTTTAGAAGAGCAGTGTGTTCTGTTTTAAGAAAGATATTTCATTAGTGTCATATGTTCCCAGAAAAAATAAAAATGTATTGCTAGCGTCTACGATGCATCACGATGACAAACTTGGTGAATGAGATGTTTTACATTAACCTGAAATTATCACTTGCTATAATTTTTCCAAATCTGGAGTTGACACATTAGATCAGATGTGTGAAACATACACTGTAGCAAGACGTTGCAAAACATGCCTTTTGGCATTGTTTTTTTTTTAGGATTATAAATAATACCCAAACCATATTTATTCACGATAAACCTCACACTACAAATCTTAGGAGATATTTTTTGAGAGAAATTGGCTATGAATTGGCGAAACAACAAATAGGGAAAAGAGCAATGACTAACCACATTCCAAGAGATCTTCGAAATAGTGCTGCTAAAATTGCTAAAATTGAGCCCCCACAGACGATAGAAATAGAGAATCCCCGACGTGCCGAGAAACAAAGACAATAAAACAAACAATTTTTGTGTCGCATGCAGAAAAATGTTGTGTAAAAGCCATATGAAATACGTATGTGTAGAATGTCTAGAAGATTGTAAAAATGACGAATAGGTGTGTATTCCTCCACAAGTGTCATTAATCTTGAAATGTATTAAGTATTGATTACCTTATTTGGACAATACTAGCTTAATAATTTATGTAATGTAAATTCATGTTTTACTCGATTAACATCCATTAATATTTTGCAGGATTTGCAATTGGGTTATTTTCTTTGTAATTCCACTCAAATTTGTGTGTGTGTGTTTTTTTTTATTCCTGTTCAGTTGCGTTAAAAATGGTGATTTTTGTATTCATGTAAGCATAGACACAAAATGTATGAGCATATTTGAACATATTATATAATTATTGTACAACTTAAATAGCAGTTTTATTGTCTAAGCGTGAAAATTCACAAGATTCGGTTTGTCCTTGTTTCCATTTATTGCCTTTAAAAACTCGCTGTCTTAAGAACGATATTACAGTCTGTCAAAGTAAACACCATAAAATTACAGCTGTCATTATACACAAAATCATTACATTTCAATGCTGCATATTTATTTATATGTGGAATAGTCTTCAGAGAATTTCACGATATGATACTAACAATTCTGGTTCAACTCCTATCTCAGCAGACGAGGAAAGGGCTTTCTGGGGCACTCTGTATATATCGATTGAAATAAAGGACGCCTTGTTGTACCTGGAAACTTTACTATAGGGATTCGAAGAGGCGTCCCTATTATCTGCCATGTTGTCTGCTCTTCCACAAAGGCGAAAAGTCGTTGCTGTGAAAGACATGCACTAGCATTGTGAAGGCCTTTGTCAGTCGGTCACGCAGATATTAATTACAAACTTCCTCGTTATTCAGATCCTCTTTTTACCGTACTGTAGAGTCTGCTGGCATGCTTCTTTTGATCTCACGACTTTCATTTTAACTCTGAATGAAAATTACCCTTCTCTAAATTTCAACGAACCATAAAAAGATATTAATACAAATAAAATACTGGTCAACAAATAAAATAAACACATTAAAATAAATATACCGGTATATATATTTTATATTATAAATAGAAATATGAGAATAAAAGGAAAAAAACATAAAACTAATACAGAGAAACAAATTACTGAAAAAAGAGAAAACAAAAAATAAATAATGATGCTATCAGATAAACAAAAGAATAACAACAGATTATTCCAAAAACAAAAACTAACAGGGGATTCGTTGAATCCCTATGATTGCGTGAAACGATTATGCAATTCGTGGTTGTTATTATGAGCATGGTTGACATTGTAAAAATGTTTGGGATTATAAATAAAATTGTTATATTTCTTTTCATTTCTGTCTTTATACTGCTCGCTGTTAAATTTAACAAGACGGAGCCTTTTCGTTAACTACTTAATTGCTTCCTCATTCCAGCAGGTCTAGTCTCGAGACAACAATGCAATTTGTTGATAGTCGAAACGATTCACGAGTCAATCTGACGCGAAAAATAATAATAATAATAATAATAATAATAATAATAATAATAATAATAATAATAATAATAATAATAATAATTATTATTATTATTATTATTATTATTATTATTATTATTATTATTATAAATGTCATTAGAAAAACTAATGGTGAAACTGATCAGGAACAGAAAACATATGCTGAGCCACTGGATAAGGAGAAACTGCCAACCGAAGGATGCACTGGAAGAAAAGGAGAATGAGAAAGAAGTTCGGGATAGAAGAAAATATTATCAGATGAATTATACAACATTAATATATATGGATTATATTCGGAGACTAAAAGGAAGGCATAAAATAGGATTGATTGGTTAATGCTGAATTTGCAGTGGAAAATCTGGCCTAGAAAATTATGAATGAACAAATGAAAGTTATTACAGAGAATTGAAATCATTTGGAAATTAATACCACAGTGAAGTACTTTAGAATGAGACTAGGCTGTGTTAAATTGCTATTCCTGTATTTTATAATCCCCTTATTTATTACTCACCCCCTTTGTGTACGAATAATAATGAATACATTATTAATTATTATGTCATATTTATGTGTTTCTCCTTTATATTTTATCATGGCTGGCTGGATTCGAAACTACTTTGTTGAAAAACTACTACCACTACTACTACTACTACTACTACTACTACTATTAATAATAATAATAATAATAATAATAATAATAATAATAATAATAATAATAATAATAATCCGCGGCGCGAAAGCCTATGAAGGGCCAAGACCGACCAGCCGGCTGCTGACCTCACGTTCCTATGCATCAGCAGAGATGAGCGATTATTGTATCCAGAACGGAGGTATCACATTGGCTGCAAAATAATGAGAATAATAATTTTTTTAGTTGGATATTTAACGACGCTGTCTCAATTATTGGGTTATTTAACATTTCCTGCAGCCACAACTGCATTCATCAGATGCTCTCTTGTGGCGTGTCGTTGAGAGTAAACTAGTCCATTCATGTGAACCCACAACTAGGGTGACCAGACGTCCTATTTTGTCCGGACATATCCTTTTTAGGCCTTTGTCCAGAGTCCTAGCGAATTTTTTTAAAATCGAGAAATGTCCTCCTTTTCGTAACGTGTATGTCTGATATTTTGCAATTATTTGATTTGACGCCTTTTTCAAATAATTTGCCTGTAGGTTTCAGAATCATCGACGGAATATACTTTTTGCCAACGATCATAACTCTATTTGCTTACAAAGTAATATTCAATTCACATTTTGTGCGGCCTTTTTATGTATTTTGATAATTATAGTTCCCTTGGCTTTCATATTATGTAGTCAACTGAAAAATTATTTCATATTTTTTTTTACTTTTATCATATGTAATGCTGTAATAAAATACATATTGACATAATTTTAAGTATAATATAGACCTGAGCCTAAATATAAATAGATATTTTCTGTGCTCTTTAATATAATTGTAGTTCCCTTGACTTTAATATGTAGCTATCTGTAAAATCATTGTTATTAAGTTTTACCAGAATTATTTTGCAATATTAATATACTTTAAGAATGACATAAGCCTAAATATTTACCCGTACTGTAAATATGTTGTAATAAAATAGACCTTGATGTAATTTATAGTATAATATAGGTCTAAGCCTAAATCTAAGTACATATTTTCTGTCCTCTTTTTTTCGTAAATTGTCCTACTTCTTGAAGCTTTGTTTCCTCTTTTTTATCGATGTGAATCTGGTCACCCTAACCGCAACCAGAAGTCGCAGGGATGAGATTAGGTGATCGCGTCGGCCATGCAACAGGCCCGTTGTGTCCACTCCATCTGCCTGGACACCGTTCATTTATCTACATTTTTTGTAGGTACTGAATCCTCCGCTAAGGGGGTACCTATGTTCAGACATGAACGTATGCAGTATGACCCAGAATAAAGTATACCGAACCTAAAGAACGTGCAATTTAATTGAGAAATATATCAACAAGTAATGTATCACGTTGTAAAAGATTACTGAAAATGCAGATAGTGGAAAGAAAAGCTCGTTTTGATACACATTTTTAAGAATCCGAGCACATACTTTGATTTAACACCTTTCATTTAAAACACATATACTTGCAGAAGCTGACTAACCTGTAGGAGGTACGAAAACGCACCCATTTCTTGGACCATTCGCTGAACTGATGTGCTCTTCAGATTTAATTCCTTTACTACCTGTCGCTGGCTTAACTTAAGGGGTTAGGCAAAGCTTAAAGGAGTAAAATTTTAGAAATATTCAACACTTTTTTCCTTCATTACTGTATCTTGCACAATAATGAAAATTAGTATGTGTAAAACACTGTCCTTCTGGTATACAATAAAAATATTTTTACGATTAAGAAAATGATTTCTTTTTTTCAAAATTCACTATGCAGTGATGAAGCGTTTCCCTCATAACTCAAAAAGTATCCAACATTCTGTGATGAAATTTTTTGTGTGTATTTATTCATGTCATATCTACAGTAAGATGCAAAATCACTTCTCTATCTTTGATAGATTGTCTGATAAAAAATAAACTGGTTTTAAAAATGGTAAAACATCAGTATTTTCTTATAACAAAACAAAAAAAACTATTTATTACGGAATGTAGTTGAAAGAGCATGATATTGTAAACACGAGTTTCAGTAATAAAATAAAAGAGCGAGAACATAAAAAAGTTAACAAGTTTATGAGTTATGAGTAGACATCGGATTTTTAGGCACTAAAAATTGCAGTTTTAGGCGCCTAAAATAAGCTCAAAATTTGTAAAATTAGGCTCTATTTTAATGAAAATAGGCATTTTAGGCACATCAAGGTATCATACTTATTTCTTTCACTGAAATTTTTAGTTATACACTAAAATACGCACAAAAAAGTATGTTTAAACATTAAAAAAGAATACTATATCATATTTATAAACAGAGCTGCACAAATTTAATATACTGAAACTAATGAAATAATGATTATTGATATCAAGATTACTCATTTTAAGTTATTGAAATTCAGTTCCATGCTCAGACTTTATTATAATTATCTGCACAGTACACCACCAGAATTTTTTCTAAATTCTCCACGGTTAACCTTTGCCTTTTGTCACTGAGAATCATTTTGAAAGCAGAAAAACTTCTTTCAACCGAAACTAATGTGAGAGGCGCAAATTTTAAATTAGGTACAATAGAAACATCAATACTTACTGGAACATTTACACTTTCCCCCGATATCACTCTTGATACTTTTTCCAACAATGAAAATCCTACATTCTTATTTAATACGTTGTCCCACTTATTTTTAATTTTTTTCCCAGTTTCGCCCAAAGCAGAATGTATGTTCACTTGAGCTTCCTTCACTATTGCTATTTGGCTACAAAGAGATTGTTTTTCACGTTCTAATTGTTCAATGCTTGCAGGTATGAAAGAAAAGTTTGATGTTATGTAGGCAATATCGTTTTTCACTCGTGAGTCATTCAGACAATCTTTCACTGCTTTCACACACGCTGCACTATCAATTTCAGGTAATTTATCAATAACTGTGACCACTTCTTTAAAATACTTAGAATAATACGCCACTGACTGAATCCAGGTTCCCCATCGTGTAACAACCGGCTGAGGTGGGAGTGGGATATCTGGAAAGTTCTCTCTGAATATTGAAATCCTGGATGGGGCTTTACAAAAACATTTTTTTGTGTTAGAATTAAACGAATTGACAAGAGGAAATTCATTCCGGATTGTTTCAGAAATCCTGTGAAGGCCATGTGCTAGACAGGTTAGGATAAAATGTTTTAAGAAGTGGAGCTGCAGCAACCATGTATGAGGCAGCATCAGTACAAAACAACAGAACTTTAGAATCGTCTATATTACCTGAGTATAAAGACTGTAGGCCTTTATTTACAAAATAAGCAATGGCTTGGCTATTCACTTTCGAAAGTTCCTTAACACATACGAGGTGTGGAATCGAAGGTCCATCAGGACTAAGTTTTCCTACTACCATATTTGCTATATACCTATTCATAGGATCTGAGGTTTCATCCACAGAGACCCATATGTAAGAATCACCTATATCCTCCCGAATGGAAGCTAAAGTTTCATAGTATATTCTGTCTAAGTAATTTTTTCTTAGGGTCGACTCAGATGGGCTATTTTGTTTGCAGTATTTTTGTAAAAACTGTCTTAAAACCGGATTTTCAATTGCATTCCAGGGAATGTTAGCAGCAACAAACGCTCTGGTTAAATCAGCATAGAAATTGCTGCTGAGATTGGATGAAGTAGGCTGTGTTAGTAAAGTTTGTTGCAGTTGATTTTTCTGCTGAGCTTTAGCCTTATGAGCCGCTCCTTGCACATGCTGCTTTAGGTGGCACTTCTTTTCTTGCGAAATCTAAAAATGTAAAGTAAACTGAATTAAAATAAAATCCTAATTGTTGTATTGCCGTATTTCTATCACAAAGTTGGTGGGTTCGAACAATCAAAATTTTAATGACCTGCAAATACTTTAACTATCGGAATTTAAAAGGTTAAAGTGTAGTGGTCTTAAAAAGAATTATACCTCAGGATAGCTCAGTCAATGTATAAATATTATAGGCCTACTCATTAAAATTAATAGAATTTATATATTTCAACTATTGTTACATACCTGTTTGCTACAAATCTTGCAGAATATTATTTTTCCATCACAAGTGAATTCTGAATATTCTCTTAGTCATTGCCGGATCAATGTAGATTTTGCACTTATATTTTTCGGCATTATCGCGTTAAACTTCACAGGAAAACGTCCTACCGCTCAAAACTTCTCAACACAAATAAGGTGAGGGAAAGAGCAACTGTTAACGAGCATTCAAATGAACCGTTGTTATTGAGATTCAATTGGACAAAAATACAAAGTTCCACTTATTGTTGCATTTCCTGGTAGTGTTAACACTAGGAGGGCCATTCTTTTAAATATTTTGTAACGGTTTACCCTACTAATTCGCAGTTTTACGACTTTTCATAAATATTTAAAAAAACACTCTTTCTCCAAAAATTGTGATTTTATGACACTCTGAAGGGCAGTACAGCTAATCGGTTTCAGACCGAAAAAAGTCATTTTTATAGTATAGTATATCTCTAAATCGGTAGCAGCACATGTTGTGATTGTTGCCTGCTTCAAAACTAAGGTTGGTTCTTTGTCGGCATGTATGCCTCCAAACATGTTAAATTCGGTGAAAACTATTGCGAGTGTCGTGAGATTCAAAACATTTTGTTTCCTTTATCAATGGTTTCATGGCCGGTGTGAAGCAAACTTTCCACTTTTTAAATGCCTTAAATTTCGCAGTGAATGCATGTATAAATTATAAAAAGTAAGAGTAAAATGCGAAACTTTACAGTGAGTTAGGCATTTTTAGGCGAATATTAACAAATTAGGCTCTAATAACCGTTTTAGGGCACTATAAAACTCTTTGAATACCTTTCAATTTCCATGAAACACAAATATTAATAATTATTTTTACTTTTCTCCTAAAGAAACAAAATAGGCATTTGCCCTAGAATCCGATGTTATGAGGGAAACGCTTCATCACTGCACAGTGAACTACCACCGTTTTGAATTTTGAAAAAAAATATACATATATATATAACTTTTTTTACATCGTAAAAATATGTTTTTCAAATAGCAGAAGGACAGTGTTTTACATATACCAATTTTCATTATTATACAAGATACAGTAATGGAGGAAAAAAAATGTTGAATATTTCCAAAAAATTTACTGCTGTAAGCTGTACCTAACCCCTTAACACAATGTACCGAGCGAGTTGGCTCAGACGGTAGCATTTGAGACTCGCATTCGGGAGGTCTCGGGTTCAAACCCGGTGGCCGACCAATCTACTCGGGTTTTTCATAGTTTCCCTGAGTCACAAAGGCAAATGCCGGATTGGAAGTTTGCATGCCATAATTCATCACTGCCTCAATCACCAATATCATAAAACATTAATCAGGGTCTATGATCAGTTGTTGTATGAATGCAAATCATCTACAACATTCAATAGAAAACAGGAACTCAACAATAGTAAAAACGGCCTACTGGTATATTCACAGATCCTAAACACGCGATATGAACATAGATGATAAGCGTGTATAAATAAACTTTCCGAGAAAAAAAAAAAAGACAGTGCAAAATATTTTCAAACACCATACACTGTCTGCATTTCCTGTGGAGTTGACACAAAACTGAGCCAACTCGCCTGATATTTACTCACCAAGAGTAATACTGTACACTTTGATGGTGGATCTTTATGAAATTCCACTACTTTCGTACTAGTTCTGTCACTCCGACCAACTGCGTATGAACGACAATAAAATCCTCTATGACAAATTATTTTTCTAGAATAACGACACAATTTTTACGATAACTTATGTGTCTTTCACATCCCTCTGCAGCAACACTGAAATAACAATTACCAATGCAGCCAATAACTTTTCGTCTTTATGCTGCAAACACAACGTAGTCAAACTGCGGTATACTTTATTTTGGATCATAATTTTTATTGCAGCACTACAGATGTTAAACCTGTAAGTAAAATGTGTGAACTACTTTAACACAGCATTATATCTGGAAACGTCCATCACATTTTGGGAACAAATTGTTTCACACATACCAAAATGCTGTCATACGACAAGTCTTTTACGGAAATGAATTGGTACTGAATTACAAAATGCTTGACAATAATCAATTGAGATTCCTTATATGTTCACTCACAACAGCCAGCTGGAGAATTCATGTGAAATCTGTGGAGGTGACTTTTGAAACTCACACGCCCAGTTAAAAGCTGCCTTGTTAAAAAGAAGTATAATAAAAATTAATGATAAACCGGTTGTACACTGATCGATAATCCAAAACAGTAAAAAAAATCTCGTAAATTAATTGTTTTGCTATACCTGCACACTTCCGGTGTGCGCTATCCCAAAGGGAATCACTTCAGGTTTAATCCACACCCTGCTGAAGCGCATTCTCCAGCTGGTGATCTTGGTGACACAGGAAACTGTTTCGATACCGCAGGAGAAGGTTGCATGATTAGGCTACTGTGGCAACCGAGCTAAAGTCTGAATACCGCTATTCAGCGTCGTTTTAAAACGCAATATGGACGTGAACCTCGAGCATGGAAAAACATACAATTCTGGGAAAAATAACTTTTTCTTTAATATCGGTATCTTTAGATGTCTTTCGTGCTCACAGCCTATATATTTCGCAAGTGATTATTCTATCCTCCTGGGTCCTGGAGTATAGTATATTATATTTCATACATTCATTTAGTTTCAAATTTGCCACTAGATGGAATCGTTATCGATCACTTCTTTTCTGTGTTTGTCAAGCTCCTGACATCTCTTGAGACTCACAAGAAGATAGATTCAAACATTGCAATGCGTATTTCAAGACTACTTGTAAATGAAAATGGCGACAACTCAACACCAAGACACAATAGGACATATTTTCGAAGTAAGTACACAATAAACGTTATATTTTAAGGGTAAAAAAGAATTATGATATACGATGTATGTGCAGAGACCCGAAGTAGGCCTATAGTATAATAGGCCTATACCTATACCTGCATCTGTGTCCTAACTGTAACTTGCAGAATTTTTCCAGCATTTCTCCTCATTTCAGTGACTTTTTTTGAAGTGTAGAATTATATTGAACCTTAAAAAAATAAAACAAAATAGTCTCATGACTTAGGGTGGGGGGGGGGGGGTTGATGTTATTTGCCAACAGAACATTTCATGTACAGTACGTCGTCCGCCGAGTTAGCTCTGTGGCAGCGTGACTGTCTGCAGATTAGCCAGTCCCAGTTCCATTCCCGGTGGGGTCAAAAATGTTCATGTACATTTTTTACCTAGGGACTGGGAGAGATGGCGGTGCACAAATTCTAATCACTAAATTGTGCACCAATATGCCTGAATTAAATCCCAAATCTCTTCGCAGTGTTTATCAAAAGAAGGCATAATTATGTCACTGTTAATAGTGATTCGTTCGTCGGATGGGAACGTTAAGCCTGCCGGCCCCTTGGTGCTATTCAACAGGAGTAGACTACGTGCGGCACCGAATTTCCCCTTTTCTCTTCCTCACCTTCATCATCCTCACCCATTCCCTACACTACACTTACACATACACTCACTCTAGTACACGACATAACTGTGCACAGGTGCATATCATGTAATTACAGCGTGACCCGCCGAAGAGGTGTACAAATTGAAAATGGGTCACAGTCCTGTCATCTAACTGCGGTAAGATAATGACACGATAAAAGTTTTCCTCATTAAACATAGCAATAATTTAATTTTCGTAAGCTGTTCTGTTTCTATATTATGTCCTTCGACTCACGTCAAGCTTCCGCTACACGCGCTGTTGTACAATATGCAACAGTTCAGTTTCTCGTCAGAGAAATATTGTTGTGCTGAAAAAAAATTGATTTCGAAATTTTCGCGGAAATACACTTTTTCAGAATTTCTCATAATGAAGAAGTTGTGTTGCGCATTCTGTCGAAGTCCGTCTGTGTTGGTCGCATTTTGTTGATATTCAGTATCCAGAAGTCATTTTACTCTGGAACAACGCACATCAAATATGACAATATTAGTAAAAAATAATACAAGTTTATTTGAAATAAAAATAATCAGAATGACGATGAACTCGAAATTTATCCAAATAATTTATTTTACGTTATTTGTTTCTTGCATAAGTTGATAAGATAAATAAGATGTCCAATATAACCTCCAGATCCCCAATATTTTTAAGAATCTGATTACCATATTATGTTAAATTATTTTTACTTTTCGTGGTAAAATATTTTAAAGTAAGATTTGAGGTTTTCACGGTGGTCAACGTGGTGTGAGGTTTTTGGGTATCTGCACTGTGCCCTCACATCTAGGATACTTTGCAAATAACCCAAAATCCTCTCACCACTATTTTCAAGTACTTGATTGAAAACATCGGAACGTTTGCAGGGAAGGATTTACCACTAGGCTAACCTAGGCTATAGCACATGAAAGAGGGGCCGCTTCGAAGCTATTCTAGTTTCCGTTTATGTCGAATAGCGTTTTTTTTTATTCAAACATAATTAATAATAAAATTAATTATTTTTCGATCATAATTTTCTACCTACAGGTTAATACTATACTTCATTAATCATTAGGCGTTTCTGCGATTAGATATTGCTTTATGAGTTTCTGCATTATATGTTTAATCCTATTGCTATAACAACAATTGCAGCTTTTGCGGCACATAGAAAAGAAAACTAAGGTGAAATGGAAACCATGTTTAAAAAGCTGCAGCTGCAGGCAGCAATGCGACAATAATAATATAAGTATGAGCCAAGTGAAATACGTTTAGTTGTCTGGAATTTGAAATGATTCATACGTTATACCGAAATTATATTTGTTCGTTGTTTCAGTTGGCATTCTTGTCTTGTGTTGACATGTCGTTATGTATTGTCATTTTCAGTTAGCAGAGTGAATAAATCAGCGTTAATTATTAGTTTTCTTCATTAACTGTGATATTTCTTTAAGTGAAGGCTGTGAAGTATTTATAGGAATACAATACAGTGGGCGCGTGTCAAAAAAGAGAAAGAAAAAAGTTTTCGGAAGTGCTTCAGAAAGTTTCAAAATTAGGCAAATTCTTCACATCAGACAGTGGTTCGGAGACACTTATCCTGGTTTCTGAGTCTGCAACACCCTCAACTTCATCCAAACAGATTCCCAAATTAAAGCCCCAAAATTGGAACAAGTTGAGACCGCTCTTCTTGACGAGGTTGACGTAACGGACGCCGACCCCATAAATTTTGAAAAAAAAAAAAAAACAATATATATAGTGACCATGATAAAGTCACACATTCTAAAACCGGTACTGACGTGGAATTCAAAATAAATGTATCTGAATCTGCTTTATGGTTAAATTTAACTTCAGATGACATTGACTATATAATACGAAATTTGCTAGTACAGAGCGATATCAACAGACTAGAGTTTTCAAACTCGAAACGCCTTTACGCTGATCAAGCGAGATACGCCTCTAAACTTGTTTTTCACTACACTACCGAATGGGGAGTATAAAAAACGGGAGTGGATACTATATTCAGAAAGTAAAGGCAGTTTTTTTTTTGCATTCCTTGTAAACTATTTCACTGCGGTTAACATTCATTCACACAGGGATTTAATGACTGGAAGAACACAATTAGATTAACTGAACACAAACGCAGCAATGAACTTCGCGAATGTACAAAGAAATTTGTTATGAGAGGCAATATATTAGGTAAAATAGATTCCGCGTTTCACCAACAGTATTTACAAGAATGTAATTACTGGAAACAAGTTTTGCATCGATTTGTAAGCGTCATTAAGTTTCTTGGCATTTGTGGTTCACCATTTCGAGGTGGGAAGGACAATGAAATATTTGGTTCAAATGAAAATGGAAACTTTATGGGTCTTTTAGAACTTAGGCCTATAGCTGAATATGACGACTTCTTGAAAAACCATATCAAAATACATGGTAGCCCAGGAAATGGCAAAACAAACTACTTGTCTAAGACAATTTGTAACGAATTGACTTAATATATGAAGAAATGTTAAATGTAATAGTGCAGGAAATTAAAGCATCTAAGTATTATTCGATTTCTGCAGATTCAACTCCCGATATCACAAATTCTGATCAGCTTACGCTTATAGTTAGATATGTCCGTGAAGATGGAATACCGGTAGATAGATTTATAAAATTTATCAGACTTTCAGGAACATACAGCAGGCGAATTAGAAAACAAAGTTTTGGATAGTCTGTCATCCTTAAACATCCCTATTAAAGATAGGCTATGAGAAGACAGTCACACGACAATGCGTCAAATATGGCAGGACATTATTCAGGATTACAAACTAGAATTCGTTCTCACAATCCATTAGCTATTTTTATGCCATGTTTGGCACATTCGTTAAATCTTGTAGGTACAGCGGCAGCTAATTGGTGTCTTCAGGCTACAACATTTTTCATGTTTGTGCAAGAAGTATACACATGCTTCAGTGGTTCTACTTCACGTTGGATGAAACTTCAAGATGATAATATGAAGAAGAGCGACAGTAACGAAAAGCTACAAAAAAATATCAACTACGGGCTGGTCGGCAAGGTGGGATGTCTGTAGAGCTTATCAAACAATTATTGGACGTATTATAACACTTTAGAAGATATCGCTCAAAATTGTAACGAGAAACCAAAAGTTAGAGCTCAAGCAGGTGGGTTGTGTAAATACTTTCAAAGACTAGAAACAGAGATATTAACTGTATTTTGGAGAGAGTTTGGAACGTTTCCAACATACAAACGAGACATTACAGAATGTAAAAGCTACCCTAAGTGACGTAGTATGTTTGTGTAACTCTCTTCACAGGCCTAATTATGTCATTGGACTTATGGACCGGTTTGAATTTAATGAAAAAAGGGGAATATATCTTTCTCAAACAGAGAGTTATCAGTTAGAAGTTAGATAAACGAAGGAGAAGAAAATAAGAAAAATGGAGAAGAAGAAGCTGGAAATCATAGCGATGTGGAATTTGACGGAAAATAAGATATGAAAGTTAATACATATCTAATAATAGTAGATAGAATTGTGGCAGAACTAGAAGGAAGAGCATCTGTATACAATGAACTAGGCAAAATGGTTGGTTTTCTCAATAATTTATGGATATGGATGAATTGCACGCATTGTATTCTTCACCTGACATAATTAGGAACATTAAATCCAGACGTTTGAGATGGGCAGGGCATGTAGCACGTATGGGCGAATCCAGAAATGCATATAGAGTGTTAGTTGGGAGACCTGAGGGAAAAAGACCTTTGGGGAGGCCGAGACGTAGATGGGAGGATAATATTAAAATGGATTTGAGGGAGGTGGGATATGATGATAGAGACTGGATTAATCTTGTACAGGATAGGGACCGATGGCGGGCTTATGTGAGGGCGGCAATGAACCTTCGGGTTCCTTAAAAGCCATTTGTAAGTAAGTAAGGATATGGATAGGTTTTCTCAATAATTTATAGTCTACATTCTTCCTTCAGAGGACATTAGAAGACAGGCTGTGGAGAAATACTCAGATGATGTAGCTTCTGAATTGATTGGAAGAATGTTCGCATTTTAAAGAATTTTTTAAGGACTTCACTATTGTGACGTGTATACAGCTGGGAATTGAAACTTATTCGTGAAAAGAATTTAACAGTGTTCTTTTCCCTAATCTCCACAACACGCAAAGAATTTTTACCATTTAACGCTAGTGAAGAGCGGTCATTCAGTGTTTTAAAAAGAATAAAAACTGCCCTAAGAAATATAACATCAGAAAACAGACTGTCTTGTTTGAAGTGCTTCATAGCGAATGCCGAGGTTTTGCACGGAATTGCCTTTGAGACCCTCATCCCTCAACGAATTTGCAGCCAATAAATCTCGACGAAAACGTTTCTAGGTGAGTTTTCAAAGAATTGTTTTATTTCAATGAAATTCTTATGACTATTACATAACCTGAAATTGTCTGTAAAATAATAATAATAATAATAATAATAATAATAATAATAATATTAATAATAATAATAATAATAATAATAATAATAATAATAATAATAATAATAATAATAATATTACGCCTAAATACTTTTGTATTTTCTGCTATGCTATTATTTTAATATTGAGTATTTAGTAGTAGTAGTAGTAGTAATAGTAGTAGTAGTAGTAGTATTAGTAGTAGAGTAGTAGTAGTGGTGATAGTAAATAGTAATAAAATCACATAACAGTTAATAATAGTAATAATGGAGGGCCCTAAAACTACATTAGCCTAGGGGTCCAAAAATCCCCTCCTCGTTTGCCATGAGCATAACGCCATCGACAGTCAATGAGCCATGTGTCAGCTGAGGAACTACTGTGTTATTCTCTGTAGGAAATAACGAAGAGACTATAACTACATAACTTTTAAGAGTTTGTAAAGAAATCGCCTCCGTTAACCAATAGTAGGCCTATATCGGGAGTAAGGGGGCTAAACAAGGTTCTTTTGAGAGATGAATCAAGAAGGGGAGTTAAAACATAAAAGTCTAATTTCATTGTGGTCGTTTGTGAACGGGTTTTCAGATTTCCATACCGAACAGATGGCAACATTGCAAAACGTCTTCACGTAACAGGAGCGGTTGAGTCGCGAAATTCCATACGTAACTGCACGAAAGGTTCACGCGTCACAGAGGGGTATTGGTAACTGGACTCCATTTTGTCCTTCCCGTTCTGTTCTTGATTTCTATTTGCTTCTACCGTCATTGAACGCACGGTTGTCCACATCTTCCTATCACACACTTTGTTACCATCTTCAATGAAAGAATTACCAAACCGTCAATGTTACGCAACAAACTAATAAGAACACATTTGTTGGTATTTGCTCTATAAAATCGTCAGCATCACATCTCCGACGTCTCCCGTTTTTCTGAAATACGGGGTTATTCATAAGCGCGTGAAAAAGTTTGAAGTTTAATAACAAATAAAGTAAGCAATATATCATGGTAAGTGATATACCGATAAGGAGAGAAACTCTCCAAGTTTTGTTAATAAGAAAAGCCCGCTCTTAGTGCCATGATTTATCGCTAGGTGGCAATAGTTATCAATACGAGTAATAACAAAATTACGTTTACTAAACGTGAGCAATCGTTTTGTATGTTGGAATATGCAAGGACCTCGTCAAAGATTTGAAATAGACGGTTTCACTGACTTGCTCATCGCGACGAAGCACCTTTTCATCTCTCCGCAAAAGTGAATCGGCACTATGTGCGCATATGGGGAACTGAAATTTCCTGCGCAGCCATAGAGCATGTGCAAGACTCACCTAAGGTAAACGTCTTCTGTGTACTTCGAAAGAGGAGGTGTATGGGTCATTTTTTTTTGTAGAGCCCACCGTCACTGGAATGATTTACTTGGACATGTTACAAAACTGGCTGATGCCTCAACTGAATGAAGACAGCAATGATTACATCTTTCAGGAAGATGAATCTCCCTGTCACTATCACAACAACGTGCGAGAGTATCTTAACCAAAATTTGCGACAGGGATGGATCGAACGCACAGGACGAGACGCGTTAATGAAGTGACCAACATGGTCACTGGATTTAACTCCATGTAACTTTTTCTTGTGGGGGTTTGTAAGGATATTGTCTATGTGCCTCCGCTCACTGCTGATCGCCACCGGATTACAGCCGCCGTGGCTCTGGTCAACCGTGACATGCTGGTGCGTGTATGGAGCGAGATGGCTTACCGCATGGTTGTATGCCGTATGAGCAAAGGTGGACACATTGAGCATGTGAGGTATGTAACAAAACTTGGAGAGTTTCTCTTTATTCTAGTGTAAAGTAATTTGTTATTCGTTGTGTAGTTTAGTAGTTATACATTTTTAAAATGTTTCACGGACTTACGAATAGCCCTGTATTTCATTCCAAAATTTAACTAAAAGTTCTACGTTTTTCAAACCCCGCCCACAATAATGGCACTAAACTGATTCATCTCTCAAAAGAACTGTATTTATTTCTCTTCCATCCTGTATAGTGATGTAGGCCTATATGATTTCAGTCTGGAAAAAATAGTCTCATTTTCCTGATAGAAATCAGACTTCTAGAAGTAGTCTCTAATCAAATTCAAAGAGCGACAATCTCAAAACAAGACAGCACAAATAAGTTCGTAGCAGTTGCATGAGGAGAACTTCTCAGCTGTGATACAACCATTAAAAAGAGCGCGTACAAAATAATAACAGGCCTAATAATAATAATAATAATAATAATAATAATAATAATAATAATAATAATAATAATAATAATAATAATAATAATACGACCACGGTAATGTAAAGGTTATCATTCCTATCTCTCATTCTGCAAATCCGGGGTTCGAAACTAGGAGCCCGCTATTCTGACTACGATTATTCGTGGTTTCCCAAGTCCCTCTAGGGCAGACGTCTCAATAGGACTTCTCAGAGCATTTCCGCCTCTTTCTCTTTTTCAATGTAAGAGTGGAACAAGATGCAGGACCAGTTCGTGTATCTCCGGATGACGTCACTGACCGCGACGTTTGAATAGACATCTGCAACCGCTACGATGTAACTAACAGTCAGTCATTGTGTCCATCTCCGAGGAAAGAATGTTCTTATTATCGCAAATGTATGAAGAAATAAAAACTTTCATAGGAAAAGCGAAATTGTGGGAGACGCAAGTTTCAGTGGGTAACTGTTACCACTTTATTAATCTAAAATTGTTACCTGACTTGAATCAAGACCAGTGTAACAAATATAAAGATGTACTGAAGGACTTGAGAAAAGAATTTGAGACGAGATTTAAAATTTGAATAGTTCTAATTTAAAATAATTGCTTGTGAATTTCTAAGATGTTTAGGCTATTTTTAATTATTGAAAACATTACGAAATATATTATTTAACCATTATTGTAATTCATATATTAATATTAGCTTAACGTAAGAATACTTACTTTAACAACCAACAAGTTTAATTGTAATTTTATTATTATTATTTAATTGAATTTTATTTTATTAAATATAGTATAAACTTAAAAAAGAGCGATACCAAAAACCTTTACTAGAAATGAAATATTGTTATTGTTTGGTCAACTGTCCGAAGACAGGTCTGAACCTCACAAGTGATACCAACAAGGCACCACTTATGAGTCAACTAGGCCAGGAGATAATGGAGTAAGGTGGCCAGTTCCTTGTGCTTAAATAATTACGTAACATGTATGGTTCTTCATGATTCAGATGTCTTCTTTTTACTCATTGATAGTATATAATTAGAAAATAAATGTATTATTATTATTATTATTATTATTATTATTATTATTATTATTATTATTATTATTGTTACTGCAAACTACTTAAGAAATTCCTTCCGAAAACAACCGTCTATTGTGACAGTACAACTTAAAAGTGCAGCTTTGTGGAATTTCTCCCGTGACAGTTACAACTTAGCTCGCTCATGCGTGTGACATGAATCAGCGATCGGCTATCTTCGGGTACTGCGCTTATCTCTTCAGCTGACTATGTTATCTAGACTTGCTCCCTGTGACAACTTTTATGCGTTGGCCTTGAGACGCCTGCTCTAGGGCTAGGCGAATGGTGGGATAGCACAGACTTCAAGGTCCACGACCGGATTCCTTCCCAATCCTCATTACGCATTCATCATTACTCATCTATCACCTTATCATCTAGCAGCGGTGGGCCTGCCACCTGTCCGACAAAATCGCGTACAAGGTAAAACTTTGTCCGGAAGTTACGATGGTAAACCAATATAATGTGAAAATCGTCGACAAAATAATAATAATAATAATAATAATAATAATAATAATACTTACTTACAAATGACTTTTAAGGAACCCGGAGGTTCATTACCGCCGTCACATTAGCCCGCCATCGGTCCCTATCCTGTGCAAGATTAATCCACTCTCTATCATCATATCCCACCTTACTCAAATCCATTTTAATATTGTCCTCCCACCTCGTCTCGGCCTCCCCAAAGGTCTATTTCCTTCCGGTCTCCCAACCAACACTCTACCTATATGCATTTCTGGATTCGCCCATACGTGCTACATGCCCTGCCCATCTCAAACGTCTGGATTTAATGTTCCTAATTATGTCAGGTGAAGAATACAATACGTGCAGTTCTGCGTTGTGTAACTTTCTCCATTCTCCTGTAACTTCACCCCTCTTAGCCAAAAATATTTTCCTAAGAACCTTATTCTCAAACATCCTTAATCTCTGTTCCTCTCTCAAAGTGAGAGTCCAAGTTTCACAACCATAAGGAGCAGCCGGTAAAATAAATATTTTATAAATACTAGCTTTCAAATTTTTTGACGGCAGAGTAGATGACATAAGCTTCTCAACCGAATATTTCCCATATTTATTCTGCGTTTAATTTCCTCCCGAGTGTCATTTATATTTGTTACTGTTGCTCCAAGATATTTGAATTTTTCCACCTCTTCGAAGGATAAATCTCCAATTTTTATGTTTCCATTTCGTACAATATTCTGGTCATGAGATATAATCATATACTTTGTCTTTTCGGGATTTACTTCCAAACCTATCGCTTTACTTGTTTCGAGTAAAATTCCCGTGTTTTCCCTCATCGTTTGTGGATTTTCTCTAACATATTCACGTCATCCGCATAGGCAAGAAGCTGATGTAACCCGTTCAATAATAATAATAATAATAATAATAATAATAATAATCATCATCATCATCATCATCATAATAAATATGGGAAATGCCTGTTATTATTCGGTTGAGAACCTTTTGTCATCTAGTCTGCTGACAAAAAATCTGAAAGTTAGAATTTATAAAACAGTTATATATTACCGGTTGTTCTGTATGGTTGTGAAACTTGGACTCTCATTTTGAGAGAGGAACGGAAGTTAAGGGTGTTTGAGAGTAAGGTTCTTAGGAAAATATTTGGGGCTAAGAGGGATGAAGTTACAGGATAATGGAGAAAGTTACACAACGCAGAATTGCACGTATTGTATTCTTCACTTGACATAATTAGGTACATTAAATGCAGACGTTTGAGATGGGCGAATCCAGAAATGCATATAGAGTGTTAGTTGGGAGGCCGGAGGGAATAAGGCCTTTGGGGAGGTCAAGACGTAGATGGGAGGATAATATTAAAATGGATTTGAGGGAAGTGGAATATGATGATAGAGACTGCATTAATCTTGCACAGGAGAGGGACCGATGGCGGGCTTATGTGAGGGCGGGAATGAACCTCCGGGTTCCTTAAAAGCCATTTGTAAGTAATAATAATAATAATAATAATAATAATAATAATAATAATAATAATAATAATAATAATAGTTTCCACACTATCCAAACACATATTCCTATCATCCGCATCTTTTTTCGGACAATCCTCTACTGACATGCTCCTTCGCATACCCTTCAACAACAGTATTCCCGGGCCAGTTCACTGGAGGGTATTTGAACCTTTCCTATCTACAATATTTATTTTTACTGTAGTCGACTATTTAACGATGGCGTATCGACTTCTTGTTTATTTAGAGTCGGTAGAATTCAAGCCCCTACAGTCTAGGCTGCGCAGAACGGGAAACCGGGGCATATTGAACGCTGCGCTTGCCGCCATATTGATGGAGAGTAGACGCGTAATGGCAATACGTACTGTCCGTTACTCAGGAGAAGACGAGGGGCAAGAATGTGACCTTCTTGACTATCGCTGTTGATTATTATAAACATCGCTCAGATAAGCATCCCAGTATCCAGGTTATTACTCGTGCAGGAAACATGAGTAACAATGCGTATGGAAATTAAAGCTAAGTTGAACAGAAGGAGACCTAATGTTTCCGCTTACTACATTACAAATATTGACGTGTTGTCGTACGTTATCTGCGCATCCCTTCCCCCTCAGTTCGCTCTTGTCTTCTCCTGAGTCACCGACAGTAAATCACGCAATTTAACGCTGTGCTGATTTAAAATTGACGGATTATGGCCATTTTCGACGTTTAACGTAGAATTGGGACGAAGTAAACATATTCAAAGTTTCATTGATGCGTCAGAGCATTAAAGGAAAGAAAATACTTACGCAGCAGGTTATAGAAAACGTGCTCATACAACCATAAATAGGCCTACACAATACACATTATAGAATGTATAATTTTACGATAATATAATCAGCACATTGTTAGGTTTCAGACAATCGGAAATTATATTATCATAGCCTACATTACTTTCAGATCACAAGACATACAGTAAATATATTCACCTTGATTACACAAATTCTTACTACAATCAAATTCTTAAGTGAAATAAATGTTATGTGATAATCAATATAGTCTTGTTAAGTTTTAGAGATTCAAAAATTATATTACCGGTACTTTTAGACCACAGGACATAAGTAATCTGGCAAAATATAATGCGCAAAGGTAGCCAAATTACATTGCATTTATAAGTCATTCTTCAATTAATAAAAGGGAATGCTATCAATTATAAAATGTACCGGTACCTAATACATTGCAAATAATTAGTAACATGAAGACCTAGAAACTAGACATAATCAAAATAAAAACATACTTTTTATGAGTGGATTTCTTTACATACTGCATTGTTAATATATATATATATATATATATATATATATATAGCCAAATCATTGCTTGCGGAGTGATGGTACATAATTTTATGCACATATGTAATATCAATAAGATGGTATTCCTTACTTGTGATTTACATAATAAAAACAAAACGTTATCTTTCCACCAATTGTGTTTAACATCTGATGTGTAAGTCTAAATAATTCACTCGTGGGATTTCCCTACAGTCTGATATACCTGTACCGTTGCTTACGAGATTACACAAGCTGGCGCATAGCGCTTGAAAAACGAGTCTGAAGTGGTTCCCTCGTAATGCCAATTCCGCCGCTTGGAGCGCTGTTCTGCCCTAAATATTCATATCAGAACACTTAAATGACATTGATATTTGGGACATTTAAAGGACTCACCATTGCTTATTAAATGCTTCGTACAATATTTTATGGACAATAGACGTAATTTCCAAACTTCTACTCCTCAATTATATTACAATAAAAGGCTGTCATTCTTGATATTAAAACATATTACATATAAACTGAGGGACTGTCTGCTCTGTACTTCAGTTCATACACCAAACATTTCCGGAAATAAATTAACTTGACATCTTACATATACGCACTATAGCCTACCCTTTACACCTAATATTATTAATATTGTTATTAAATAAGATATTGCAACTAATTAAGGTACTGCATTATCTTTAATTTTCTTGACTTCATAATTAAGCATTTGCAAGAAGGCCTAACTTTTCCCTCTCTTTTTTAAAAAATACGAACGTCACAATAACTGAGAAGTATAATTATTGCGCGATTTTTTCTTGCAGTGGTGAAAACATTTCTATAGGCCTACTGATTAATCTATTGAGCATAGTAATAGTAAACGCTGTAGTATTTTAGTGCGTGTAAATATATTTTGAATTAGCATTTATTAAATTAGGAAGTTAGCCTGTAATTTGTGTGATTGAAATGGTTTACTTCTGTGTGCCATTGTGCAAATCGAACCACAATAAAGAATGTGATTTTTCGTTTCATTGTTTTCCACAAGATGAAGGACTAAGAAAGAAGTGGTGTGTAGCAATTTCTCGCGAAGGGGACAAACCAAGGACTCTTTGGACGCCAAACAAGAAATCGCGTGTCTGCAGCAGACATTTCAAAGAAGCTGATTTTAGCATTAGCACAACATTAAAACGTTTGCTTCCTAATGTGGTACCATCCGTCTTTGATGATTTTCCGAAACATAAACAAAATGTTTCAAACATAAGTAGACGCAACAAAAGAAGGATAACAGAAGAGGTGAATATCATCCATCCTGCTAAGAAAAATAAACCCAATGTTGAACATAGTACATCAGCTTTCAATGAAGCAAATGTTTCAATTGAAGAAATCTATGAAGCACATAAAAAACTATAGCCACACAGTGCTCAATTGAAAGTAAAAAAATTCCCAAAGCCATTACATTACAACGCAAAAAAATTACTAGGACAATTCGGAAACAAAATCAGCTTATTGGAAAACTAAGACAGACAATATGTAATTTAAAAAGCAAGGTATAAAGATAGCTGAACAAACTTCAAATAACACTGTAATATGCTTGGCATATTTATAATATTCGTACTCCATCAGTAATGCACAATTAATCGAACTATTTTCACGATACACAATGCTTTGTAATGGTACTATTCATCATTTTTTAGGGCAGCGAGGCGAACCTAGCGGCAGAAATTGTCATGACTCACAGCTTGGTGTAATCTCGTAAGCAACGACCTATACTAACAATGAAGTATTCTTTATTGTCGTACCTTTTGCAAATGGCTTGGAAAATTAAACAGGGATGGTACAGCATCATCTTTCAAAATTCTATTACTTAAAATAAGCCGAACACAATTTTACATAATGTGAAGGCACAAATTTATCTCTTTTAATAGCAACAAGCCATTTAGAAAGTAGCTCGGGCTTCTTCAAAGGGAACCTGTAAAGATAGAGTGTTGCCTAATTATAAACTTTTTCAACTGCGGTATTTGTTACAGTTTCAATGTAGCCTCCAGAATTCAATTTTATTATTTTAAAGCTTGTGTACTTGTGAAAAGAAATTCCTGACTCTCTAAGCCATGTGTTATTGCAATTACTGTATATGCCGCACAGGAAAGCACCCTTTTACACTATTTACAAAGCACATCACTTCATATCAAGTAAAATTTCATACTATTATCACATCAATTTACATCACTTTCACAGTGTTCACAAAAACACCTGAGAGAAAACAAAGTACACGCATGACACTATCGTGTTTACCGCTGTTTCTACCAGTAATATGGCGGCGTAAACATGCGCAGATCGGTTTCAATTTTGAACAGAACACCAGCGCTCCGTGTGAGTCTAGTATACTATATAACGTCTTTGGTAGAATTGGTGGTAGCGAGATGAGACCGTCGATTCCCCACGGGATTACCTGACATTTGCTTTAAAGCTGGAGAAAACCTCGGAAAAACCAAACCAGGTAATTAACCAAAGTGAAAATCGAACTCGCTCTCGAGCGCAGCCCCGGATCAGTAGGAAACTGCGCTACTGTCTGCCCTACACTAGTAGCTGGTATTTAAAAATGGTTAAATCCATTTTACAGTCTCAATACTATTGGTCTGTAGAAATTCATACCCTCTCGCTTGGAATAACAAAGTAGATTTTACAATTCTACTTTGAACTCATGATTAGAGGATGAATTTCAGACACAACACAGAAATGTATGAAGTAGATGTATACACAATTTTGGAAAATGTCCAACAACGGTAATGCAGTATAGAGGACACAATACCGATTAGTTTAAGTATAGGAATCAACATTCCACGTTACGGCAATGATGTGATTAGTATCTGTAAATAAAACAGCCCTGGCACATTATCGAAACACGTGATCAAGTATTAATGCATGCTACTGCTTGTGTAATGGGCGAAAACAAAAGCAAGAACTAAGTAGCGAGGGATGTGGGATGCGACCTCTACGTACACCAGCGTGGAATTTGATGAGCATGTAAAATAGTCAATTTGTATTATTCCTGCAATACGTATAATGCGCGGGGCACTCTAACACCACAAAGCAGCGCTTTCAAAAACCATAAGGCAGCCGTTCACAATTATTTTTCTTCAAGGGCAACATAATGTCTTTTTTTTTTTTTTTTGCGTGGTTCAAACAACTGAAATGCCCATTTAATATTCAAATGCTTCAGCAAACAAAAGTTCCCATTTTGGGTTACTTACAGTACCTGTCGAAAGCTGGCCTTTCTGTTATCCTGGACTTTCCTAATGGCATATTCTAGGTGATAAGAATAACCCTGGAAATTATCGTGGTTTCTATATTATCCGACCTAAGTAAATTATATATAAGTGTTCACGTAGGCTTCCGCGGCTAGTGTACATGGTCTGTGGATAAGCTTCGGGACTCTTACCGCCTTTTCTTGGTGTTGGTGGCTGACGTTTCGACCACTGTGTTGTGGTCATCTTCAGAGCAGTTGGATAAGGAAATAGTCTGTGAGCTCGTATATATAGGGATAGTAGTCTCGATGAGAGGAGTACTTTCGGTGATAGGTCGTAGGTTCTCCTTCCTTCTCGATCAGATGCCAGAAGGAGAACCTACGACCTATCACCGAAAGTACCCCCCCCCATCGAGACTACTATATATATATATATATATATATATATATATATATATATATATATATATACGAGCTCACAGACTATTTCCTTATCCAACTGCTCTGAAGATGACCACAACACAGCGGTCGAAACGTCAGCCACCAACACCAAGACAACGCGGTAGAAGCCCCGAAGCTTATCCACAGACCAAATTATATATATAAGCCTGCTTGCACAGAGACTTGCAAATTGGTTAGATAAACATAATATTATTAACAACTTACAATTCGGATATAAAAAAGAAACATCAACAATAGATAGCTTAATATTAGTTAATGAGTTAATAAACAAATACACTAAAAACAAGAGAGGAAAATTATATTGTTGGCTTGTAGACATATCAAAAGCCTTTGATTTTATAAATAGGAAAAAACTGTATTTTAAATTATCAAAGATCGGTCTGAGTAATAGTTTCATTAATAATATCAAGTCAATGTATGAAAATGCTTGCATAATATTAAATGAGGTAATGGCATAATCTAGAGCAAAGTTAAAAAGTAAAGGTGATAGTGCATCTCCTTGCTTTAGCTCGAAGTGAATTGGAAAAGCGTCAGGCAGAAACTGGCCTATACGAACTCTGCTGTACGTTTCACTGAGACACATTTTAATTAATCGAATTAGTTTTTTTTGGGAATACCAAATTCAATAAGAACATTATATAAAACTTCTCTCTTAACCGAGTCATAATGCCTTTTTGAAATCTATGAATAACTGATGTACTGTGCTCTTATGCTCCCATTTTTTCTACAATACTTGTCGAATACAAATATTCTGATCAATAGTTGACTTATTACGTCTAAAACCGCACTGATGATCCCCAGTAATTTCATCTATATACGGAGTTAATGTTCTCAAATGAATACTGGACAAAATTTTGTATGACGTCAATTAAATTCGTATTCCTCGAAAGTTACTACAGTTAGTAATTTCCCCTTTCTTAAAAATAGGTACAATTATGGACTGCTTCCATTGTTCTGGTACAATTTCCTTTCCCAAAATAGCTTATAAATTTCACTCGATAATGCGTTTCCATCCTCTTGTATTAATTCTGCTGGAATTTTATCGATACCTGATTTCCTCGTCTTTTAATTTTGGAATATTGAATATCCTAATATTAACTTGTTGCTCTACTCGCTTGGCTACTGACAGTCTTCTCTTAATTTTCCAATTACTAAATAATGGTTAGAATCACAGTCTGGCCCTCTGAAAGATTGAATGTCTACTGTACTAGATGTCTTCGTTTATCTATCAAGATGTGATCTATTTGGTTGTGTCAGTTCATCTGGAGAAATCCAAGTATATTTATGTAGGCTATATCCCTATGCGGGAATGTTGTACTTTTCACAATTAAATTTTTGATGTGGCAAAGTTGACTAACCTAACTTCATTATCATTACTAGTTACGTGTAAACCCTCTTTTTCAATAGTCGGTTTAAAAATACCCTCCCGTTCTACTTTAACATTGAAATCCCCCAATAAAATGTATATGTAATATCTAGATAACTAATCAAAAGTGTGTTCCAATTCCTCACAGAAGCCATTCTTTATATGGTCGTCTTTCTCTTCTGTACGGGCGTGAGTATTTATAGGTATGATATCGCGCCATCTACCCTAAAATAATGAATGGGTACAATAATCTATGACTGATAAATTCGACCTTTCTTAATGCTGATTTTATTCTTTTATGAATAAAGAATCCTGTTCCTAATTAGTGTTTATTGTTTCTTCCCCGTAGTATAACAAGTAATTTATTATTGGTAATATGCCATTCCCATCTAACCTGATCTCCTTACTTCCCACAAAGTCTATTCTACTGTATATCCAGCTAGTTCTTTTGCTAGTAATGTTACTCCTTCTGTTCTATAAAGACTCGTGACATTTCAAATACCAAATCTCACAACATTATTCCTTTGCTCTGGTCGTACCAAAGAATCAGTCCCATTTCGAGGCTTATTTTGGGGTTTCGTAACTAGTTCTTTTTTACGGTGATGGGTTGTTGGCCCTTCGCCCAACCCCCAAACTGGAGGACCACTCTTATCGGTTGTCCGCGACTGGTTAGGTTATTCAATATATTCGCACTTACCCTCCATAGGCCCATCTGAAGGCCGATACAACCTCTCTCTGTTTCTATCTCTATATAGAATGTAGTAAAATGGAATAATAACTCTCCTTGAAGCAACATCAATTACACAGTGGCGTCTAGTGAGTAATTTATATCGTTAAAACTTAATTTATGCTGTTAAAAGGTTCTTTACATTTGTCATTTTTATTTATTATTTATTTATTTAAGCTGGTAGAGATAAGGCCATCAGGCCTTCTCTTCCCCTCTACCAAGGGATTACAACTACAATATTTATAATCTGCGGACATCCGAAACGGCGCTGATGCAGCAATCATTCCATAGACAACAGCAGTTACTGCTTTTATGTTGCTATGCCCTAGCGAAAAAATTAAGACCTACATGAAGCACGTCATAGATAGCCACATAGTCAAAGCAAAGCCATATCATATCAGTCGGTCAAGCTGAGGCTACATTATTATCGTAGCACATTACGGTTAACGCGTGTGAAGGATAATGTGTAAGAAAATAAGGCAGTGCGCGTATAGAAATCAAATTTATTACTTTTTTTCGTGTGATTGTAGTATTTTATTTAACATCGCTTTCAACTGCAAAAGTTATTCAGCGTCAAAATTCTTTGTGGGCGAATAATGACAAAGAATTTTGCCTGGAGCCCTCTATCAGGGATATACAGTAGTTCTTTTACGTACCTCAGATCTAGGACATGACACCTAAGCTTTAGTTTCTTCCAGGAGTAAGAAGCTATGCTAAAGATTTTTACGTCCAGTTCACAGCCATCGGTCTGGTTCGAACCAGCTAATCCCGGATTCAACAGAGTAAGCCTACACATTATGATCGTGTGGTTAGAAAAATATATATGTTATGCAGTGTTACTAACTCTCTAGTCTAAGAATATGTTTTCAACTGTAGGAAATATGATATTTTAGGATATTTTCAGAAAAATTATTGCACTACGTCGGCATGTACCCTGCTTTCTGCTAAATGAAAAAAATACTAAATTTAGAATAGTATTACTACAGAGTGGATAAAATAAAACTGGCCCCGAAAATCTGTAATATTTACATTTATATATTATATTTATAGTTATAAGACTGCGGAACCTGACATTGCGCACCTAACACCAATCACCAATCTTGATTTATGCAGCGGCTCTTCTAAGTATTCATGGGGATTTACTTATGCATTATGGCGCATGTTCTGTGACTTAACATACCCTGACAGGCTGAACCAGGCCTCATCTGAAGAAATGAAAAACTGAGGATCCAAAAGTTCTGATTCCACTTCAGTCAGAAACCACCGGCAGAACTCAACACGCGGATTCGTCTGGTGGACGCTTTAACGCATGCACAACAGTACATTTGTAAGGATACAGATGTAGGTCCTTTTTGATTATGTTTTGACACAACGTTCTCCTAATTCCCACTTGCACAGATAAACGGCGTTGCGATTTCGTCGGACTTTGTTCCAGGCTTTCCTACACACGAGCAATGTTTTCTGGTGTTCGAACTCTTTTTGTATAGTTACGATTTTTATTCGCTACAGAGCCCGTTTCACGCCATTTTGCCACTAAGTTTTGCATTGCAGCCTTTGCTGGAGGTTTTGCCAAAACACGTCCAGTCTGAAACTCTTGCGCAAACAGTTCCGCACACCTTCCCCATGAATTGTGCTTCGCATAACACTCGACAATGAACACGCCTTGTTTTATCGTGAGCACTATTTTGTGTTGCATTCAACTGGCCACTAAACACATCTGCTCCTCTCACTCACTCACTCACTCAACCGTAATGACACAGCGAAGCTCGGGACAGAGCATGCGGGAGATGCGCATGTGCAGACATGTGACAGCATCCTATTGTTGCATCGAAATCACGGTTTCCTGCATTCAGGGTCATTTCCGGGTCAGTCTTATACATATAAATTCATATATTTTCCGCGGGCCAGTTTTATTTTGCCCACCCCGCAAACGTTTAACGCGGTTGAAAATACTGCACTGTTACGATACAGTAACATTTTAAAACTTAGTAGACAGAGTTATTGATATAATGACAACAGTGGTTTTTATCTCATTTCAATCATTAACGTCACATTAATACTGCCTTCTTTTCTAAATTATAAATTTATGTTCTTTCCGTTCGACTTAAAATTAATTTACAATATGTACAACCATAAAGGTTACTTTTTTTTATAATGACGATAACTTGACTGTTCATCATTCACCCATATGAAGCTAGTTGTCTAGACCAGTTTACCGACAAAGTCGTCGCCTAGAGTGCGTCATAGCAGACTAGTCTACGCTACAGCTCTTCCAAATTTGAATGTCGGACTCGTGACTCAGATGACAGAGGTTTACTGCATTTTTTTTTACCAAATAGTATAACCTGTTCAAAAAAATCTCCTCTATTGCCACTTCAATAAAGTTGCTTTTCCCTGCGATTGATTTGTTGCAAGCTACTTACGTATCTGAATCGAGCTTGAATTTTTGTCACCTATTTAGGCCTTCAATATTTTTTCCTGAAAAAAGCAAGAACCATTACTTTCATCTTATCAGTAATGGCGACAATTGATAGAGCTTTCTTTTCCAGTGAGGGAAATATTCTGATTGGGATGATTCATCTTCGTCTTCAACAGACTTGACTGATTGTGAAAATTCGCCTTCTTCTGCAAGGAGATTTAGCTGATTGTGAAGACGGTCTTGTAGACTATCTGTTGCTTTCTCGTTGTTATCTTTAAATATCTTTCCAATCTGCAGTATTCTTTCTTTAAATCAACTATGAGGTCAAAGGACTGTATTGCGTTCGAATAGCCAAACAAGTTCAGCTTTCGATTCGGTTTGTAAGAATGTGTTCATTGCAAGTCATCGGCAAGAATTCGATGTTCCTAGTTGTTTGGAGCATTTTCTGGACGATGATACTTTGGTTGGCTTAACGTCTCTTAATTGTACATGAAACGTACCGAAGTGTATGATTTCAGCATAAAGACAGTAAAAAAATCAGAGCTTTCTTTTTAGATTCGAAAACTACCACATGATATTCATAATTTAAGCGAAAGTCTATTATTGGATTAATGTAAATATTTCAACTGAAAAGACCACTGTAAGGAGAAGATTTAATGCAAAATCCCTTAAGAACACGTAAATCTGTAAAATTTCAATTAAATCGCATAGACTATGCATTTTATATATGTATAAGGAATCAGTGTTTGTCAAAGTGCTGGTGTTAGTATTATGTGGACAGTGCATAAAATTAACAAAGTGCTGAGACTAAGTAATGTTTAACAGGGTTAGTAACCATGTCAAGACAGCAGGCTATACACGACAAGCTTGCCTGGAATGGCTCTCCAAGTGAGTACACTTGAGCCATCCCTGTCGAGGGGGTTACAATCCCATCAGAGGAGGTCTGTGCCCAACATGGGACATCATGGCTAGCATTCATTCATTCAAGAAATATTGAATAAATTATGGTATTTTCACGTAACATAATAATTGATTCATTGTGTTACATGCTACATAATGCAGAATTATGGTATAAATAGCATAATTATGTTACTGTTTGCAATATTGATTTATGCTAACGAATGGTTTTAAAACTCTGAACCAACAATGAAAATTGAAGCAATCTAGTGAAATGTAATACCTCATTATATTTTTTCATAAATTAATTTTTATTAACTGTCCTATTTTTATACATTTTTATTTCGAATTTATTTTTAAATTTTTAAATCTAAGGAAATGAAAATTGTCGAAAAATGGCAGCAGTCAGAAGTTACAATAGATATTTTCAAACATCCAATGTGTCAACAACCAACTGTAATTCATTGTTGGCCGTAAGAAGATACGTTATAAACGTAAACAAACATTTTTTTTACTAAAACATTTTAAAGATCAACGTACCCTACCAGCAAGATTCTTGCTTAAGGTTCTGATTCGTGTCTAAATAGACCTACAATTTAATGGCGTATTTTGCGTATGTTTATTTGTAAAATACCTAAGTTTAAACCCTGCAAGCCAGCGTTTTATGGATAAATTGGAAGTAGAGTTTCCATGTTTTAAAACTGACTACAATATCATAATATTATACTCGGTCTCTCCCATTTTTGCTGCAAAAAGCGGTAAGTTTTAGTTATAATTTTGATGTCTAAATACTCAGTGACAAAAGAGCGAGTACATTTAATGTTCACATTTAAGATTATAACATTATTACTAATAATAATATTAGGCCTATTATCATCATTATCATTATTATTATTATTATTATTATTATTATTATTATTATTATTATTGTTATTATTTTCTGCCCATTAATTCCGGGTGTAGTTACGAGAGAAAATGTAAATATTTTATTTTCAAAACCTACATGCTAGACGCCATGAGCTAGATTATATTATGTTCTTTTGTAAGGTCCTCAAAGGTGATGTATATCCTATGACTCCTTCTTAAACAATATTACCTTACGTATTCCAACAAAAGATATGAGAGCCCACAAACTTTTCTATAGTAGAAATTCAAAATTTATTTCACCAGTATCCAGATGCATTAAAATTGCCAACAGGAATGGCTGCGAATTCGATCCTTTCAATGTATAGACTTAGTTTGCTCTTGGCAATGATTTATCATTTATGTATTCTTTGACATTATACTTAATTATTATTATATCATCACTATTATTCTCATAGTATAATATATCATAGATTAGAGGAAAATTCTTCGTTCAAGATTGTTTATTTTATCATTATTGTTACTTTTATTTTTAGATATATGCGTCCAGTGATTAACATTAAAGTTTAATTTACTTACTTATTTCAAATTTTATTATTAATATTGTAAATTAATTATATTTCAAATTTAATTGCATTGTATTAATTCAGATCCGTCTAATGTATAGTTTGTTGTTTGATTATTCTTATATTTATACTCATCAAAATCATATTCATTTCAATTTCATACGTTTGTATTGTTTTGAGGTTTTCTGTATTATGTATTTTGCAGTTATCTATTCGTTTTGTCATTATTGTTTATTTGTATTTATCTCTAACTTTAATAATTATTTGTATGCACTATTTTTGTAATTCCTTGTTCACTGTAAATCATGTACTGAACTGTTATAGCACCTAGGCTGTTGTACAGCACAATAAATGAGCCGTTCAGAGCAGAAGTGGTGTAAGTCAACATTGGTTAATGAGGTTTAAAGTAAAAATTCTGTAAAATACAGAGCAAAGTAGCAATTAATATGTCATCCGTGCTATTCACTGACTACTAATAGTTTAAATAAATTGAATATTAATTGTTGCTTTGCGCTGTATTTTACAGAATGTTTACTTTAACTCTCATTACCCATTTTTGACTTAAACCACTTCTGCTCTCAACAGCTCAAATATTAGTAAATAAATAAATTTATTATTAGTATTATTATTATTATTATTATTATTATTTTATATATTTTTTGCTGCGTTCACGTTCATTGACAAGCGGCATTCGTTTGTGAGCTGCCGATCTCAGTTGCATTATTGACTTGTAAAAATAATAATTACTGTAGCCACCTTACCCACTTGTGCCGCATTGCCACGTCTAGTTTTACTCCGTGGTGTTTAAACCTATAATTAGTATCAGAGACTAAATGGCGCTGCACGATTCCGATTTCAGAGACTTGAACAACAATTAATTACGGAAAGTAATACGAAGTATGGAATATTTCTCATAATATTCAGCTTTGATACAAAATAATAATGTTACATTAAATATACTATTCAACATTTCTTAAGTGCCTCATATATTATTCCACATTAGTACCTCATGTTTGAAACAATAGTCCAATTTCCGCTATGTTAATATTTGTATTTGTGGAGATAATTCCACACCGCTTCGCTAAATGTCAGGTCCGCGATATTTCGCACTTTTGTCAATGCTGCTAGTATACAGCTGTCTGGTATTATTATAGTAAGGTATTTGTCTCCATCATCTCGTCTCATCGTATGACGCACTCTGGGTAACGACACTGTCAGTAAATTGGTCTACACAACTGGCTTCAATAGGGTCGAATGACGAAAAGTCAAGAACCTGCCAATAATAATAATAATAATAATAATAATAATAATAATAATAATAATAATAATAATAATAATAATAATAATAATAATAATAATCATAACAATAAAAATACAAATAAAATATTACGTAATATATACGTAATCAGGGGTAATAGCCTTGCATTTTCCTAAAAATTTTTCAATTAAATACTATTCTTTATATAAATAAAGTTATTAGCCTAAAATTTACATAAATTATTTATATTCAACGCATAATATGGCGTAAGCGGTTTTTAAATAAATAATTTTGCGGATTCAATCTGGACTCAAACTATAATTTCAGTAGTTTAGTGTGCTCTGTAATACATAACGAATACAATTTAATATTAGGTATACAGAAAAACAGCACACCTTTTTTTTTGCTTCTCCTGTAAAATAACTTGAAAATGACAAGTGGTGTTCGGAAAGAAGGTTCTTAATTTATCATTCAGTTTAAAGTAGTGAGTTTTATGCATACATTTAATAAATTTTGGTAAAAGTATTGCTATTTTGAATTTATTACTCTTGAATAGGATCGTATTTGACTATTCCTTCACAGAGGAAAATACAGTACTTCAATCGAACACTAAATTAATTACAGTCAACAAGAAAGAAATAAGATAGTGACGACTGAATAAAAGGTAGTAGGAGCAGATGAACGATTATGTGCAAGTCATCTGGTGAAAAAAAAGATTACGGTGATAACATGATATAGGCCTACTTAACCGAAGCTGGGGTTTGAACCTAGAGTTTGTCGATGCCATGTTACCAATTCATTTCTTCATAAAATCAAGAAACCTTCATTCAATACTAATGTATTTTCTTTTATGCACAACCCATCGCTCCCCGGCCTTGAAGTATTCAGTATACATGCAAATATTTATTTACATAACCTCCTCGTCCAACTAGTGTCTATTTCAAACGCGTATGAAAATGCGCAAATGAACTATGTATGTACTAATGCATTACAGCGAACGAATTAAATATCGAATATCCGGCTCTCCCGATCTATCTGTTTGCCTGGATACAGCAGATTTTATATTTGATGAAACCCACTGCATGGGGGCGCGGTAGGGGGTGTTTTCGTTTATGAAACCCCTCTATGGATACGCAACTTATTGAACAATTATGTGAAGCGGGTGGTCTAGTCAAGTAACTGCAGGCACTAAGCTTCTGACGTCACGATCGTGACAAACAGCCGAACACGCACGAAGTACATACGAAGCAGAGGGTTGAGGCGTGTGTTGCGGCCAATCACGATTCAGTACGTTGTTGACCGCCGAGGATCGAGGATAAAGTACAGTGATACCGGCCACGCAAGAGTTTCATGGGTTCAAGCGGTCAGTTGCCAGAGATGTAGTACTACTTATCGGTATGAATAGAAGTGATTTATGTTTCGAGAGCTTTTCTGGTATATTCTAGAACGTAACTTATGCATTATTTCACAAGACTGATTTAGGTGAAAATCCGTTTGTCGAAGTTTATGAGATTTGAAAAACTGAGTGCATAAACATGTAGTGGATTTCTATTATTGGCGGTTAGAAAGTGCACGTGGTCCTTGAATGCCTGTGTACATACTGCTGTGGCAACCAGAAGGCGTTCGTAGTGACAAGGCCTTGTGTGTGTATGTGTACCTTTATTTGTATGGATGGTCCAAGCAATGTTCACATCACGCGCGAATAGTTAGTATGACAACTGTTGTCGGATGTAGTCGTAAGATTGTTTAGTGTAGAAAGTGTGCATTTAAACTTAAAAAAAAATTATGATTTTATTTTTCTTGAATTCCAGCACATTAACTCCCACAAGAGAAGCTCAAAGAATTGTGATCGAAAATAGACTGTCGGAAGGCGGTGCTGTATTGTGAGTGAACGATGAAAAGGAAGCTTTGCAACAACGTAACAATTTAAACAAAAAAGAACCAACAGTGCAGTCATCTTAGAAACTACAAAATACTATCGAACTTGAGTTTGTTTTTATGTGATCATCGCGTGAGAAAATGGAGTACATGCTGATAAAAGACATCAGGCCAGGTTTGAAAAATCTCAACGTGATGTTTATTGTGTTAGAGGTGGGACATCCGACAGTGACTAAGGAAAACCGCGAGGTACGAACTTGCAAGGTTGCCGATTCGTCCGCCTGTATAAATGTTTCGATTTGGGATGAACCAGGACAACTACTGGTACCGGGGGATATAGTCCGCCTTACTAAGGGATATGCGTCTATATGGCGAAATTGCCTTACCTTATATTCCGGTAAAAATGGTGATATACAGAAAATTGGTGAATTTTGCATGGTCTTTAACGAGCAATTAAATATGAGTGAACCAAATCCAGCTCTCGCGGCACAGATAAACCAGTCGTCGGGCCCCCCCAACAACAATAGCATTGGGAACAACAATGGGAATAGCAACAATGGCGGTCCTATTGGCCGTCATTCTGGTGTACAGAGCTCTCAAACTACAACTCCTTCGATTCAGCAAAATTCTGTAGGTTTAGGAAAAGGAAATGGGGGAAGTTCTCGTTTTGCTGGGGATCAGGCAGGAGGAGGGAAACCTCAGGGAAAAGGAAGTCAAAGAGGAAAGGGTGGACACAGAAACGGTACCCGCAGTGATAGGCGATAAACTATATCATGTGATACATAATGCTGTGTACTTGGGAACATTTCAGTACCTATAAGAACAGTTTAATTTAATGTCAACAGTGTGATTTCAACTCTTACAAGACATTTCTCAGCAAAATTATGTTTTTTATAAACTGTCTTTTACAAAAAGAAAAAGGAGAAAATGGATTTATTTACATGCATTGTAGGTATTTATTGTATTTGCTATCCATTTACAAAAGGGAGACGATTAAATCAATTGTTTCATGAAAGTGCCCCATGTATCTGTTGTCCAAGTTACTCAAGGGAAATTAAAATAACTGAATTTTCTATCTGTTTCCACTGTCTTTGGTCCATTGTCGTGGCGATTTCAAAGTCATCTTTCCTTTATCCTTGTCCCTGTCTTACAATAATGCGAATGGTTATCAATACTATCGGCTACAATATTAGAATAACCTATTTAAAGTGACCTGAATAGAATTTTTACTTGACTGAAAACGCCATTATTGATGCTAGATTCTGCGCACCGACATGCACCAAATACTCTCGAAAAGAGAATATAGTTCCTGAAAAGACTGTACACGGAAACGGAATGATTAAATGTACATAATTATAAAATATAATTTCCCGTACCTAGCCGAACCTTTGATTTATACTCTACGTATGAGGAAATGAACATTTTTATCATTATACAACCATTTCGTTACTTAAATGTTTAAATTATTTTAATATATATTTAAAATGTAAATAAGCCGACATCTTGAATTATATATTATATTCGTCATGTCTGAAAAGGCAAATTGTATATAGTTTAAGCGTTCAGTTTTAGCGTTTTGGTTATATTGCTTTTTCATGTCTTATCATAAGTAAACTTGACGTAAGCATTTATAAGGATGCAATATGGCGCACGGAAGTGATTTGACGTAGATCATGGCTCCGGTTTGTTTGTGATATATAATTTCATACGATTATACGAAGTACAAATAATACTTTTTACGTTTGTGGAATATGTAATTAAAACGAGTTGTATAAACGAAGAAATTGTGAAGTGTAATTAATTGTAGATCATTATGACAGTGAAGATGGTTAGATGACAAACGAGGTTAGGACGTGTTGTTTTTAATTAGCTACCCTCGTGTAAAGTACCAATTTGTTTAAAATTAAATATTTGTTTACGCAAGTGGAAACCTCACACTACATTGCAGCGGATGTGAACGAAGTACGAAGCAATATCAACTTACTCTATTCACAGATGGCTGTTCTAAACAATACCATCATATTCAATATGCTGAAGTAGGTAAACAATTTGATCGAGTTGCGACATATTACGTACTAAGCTTAAGATATTAACAAGTTTTGTAGATACAAGAGTTTGCTTCTAATATCCTGGAATATGAAAGCTTTCAGATAAGTTATAGTTTTTACAGCTGCCTTCATAACCTTACTTTTCTTGCTGTTTCTATTTTATTGTAACTTTCACACTTTCAGTAACGTGAAGATTCAGCAACGTTCGGTGTCCAGTATACTGTGGTTATTTTGCTTTAAATAACTGTTGCTATGAAAATAAATTAACAAAATTCAGTCATTTAGGCAGGCCTATGGCGAAAATACAAATTGACCCCTGTATTCTATACTTGCAGTGAAAATGTTAACGCTACCACTTACATATTTGATAAAATTGTACCAGACCATAAATCCTAAAAACGCATAAGAGCTGTATTATGTAATTTAGTGTAGACAAGGTGAGAAATATTTAATTAATATTAATGTAAAAAATGTCAGAATAAATAGTCCTAACAAACGCAAAATAAGCTACTGTTTCGAACTATAATTTTATTTCTTTCATACAGGTGTATTTTGTCAGTGACAACTTTTAGTGTTACATTTCTGCGGAACTAAATAAGTTGGCCTACGATATAGGTTGCTTCATGTTCTAGATCTTACCTCTGGTAGTGTCATTTTAACCTTTGTAACGGTTTTCATGGTTTCTCTCCTGAAAACAAAACGATTGATTAGTGAGACAATTTTTTTTTTTAAATTATCGGTACATGTTTGTCAGTCTTGGCAGCGTTTTAATAAAGGAAGTTTATAAAATTAAAAGTTACATATTCTTGATGAATATTGCATTCAAATGGGCATAAAAAAGTGTTGACATTTTTGCACTTACGAAATGAATTATAAACAGACTTGATCTGTGTTGTACAAACTACCATTAGGGATAATTTCAAGGGAAAAATTGTTCCAAGCAGGGTATCGAACCCGGAAGATCTCGTGTTGCCCTTACTTTTATTTATTGCCAGAAAACTAGTATCGAAACAGTCCCAGAATTTAAAACGGCAGTTAAATCATGGTCGGAAACATTTATAGAGGATTGGTTTAAAAAAAAAATCCGTGTTACTTTAAATTTCAAGCCAACAATAAGTAGCAAGTGGGCGTAGGAATGTATTGTTACTTAGTCAACTGTCCGAAGACTGATACCAACAAGACACCATTAGACCAGAGATAATGGAGTAGGGTGACCAGTTCCTTTCCCCGTAGGAATGTAACTATTATTATAACGTAATTCAAATGTTTATAGAGGTACGTATCAGTAACACGAGTTTCCTGAAATGACAGAATTCTGCTATGACTTTCGAAATATTCTTATAGGCCTACTCTTTTCCAAAGTGGATATAGAGGCCTATTATGAAGTTAGTGCAGATAATCCTTCAGCATTAAGCATCGTCACATAACCAGATATTTCCCATAAATATGTGTTCTTCCTTTTATCACCATAATCATTCACACATTAGGTTGTTAAGTTATATGGCTTTGCTTCGACTTCAACCAGGTCTTAATTTTCTTTTGTAAGTTTTTGGCTTGCAACTTGTTATTAACCTAGACTTTTTTTTTCATAATGGAACCATGTTGAATTCAATTATTTTTGTCACTAAGTTGTACTTTTATTGTCATAAAATGCCCTTGCTTCTCTTTCGGCCCTGACGTATAAATTCTGCTCCTTTTTTTCTAAAAAAAAGTAGTAATAATTTCAACTACATACTAAATTGGATGTTAAAATGTTCATAGTATATGAATTTTTTTAATTTTTATAATTTTCAAGAGAATCTTCACACATCATTCTCAAATGAACCTAAACTGTTAATGATTATTTTTTCTTATGATATAACTTAGGCCTGAGCTCAACACAGCTCAGGTATCTAATTAGATTTTTATAAATATTTCAAACGTTTGTTACTTTATTCACTTTTGTTTGTTCTCGAATGAACAATGGAAGATACGACATTGTTGTAATTAGGCTAAACGAGACTACTATGAAATGAAAGCTTTTCTTATGAAAACATTACATGAATCTGTTGATGCAAAAGTGCGAAATAAATAAATTAGGCTATAAATGTATATAAAAAACAAGACACAAACATAATATCTATTTCATATCGTATTTACTTTGATAGTAGGAACAGAATCTAGATCTTCTTGGTTAGTAGCCTTATGTGCTTACCATTCACCCATTAGGAGAGCTGGTTTAAAGCTTCCTAATAGTCAAGTAAGCTAATCCACAGTGTGAAAGATCTCTGGACTTGCAGCTTAGTGGGTTCTTTATTTCTGTTTAAAGTTTATTAACAAAAATTTTGGCCTCGTTAAAAAAATTAAATGTACAGATATGGTATGGAGTGGAGGTGATATAACTGTGCATATTGAAAGGGGCAATAAAATAGTACATTAAAACAAATAAAGAGCCTATTATGCATTTTGTAATTAAGTGCATAGTTAATTAGAAAAGTAGGCTGAAAGTCTGTTCAGTTCGCTAGCTCACCTACGAATACACACATGAACTCAGGTTTGAATAGGAGCATTCTACCCTTTAATCACTGCATTAGAGTTGTCAGACTCCCTAATAGCAGGAAGTAACGATACATGGTAATCTTTTTATTTAATTTCCAAGAAAACCACCCATTTTATTTGAAAACTGCAAAGGGATATATCATTCCTTAACACTTTCTGTACTGATAAGAGTAAAAGACAGAATCATAGGGCAATACTTATCAAGTAAAACAGTGTTAACATTTAGGAAAAAAATATTTATTTGGGACCAGTATGGTATCACAACTTTTTGTTGTACTATCAAAGGAATAAACTTAAAATCTGCACAGACATAATTAGTAGGTACTTCCACTCTGTAAAGAGGTCTTAAAATTTTAATACATACGCTTACACATATTAATATTTACTGGCCGTATTCATAGACATTCTTAGCACGGGATTCCGGTGGATGATCAGCGAACCAACGTTTTTCGTATTCATAAACCAGTGTTTGCGATATGATATGATATGAATCCTGTACAAGTAACCAGTCAATAGTTGGGGCTAGTTTAGCGCTCACACTCATAGCGCAGGCTAGCAAAATGTCTATGAATAGCACCCTATATGACTAGAAACAATTAACTTATTTACTCGTTCAGCAAGCCTATTATGCCTAGGTATGAACATAAAAGAAAAAAATATTGCAACACTATCATACTTTTATGATAATAAATTTTTTAAATTCAGTGCACCAGTTTTATTTTTTAGGTAAGCAGCACTTCTTCTTTCTTCAACTGCGATACTTACCCACAAGAGAGACGTAAAAGACTATCTTGGACATTTGCTTATCTTTACCACTAATTGTTTTTGCATTAAAAATAAAATACACAGCTTTTCTACACAAAGCAGTGCTTAAAGTGGGCCGGTATGAGCCGGGTATGCATACAAAATCTGGGAAAAAAGATGGTAAGGCATACCGTTAATAAGACTAATCAAATGTGAATTTAATACCGGTATGCCTTTATTTAAGATTACTTGCCCCAAACAGTTTATTTTATTTTGTTTACATTTAATTACTGTATTATAAATAGGTACCGGTATGATGAAAGTTCCTGTAAGCCTGCATAGGTAATTTGAATGAAATTGATACAAATTTTTCATATAAAGGATCAACAACTTCTAATAATTTGGGATGGACATGATTCATAGATGAGGATGGGTGAAGCAGAGAAAAATTCTCTCCGGCACTGGTATTCGAACCTGAGTTTTCATCTCTATGTGCTGATGTTTTATCCACTAAGCCACACCGGATTCCAGTTGCGATGCCAGATTGAAACCTCTCAGTTTAAGTTCCACCTCTTAGGCCGGTATTCATAGTCGAGATAAGTCATACCTATATATAAGTCGAACTTAAATCTCGTCTCAATTGCAGATTTCGGTCCAAATAAGTCGTACTTATTATAAGTCGTGCTCATTTTATAAGCTTTACTTTACAAAGTCTGACTTCATGAAGTTGAACTTGTTACAATTCATAGTGACTCAAGTGCGACTTATGTTGTGAAATAAGTTAAACTTTATCAAGTCAAGGGAACCCCTGACTTATGTCAGTTTTAACCTAAAAATTAATAACGTTTATAAAGAACTGGCCAAGGAAGTTATTGAAATGCAGGAAATTTCAGCCCGAAAGCGTTATTGCGAAACATCATGGGTCGCTTTGAATTCAAAAGGAGGTTTCGTTTTTGCAAAAGGTTTTGGAATCAGTACTTCCGAAAGTGGAAATAACTCTTGCAAAACCGAGATAGTGAGTTTTGCCAGTTCTTCTAGATTACTACTTCTTGTTCGCTTGAGATTTTATGCCACGGAAAATTTTGAAATAAATTTAATGTTCTTAAAATATAGCCATAACCGTAGTCTATTAATATATATGAGGTATTTGTCTTCAAAAAACTGTGTCGGCCTTCTTATTCTCTACAATCTTTGAATATTTTAGAATAATCTCCTTCAGTACAATCGTCTTTCTGTACATAACTGAAATATTTTCTTTTCTTCTTTCCGTACATTAGGCCTACATCATTCATTTTATTGTATTCTACAGAAGCTATGCATACAAATTTAGAGACAAAAGAAAATCGACTGTCTGATTTACATTGTCGTGACAATGGCCTTGCAATTTCTCATACCAATAAGTTCGACTTATTTGTATAGCTACACATAAGTTACACTTATTGAATGAAACTTAACAAAGTACGACTTATTAGCAGACTATGAATACCATAATCATATAAGTTAAGATTTTCCAATAAGTATAACTTAACAAAGTCATACTTATTGAACAAATAAGACAGTGACTATGAATACCGGCCTTAGTTTCCCTTTAGTGGCCAACCCTCATGCACTGTGTCACAAATGTGTGTCAGTAAACTGAGAGGATTCAATCCACCATCGGTACTGGAACCTGGTGTGGCTTAGTGGATAAAGCGTCAGCACATAGAGCTGAAAACTCCTGGTACGAGTCCCAGTGCCAGAGAGAATTTTTCTCCGCTCCATCCTTCATCATATGATAATGCAGAATTCCTGCACAGAAATATCATATGTACTTCGATACATCACAATAATATATGCATAAATAATCAGTGATTTAAGATGGCACTCATTTCATCAGATCCCAGCCACTTAGTCACTCGTAATGAGTGAACCTCTGCACATAGTGAGTTAGACATTGTGCCACTGTCACATATCTGTGACACAGTGCATGAGGGTTGGCCACTAAAGGGAAACTAAGAGGTGGAACTTAAACTGAGAGGAATCAATCCAGCATCGGAACTGGAATCCAGTGTGGCTTAGTGGATAAACCGTCAGCACGTAGAGCTCAAAACCTGGGTTCGAATCCCAGTGCCGGAGAGAATTTTTCTCCACTCCACCCATCCTTCATCATATAACGCGGAATTCCTGCATGGAAATATCGTATGTACTTCAGTACATCACAATAATATGATTCATAAAGCCATGAGAGACGCATGGGATCGGTATCTTTTTCAAATTGTATTAGACTACATAATGTGTCCAATACGCAAAGAAAAAAAAAAAGACATGTGGGAATCTGTGGCTCTTACTATGATTTTCGGATACAGCATTAACTGTAAGTGTCCTACTCCTACCCTTTAAATAAATATAATAAGCTATAAATAACTTTCTGTTACTGGTAGTGTAATTTCTAAGTCATGTTGCATGCTAAGAGATTATTTGGAGTTTTTATAATTGAAATTTTTAAATAGATTCTGTGTTATATTCTATTCCATTTTCTAAATAATGATTGATTCTCTTGAAATTATCCTCAACCTTCGTATATATTTTATTCTTGTTAGCTGCATATTGTTACCTCTTTCAAAGCCACTTCAAGCATTGACACAAAGTGTTACACCATTCAGAATTTCCTAAGTCAAAACACATTGTTACTTCCTACGCTTTTTGTCTAGTACATTTCCAGTCTCAATTTTCTAAATAGATTATGTACTGCAGGACTGAAGAAATTTGACACCTGAAAAGTCTTCTGCAAATCTTTAGTCCCATTGGACAGAATTAGTGAGTATAGGAGAAACATAAATAAACACTTGTTACATAGCAAACCAAGAAACGTTCATTACAGTTACGTAATAACCTAAAAGAAATTCTTACTCCAAATGACGACTAACAGATTTGACAGAAACTTTAAGCCCCTTCCATAGGGACAGGGCGAGTCAGTCCTATTGACCTGTTTTATTTTACTATTTGAGACTTTAATATTACCTGGTGTACAAAGCATGAGACATGTACGACTCATTACACAACTACAGGAAGAAGTGCTGCTTAGCAGACATACTGTACCTGTTTCGTCTTAGAAATAAAATCATTGGATTACCCGCTTATCTTGCATTAAAAAAAGAAGTGAAGGAAAAATATTATCGAATGTTTAGTTCAAGACATACTTTAAAACCTCCACTTCCCACTTCAGTACGTCCTTATAGTGTCCCATGATACAATATCAATCTAATTTGTATATTTATAGATTTTTTTTTTTTTGTATGAAGTAGCTAAATGTAAAAATTTGGAATGCATTTAGATTGAACCTGAAAATTATCTCGCCATTCGTTCTCGATAACTTTCATGGATTTTAATAAAAATTGAGCATTTATCTTCTTTATTTGTAGGGGATTTTTTTAATGATAGATTACAATTAGGGAAATACCTACTGAACATTAAATACCACTCATCATATTATTTCTATTGCCAAGTACAGACATTTTTGGTACCATCAGATTTCTACTATGAATACATGTACAACCATGTACAGGTGTATACCACATGAAAAACATCCTCCTTTACAGTAAATTAAATAATTTTTGTTGTACATATAGTACCGGTAAATGAGTAATGTAAGACAATAAAGTAATCATTACATCGAACTTTCTGAGAATCAAGACTTGATGAGGAAAAAGAAGACAGTTATGTGAAAAAAGTACATCTGTCAAGAACATGGATTCACATTACAAGAAATTTTACTATGCAGAACAGAAAGCCATAAGATTCTTAATATCATATCAGGATGTGCATGAATAGACTGACCAGACATCAGACTTATCGAACTCCATAAGTTTCATCATATCATCATTGAAACTTTCCTGAAAGAACTTGCAAATTTTCATTACGGTATCTCTTTCAATGATTGGTAAGTAACTTAAAGATTTTTCTGATTACTGCAGTATTGATATACTAGAATTTCTAAGTATTTTAAGACCTTCATGGCATTCATTGTTGTGCGGGAATTTGGATTTTTGCATCATGTCACAGATGCAGAAACATCCAATGCGTCAGAGTTATATACATCAAAAAACGTTTTGCATCACCTATCAACCAGACCTTCAATAAAAAAACAAGACTAAGGAACAGTAAGGAATGAAAATGTATTTGTTTTTAACAGTCGTTAACAAAAAAAAAATAACAGTTGTTGACAAAGTTATAACAATGGTGTGGATGGCCAAATGAAAATTGAGTATTTGTTGGAGTACCAAATCTCTATCCTAACAACTTCAATAGAGTGTAGTGCTTCCTCTTGCATTGATTAATGCTTGACTCTTCGTGATATACTGTCTACCAGCACATTCTTCAACAGCAACTCTGCATAGGTCTTCAAGATTGCGTGGGGGTCAGGGCGCACACGAATGACTCTCTTTAGTTCATCTCAGACATGCTCAATTGGACTCATGTCTGGAGAAAATGCGGGGCATTCAAGCCTGGCAAATTTCTTCACGATTATGGAAGTCATTGATGATAGCCGCACTATGGACTCTGGAGTTATCGTCCATAAACATGAATTCTTCTCCGAAGTGCTGCTTAAACGGTGTGAAGAATGTTGTCCGTATACTGTGGAGCCCTCAGCATTCCTTGGATCGACACCAATTGTGTCCGGCGACCCCACATAATGCCACCCCAAAACATCACTGACCCACCACCTTGCTGCATTCGATTGTAGGGGTGTCTGAGTCGTGCAGCATTACCTGATTCTCTCCACACGCGTTGTCGATGATTATGTGGCACAAAGCATATTAGACATTCATCCGTGAATAGAACTTTGTGCCAATTTTGTAGTCCATTGGTGATGATTTCTTGCTCAGGTGTAACGTTGTCCATGGTGCATAGGTGTTAGAGTAGGATCTTGCCATGGATGTCTGGAGTGCAGTCTGCTATCATGAAATCGGTTTCGTAGAGTCTGATTGGATATGCGTCTCCCTATCACAGTTTGAAAGTCATTGTTAATCATGCCAGCAGTATTCTCAGCATTTCTCTTGGCAATAATTTGTAGATATCGGTCATCACATTCTGTTCTCATGGACGACCACTATGAGGCATGTCGTCGACATTACCTGTGTTTTGGAAGCGATTCCAGGTTCGTACCACAACACTCTGGTTCAATCCTAAGCACCTCGCTACTTGCCTTGAAGACAGTCCTTCCTGACATAGAGAAACAATCCCCACACAGTTGAAGTTCATAATTGACCACCTTGCCATTGTTCAACCTCCTTATAATTAAATAAAACTGTTTTACTCTGAGCTATTCGCTAAGAGATGAGATTCCTTACACTTCTGTTCACTTTTTCAATTAGTTTCTAGGGTAGACTTCTACTGTTTCTCAATATTGTTTGTTTTTCACAGTTAAAAGGATAGCTTTTAAATGTTTTTATGGACATTGCTTGAAGTGGAGTGTAAATACCACTTCTACAGGTGATGCAAAATTTTTTTGACGTGTGTGTGTATTGACTCCAGCTTTGTGGAAGGCTGGAAAATGGAATCTTATCTACCCAGTTGGCTGCTCCAACAGACAGGTTCCCATTTGATTGCCTTTTCAGATTAAGCTCAGAGCACAAGGGAATCAAGTCACAAAAATAAACTTTTCAGAAAATTAGACTTAAAGTCTTTTATGTATAGAGTTAATTGCCCATTAAAGGTGAGTGTGATTTTAAACAACTGCACCATTGCAAAGATTGTGAGGACATGATTATTTTATGCTCTGAAAGTAGCCTCATCTAAGTTATGTACAGACGAAATACCTCCCAATTGACCAAAAGTGGACTTCATTCCCTTGTGCTCTGAACGCCCCATATGTAACTCCGAAACTTTCTTTGAATTTTTACAGTAATAATTAATAGTAGTAGTATTTTTTAAGATGCTTTCAACTGCAAAGTTATTCATTGTTATTGAACGTAAAAATATACATAGGCGAGAAATGGGGAAAAAAAAAAAATTGCCTGCAGCCCTTCATCAGGAACAAGGTTCTTTTACATGCGGTAAATCTACGATACAAACCTTCCAGGTGAAGCCATGCTAAGAATTTTTATCGTCTGTAGTGAGGTTCGAGGCAGGGAGAGGGAGCAGAGAGAGAGAGAGAACCATTCTCCCTTCTAGAAAATATAAAATAACACACTAATTAATGAATTTTGATGAAATTGCATCTTTTTTCTAGTAAGCCAGAAACATAGCTGCTTTAGTATTTATATGTTATGTGATAAACTGAGTGTTTTAAGATATATTTGTTAGGGCATTTTTTTTTTTTTGCATTTTTTGCCTGTTTCAACTCATAAGAGCATCTTTTGTTTTATTCGGTCATTTTTTAGGCCATAAATCCCCATCATTAATGTAAAATAATGTTTATTTCCTTTGATATTTTCTTTACATATTTTGTCCATTAATACCTATTATTTTGTATGATACTTAATCGTTTTTCTACACAAATATTGCCATTTTAACGTAGTACACCCCATGTAATGGATCAGACCAACCATCCCTTCAATATAGACTCTTCTATATCTGCTAATTCTGGATAAGAGTGGCCTTGTGGTAGACTACATGGAGACTAAAAGTAAAGTAAATCCATGGCGCTACAGCCCATGAAGGGCCAAGACCGACCAGCGGACTGCTGACCTCACGTCCACATGCCGACGCAGAGGTGAACGATCATACATGGAAACTACATCAAGTAAAATAATTAATTAAAGTGTATTGCTTAGAAAAATTATGTAAAATTTAATTTAATTACTAGTCTAAATATTAAGTCGTACAAAACCTCTTTTCCTACTAAGGCAGTTATGTAAGATCAATTTTTAGGGAATTTTAAGGGCATTTTTGAAAGATTTTTAGGTCATAAATGCATTGTTTTAGGACATTTTTTCACGATTTATAGGTCACCAAATCCTAGCCCTACTAATGGATAATAAAATGAACAAAAAAATTGTAAGGAGAGAACATATTGTTGTAATCCTTAATAGGAGTTGTGGATTAATAATAGTAATCTTCCTATCAGAGAAATTAAGCCAAATGGCCCATTCTGCTCTCAAGCAGATGGATGTTCCCAATCTTCTTTTCTCATATTGCTGGCAAGTTAGGATTTGTTTCGGTAATCTTGAATTTTCTCTTCTATTAATATGTTCAGTCCATTTTGTTCTGTAACTTTAAAGATGTTCTTACATGGGAAGAACTTTGAAATTATGTAATATCTCTACACTTTCTTTTCTGTCCCATAAAGCATATCCTGCAGTTTTCCTCAGGAAGCACATTTGCTTCAATTCTTTTTTAAATTGTTGCTCTTTGAGAATCCATCCATGCTTCACTTCCAAACAAAAGAGTTAGTTTGGCTAATACACTATAGAGCCTTATTCTAGTATTTTTCTGAACCATTGTAGATTGAAAGTATTATTTATAAATCCTGTTCATTTTATAAAATGTGTGGTTTTTTTCTGTTACATCTTTTCATCTGTATCTGTTAATGAACTCGGAAGTTAGGCAAAATGCCTTTTTAACTGAGTGGACCACATTCTGCAGGAAGGAACCAACCCACAAACAAATTTAATGCCTCAATAATGAAATAATTCCAAGGATCCATAGTTTGAACAAAGATACATCTTTTAATACGCTTTTGGTTAAAGTAATAAGTATGTATTTACATTTATTTGTGAATTTATTACTCACATTTAACTTTAAAGTCCATTTTCCTCAGTTTAGGTCTCATGTGGTCCATATATGAAGAAGTTTAAAAGAGGAAAACTTTTCTGCACAGTTCGGGATGCTAGGGCCAGTTTTTTTTTTGCTTCTGCTGCCTACCTTAAGGTTTAATGTTTTATTTTGCTTTTCTTATTTGCATTTGTTGGATAGTTTATGCTATTATGTGTACATTAAATAATCAGTACAAGAAAAAATTGTACAAATTCCGAATATATTAAGAATATAATTGAAAACAATTTTTTATTTTATAAGTGAAGCACCTGTTACAAAAAATTAAACAATATTTTTGTATAATGGGAATCTATCTCTATTGAGAATCTCACTCCATATAAATACATTTAAATTATTTGTGGCGACATGCCTAGAAACCAGCCCAAGCTGATCAGTCGGCCAAGTTGATGCTATTGTATCTTTGTACCCCAAGGCAGTTGGTTTGTCTTGTATTAGGGGTTCAGTTTCCAAAAAAAGTGCGTCTTAGAGGAAAAAATAAATTCTCGTATTGAAGGGAATGAACAAGTGAAATATTCAAATTATGCATTTGTGATGCTAATGGACTGAAATTTTTACCACAGAGTGCTGATATGTATTTAAAACATCCCTATAAATTTCATCAATGTATCTTAATTAGTTTTGAAGAAATTAATTATTTACCAATTAATACTAATTAATATTTAAAAAATGCTGCATGATGAACGCTTAACATTATGAATTTTAAAAAAATATAGAACAGTTCCTCTAACAATAATAAAACATCTATCACATGATTTTTAGTTAGCACTTCTTAGTTACTGAGAAAAAAATTCAAAACTGGGTGAGTGCCAATTTAAAGAAAAAAATTAATTTCATGCATCTTAATCAATTTATATCTTGGCAAATAATAAATATTTTAAAAATCCATGTGACAGTCTTTTTCCTTTAGGTAATGTGGGCTTGTGGTAAAAATTTCATCACTATTGGTTAAGAAATGCATCATATGGAGCAATTTGAACATGTTAAAATGTAATAAAATTTAAAAGGGAGAAAATCAAGTTTTAAAGTACAACACTATGTTTGAGTACTTACACATTATGGAAATTGCTTAAAACCCTCCTGCCTGATATGTTGACCCCTCCTGCTGCTTTTTCCTACTTTCAGTGACACTTTTTGACAAACGTAGCTTCTTCCTGCTTGTTTTGAAGTTCTCACTGGTTGAAGTAGCCGCTTGCTGCAGTCGACGCTTGTCTCTCCTATTGCCAATTTTGTATGCTGCAGGAGATAATTTCACTGTTGACACTAAATCTCTCATGGAAATGTTTGCTGTACAACCCATGTTAAATTCAGTCACAGCAGAAGTAACAGCCACTTCAAGTTTTTTTTTTGATACAAAAATTTCTTTTGGGCACTTCCGCCATATCACACTATGAACACTTTCATTCACATTTTGAGTTTTTCCTGCAGTGCACTTGCTAAGAAGTTCATCACTAGCTAGTCTACAGTACACTGGCATGATTTTAGCCACAACATCAGGTCGCAACACTGTCTTCATGGTTTTCAAGTCATGCTTCGGAACAGCTTCTTGCTTCGCAATGGCCCGGTTGAAGAAGCACCATGACTTTTCACCACTAGGGCATCTTGAATGCAGGGGCTTGTCATCCGTGGACATTGCATGGTCAAGTGTTGCATAGATGGCTTTCTTCATCTTGTTTACATCGGGGATATTATCAATAATGGCCTTTCTGTAGTAATTTTGCAGTCGAGGTATCATTTCTGCAGTCAGACTTCCCTTTTTTTTGCCTCCGATTGAGGAATCTGTCCCTCTCCATTCCCTAACAATATTCTGTAGACCTTTACCTACTCTCTTAGCAACGTGGTTCACACATTCTTCTTTTCTAATGTCAATGCCTTCACCATAAACTTGAAGCTGCTGAAGGTGATGGTGTGTTTTTGCATCCCCGTCAGACAATAAGGTTGTGTACCTCATATTACACAACCTAATGGACCGGGTCCAGAGAATTTCTGCAGCTTTCATCTCCATGGCATTTGAAGATCCATCAAAATTTTTCTCACAAACACCAGCATCTTTGTGACTTTGATACCACTGTTTATATTCGTCACTTGCAACATCCATTTTTTTTTCTGTCTTTTCACAAGTACTGCAATATTTTGACATTATTTCAAAATCTAACACTAGCCCTGTTAAAATATCTATGACTAAACCTAAACCATACTTTGATGTATGTCCACGCTTCATCCATGTGCCATCGTATGACACACCAATATTTATAACATCACTATCACTAATAGAACTGTCCACTTCCATGTGAGCTCGTCTAACTGCAGAGTGAGCATTTCTCAACACATGTTGTCTAACAAGTTTGTTTTCTTCCGTCAGTTTTATCAGGTGAGAGTTGAAGGATGGTGAGCTCAAACCTGCCATACCCATAGCCATACAATGTTGTTCCATAGCAGAGTGTCCTTTTCCCATGGTAACAAAGGCGTTGACCATTCTCCTATTTACATCGAAGGGAGGTCGAGTTGACTCAGTGTTACCTACCTTAGGGCTTGTATACACTTCATTCAACACTGTGTTGCAATTATAACACTTCACTATCACTTTAAATGCAAAGCCTGATGGTTCAGTAAGCTCAGCTTTTGCACTATCCATTCCACATTCACCACATTTTACTCCTTTATACAGTTCACTCCACAAACTTACATGCACTAATGTGTAGTCTTCACTACACTGGGGGGCACTTATATTTGAATTCTCCTGCAAGTTGCCATATTTTATCAACTTTATCTCACTAGCACTTTGTTTATTATTTGTTTCTTTTGACACTTGATCTTCATTATCACCAACTAGGCCTAGCACATTTTCTTGTTGCACACATTCCACAATAGTTTTGGCATTCTTCCACCTTATATTTGCTAAATTTTTAGCCCTATTAGCATATTTTGATCGTTTCTTGCCCTTATTATGAATGTCAGTCTATTCATGTTTAGAAAACTAAAACTATGCCTAAAATGCTAAATGTTGAGTTATACACGTGGTCTTGAATGTTATTGTGACGATTCCTAACCTAATGCACTTATACTAACTTATTCACACTAATATATACAACTAATTGAATACAAAATTAGTGTAAAACTTTAATAACATCCTAAATAACACGAAATCAGCAAAACAAGTATGAATATTCACGTACAAACGCACAAACTCGAGAAGAAACGGTCCACAAACAATATTTTGCCGTTCAGTTTCAAAACGAAGTATTTGCAGGGCTGACAGGCAAGCTGATAGTATATTCAGGAGTGACAACAAACTTAATTTCACTAGATACACACCAGAAAAAAAACTAGCCCGCTTTATTCAAATTACAAAGCTGAACATAAACTTTAGAGCTGACAGCTCGTTTAAAGGGCAACGAAGCACGTGCAAGCAGACATTTAAACGTCATGTGACACGGTTTAAAGGGCTCCCAAATAAAAAATGAGGCCATATTATGAAAGTAGAAGGTTTAAATAAAATTATGAACATAAAAACAAAAATTTGTATTTTTTTCCATTTTTCCACATTTTTCACTTGTTCGTTCCCTGAAAGCAATTGAAGGGTACACGGGAAAAACGAACAATGTCACCTTTCCATTAAGGGTGAGATGATCTATTCCAGTATATTACTGCAAAATTTATTGGTGTTTCTACTTGAAATGAAGGAAATGATGAGTGTATCCGTGGTTTCAATTCTCCTTTACCACTTTTGGTAAAAATAACACTAAAGTTTGTAGTAATACAGTGAAATAGATAACGATATCACACTTAACAAAATTGTGATATTGTTCGTTTTTTCCGTGTACCCTTCAATTAGCAGGATTGGCACTTTAGTCTGCACTATTGTTATGATAAGAGACCATCCAGAATAATCATGTTTTAAGTATGCTCCAATCACTTCGGTGGAAGTAGAACAATCTTTTTCAATTATGAAAATTATTCTGACAGGAGGCTATGACAGTTGAGAATTTGAAGAAACATCTTGTTGTGGCATATAACCAAGAAAAGTACAGAATTCATAACTCACGTTACTTTGTTCCAGTCGTCCATTGTCCATTCTGAGTGTTGAATTAACAAAAAGAAGGAGAAGCAATAAAATTCACCAATAGAACATTGTTGCAAAAATGATCAACCGTTATCAATGAAGGCGACTACCCTTGCAACACTTTCAGGGCTTAAATACATCTTTTTCAGTGGTAAAATGACAGGGTTGGACTGTATTGGTTTTCTGACGAGTTCACAAAAGTTTAAAAAATAAATTCCACATAACTTAATTAACTTTTTTTTTTCTTTTTTTTTTTTTTTTGCCGGTGAGTATAGTTTGCACAACATTAATAAGAAGGCGTTTCTGATGTAGCCAACTCAACCACAACAAATTCAAAGCCTGCATACACAACCAAATTATCAAAATATATTGATGTAGGCCTATATATATAACAACTGAAATTACACAACTCTGCAAGATAACTCGTGTGCATATTCTACCAATAGCCATATCAGCATTAGGTGTAATACTACCCACTGCCTGTGATACTACCACGTACTTTTCACGAGACTCATAAATGCTTACGCATCAGTAACAATACAATACATTCATGTTAATGCAAAAGGCTGTGCTGTTGAGCACGAGACATCATTCCAAGAATCTCCAGTAAGAAACTCACGTGTCATAGCAAGCAGACCTAATATAATTCAGTTAATTCTATCTTGGTTTATCGAAAATCATAAAATCAAAATCCGTGAAAAGTCACCGGAAATAAGTTATATAATAATAATAATAATAATAATAATAATAATAATAATAATAATAATAATAATAATAATTTTATCTCGTATTAAGACTCGTATAATATGAACATGTAAAATTTTTTCTATCAAAATAAAACTGAGATTGCATCAATTTTTGGCGTGTGTTTTCCGGAATATTGGTATAATCTCGACATTAGTGTAGTTGCTTTCAGTTTTGAGTTTTGCTAAAGTTTCGAGGTTAATACATCTACGACAATATTTAAACAAAACACAGCTTATATTACAGAATTCACAATATTATTTAAAATACTACATAAATGTGCTACAGATCCTTATTATTCCTCTATTTTTTTTTATTTAATCGTCATTTAACGTTAACTTCAATAAGATACTATAAACGAACAATACACAGTTATTTCAGAATGTTATAAATTGCAACGTAAATAATATTTGTTGTAGCACACACAAGTTGTTCGTTATCACCTCTTTATCTGCCTCACGATGAAAGGTGGGAGTGATGGGAAAACAAAGGTGATTAAATTAATTTTGGAAGGTTTCAATAGAAGTAAGAATGAAGGTTGGTTTGTTCGCACATTACACCATGTGCTCAGCAGATGCTACATATATCAACTCTGGTTGACTCAGAAACAGTGCTTACTGAGCATGCACAGTATGTTATAAGTTATAACTGGAACTTGGGAAAATTCAGATGGCCCAAATTATGTTTCTGTGTCTGTACCGGTACATCAGCATTTGATATCAGAGGCCTGTTTCTAACCCCTCTGAATTTGTAGTTGACTAAAATGGTAGAAAAAAATGTCGTTATAACGAAGTCCAGTATAACGAAATACCTACTCAGTATTCGAAGTTATCCGTTCCCTGCCTTCCCCCCCCCCCCTCTCCTGAGTATTGAGACATTTGTAGTTTTAGTTTTGAAGTTCAGTATAATTCTACACTTTAAAAAAAGTCACTGACATGATGAAAAATGCTGAAAAAATTCTGCAGGTTACAGTTATGGCAAAGATGTAGGTATATTATACTATACTTCGGGTCTCTGCACATCTTGTATCACAGTGGTTCCCAAACTTTTCGAAGGTGCGACCCACTTTTGGGCGAGACTTTTATTGCGATCCCCCATACTATTGTGTACCATACCATACTGGTACTTAACTCCATTTGAAAAATGTAAATCCTTGTAAAATCAAAAAACAACGATAATTTTACTCAAAACCAGTGGATATCGCCCAAAGAACGAACAAAACAAATATATAAAGGTGCAACAACGACACGAATTAGGTAAACATAATTTCTAATATTTCAAAGTCTGTGGTAATAGATCAATGCAAATCGAAAATGATGCTTGAACTCTCCGTTTCCAACAAATTTATAAAGGAACTTGATTTCTAGTTGATATTACTTGACAAAAAGAAATTTGATTCATATCACTCTAATAAGGAACTTATGCAAATTTAGCTACGTATTATATGACAAATACTGAGTTCATTTTTGCAGACGTGCACAATTTTAAACAACAGTTTTCTGAGTAGGGTACTTAAAAAACAATTTCAGTAATCATAGAAGAATACTGAATCAGTTTTTAGACAGTTACGTTCAACCTGATTGTAATTTCATAATAATATGAAGAAAAAACTTACTGAGATATATATTCACTGATGGAATGTTGAAATTAGACTTTTCCCAGAACGTAGAGCAACCCTCTAAGCTCTTTACACGACCCCCCCCCCCCGCCAGGGCTCGCGACCCACACTTTGGGAACCACTATTATGTCATAATCATATATACTATACTATACTATACTATACTCTCAGTACTTAGGAGGATATAATTTAATGTTAAAATATTTCAATTTAACTAATTTCGTTTATCTTCTTATATAAAAGTCAGTGTAGCTATGTATGTATGTACTCTATACAAATCTACACGCTTTGACCGATATTTGCCAAAGTTTGCACATTTAACCTGTATAACCAGGAGAAGAACATAGGCTACATTAAAATTGTAACTGAAATTATTGAAAACAATAAAAATTAGAAAGAAATACGTTCAAGCATGCATGTACAGTATAATATAAGTTGGATGTCATCGCAAATCAGAAGCGCGGTGATGCGCATGTTTTGTTTTAACCCTTCCTCCGTTGTATAAATGCGGCCATATTGCTACTGAAATATTAAATAAAATAACATTAAATTAAAATTACGTAAATGAGGGACGATCTCTTGATTGAATGTGTCATTTCGCATGAATATACAATGTAATACGGCATTAAACACATTTTTATTTAATATTTAGGAATTCAAAATTAAATACTGTATAATAGGCAGCAAACATGAAAGCATTCATAACACGTAAATTCCAGTGGTGTATACTGGTTTAAGGGTCTGGGCTACCACTGACCCTATTATTACGCAAAATATATTTTAAAATCCCTATAATAAAATTCCTTACCTATTTATATGTGAATTCCAGACATCTTGATTGGGACGAAAATACTTTGATGACTTCGTCATTGAAATTACAGTTGGGCCGCTTGCGAAGTTTCTGTAGAAATGAATTTTCAATGGACATCAGTGCCAAGCCGGATAAACGTTCTTGTGTATGAGTTGATCTACAGTAGGATTTTATTCTCTTCAACGCAGAAAATGTTCTTTCTACCGTTGCTGACGTAGCTGGTATTGTCACAATTAATGTTGCCAATTTAAGGACTTCAGGAATAACTTGGTTCAGTTGGTTTTCATATATGGCAGATAATATTTCATGGATAGGTTTGTTCGAAAAATCAAAGATTTCTGCTGAATATATTACACTTAATTCATTTTTCAAACTCACTTGATCAAAGTGACTGTTATAGGACTGAAATAATTTGTTTAGTGCCTCATTCGGGAAGTTTTCTCTATAAGCAGAAAATTTTTGAGAATTTAGAAGATGTGTGAACTGAAGCTTTCCATAATCAGAAAATCTGTCAGTAATTTCCATGTGCATACGATCTAGTATGCTGTAGTACAGCTGCCTGTATTTCAATTCGTCATCTCCTTTTCTTCGCTTTAATGGTGGTTCCATTGTATTGGCTGAAGAATTTTCATTTTCCATATTACTCCAAATGGACGGAAACCCACTACGTCTGAACTCGGATATAGTATTTTTTAACTTCGATACCTCTTGCAAGCAGTATGCTATGTCTAGACTTTTTGTCTGAAGAATATTGTAGAGCACATCTGTATGTGCGAACACTCTAGCATAGACTTCAAGAAGAAATATATTCTGAAACTGTGTGAAAAAATTCAAATATCCTTGAGCCTGCACATTTACAGCATCATCCCAGTTTTCTTCAGAGTCATTACAAATGATATTTTTAAAGAAAGCAGTCCGTTTTTCTCTGTACTCCTTTACTGTATTTACAAGCCGAGATGTAAAATTCAATCTAGTTGCTGCTACTTTTGGGAGTTTCTTGTTCATAAATTCCTTGAGTTTTCTGATCTTTTAGGAGATGATGGGAAAAATGCAGCTAAACCCGACAGTGTTTTGAAAAAAATGCGGCATTCTGGAATGGATAAAGTAGCCTAGTTTGTTGCAAAACTAAATTGAAAACATGGCTGTAACAATGGACAAATAGTGCTTGAGGATACTTTTCTTGAACTTTTGTTTTTAAGCCATTAATATTTCCCGCCATAACTGAAGCACCATCGTATGTCTGTGCAATTAAGTTATTGCCGACATTGTATTCTGCTATAATACCTTCCACATGCTGAAACAAAGCAGCAGCAATTTTGTCCGAACTGACATTTGTGAATCCTATAAACCGTTCTTGAACATTGGCAGTACTATCGACGTATCTTAAAACAGTGGACAATTGACTCTGATTAGAGCAGTCACTTGTTTCATCAACAACAATGGCCACAAAAGGTGTTTCTTCTATTTCAGATTTTATGTTCTTTATCATAACCCCACTTATAGCAAATATTAAGTCATTCTGAATTGCGAGAGAAGTACCACGAAATACTGTTGAACTCTCAAGGTGATTGGCCAGTAAATGGTCAAATTCACTTAAGGAACTTAAATATTCAATATAATTTCCTCTATTGTCTGATTCCACACTCTCATTATGACCCCGAAAAGCCAATTCTTGTTTTCCTAGAAAGCAGACTGCGTTAATAAGACGCAGTAAAATCTCTCGATTTTTTTTCACAAGATCATTGTGTTGATTGATGTGTAGAGCTTTTTGCTTATCTAGCTGTAAATCAATTCTTGTCTTCCCAAAGTTTGCAAAGTTCATGCTACTACAAATATGAGCTTTTGATTTGTCGTGTTTTAGGACTGCCGTTCGAAGGGAGTTCATATTAGAAAACCCCTCTTTTTACCACACATTAGTTTCGCGGGCTAAATAACAAACATGGCCAGCAAAATAGTTTAGACAGTTTAGAACTACCACACAACCAATTCCACTTACCATATGATGTTGAAGTGAAATGGCGTGTGTACTCACGCTGTTTTTCTTTTACGTCCATGGACAAATTTAACTCAGGAGTTGGTCTTTCCATTTTCACAATTTCAACTTTCTCGTTGTACTGTATGTACGACGGTTAAAAGGCACTTTTAATAAACCTTCTGTTACACAGTCATTTTCAACACAAACCTCTCCAGAAACTTGTTCTGCCATATTTTTCACAATATCACTTAATTGGGAAATTAAAAACTTAATAATTAACAATTAATATAACTCTTAGACACTCGAACAAATCACAAATTTAAAATACTGCACTGCAAGAACACAATCACATTCATGAGCGAGCGTACTAAGCGTATTGTTGCTTCGCGCCTTCGAAGAAACCGATCACGAGAGCGGCAACTCACCCGCCTATACTGCACGATGGAAACAGAAGGGGAGGGGGACGGGCAGTTATGCGACAGGACAGCGTTAGCGGAACGGTCACAGGCTACCTCACGTAGCAGCGGTTTCTCCAGCGATGCCGCCTTGACAACTTGTTTCTTTTCGAGAGCAGAGAGCGCATATAAATCTAACGATTACCTTAATTTTAATTACTGTGGTAAAACTAATAATACAAAATTATTACATTATGTTATATTATAAACTTTTTCTTTTGTAATTTCCTTGGGCTACCGCCGGTAGCCCCGGTTGTCCGCAAAATACGCCCCTGGTAAATTCAACCACTTTACTACCTGGCTCTGTAATGTAGTGATAAAGTCGAAGACTTTGCTGTATGTGAACCCAGGTTCGAACCTAAGGTGAACTGATCTTTTTTTATTATTTTGGTAATTTATTTACATTATTTTAAATGCGTAATTTTATTTTAACCCGACATAAAGGAGTTTTTTTACTACATAAATAATATATCTGTAGTATTTTATTTATGCTGTCTCAAACAAAATTACCATAAAATTATGTGAATGTACGTACGTAAGCTCACTGAAAATAACAGTGTATTATTTCTAAAATATATGTCTTTCATGTCCGAATATGTGTTATTGCTAAATTATATCTGTACTACCGGTATCATGTCGTGAATGTAGAGTAGTATGTATGTTAAGCCTACTGAAAAGAACACATTCTTAATTTTTAAAATACGCTCCTGTTCACACCTGTGGAGTAACGGTTAGCGCGTTTGGTCGCGAAAGCAAGTGGCCCGGGTTCGGTTCCCGGTCGGGACAAGTTACCTGGTTGAGGTTTTTTTCCGGAGTTTTCCCTCAACTCAACATGAGGAAATGCTGGTGCTGGATCCTGGACTCATTTCACCGGCATTATCACCTTCATCTCATTCAGACGCTAAATAACCAGAGATGTTGATAAAGCGTCGTAAAATAACCTACTAAAATAAAAAATAATAAAAAAATACGCTCCTCTCAAAATATTATTCAAGCCCAAAAATGATTTATTGCGAGATTATACTGTATTTTGTACATGAAATAAAAGTGGCAATTAATATACAGTATTACGTATTTGTAAGATATAATTTTTCAAGTAATATTTAAAAAACCGGGTATGACATAAGCGGGTGTAAACCAGACAAGGGATACAAAATTCTCCAATCCTATTATACATATTTTTTTATTTACATATTGATTCTTTGATACGACTGATAAAGAGGTAAATTTTAACTCACTGTGATACACCAAGGGGTTCAGACTGGAAACAAGAGAATTCCCTATGTATCTCAACTATCTTTAAACGTCAAGCGAAAGCACACATAGAAGGAAATTACATTAAATTTGTGTCAGCACAGCTTTAGATCAATGTAAACATTGCGTCTACACTAAACAGATGTGAAGTGACCGAGGGGCTGTTTTTGTTTAGCTAAACTACAAGACAAAGCTAATTTAAAACAAAAACAGTAAGGCACATGATGACATCTTTTCTTTTCGGTGCCTGATATTGAGCTGTTTTAAATTGTGTTAATCTTGGCAGGCGTTTTGGCTAAAAAAGGGCATTAATTCATGTAAGTGACATTATGCAAAGATTCATCTTTAGAGATGAGGAAAGCTTAGTAAAGACAGTCATTTTTTTGAGTTGCCGAGATCCTCCTTAAGTCGAGAAGCAAAAAGAAAAACCCAGGCAACATCGGGTGCTTTTAGCTAGTACGAAATAAAAATTTCGCTCCTTCCGAAAAATTCTACTTTTTTAATGAAAACATATTTAAACATAAGATACAATGCATTAGCAAGTAGGGACATATTTTATATTAAATAATATTGCAATTGCATAGCAGTCATGTGGTCATTAAATATCTAACTAATACTATGTATGTTATGATACAGTTATTTCTGAATTTTGAGTTAGTTTTTTCTTGCAGTTCCCTTGTTCTACATATTTAGTTTCCTTCTACCAATCACAGTTCACTAATCTCGCAACATGGCGCTTCCAATCACAGCTGACTTAATTTCACAATATGGCTTCCCCAAACAACGTGACATCTTTTGTCCAACGAAGTGCTTCATAAAACTTGAATTTTGTACTTTTCCTACCATATGCATTTCTTTAAATTTTTTTCTTTTCAAATGCAATGCAGGTTCAGCTTTTAATTTTATTTGACGATATTTTCCAGACCTATATATAATATTTTTAATACAAAAATGTATTTCGATATAACGAAATTTCACTATAACAAACTAATTTCAGAGGTCCCTCGGATTTCGTTATACTAATATTTACTGTACTGTTCCACACCGTAGTGTTGTGGCATAAGGCATCGTGCCTAGAATTCGCGTTAAGATGTACTCTAGTTCGAGTCCTCATGAGGAAGGACTTTCGACCTGTAGCCTATATGGACCCTGCCCATCCAGCATCGTTATGCATTTGAAGACCTATGGTAGGTAACAAAATCCGATTTCGAAAACGAGTTATAATGGCTGGGTGAATGATCGTGCTAACCACAAGATATCTCCGTTCTAGTTGGGTGAATCGATCACCTCTGCTAAGACATGTGGACACGAGGCCAGCAGCCGGCTGTTCGGCTTTGGCCCTTCATGGGCTCTCGCGCCACGGATTTATTTTTTTGAATGGTATTGTGGTAATCTTCCCGCTTTCATTCGACCAATTTTTCTTTATCATTGTCATTGTAAAGAAGTGTCTGACCTTGTCAACAAACTCATTAGTTCATTACGTGTCCTGGTTTCATATCTGACCAGTTGCTTGAACTAAATACAGATTAAGAAAGATAAAAATGAGATTAAAATAATGTTGCAAACACAGTTCATTTTGAAAATAATAAATTGGAATGGTTTGTTTTCCTTTTTCTTCTTCACTAGGATACAACTTTTCCTAAATCGGTTAACTAAACTAGGTCTACATTAATCTCTTCGCTTAATCCGAATAGAAGGGATAGCTTATCTCGCCGCAAATGTTTCCATTTATGCGGATGACCATGCTTTAATGTATGCAGTATTTCAAATATACTGCCACAACTTTCTTTTATATTTGTGTTAGGAAGTGTATTGCAAGTTGGATATTGGATATCGTGAAGATATGTTGTTTTAACTGTGTTATAATTGTATTGTATAGTACAATGCAGGACATTTTTAGGCCTTTGTTAAATGTATTTTGATACTCATTACCAGGGAAAGGATTTATATGTAAATACATATTTACTTATAAAGCTAATATAATTTATATTTTGCATTATCTTTATGTTTCACAATGTGTAGGGTTGAAAAATCCTACTTTTATTTTCCATATTTTTCCATATTTTAGAGTTTAGTACATATTTTCGTTAATTTCCATATATTTTCCATATTTCATATAAAACAGTCCATATTATATTAGGTTTAACAATAAAACAAAACAAAATTCCATTAACTTTTAAAAATACATTTCAACAATAGAGATTTAAACACATGTTCAGTAATCCCTTTAACATCAGAGTTATTTGAAAATTAGCAGTCCTATCAACAATGGGAAAGTAAGTTACAAAACTGTATTAATTTAATTTAAAATTTTTAACAGACTTCAGTTGTGCAGCTCAACAGTTAAATGCCAGTCAGAGTACACATAGGTTCAGTTTTGTAAATCATACTATAAAGACGGTAAATATGCCAAAAGTACGTCATTCAGTCAATTTAAAATCAAAACTAACAAGTTACATTTCAGAATTTAAAGAAGATGGTTTATCAACTGACAATAAAATATTATTTTGTAATTTGTGTCAGTGTGCAGTATCATCTACACAAAAGTTCCTGGTGCAACAACACATTACAACTAGTAAACATCAGGCCAACAAACAACTAAATTCCAAGCAGAGACAATTGTTTTTAACACAACCAACAACATCGAATGTAAGATCTGAGTTTAACATCGACCTGTGCCGTTCTCTCATCTCTGCTGATATTCCTCTCTACAAACTAAAGAATAAGGTCTTCAGGGAATTCCTTGAAAAATATACTCAACATACAATCCCGGATGAGTCAACACTTAGGAAGACGTATGCTCCATCCATCTACGATGAGACAATACAGAAGATAAGAGATGAAATTAAAGATAGTTCAATTTGGGTTTCCATTGATGAGACTCCCGACAAAGAAGGTAGACTTGTTGGTAATGTAGTTATCGGTTTGTTAAGTGAACAATATTCTGAACGAATTCTTTTACATTGTGATGTTCTAGAAAAGTGCAATAACAAAACTATAGTTAAACTGTTCAACGAAGCTATGGGTATCCTGTGGCCAAAGGGTATTATGTACGATAATGTGTTATTCTTTATTAGCGATGCTGCCCCTTATATGGTCAAAGCTGGACAAGCATTATCTGTTGTATATCCTAAATTGACTCATTTTACTTGTGTGGCGCATGCATTTCATCGTGTGGCAGAAGTGGTCAGAGACAATTTCCCTAAAGTAGATTTGTTGATTTCATCAGTGAAAAAAGTATTTCTCAAAGCTCCCAGTAGAGTTAACGTGTTGAAAGAAATGTACCCTGAAATTCCATTGCCACCAAAGCCAATTTTAACTAGATGGGGTACATGGCTAGAAGCAGTTGAATATTATGCCGAACATATAGACTCTATTAACAATGTTCTCCTTGCATTGGACTCTGAAGATGCAGTCTCAATTGATACTGCGAAAACAGTTACCTGTGACATAAGTGTGAAGAATGACTTAGCTCACATTCAGCATACATTTTCATGCATCATAAAAACGCTCAAAAGTCTCCAAAATAGGCACCTTTCACTATCTGAAAGTTTTGAAATTATAAATAGTACTGTGGAACAACTGAATCGTGGTAGAGGTAAAGTTGCAGATGCAGTAAGAGCTAAGGTGGACACTGTACTTTCAAAAAACCCTGGATATGAAGAACTACAAAAGGTTGTTGCTGTGATGAGTGGTGAATCAACAGTGAAGATTAACTTGGACTTATCCCCAGCAGACATTGTGAAATTGAATTATGTACCAGTTACTTCTTGTGACGTCGAACGCTCTTTTAGTCAGTATAAATCTATCCTCAGAGACAATAGAAGAAGATTCACTTTTCAGCACTTGAAAGAAATGTTTGTAACCTATTGTTATGGTAACAGACAATAAAAATTGTGTTTTGTTGAAACTACATTGGAAGATAAGGTACGTCCATTATATTTTTTGTTTAGTTTGATTAAAATGTATCAATATTTAACGTACATAGTCATTTTTTTTATAATTTTAAGTCCATATTTAATTCCATATTTTGGTAAAAATCCATATTTAATTCCATATTTTGGTAAAAATAACTACATATATATTTACATATTTCATATATTTTTAGTCCATATAAATCCGTTCCCTGCTCATTACCCACTTAGTTCGAGGAAGAAGACTTGTCAACGTTGCAAAACTAACAGGAACGCACCGTATGATTTATTATGTTTTGGGTCAGTCATGAGTCTGAGTGAGGCCGTCTAAGCTTGGCGAGAACTATAGCTGGTTCGCAGTGGAGTGATAAGAAGTAGCATGTGAGATTTATGAAAGTAAAAGAAAGAAAGCTGTTGTAAAGGCAGCAGTTAAGGCGCAAGGATTTGAATCCCGTCTAGAACATGAATGTTTGTTAAATGACGACCTAAATTGTCTTATGGTATAAGCCCGACATCATCATAGAGTCTCATAGTCTTCATCTAGTATAAGGTGTAAGAAATCAAAATATTAGCTTACAAATTAGTCCTGCCAAAAGATATCCTAAAACGAGGCGAGGGGCAAGAATGGGCTAGCTGTTGTCTAAACTAGCTCCTTATTTATTCTGGAATCATCCCCTTCCATCTACGAATTTTGTTTACTAATATGCGGTGCACCTCTGATTGAAGTTCTGGCTGATATGTATATCTATTATCAGGCAGTACATCTCACTTGACGATATGTGTCAGAGGAAAAACAATTGTTTGTGTGCATCTGAAGTCTGATTAGTGAAATATGTAGCTAATCGGCGATGTATGCATTGAAGGGGGAAAGGAACTGGCCTCCCTACCCCTTTATCTCCTGGCCTAGCTGCCTCATGAGTGATGTCTTATTGATGTTACTTATGAGGTTTAAACCTGTCTTCGGACAGTTGACTAAACAACAACAATATGCGGTAGAGTGGGAAAGGAACTGGCCACCCTAATCCATTATCTCGTGGCTTAGTTGCCTCATGAGTGATGTCTTATTTGTGTTACTTATGGGGTTCTAACCTGTCTTCGTACAGTTGACTATACTCGGGCCGTTGTAACCTTGCACCTGACAGCGTTGCATAATGTTGGTAGCGAGAGATTCGATGCTCCCACAATGATGACTACACAATAGCTGACTTAGCGAAATTTACTATTCTGTACCATTACGTCAAATGGTAATTATTTTGTACCTCCGCTTTATATTACTGGCCCCTTATAAAGGGTAAAAGTTTTTGATGTCCACTCTATTACATTACCTGCAGGAATGGAGAGACTCTCATATGCGAAAAGATGCCTTCTCCTGCTCGTAAAATTGACGAATCCTTCGCACCAATTCTGACGTCTGACTGTTGACGCAAAGGATTGTCATTACCTGAGTTACCAGTTTCTTTTGCGACATTTCATAGCAGCACTACAAATTTATTTATAACACTAACACACAAATTAAACACGTGGTAGTAACACCGTGTAACACAGCATGCAGCAAACTATAGGGGAACAACTTACAAAACTCCGTTGGTCTGCGCATGCGTCAATCTTAAAGAGTGATACAATATACTATTCACCTCCTCCTTCCGAATTGTCAACCAATAACAGAAGAAGGCGTTACTCACGTAGACTTTCAATGAAGTAGAATATTTTCGCATTTTTTATACTTAATAATAATTCGAAAAGTAGTAGTCAGATTCTAATAAGGAAAAAAGCATGTTGAAGAGTATTATTTGCAGATTTCTAAGATGTTTGAGTCGCCGCAATATAATAAACGTAAGACTTCTTAATTGAGGTTTGTTTTATACTATTGTAGTGTGGGAAAATATGTTTTTGAAGCAGGAAATCAATCAACGATAACTTGTTTTTCTTGAAAAGATAAATGGGTAGTTGCAGTGTATGGAATCGTCTAAATACATTATACTTTATGTTGAAAAAAACATCTTAATAGAATGAGTCTACAAGATATTATGACTACTTGTTAAAGGTTTACGTCTGACTGCTTGCTGTCCGTTACGCAGTGCGCGCGTACATAAACATTAATCTTAACCCAACTGTGCTTTATTGTTTTGATTGGTTTCATTTACTTAAGTGCCAGACTAAAATGTTTAATCAGTTGTCTCCAGTCTTTTCAATTGGATTTCTGTAACAACGATTGTGTCGCCACCTTTTCGCAGAATATGAAAAAAACAAGTGGAAGAAATGTGTTGATCACGTTAAAAATAACTAAGAACAATATTTTTGTAGTGCTAATGTAAACTGACAGAATAATTTCGTTAGAAATTTAAGTGATAGCAGTGATGCATCAGATGACTTGTCAGTCAGTGCAACAATGGTTTAGATTAATGGAGGAAGACTCCGCCTCTAGCGCAGCAGTAAGGTTTAATAACCTCCTACAGCGGAGTTTTGGCAATTGTTAACCTATATTAACACAACATTGCTCCACGTAGATAGAAAATACTAGGTTCTGAGTGGTTCAGAAGGCTACCGCACAACGTTCTTCAATTTTTTCGTAGGAAAGTTTGCTAACGTAAATAACTATCTAGTGCAAGGTTAAAACGGCCTGGGTATAAACAGCAAGCAATATGCGGTAGGTGCTTTGGACCGCAGTGAATGGAGGAGGGAAGTCGTGCAAGAGGCCCGAACCCTCCAAGGGTTGTAGCGCCGAATATGATTATGATGATGATATGCGGTAAAACTTTGTTGTAATATCATCCGGCCTTAAGGCCTTAACTCTGCCAGCGAAAATAAAACATTCTATATCCAAGGACTTAAAAATGTTGTTACATACGAGTGTCTTTCTAACATATAAAATGTGTGACATAATGAGCAACTCTAGTATTCTGTCAAAAGAACGCAACACTGCGCATGCTCCGATCCAAAAGATTTGGTTCATACGATGAGATAATCGCTTCGCTTTTCTGTTTAAGTATTACATAATTATCTACGCCGAGGAGAAATTAAAACGCGAGAGATTACTATTTAAAATAAAATAGACAAACGTAAAAATCCTTTTAAAAACCTGAAATATGCTGAACAGCCGAGCAAATTGCACTATGTTAGAAAAAGTTACATTTTTTTATGCATGAAGCATAGTGGCCAAGTGGTTTAAAGATATGGGTTCGGTGGTTCGAATCCCAACAAGCTCAGTAATATTTTACATTTTTAAATATATAAAATATACTGTATATGTAGTAAAATTCAACCCTATAAATAATAGATCCCCTTTTCATTTGACTTTATATTAAGAGTTCCTAAATATTAGTCTATTGTCTATTAACCCGTAAGTGGTGAGGTATTTTTATAGTCACGTAACTGGTGAGGTGGGGATTGCACTTACCCCAACTTAGAAACTTGTATCGTAGCACTCAGATAATAATCAAACTGAATTTTTAATTTATATAATCAAGTACTTTTATTTGTTTTAACTAGGTTTTCTTCAAAATTAGGGAAGCAGGCAGCATAATAAGCAATGAAAAAGAAAAAAATATATATCTCCGCACATTACCTGGCGCAGGCTTCTTTTCTTACAATGGCTGGGGTACTCACAGTCACCACCTCACCAATTACGGGTTAAAGTTATTTACTGCATTTATATTTCCGCAATAATTCGCTTAAATTCTACTTCTATTGACTCATTTTAGTACACTGTAAGCATGTGGAATTCGGTACTTTCAATTAATGTTTCAAAGAAACAGTCGTCATTAAATAAACTGAAATAATTAATGACACATTACGTTTCTGATGGCCTAAAGGTAACATATTTTTGTAAAATATTTTGTATAACTGAACTGAACTGCGCCCGAGCACGAACTTCTGCTCTTTCGGGCTGCAATGCCAGGTGTAGTTGAAACCTAATGTATTAAATAAATAAATTTGAAAAAAAAAATGCTTCCAATGCGTATAGTAAATTGTCACACTTTCTCTCGTCCCACCGCTCGCTTGTGTAGAGGCGGGCACGTCGACTCTTCCTCCATATCCCCCCCCCCACCACCCTTATAATTCGAAGACAAATTCTGTAATCAGTTCATGTAAACGTTCAGCTTTCATTTGCTTCAGACTGACCGAGGTAAACGTTCTTCAGAGTATAATAGCACATCGTAAGAACGGAGTTCTCGCATATATTTAAAAAAATTAAGATACCAAAACCAGGAATCCAACCTGGGTTCCCGGGTTCGCTCGCTAGAGTTCTACCACTGACAGAGAGCTGGTGGCTACTGTCTAGCCTATCGTCGTGTTAGCTGAAGCGCTTCTGTGCTCAATGGAAATGAAACTTGCGGTTGTAAGTTACTTTACTGTAGCCTCTTATGAACCGTACTACAGATCTCTAAAACTTTTCGTTCGCTCAACAATAATAATAACATACGTCGTCAGTTAAGGGCTCGAAATTGACATTTTCACGAACCGGAACAGTCAGTTATTTTCGTGGACATAGCGGTGGTGAAGAGGACAACGGAATTAATGAACAATGGAGATGACTCCGAGAATTATCAAGTAAATATACACTATTATACATACACACAAAATCAATTTATGTAATAATTTTGGACATATATCTTTGGAAATTGTCATCCCTTTATCATATTTGCCTACACAGACGAAAACCACGAACTGTAGTCACTTCATTCAGCCGAAAAAAATATATATTACGACGAGGATGCCCTTTATCAGCTACCCTGTTCAACATCTACTTGGAGGATTTAGTGAAGAACTGTTTTCAGAACATGGGTGGAGTGATAGAGGAAGAAGAATAAAGTGTGTAAGATTTGCTGATGATATGGCGTTGTTAGCAGAAGAGATGATACTAAGGGATGTGCAACTGGAGCTAAATGACAGCTGTGAGCAGTATGGACTATCAACAAGACGAAGACCATGGTCATAGGAAGAAAAATAAAGACGCTAAACTTGCGAATTCTAAATGAGGCAGTAGAGCAAGTGGACAGCTTCATATACTTGGGGTGTATCATAAGCAGTAACATGGGCTGCTGTCCACACCTGTGGAGTAACGATTAGCGCGTCTGGCCGCGAAACCAGGTGGCCCGGGTTCAAATCCCGGTCGGGGCAAGTTACCTGGTTGAGGTTTTTCCGGGGCTTTTCCTCAACCCAATATGAGCAAATGCTGGGTAACTATCGGTGCTGGATCCCGGACTCATTTCACCGGCATTATCACCTTCATCTCATTCAGACGCTAAATAGCCTAAGATGTTGATACAGCGTTGTAAAATACTTACTAAAAACATGAGCTGCTGCCAAGAAGTCAAAAGGAGAATAGCAATGACCAAAAAAGCTTTTAATAGAAAAAGGAGCATCTTCTGCGGACCTCTGGAGAAAGAACCAAGGAAGAGACTAGTGAAGTGCTTTGTGTTGAGTGTAGAATTGTATGGGGCATAAACATGGATATTACGACGAAGTGAATAGAAGAATTTGAAATGTGGATATGGAGAAGGATGGAGCGTGTGAAATTGACAGACAGAATAAGAAACGAAGATGTGTTGGAAAGAGTGGATGAAGAAAAAATAATGCTGAAATTGATCAGAAAGAGGAAAAGGAATTGGCTGGGTCACTAGTTAAGAAGAAACTGCCTACTGAAGGGTGCACTGGAAGAAATGGTGAACGGGAGAGGAGTTCGTGTCAGGAGAAGGTATCAGACGATAAACTACATTAATATGGATCATATGCGGAGACAAAGAGGAAGGCAAAAAAAAAAATATATATATATATATATATATATATATATATATTTTAATAAAATGCACACATCCTTAATAATAATTTCCTTCGAAGCGTAGGCCTATATTAATACCAGCGAAATACAAGGTAGAGAGTTTTCGCACCCTCCCGGTATGCTAAATAGTTAACGCTATGTTGACGTCAGTAATGACGTATTTGGAGACGTATGTTAACATTCGTAAAACTTCGGAAAGAATTCATTATACGTTATTTCCCGCTCCTTTAACCTTTTTCATGTCGTAGCTCCTATGATTGTTAATCAGTCGCACTGTAATTTTTTAATTGATAGCTCAAAATCTAAGGAAGACATAGAAAAAAAATTGAAATGAATATCTGTTTTGAAAAAAAAAATACTAATGTCGATGTGATCTGTTCAGAATAGACATTAACACCTTCAAAAGTTGATAAGCAGTAACCTAAATTTTGTTTTTCACGTTAGATGGGGGTCAAAGCGAGAGAAATGTTGAGAGAGAATGGAAATTACTAAATTACTTTTAAAAGTGATCGCTACTTAAAATCTACTGTATAATGGTTACAGAGTTAACTTGCACCAAGTTAACAAAGGAGCGTCTTCGCTTGGCGGAGTAGTCACGAATCAACCTTTTTCTGTTGGAATTTCAACGAAAAATACTTTGCTGAGTCTTCTTGTACTTCGGTCTGAATAATTTATCCTTCTGAGCTGTTCTAAGTAGATGATTTGATTATCATCCACAGTGGTAAATCTCAAACGAAATGCCATGTTTTAACACTGAATTAGACCTAAACTTCATTCACGTCCACGTTATTCGGCTAGAGATAGCGGGTTCAGCTTTCGAAATAACGCGTGGTGAATGGCTCTGATTGGCTCTTTCATCAATGACGTTAACATAGCGTTATAGACGTTTAGCGCTCATCGAGAGTGCGAAAACTCTAATGATTCCCGGCCCTACACTTATGTCTGGAAGTTTTGTTTGCAAATTATTTAAAATGGACACTCAGGTTGTACAGTGACATCATTTTATTTTTACTTCAATTTTTATTGTACCTGAGTTTTTTAATGTACTTCACTCCCACCTCCCTCTACTAGTAAACTTCCAACCGTCCTACACACAGTACTTTAGTGAGTATAGTACGTTCCAGAAATATGTTCGCGTTTTCCAGTGACGAAAGATCTTTCAATATTGAATCATATTTTCCCACAGGTAATGTCGTCCGTTTGCCTACGTCGCATCCTGGTTTCCCCCACCCGCTTCTGCTCGCCCCTCTGTAAAGGCTAGTGACTGGGCTGTCTTAGCTCTTTTCTGAAAACATTAATTTCTGTTAGGAATTGGACGTCTACGTAATATTATATAACTGTTCAAAATAACTTAAATAAAAGGGCCTCGTTAAATAATTGACTGTCACGTGATTTCCACCCTTTTTACGACCCTGCGATATAATCACTTGGACGGACAGTATATAGCATGTCTGAGTAATTTTAACTTTTCAGATCGGGCAGGAAGTGAAGATTGAATTTACAGTACGTAAGGTATTCTTTTATAGAGTAGGTACAGAATTATTTCAACATGAATTACTAGTACGAAGGACGAAACTGGTGCCACCGGCGTAGCTCGGTCGGTTAAGGCGCTTACCTGCCGATCCGGAGTTGCGCTCGGGCGCGGGTTCGATTCCCGCTTGGGCTGATTACCTGGTTGGGATTTTTCTAGGTTTTCCCCAACCGTAAGGCAAATGTTAGGTAATCTATGGCGAATCCTCGGCCTCATCTCGCCAAATATCATCTCGCTATCACCAATCCCATCGACGCTAAATAAACTCGTAGTTGATACAGCGTCGTTAAATAACCAAGTAAAAAAAAAAAATAAAAAAACGAAACCGGTAATTGGAATTAGGTACAATAGTCTATAGTGCGATAATATGCACAAAAGAACTGGAGCCTGTATCGAAATGAACTGCCACCAGTTTAAAAAATGTGTTTAAATATCCATATTATGATTATTTTTCAATTTAACTTCATTCTTTATAGTGTACGCTAATGTGCTGTAGACAGTATAATATACACTACATAATGAATACGTCTGAGTGGATAACTCAATTCCTGAGTAAAAACACTTATTGTTAATACAGTAGACCTACTGTATTTTGATTAAACAAAAACCTAATGAAAATTATCAAACTCAAAATCGCGATATTTCTTAGTTTACGTAAATGGATGAACTACTTTTCTTCCCTCCTATACCTAGTAAAGAGATTTGTTTGTATTTTACGCCAATATCATCGAACTCCAAACATGGAAGGGGGTAGCAAACGGTGTTTCCGGTCCTCAACCGTTAATCCAAAGGTATAGTCAGGTTAATATTATAAATGTTAGTAAAAATAAAATGATGTCCCTGCTCGTCTCGCTACCTACCAGTGGCCCATGACATCTGATCATTAGTTCGATATGGGGTGGTAAAGTGTTGCTGAGTTCCGGTATTTTTAATTTCATTGATGCCACGCCATTTTTCAGAACCTCAACGATGCTCAATGCAGAATCAAAAATATCAAAGGCATGCCACAAGAGTTTTATTTTTAGTAGGTTATTTTACGACGCTTTATCAACATCTTAGGTTATTTAGCGTCTGAATGAGATGAAGGTGATAATGCCGGTGAAATGAGTCCGGGGTCCAACACCTAAAGTTACCCAGCATTTGCTCATATTGGGTTGAGGGGAAAACCCCGGAAAAAAACAACCAGGTAACTTGCCCCGACCGGGAATCGAACCCGGCCATCTGGTTTCGCGGCTAGACGCGCTAACTGTTACTCCATAGGTGTGGACCCACAAGAGTTTTATTAATTAGCGAGAGCTTATACGAATGCTGTAATACAATAAGGCAGTACCGACGGTGCCGATAATGCCTTTGTCAATATTTTTAGCAGTTTAATTGAAAAATGTATTCAAATATTACATATGTTATATTACTAGCTAAGACCACACTGTAGCCTGGCTCTTACAGTAGTGGCTAGAAACATTTTTGTTTTGTAAATGTAATTTGTACTTACTAACTAGTTAAATAAATAAAACAAAATATTACATGTATTAAAACGAACCAGAACCGACTATAGCCATTTTTTTACAAAACGGAACGGAATGTTTCCTGAAATTTGCGAACCAAAACGCCGCGTCGCTTCAATCCATTTCGAGCCCTGCTCCCATTGTACAGCACAGGAAGGAAGGTGAAAAATGACAATTTTGACTTCTAGATTAGGTCCATATTACAGTTCTTACGTTTTTACTTTATATTTTGCAGTGTTTTATTGAAATTATACTACATTCTAAATTTAAGTTCATTAACATGTCAGTTACATATTTGCACAGAGCGTGCATTATAACATGTTGCAGATACTCGCCAAACTACGCCAATTAGAAGTGCAATAATTATTCACTTTGATCTACTCTACTCTACTCTGCTTGCGCAATACACACTTTATAAATTATGTTCTTAATTTGCGTCACAGTTTCGCAGGTGCAGCATGTCAGTGCGGAATATAAAGAGAAGTTAGAAGTCGGGAACTTATCGGGAAGTGCAGATACTACTTCTCAAGAACAATCTTAGAGAAGTCTTGTCTCAGAAAATTATACTGAAAATGAATGGAAATGATGTCATATGAAGGGTTCGGAACCATAATGGGCCAAGCGCCATTTACTAAAACCGTAGAAAACAAGGGTTAAAATGAAGTTATTACCATAATTCAATGGAAACATATAGCAAGTAATATAAAGTATACACATTAAAACTAAATGATATGTCAATCTTCATTAAACTATGGTATTCACTTAACTTTAACCCTTGCTTTCTCCGTTTTTAATAATTGGCGCTTGGCCCACAATGGCTCTGAACCCTTCATATATGAAGGAAGATACATTTATGTAATATTAAGCAAAGCAGAAAAGCACGTGTCTTATCAAAAACTAATTGATACCACAGAATATTTGACGCTATACAACTGGTGTCGTATAAACCGATCTCGTTATACTAAAGTCCATTTATATGAACTATTATTTAATACGTTTGCTTAGAAAGAAACACTTTCAGCTTTCCCAACTACGGAACTACCTCACTGGACAAAGCATAACTAACACAGAGCGAAAACAAAAAGTTAAATTAAAAGAAGAGAACAGGAAAGATTACATACATACACAAATAACCAAAATAAAAAATTAGTTGTTGGACTTGTTGGATACCAATACTGAAAAAGATATATACAGGGACATCATTTTATTTTTACTTCAATTTTTATTGTACCTGAGTTTTTGAATGTACTTCACTCCCACTCCTTCTACTAATGAAGTTCAACCGTCCTCCACACAGATCCAAGACCGCATATACAGTCATAGTAGTCTTACGGTCATAGTAAACAGTACGTTCCAAAAATATGTTCGCGTTTTCCAGTGACGAAAGAGCTTTCAGTATTGAATCATTTTTGCACAGGTACTGTCGTCCATTTGCCTACGTCGTATCCCGGCTTCCCCCACCAGCTTTTATTCGCCAGCTAGTGGCTGGGCTGTCTTAGCTCTTTTCTGAGAACATTAATTTCTGTTAGGAATTGGACGTCTACGTAATATTATATCCATACAATAACTTAAATAAAATGGCCTCGTTAAGTAATTAACTGTCACGTGATTTCCTCCCTTTCTACGACGCTGCGACGTAACCACTTGGACGGACAGTAGATAGCATGTCTGAATAATTTTATCTTTTCGGATCGGGCAGAAGTGAAGATTGAATTTACAGTACGTAAGGTCTCTTTTATAGAGTAGGTACAGAATTATTTCAACATGAGTTACTGATACGAAGTACGAACCTGGTAACGGTAATTGGAATTACGTACAATAGTCTATAGTGCGATAATATGCAAAAAAAGAACTGAAGTCTGTATCGAAACGAACGGCCACCATTAGCAAAAATGTGTTTAAATATCCATATTATGATTATTTTTCAATTTAACTTCATTCTCTATATTGTACGCTAATGTGTTGTATAATATACACTGCATAATGAAGACGTCCGCATGGAAAGCTCATTTCGTGAGTAAAAACACTTATTGTTAATAGTGTACTGTATTTTGATTAAACAAAAATCTATGAAAATTATCAAACTCAAATCGCGATATTTCCTAGTTTACGTAAATGTATGAACTACTTTTCTTCCCTCCTATACCTAGTAAAGTGATTTGTTTGTATATTACGCCAGTATCATCGAACTCCAGTCGTGGAAGGGGGTAGCAAACGGTGTTTCCGGTTCTTAATCGTTGATCTAAAGGTATAGCCGGGTTAATATTAGAAATGTTAGTAAAAATAAAATGATGTCCCTGTACAATATAACACAAAAATTCTGTGAGTACATACGTCACTTCTTACTCTCAACCACTGGACGGCTAGAATAAAATTTCGTTAATTTTTATCCAAAATAATTCGCTAGCTTTAATTAATCCCTGGAAGTTTTGAATGAAGCAGTCTTTTAATGCAGTCGTAATTTCTGAAAAACAAAAAGTTGTTGGAAACGTATAGACTATTCCGTTCAATCTGGCAGTTTTTTCTTTAAAAAATTATGATAAGTCGGAGTCAGTTTTGAATTAAATTAAACAAAAAGTTGTTGGAAACGTATAGACTATTCCGTTCAATCTGGCAGTTTTTTCTTTAAAAAATTATGATAAGTCGGAGTCAGTTTTGAATTAAATTGAATTTGAATTTAATATGACTCATAATCTTTTGTAAAAATAAAAGTTTGCATTCATGTGCAACATTCTCGGATGACTTGACGCAAAATATAAAACAATTTGACGATCAACTGTTTAGCATAAATCGTTATACACACAGCACATAGACTAGGGTTGCCAGGTGTTCCGTATTGCACGGAATGTCCTGTATTTGAGGCCGATAAAACTTGTTCCATGTGAAATCCGTATGGGAATATGGGACACTAAAAATACCGTATTTACGGACATTCTGTTATACAGTAGATAGCCAACGGTTTTTTTTTTTTTCATTTATTCTTTTCTCTTATTGTTTGTATGCATATCGCTGTAGAATTATGAAACACTCTTTTATTAGCAGAAACGTGACGACGAAGCAAATAAATTTGAAATTCTAGCTGCCTCTGTTTCAGTTAAAAGTAATTACTGTATATTCCCAAGCAATATATAGCTGTGCATGATTATTGGTACAGTAAATTGTTGGACTGTGTGTAGTAGACTTATGTAAGAAGACGGGAAAAATGTTTCAAACCAAAATGAGTGTTTCTCCTTCGTATGAAATAAAATAGGACGTGTTGCATTACAATTTATTCCTTATACTCTGCTTTAAGTGTGCTAGTATATGCTCTGAGATGGCTCTCTCTCCCTCTCTCTCCCCTCCTCCTCTAGTCAAATGTTGCAACAACTAACCCTAACACAGACAGACATTCCAAAAATCAAATTTTCGATACAAGTATCAAGGATATTAAAAACGTATATTTCATTAAAAATCTCGAAATCAATTTTTTTAATCATCGCAATTGTGTCTGTATAATTCTTGTAATAGCAGACACCTCAAATAGTAAAATTTTATTAACAGTTATTTTTTATGCATATGAAAGTTACAGAGATGAAATAGTAAAACAGCCATTTATAGCTTAGAAACATCCTTGCTAACCTCACAGAGTGATGGCAACCAGAACCTGACCATTGAAAGATTGTTCTGAGTGTGCATCAAATTGGAATATAGCGCTTACAATTCTGGAGTGCAGCCCATCATTTGTGTGTGTGTGGGCGTTAAATGCAGTAAGTGTCATGTTCAGAGAGGGCAGCCAACAACATAGTGGCGAGCCAAAGTGCATTTATTATGCATACAGAATGAGATCTGGCTGAAATGGTAAAATATTCTAATTTGAAGGAAACAAGATTCCTTCATTAATTCGTACAGGAGTTTAAGTCTTAATTTAATGTGGAGAAAAGAATATATTCTAAACTATGCTTGCACCAAAAGCATTCAAATCCAGCTTTCTGTGAAGCTGATTTGAATAATTTCAAGGAAAAAAGCATTCAAGTTTCAACGAACAAAACAGTGATACAAATTTAAAATCTAATCAAAAACTGAACACTTCTGAATAACGTTAACGTCCACTGAGCACCATCACACTTGATGACAGTAAAATTTCGAAGTTTTAAATAATATCAGGAATTATTAATGATATTTTCAAATATAACAAAGTACGAAAGAGTAGAAGAATAACAATTATACAACATACTATCCCTTTCTCTGTTAATATATGGCTGTGAAACTTCACTATTAGAGCCAAAGATAAATCCAGATTGAAATCTGCCGATATAAAATGTATGCGAAGAACAAGCAGGATACCATTGGCCTGACTTTAAACTAAACGACAAAATGTTGTAAAGACCTGAGAGTAACTCCTCCCCATTATGGATAAAAATAGCAACGTACAAACGAATTGGAATGAACATTAAATCAAATTTTCAAATCAAAATTTCCAAAATTAATAATGAAATAAGGCCTACTCCAAATGGAAGAAGAGACCAGAGCCGAGTAACAAAGAAACTGACGGATAATATTGCAAAGACAGCATATGTCCTTGGAAGCTTAATAATGATGATAATGATCCCATGTCATGCAAAAATTCTTCCACCGTTCTGAACTTGATCTAAAAGGCTCATTGTATGAAAAGCAACATTCAATACACGGCGATAACATCCTCAACAACTTCACCCATCACTTTCACTAGGCCTACTGTTCCTGTACAACATTTTAAAATTCTAATGTAAATACTGTTACTGTATAAAATACCAATTACAAAGAGGTACCACATTTATTTCAGTTTTAAAAAAGGTCTACATGACGTACGTCACTTGTAAGTAGTGTTCCTATTTGTATTAGTCAGTAGTTGAAAACAAATTCTCTTATAAATTATTATAGTAGAGCTTCGATTATCAACGTTAATTCGTCCCACAAAACTAAAATGGCTATCGAAATTATGATAAAATTATTTAAACTCATGTTAATATGGCAGTTCGTCCCGAAAATAAATTCTACCCACACGCAAACATCTTATTTTCAGTTATTATTTTGTACAAAATGATGTACCTATTACAAGAAATCATTCTTTAACAAGATTGCATAGATTTAATTTCATAAAAATTTCTAAGAATATTACACGTTTTATAGGATTTCAACAGAAAAATTTGATATTTGTTGTAAAGCTCCATAAACACTGAAAAACGTGTTTGGATAGTATGCAATATTTACCAACGTTGATATTAAAGGTAATATACACTACTGTTTGTGAAAAGTACAACACCCAGAAAGAATGGCCCAAACGACTCAAAACTCGAGAGATGTGTAGAACAATGTACTACCAATAATTGATTACGTTTCCAAAGAGATGGCGTACAAATACAGTGACGTCTCTTGTATCATCAGCAAGGTCAGTGTTATGCCTTGCTCAGTCAGTTCAGAGCTTCCAAACGAAGTGAAAACGTGAAAGCTAGTGCAAGTATGCCTCGTCAGTGTAAAAGGACGCAATATCAGCACGTGAGTGAGTTCGAATGGTTGGTCTCCGGGAAGCAGGTTTGTCATACCATGACATTTTGGCTCGTACAGGGAATGCTTCTACGACAGTGATGAGTGGATAGAAGAGGGTCGTATGCAGAGACGAGCGGGTACTGGACCACGTAATATGACCACAGCATGGGATGACCGCTATCTTGTCTGCATGGCCATGACAGACCATACAACTTCATCCACAGTGTTGAGTCGACGTTGGAGTACTGCAACAGGTGTGGACCTGTCTGCGTCAACGGTCCATCACTGCCTTTTGAGGCCTGGACTAATGGCTTGCATGCCGTTGTGTCCGCTTATTGTCCAGAAACCATCAACGTCTCAGACTACAATGGGCACGTGAACGCCATCACTGGCGTGTTGAGTGGCAAAATGTAGTGTTTTCGAATGAGTCCCGCTTCAACTTGTCCTACAATGACGGCCGCATACGTGTTAGATGCTACCATGGTGAATGCAATCTGAGTGCCTGCATTGTTGAGCACCATAGCGGACAAACGCCTAGTGTGATGGTTTGGGGCGTTATATGATACAATATGCGATCTCGCCTCATACGTATTCAGGGAAATCTTAACAGCAACCGCTACATTAGGGAGGTTTTAGAGTCCGAGGTACTGCCCCTCTTTCAGGCAACTCCACATGCCATATTTCAGCAGGACAATGCCCAGCCACATGTGGCAAGGATTGTGCAAGCCTTCTTCGAAGGACGGATATCACTGCTTCCCTGGCCTGCACATTCGCCAGACATGTCGCCCATCGAACATGTCTGGGACATGGTTGGTCGGCAACTTGTTCGTCATGGTCCTCCAGCACCCACTCTTGATGCTTTGTGGATTCACATACAAACTGCGTGGAGGGCGATTCTCCAGGGATATATCCAGGCCTTCTTTGATTCCATGCCACGATGCTTAAAGGCTCTGATTGCAGCACATGGAGGCTTCACATCATACTGAAATCTCACGGTCACAGATCAAGTACAGTTCTGTAATTCTAATCATTTGTGTTTTGTCATATATGGGTCATTCCACAGTAAGTGATCACTTTGCAGTGAAAAAAAATTTCATCTTATAGTTTCTTGTTATATGTCACTTGAAAGTTTATTTCATGTAGTTTGAAGATATGTGAATCATAACAGCTGTTTCCTTTCGGTTCACCACTTTTTTCATGATTATACTTATGGCAGTCAACAATTTCACGTTAGTCACAGGACATACTTTATATTTTTTACTGTTTTTCAAAATCACAAGTAATATAATTTGGCATAATAGCTGTAGGGTATAGAATAATATCAAATATATTCAAACCTGAACACACTATTAGAAATTATCTTTCATATTTGCCAATAGCCATGGTGTCCTGTAACTAACATTTTTTAATTTTAACTTTGCATCTGGCAACCTTGGAGTTGCCTATGATGGCAATACTGCATTCAATGATAGGCTTTCAACATCGCTGCTTGGTGTTGAATTAGTATTCAGATAAGTTTAAATTTACGAATATGAAATTATTTTGAAAATTCATGCACTAGGTTGTTAGTCACAGGACATTTTGTTAGTCACAGGACAGATACCTTAAATAAAATGTCAGAGAGAAATAACTTAACCCAGATAAGACTGACGTCCTATATATAGGACGGAACATTTTATTTTTTTAACATTGCTGTGTAAGATTTTCATAGTCGGCAATCATGATACCATAATCCTTATGTGTTATAAATTGCCTCCAATTTTTTTTTCTTATATTTAGTCTGTCATAGTCATTGTTATTAACATATTTGTGTGAAATGTCCGGTGTCCTATATATAGGACGTCAGTCTTATCTGGGTTAAAAGAATTGAATTTATATGTAACATATTTTTGGTTAGGTTTGATTGTGACTCTAAGTAAGCCAGCGATTTACTACATCATGAGGGTCATTATGGCTTCCTAGCAGATTCGAGCTACTTCGAGATTGCCTATGACCAGTAGCAAAGCGTGACAAAAATTTTGGGTAAGCTGGGCTGAAGGCATGGTGATCTAGGCCGTGCTTTACATCGCTAAAAGGTAAACGAAACGCGGAAATGCTCCTGTTTTTAATTAACTAAATTCTAAATTGATCTTCTCCCTTCTTCGAAAATGTTTGGGAAAGCTCAGCTTACCCTGCCTACCCTGAAGCTTTGCCACTGCGGCTATGACAAGGGCGCAGTAGATGGAGTTGATGCAGAAGTGAAAAGGATGGTGTGGCTGAAAGTTTTGAGAGGGCAAGCTGTAGTAAATAGGTACTGAGAAGAGTTTGCTGTAGTGGCTGGTGGAGACTTGAAATCCAAAATTGTAGTACTATACTTTGCTCCAAAACATGATGGCCTTTCCTCACAGGGTCACACCCTTCACCACTTAACTCTAGGAACGTGCAAGTGATAAACACTTAGCTGAGTTGCCAGTTGTTGAAGTCGTTGCCATGTTGTATTTCTGCCACATGCATAAGGATTGAGGAGAGGATTGGGTTTGTAAGAGTTTACCAATTCCAGGAAGAGAGGCCATCATATTCTGGAGCAAAGTATATCTGTTTCTGGATATATTAAGATATGAATCATGTGCAGAGACTAACAGGACGACAGAAAATAGGAAAGATTGGGGAATGCTGGGTTTGCAGTGAAAGACCTGCCCTTGGGCAGAAAATTATGAATGAATGAATGAATGAATGAATGTATCTGGAGAAACCATATAAAAGGAAAAGGAAGCATTTGAAAGGCAATGGGAAATTATGGAAATAAGAATAGTTGGAGGTACAAGGACATTCCATTACATCAGGCCTGGGCAGTCTCCTGTTGTTCTTGAATTTGCACAGAATTCAGTATTCATTGAAAAGACACAATATGAACTTCAAGGTAAAAAAATTGAGGATATCCTGATAAGTTTACGGCTAAGTTTGAAATGAAACCAACATAACTTGCAGCTCAGTTCTTAACTAGTTGGGTAGTTTAGTAATTAGTAGGCCTAGTAAGTACAATTGGCTAATTATTTGTAGTGTTGCAATTTTCATGAACATTAGTGTATTAACAGTTGACACTCTTCGAGTGCCTACATCAAAAACACAGTAGACATAGGTCTACAGAATGATCATGTACAGATAGCCTAAAAAAAAAATGTTGTTACCAGACAACATTTTTTACATTACGGTGACTGCATTAAAATTAAAATTAATAATGCAATGCAATATAATAGTTACATTATGCAAAAATAAGGGAAAAAAATTCTCGAAGAGAAAAAAAATATGGGAGCCGGGAGACTGTTAAAAATTAGGAACAAATACAGGAGATCCCAGGAAATATGGGAGGGTTGGCAACCCTAATCACAACACTATCCCCATACTTGAAAAATGTTTCAGCAGCACACGCATGGTGTTAATTCGACCAGTGTTCCATGCAGACTGTCAAGGGTGAGCTATACGGGCGGATAGTAATGCTTCAACCTGCACCACAAACATTAGCACTCTAGGTCGCTGTACAATAATGATGCACATTTTATAATGGATCATTGTTTCTGCCACACCTTGTAAATAAATGTAGCCTACTGTGATGTCACTTGTAATTTAACTAAAATAAATAGCATGGTTATTAATAATATACAAGATCTGCATATTATTTTATTTATCAGAAAAATACAACCTCATAATTTAAAAAAATATTTGTAACTTGTAAATGTTTGCTCAGTCTTTAGTGTAATAGGTTTCTGGGCTATTTCTTAGCTAAAACACATTGGAATGGCATTCTGAGTCCATTCGAGATTTCTCTACTCTTAAATGACATTCTTCAACCTTTCAATTTTATGTCTTGTAACTGTTTTAAGACTCATTATTGAGAGTGTACTCTGAAAATTATTTTGTTAAAAAAATACTTCTAGACAACATGACTGTCAACACATCTCCACAGAATCATCAATAAAGATTCATCACCTGCAGTAATTCCTAAGACCAAAATGATAAGAGTCACCTTTTCACTATTCAGTCACTAAATCATAACATAGTACAGATGTCAACCTTACAAAAAGCTACTGGAGTACCGGTACCAAACAATTATACCTTAAGACAAAGAATCATCATCATCATCATCAATCATAATCATCATCATCATCATCATCATCCAAATTAAAATAAGTTTCAAGCTTTATGCTGATGGGGTTTTTAATTTGTCTGTTTTATAAAGAGAGATTTTTACTTTAGTTTTAAAATCTGAGTTCTAACTTTTATTTTTTCAGGCGTAAAATTGCTCATTCCATTTTGCTTGGGGAGGGGGTGGCAAGATTTCTGAGGGAAGACCTTATAAGGTGTATTGTGTAGCGTACTGGCTCTCAATTTCCTCTGATATGATCTATTTTCCATAGATAAACTTGGCTGTAAATAATAATTAGTCAATGCTATGATATGCACTGAACATATTTGAAAGTTAAATATTTTGTCCATTCTTAAGTATTTTCTATTATTCTAAGACACAAACAGAGTTTATACCAGGGTTTAATTTCTTTCTTTTTTATATGGTCAAGTTTACCCCGCTTTACAGTAGTGGGTCTACCTACATTTCCAGTTTTCACACATAGGCTCAGTTTTAACTTCTTATTCTACTGATAAGATAAGTGACGCCTGTGACTAAAAATCATTTAATGTCGGAATGTGTTTAAATTACATGCGTTAGTAATTAATATTAGATTTAAAATTGGTTTTTGAAAGGGATCAACAATGACTGCTTTGTACAGTATTGATGAATTTGTGAACTTAGGAAACATTATTTGATTTTTAAATTAGTTCTTGATATGACCTATTTTGTATAACATGTTGACTAATGGCTGAATTTTAAATACAAATACGAACTTTCGTTTTCTGGATTGCACGCAAAGAGCGCATTATTTGTAACTTTAAAATTAAGACATTTAACTTATTTATACTTTAGATGACGTAAGTTGGTACATGTAATTAATTAATTTGCACAGATTTGCATAAGATACCTGTACGTAGCCTCTGAAATTAATTTCTAATAGGCTATTAGTTTTATTACTTGTAGTTTTAGATTTATAAAACTCGGCAATTAGAAGTGATATGAGTATTAAAATAAATTATAACTCGCTAATTCTGTAACAGTGAAGTGTTCTTCACAAAAGATAATGACTTTCTAGCTTGGCTTGGGGGCGTCTGGAACTTTGACAAAATTTGTAACCAAAAGCAGAGATAATTATTATACTCGTAATTATTTTCTCCGAATTGTAGACGACTAGAATCTTGCACTTTACATCATTCCTTTTATTCCTTTATCTGATATAAGAAACAAAACAATATCGTTTCATTTGATTCGGATTAAAAATTGTCGTTTTGTGTTGAAGATTTGAAACAAAGACCCCTCAATTTTTCTTGCTAAAAATGTTTTTCTTTGTTCATTTCCGGAAGTATTAATTCGTAGACAATGAATATAAACAAAACCCGTCCGTGGTAAGTCGCTGTACATGGCTAAACAGATGGCATATTCAAAACGTCATTAGCGGCATCATCGGGGATTCTGAAAACATATTATATTTCCGCATTTCTTTTTTACATCGTAACCGTTAATGAAAGAGTAATATCTATTTCAAAATTCATTGAATAAGTTATTCTTAAGTTTTGTTAATGATCTTTAAAACGTTTATGCAAGCTTTTTAAAGAACAACATGCAATACCGTACGTAAGTTGAATAAAAATGCTAATTGCGCGAATATGAACTGACACCGTAGTTTCTAAACAAAGCGAAGTCCATATTGCTGCAGTAGCAGTTATCTGAAGCCGTATGTATAGTAAACATGATTTGGGTAGAAGGGAAGGGAATATGTGCTATAAATTGGTGAATAAACGCACTGATCAAGTGATAATCCATCATGCTTCTGGATGTGATGTAATTGCTATATCCATCTGTCCCACTTCGTAGCCGCGAGCTTTAAGGCTTCATCTCTTGGACTAGCAATATGGAATAAGCGTTGGTTGAATCCTTGTAAGTAAGAAATTATCATAAAATGTGTCCGGTGCACATTCAGCATCGTGATGAATTTGGGGAACTACAGACAGTACCGGCAGCATAATGGAATGGGTCACACTGAAAGTTTATCTAAGCTGATAATAAGTGTAACAACAAATTATATCTGTTTGCTTCTCAAAACATCCTTCCATAAATCTTGTGGACTTGTCCATTCGATTTAACCAGTAATCAAAGTATTGCACCCACTTTTCTAAAGGCACTTCAGACGCCAGCTAAAGAATAATCCATACGTTTTCTTATTGATGGTTGGGAATAAAAGAAACCAAAGGGTCCAGATCAGGACTGTAGGATGGATGAGTGAATTTCACGCCTGAGGTGACCAAAGAGACCGTCTGTTCCACCGTATGAAACGATGCATTGTCATGGTGGAGAATGATACGGCTTCAAGGTCGTTCTGTAGACTTACGCACTTTTTCAAAACTGTCGGTAAACAAATGGTGGTTTACCACTTGACATTGACCGTGACGACCCTCTATATTTATACTGTTTCCATTATAACTACGAAGTAATGTATCACTACGCCGCTCTCGTAGGGTTGCCAACCCTCCCGTATTTTATTATTTTATTTCACTAGGTTATTTTACGACGCTTTATCAACAGCTTAGGTTATTTAGCGTCTGAATGAGATGAAGGTGATAATGCCGGTGAAATGATTCCGGGGTCCAGCACCGAAAATTACCCAGCATTTGCTCATATTGGGTTGAGGGAAAACCCCGGAAAAAAACCTCAACCAGGTAACTTGCCCCGACCGGGAATCAAACCCGGGCCAACTGGTTTCGCGTTACTCCCCTCCCGTATTTCCCGAGATCTCCCGTATTTGTCCCTAATTTTTAACAGACTCCCGGCTCCTATATTAAGATTGGTTCACAATAAACCGGGAACGGATACGACAACGAGAACGGAAATGATGATCATTAATATTGAATCAATGTGGCGCCAGTAAAAAAAATCTAATGCAGTCGAGTATGCAAGGGTCTATAAATAGACCACTGGGCGTTAATGGGTTAAAATGTGCAGCCTTTTTAGAAGGTAATGCTTGCCAGAAATGGGTTTTAGTGCTCACCCGTTTGAAATCAAACCATGTTAATATTGGAAATTGGAAAAACTGGCGAGTTTTGTTCTAAGCTTACCAAGTAATAATGCTCATACGAAGAGGATTTTTTATCTCATGAACAATAATTGGACAGATGTTCGAAACAGGAGCACGACACATCTAATCAAATCAGAGCTGCAAACTGTAGTCTAATTCAACTATTACGCGAGACCATAGGCGGAGTTATGGGGGGGGGGGGGCAAACTTGGCCGAACTCTTTTTTTTTTATTAACGTTAGAAAATATTGAATTCAAAAGATTTTTTTTGCTTTTATTTATGATTAAGTTTCTGTGCTTAAATTGACGAATTAATGTCTTCACACCATTTATATATAATATTTCAAATTTCTGAATGTACTCGTGTAAGAATTTCTATACCTCACTTAAGGAATGAAAGCACTGTAATGTTTTTTGTAACAGCCTGTACTGATGTGTTAAAAGTCTGCAGGTGTTCAGGCCGCCACTTGGAGAAATATGAATGACATACTGCACAAGAATGCAGAAACAAGAAAAGTTATCCCGGTATAATGTGTAAACTTAAAGACGAGATTAAATAAAATAATAGAATTTACATATTTTCTTATGATATCTTGCTTTTTACCATTTATTTAACGACGCTCGCAACAGCAGAGGTTATATCAGCGTCTCCGGTGTGTCGGAATTTTGTCCCGCAGGAGTTCTTTTACATGCCAATAAACCTACTGACATGAGCCTGTCGCATTTAAACACCATCGATCTGGACTGGGATCGAACCCGCAACCTCGTGCACAGAAGGCCAGCATTATACACACTATGCCACCCAGGCCGACTCTTGCTTTTTTAAATAAACAGATAAAGTAAATGTGAAATTGGTGCACCGCTGTGGAATAATGGTCAGCACGTCTGGCCATGAAACGAGCGGGCCCAGGTTCAAATTCTGGTTGGGGTTTTTCCGGGTTCTTCCTCAACCAATTGAAGCAGAATTGCAGGGTAATTTTCGGTGTTGGACCTCGGACTCATTTCGCCACAATTAATTCACATATCATCCATACAATAGCCCGGATTAAGTTCACAGTGCGGCGTGCTGTACTTGTACAAGAGCGCGGGCTTTCGGCTACCCAATCATTCACAGAATAGGAGTGGTGAGCACAATAAGCCTCAGGTTGCAGTGCATGCCTTCGGGTCCCTCCTCCGTACAAGAGGAAAAAAAAAAGTAAAATTGTCTGTATATTTTGTTACAATTTTACTTTATTTTACAGTAGTTATTAAATGATCATATCCCGATATACTGTACCAAGGTCAAGCTATAACGGGGGGAGGAGATAAATAATGTCCCCCATAATCTTTTTATATCGGGATTATGTGGTTTTGCTTTGCCCCCCAAGGAAACTGTTCTCTCTCCGCCTATGCGCGAGACAAAATCTTAATTTAAGCCTAGCTGCCGAAGTGTAGAATAAAGTTGTTTTTCAGTAACTGAACCGAATAATTTGTCAATTTTCTATGTGAAATTTTGTCGATTTCTTAGTCTCCCGTATTTTCTTCAAAAGAAGTTGGCAACCCTACGCGCATGTGTATTTGTTTTGGTAGAATCCATATCAACCTTGCCATACACAGAATTGACAGGAGCGCAATTATAAGCAGTTTCCGCGTTGTTATTATGAATATTATTACTGCAGATCCTGAGAAAGTGTCATAGAAACTACTCAACTTACTTGATTAATCAGATTCTGGAAGAGGCTCCACTCCCTCTATTTCGGAATCAGCTGATGGAGTATGTGTCAGCTGATAGATCAGATTCGCCTCCAATATTAATCACAACGATTCCACTGCACTGCCTTCACTTTCCACATATTTTCCTCTGTTATTGCGTGTTTAATACAATCGCGCCAATTCACAATCGTTAGGCCTACTACTTCCCATAACGCTGTATATACAAGTTTCCGAACGTCGGCCAGTTTCAATGTTGTGTTGTGTCTTGCAACATAACCCTTCACTTCGACTCCACACGTACAGTAGTGAATGGGATTGAGGCAATCGAACAATGCAATGTCCCGCTCTTTCTGTCATACAGTCCACAACGTATTTTTCACATGTACTTTTTAACGCTTTACCAGTTCAATTAATTCCACTTTAACAAAACTCTCATCACATTTATTTCGTAGCCACGTTATAATGTCATTTTTTCTCCACGATTTATTTGGAACTCGCTCTGGCACTGTATATACTCGTCACAAATACACCTGTAAATTCTGAAGTCAATCTCACAATATCAGTGGCGTATACTGGTTAAAGGGTTTGGGCTACCACTGACCCTATTATTACACAAAATATATTTTAAAATCCCTATAATAAAATTCCTTACATATTTATGTGAATTCCAGACGTCTTGATTGGGACGAAAATACGTTGATGACTTCGTCCTTGAAATTACAATTGGGCCACTTGCAAAGTTTCTGTAGAAATTACTTTTCAATGGATATTAGTGCCAAGCCGGATAAACGTTCTTGTGTATGAATTGATCTACAGTAGGATTTTATTCTCTTCAACGCAGAAAATGTTCTTTCTACCGATGCTGACGTAGCTGGTATTGTCACAATTAATGTTGCCAATTTAAGGACTTCAGGAATAACTTGGTTCAGCTGGTTTTCATATATGGCAGATAATATTTCATGGATAGGTTTGTTCGAAAAATCAAAGACTTCTGCTGAATATATTACACTTAATTCATTTTTTAAACGTACTTGATCAAAGTGACTGTTATAGGACTGAAATAATTTGTTTAGTGCCTCATTCGGGAAGTTTTCTCTATAAGCAGAAAATTTTTGAGAATCTAGAAGACGTGTGAACTGAAGCTTTCCATAATCAGAAAATCTGTCAGTAATTTCCATGTGCATACGATCTAGTATGCTGTAGTACAGCTGCCTGTATTTCAATTCATCATCTCCTTTTCTTCGCTTTAATGGTGGTTCCATTGTATTGGCTAAAGAATTTTCATTTTCCATATTACTCCATATGGACGGAACCCCACTACGTCTGAACTCGGATATAGTATTTTTTTTTTTTTTTAACTTTGATACCTCTTGCAAGTAGTATGCTATGTCTAGACTTTTTGTCTGAAGAATATTGTAGAGCACATCTGTATGTGCGAACACTCTAGCATAGACTTCAAGAAGAAATATATTCTGAAACTGTGTGAAAAAATTCAAATATCCTTGAGCCTGCACATTTACAGCATCATCCCAGTTTTCTTCAGAGTCATTACAAATGATATTTTTAAAGAAAGCAGTCCGTTTTTCTCTGTATTCCTTTACCGTATTTACAAGCCGAGATGTGAAATTCCATCTAGTTGGTGCTACTTTTGGGAGTTTCTTGTTCATAAATTCCTTGAGTTTTCTGATCTTTTAGGAGATGATGAGAAAAATGCAGCTAAACCCGACAGTGTTTTGAAAAAATGCGGCATTCTGGAATGGATAAAGTAGCCTAGTTTGTTGCAAAACTAAATTGAGAACATGGCTGTAACAATGGACAAATAGTGCTTGAGGATACTTTTCTTGAACTTTTGTTTTTAAGCCATTAATATTTCCCGCCATAACTGAAGCACCATCGTATGTCTGTGCAATTAACTTATTGCCGACATTGTATTCTGCTATAACACCTTCCACATGCTGAAACAAAGCAGCAGCAGTTTTGTCCGAACTGACATTTGTGAATCCTATAAACCGTTGTTGATCATTGGCAGTACTGTCGACGTATCTTAAAACAGTGGACAATTGACTCTGATTAGAGCAGTCACTTGTTTCATCAACAACAATGACCACAAAAGGTTTTATGTTCTTTATCATAACCCCACTTATAGCAAATATTAAGTCATTCTGAATTGCGAGAGAAGTACCACGAAATACTGTTGAACTCTCAAGATGATTGGCCAGTAAATGGTCAAATTCACTTAAGGAACTTAAATATTCAATATAATTTCCTATATTGTCTGATTCCACACTCTCGTTATGACCCCGAAAAGCCAATTCTTGTTTTCCTAGAAAGCAGACTGCGTTAATAAGATGCAGTAAAATCTCCCGATTTTTTTTTTCACAAGAGCATTGTGTTGGTTGATGTGTAGAACTTTTTGCTTATCTAGCTGTAAATCAATTCTTGTCTTCCCAAAGTTTGCAAAGTTCATGCTACTACAAATATGAGCTTTTGATTTGTCGTATTCTAGGACTGCTTTTCGAAGGGAGTTCATATTAGAAAACCCCTCTTTTGACCACACATTAGTTTCAAGGCTAAATAACAAACATGGCCAGCAAAATAGTTTAGACAGTTTAGAAGTACCACACAACCAATTCCACTTACCATATGATGTTGAAGTGAAATGGCGTGTGTACTCTCGCTGTTTTTCTTTTACGTCCATGGACAAATTTAACTCAGGAGTTGGTCTTTCCATTTTCACAATTTCAACTTTCTCGTTGTATGTACGACGGTTAAAAGGCACTTTTAATAAACCTTCTATTACACAGTCATTTTCAACACAAACCTCTCCAGAAACTTGTTCTGCCATATTTTTCACAATATCACTTAATTGGGAAATTAAAAACTTAATAATTAACAATTAATATAACTCTTAGACACCCGAACAAATCACAGATTTAAAATAATGCACTGTAAGAACACAATCACATTCAATTGCTAGCGTACTAAGCGAATTGCTGCTTCGCGCCTTCGAAGAAACCGATCACGAGAGCGGCAACTCACCCGCCTACACTGCACGATAGAAACAGTAGGGAGCGGGGGGGACGGGCAGTTGTGCTACAGGACAGCGTGCGCGGTACGGTCACAGGCTACCTCACGTAGCAAGCGGTTTCTCCAGCGATGCCGCCTTGACAACTTGTTTCTTTTCGAGAGCAGAGAGCGCATATAAATCTAACAATTACTTTAATTTTAATTACTATGGTAAAACTAATAATACAAAATTATTACATTATGTTATATTATAAACTTTGTCTTTTGTAATTTCCTTGGGCTACCGCCGGTAGCCCCGGTAGTCCGCAAAATACGCCCCTGCACAATATCGTCTTTAAGAGAGTTAGGTTTGTTTTTTTTTTCGCACAACTTATTAAACACATTTAAAACATTAGTTTTCTCTCTACTGTTTAAAGGTTTGCCTTTCTTATGGTTTATAACATGAGACGTAACCACCTATATTGAAATTCGCTCGGAACTGTAAAGGCCCGTTTCCACTTAGCAGAATCGATCTGAATCGAATCGAAACGAAAAGTCTGCTGCCGCTCACATCTTCGAACCGGACAGAACTTTTGTGTTTTGTCATACAAAAGAGGATAATTCTACACAAGATTTATTAATTTTCCTTCGTTTATATTAAATTGTGATTTTTGTATACATACTATTTCAGCAATAACTTCCAGTAGTGAACAATTAAACCGCCAAGAATGGATGTGGTTCATTTGTTTTTTTCACGACGGCTTCACGAGAACTTACGATCGTACCCGAAACAAGAAATTCTGTTCCGGCAGTGGAATAAATATTCTAGCTCCTGGATAAATTCTGTTCTGTTCGATTCTCATCTCGGAAACTCTCTACCATAATATGTCAGAGACTGTTGAACATTATCTAGTTTCAAAAATAAACTAAAATTGCACTTTTTAAATTCAGATTCCTTTCAATTAGAAGTCCTTTTCCTCTGCGATAGTTTTATAAAATATATAAGCTTATATTTCTTTTCCTTCCTTTCCCCTTTTTGTTCTCTTGATCACCAGATGAATTTATTATCATACTGTACCCTTTTTATTGTGGATGTTTTTTTTTTAATTTTCGTATTTTTTTCTTTTTTATTATTATTATTTTATTACATTCCATTTTTTTTTTGTATTCTTCCTTACGTTTTCCATATTAACTATTTGTACTGAGTTGCTTTTATTGTATTCCAATCTTTAGAACTGTATTTTACTTTCTTTTTTTCTATTATGGTATTATTTTAATTTGTTTAGTGTCAATTTTGTTATGCTATTATTATTATTATTATTATTATTATTATTATTATTATTATTATTATTATTATTATTATTATTATTTTATTTTTTTTGTAATATGTTGGTATTCTGTTCTTTTTCTTTAACTTTCTGTTAAATTTTCACTGCTTATATACTTTGTGACGTGGTCGAGTGTAAGAGAAGGCCCTATGGCCTTAACTCTGCCAGTATAAATAAATAAATAATAATAATAATAATTATTATTATTATTATTATTATTATTATTATTATTATTATTCTACACGCCCCTTTCAACGCATTGGGCATGCTGAAAATAGTGGAACACACGAGATCGCTTTAACCGTTATTGAAATTCATTTTATGTGATTGTCGTAACGTAATCCGAAAAGCATTTGAAAGATGCGATGAAAATTGATCTATTTTTAATAGTAGATCAATAATTATGAATCTTACAGTAAAATAAAATGATGGTAAACGAAATTAACCTGCATAGTTAATTAAAAAAGGAACTCTTTTCTCAAACTTAGTAGTCTGCGATCAACCACGCTAACACAGAGCTATCGGAATGCTTGCGATGGATTGTCATCAATTGTCGTACTGTATCATGTTAAATAATGACTCTCAGGCATTAATTTTATCGTATTTTCAAATAAATTTCGTGCTTTTTGAATTAGTCGTGAAATACCTTCCTGTAATGCTTTTCAAAAAATACTGGGTTGAAAATCGTTGTGGTGTGAATCATGCTCTGTAAAGATCTTCAAGAGTCGGGCCATTTTGGGGGGGGGGGGGAGGACTGTAAGTTTGAATTCTGCAAACCAATCATACACAGTTCTTACTGATGGTGCTTCAGCTCCTAAAGCATTTTGAAGTCGTTGGATGCAACATTTGGCGATTTAAAATCGTAGTCTGAAATAGTCTTATCGACTTAAATCCATTAATTTCATAGACAGTTAAAAAAATCTAGCAGCTAAACTACGAAATATTTTTTTGGATTTGTAAACGCAGTTGTCTTGGAAACTGAATTTAATTTATTACAATTGACTAAAAAAAATCGAAAAAAAAAAGAAAAAAAAAACAATTTAGCTTATACATATCACTTTGCAGAAACTTTCAGGATAAATCGTGCTAACGTAACCTCCGTACTGGTTGGGTGATCACTAGACATCGGATTTTTAGGCACTAAAAATTGCAGTTTTAGGCGCCTAAAATAAGCTCAAAATTTGTAAAATTAGGCTCTATTTTAATGAAAATAGGCATTTTAGGCACATCAAGCTATCATACTTATTTCTTTCACTGAAATTTTTAGTTATACACTAAAATACGCACAAAAAAGTATGTTTAAACATTAAAAAAAATACTATATTATATTTATAAACAGAGCTGCACAAATTTAATATATTGAAACTAATGAAATAATGATTATTGATATCAAGATTACTCATTTTAAGTTATTGAAATTCAGTTCCATGCTCAGACTTTATTATAATTATCTGCACAGTACACCACCAGAATTTTTTCTAAATTCTCCACGGTTAACCTTTGCCTTTTGTCACTGAGAATCATTTTGAAAGCAGAAAAACTTCTTTCAACCGAAACTAATGTGAGAGGCGCAAATTTTAAATTAGGTACAATAGAAACATCAATACTTACTGGAACATTTACACTTTCCCCCGATATCACTCTTGATACTTTTTCCAACAATGAAAATCCTACATTCTTATTTAATACGTTGTCCCACTTATTTTTAATTTTTTTCCCAGTTTCGCCCAAAGCAGAATGTATGTTCACTTGAGCTTCCTTCACTATTGCTATTTGGCTACAAAGAGATTGTTTTTCACGTTCTAATTGTTCAATGCTTGCAGGTATGAAAGAAAAGTTTGATGTTATGTAGGCAATATCGTTTTTCACTCGTGAGTCATTCAGACAATCTTTCACTGCTTTCACACACGCTGCACTATCAATTTCAGGTAATTTATCAATAACTGTGACCACTTCTTTAAAATACTTAGAATAATACGCCACTGACTGAATCCAGGTTCCCCATCGTGTAACAACCGGCTGAGGTGGGAGTGGGATATCTGGAAAGTTCTCTCTGAATATTGAAATCCTGGATGGGGCTTTACAAAAACATTTTTTTGTGTTAGAATTAAACGAATTGACAAGAGGAAATTCATTCCGGATTGTTTCAGAAATCCTGTGAAGGCCATGTGCTAGACAGGTTAGGATAAAATGTTTTAAGAAGTGGAGCTGCAGCAACCATGTATGAGGCAGCATCAGTACAAAACAACAGAACTTTAGAATCGTCTATATTACCTGAGTATAAAGACTGTAGGCCTTTATTTACAAAATAAGCAATGGCTTGGCTATTCACTTTCGAAAGTTCCTTAACACATACGAGGTGTGGAATCGAAGGTCCATCAGGACTAAGTTTTCCTACTACCATATTTGCTATATACCTATTCATAGGATCTGAGGTTTCATCCACAGAGACCCATATGTAAGAATCACCTATATCCTCCCGAATGGAAGCTAAAGTTTCATTGTATATTCTGTCTAAGTAATTTTTTCTTAGGGTCGACTCAGATGGGATATTTTGTTTGCAGTATTTTTGTAAAAACTGTCTTAAAACCGGATTTTCAATTGCATTCCAGGGAATGTTAGCAGCAACAAACGCTCTGGTTAAATCAGCATAGAAATTGCTGCTGAGATTGGATGAAGTAGGCTGTGTTAGTAAAGTTTGTTGCAGTTGATTTTTCTGCTGAGCTTTAGCCTTATGAGCCGCTCCTTGCACATGCTGCTTTAGGTGGCACTTCTTTTCTTGCGAAATATAAAAATGTAAAGTAAACTGAATTAAAATAAAATCCTAATTGTTGTATTGCCGTATTTCTATCACAAAGTTAGTGGGTTCGAACAATCAAAATTTTAATGACCTGCAAATACTTTAACTATCGGAATTTAAAAGGTTAAAGTGTAGTGGTCTTAAAAAGAATTATACCTCAGGATAGCTCAGTCAATGTATAAATATTATAGGCCTACTCATTAAAATTAATAGAATTTATATATTTCAACTATTGTTACATACCTGTTTGCTACAAATCTAGCAGAATATTATTTTTCCATCATGAGTGAATTCTGAATATTCTGTTAGCCATTGCCGGATCAATGTAGATTTTGCACTTATATTTTTCGGCATTATCGCGTTAAACTTCACAGGAAAACGTCCTACCGCTCAAAACTTCTCAACACAAATAAGGTGAGGGAAAGAGCAACTGTTAATGAGCATTCAAATGAATCGTTGTTATTGAGATTCAATTGGACAAAAATACAAAGTTCCACTTATTGTTGCATTTCCTGGTAGTGTTAACACTAGGAGAGCCATTCTTTTAAATATTTTGTAACGGTTTACCCTACTAATTCGCAGTTTTACGACTTTTCATAAATATTTCAAAAACACTCTTTCTCCAAAAATTGTGATTTTATGACACTCTGAAGGGCAGTACAGCTAATCGGTTTCAGACCGAAAACAGTCATCTTTATAGTATAGTATATCTCTGAATCGGTAGCAGCACGTGTTGTGATTGTTGCCTGCTTCAAAACTAAGGTTGGTTCTTTGTCGGCATTTATGCCTCCAAACATGTTAAATTCGGTGAAATCTATTGCGAGTGTCGTGAGATTCAAAACATTTTGTTTCCTTTATCAATGGTTTCATGGCCGGTGTGAAGCAAACTTTCCACTTTTTAAATGCCTTAAATTTCGCAGTGAATGCATGTATAAATTATAAAAAGTAAGAGTAAAATGCGAAACTTTACAGTGAGTTAGGCATTTTTAGGCGAATATTAACAAATTAGGCTCTAATAACCGTTTTAGGGCATTTTAGGGCACTATAAAACTCTTTGAATACCTTTCAATTTCCATGAAACACAAATATTAATAATTATTTTTACTTTTCTCCTAAAGAAACAAAATAGGCATTTGCCCTAGAATCCGATGTCTGGTGATCACCTCTGTTGAGACTTGGACGTGAGGCCAGCAGTTGGCGGATGGCATTAGTCCTGCATGGGCTATCATGCCACGGATTTAATTTTAACTAAATCTATTGACTGGTCCAAGTCAGTTCTGAAGGTCGAATTTCACCTAATGTTTCTCACAGTACTTACTACATTCATGCTTGTAATAAGCATCAAAGAAATTATTTTTTGCAAAATTTTGTTAATTCATTTGCCCAGTCATATTTGAGCGGGTTAAAGTCACAGTGGTGTAAGTCATATTTTTTAAAATTATGTCATAAGTGCTGAAATGTAATCCACACATGACAAACTGTTAAAGGAAAACATGAAATAAGTCATAACTTCATTAAACCGCAGACAGATTGTAGCGCAATTTAGATAGGTAAATGGTACAGCTGTTTTGTAATAAGCTATAGTGGCATAAGTCAGACAAGGATTCGATTAATAATATAAACATAGTATGTAATATTGCAACACTTGTACAAAATTTTTCTGATAATGCATTTAGGCATAAGCTTTGTAACTGGCGAGCGGATTGATTCTATATAGTAACATAGATAATTTAATTGTGGATGTGTAATGTGTATTTGTAATGTATTAATTAATTGTGGATTTGTAATGTACTTAAGCATAAGATTTATAATTGCTAGTTGATCATATATTGTGTAGAGTAGATAATTTTTATTTATTTTAATTTTTGGACTGTAATATCAATTTTAACCGACTCTGTATATTGCAATAATGTACCGCTATATGAATATCAACTATGAACTATGAAATATGTAACATAAACATAGCATGTAGTATTGCAAATATTGTATGCAATGGAACATGCTGTTTTAGCACAATAAAGGAAAAAAAAAAGCACCGTTAAGCCTGTTAAAGTTTCCAGCTTTGTTAAATAACCAAGTAAAATAATAATAATAATAATAATAATAATAATAATAATAATAATAATAATAATAATAATAAACCACTTAGCCAAAAATTTTCACTTTAAGGTCATTTAACGTCGATGGGATTGGTAATAGCGAGATGAGGCCGGGAATTCGCCGTAGATTACCTGACATTTACCTTACAGTTGGAGAAAATCTCGGAAAAACCCCAATTAGGTAATCAGCCCAAGCGGAATCGAACTCACGCCCGAGCAGAACTCCGGATCGCCAGGCAAGAGCCTTAGCCGACTGAGCTACCCTGGTGGCTAATATTATTATTATTGTTATTATTATTATTATTATTATTATTATTATTATTATTATTATTATTATTATATAATCATTTCTACTTTTCATTGCGAATTCAAAGTTTAAAGCCCAAAGCTACAAAGCATGGAAAGTGTAGTAAAACAAGAGGAGAATGGTCTCATTGCGCAAGAATTTACCATCCATTCATTTCTGTGCATGGTGAACCACTGAAAGAACACCATAAAGATTAGAAATTAAAAAAGAGGGATGTCAGTATACCACTAATATATTTTAACATCAAATTTAACTTTCAAATTCGATTTCTGCAAATACAAACATAAGACTATAAATTGTTAAAATATACTGTAGGTACATACCAATATAGCTATTTTGAGTGGATTTTTGATGAATTAATTACATATACGGTAATGTATCTACTATTATAAATGAAGTCAAGCGTCTTAATTTGGTATTTTAAAGAATGCCTTTTATGTGCAATCCAGAAAACGAAAGTTCTTCTAGTTATTTGGGTGCATAGTAAACGCAATACACATTTGACACATCTGTGTCGACGGAAGTTTCTGGAATTAATCCAACATTTTACATGATAGCATTTGATCACCCATATAGAGTGTTAGTTTGGAGGCCGGAGGGAAAAAAACCTTTAGGGAGGCCGAGACGTAGATGGGAAGATAATATTAAAATGGATTTGAGGGAGGTGGGATATGATGATCGAGAATGGATTAATCTTGTTTAGGATAGGGACCAATGGCGGGCTTATGTGAGGGTGGCAATGAAGCTCCGTTCCTTAAAAGCCAGTAAGTAAGTAAGTGAGTAAGCAAGCATATGATCACCATAGAAACACATGCTGGCTCCCTCCTCAGAAAATGCACTCATATATCAAATGACTAATCAATGTCTTGAATAATAGTTCAGAAAATATTCTATGAAGTGAATATCATCGACAGAATAGTAAAAGACCTACATTAAACTCGAGAAAGTATACTGTATTTTACTTTTGTGACGCTCACTTTGGTATCTTGTAATTATTGACAGACGCTTTCAATTTTATTATATTCTACAACTGGCTGTTTAATCAGTAAATTACTTTTGGCGAAGGGGCTAGATTTCGACTCCCCAACTAGACCTATGCAGAGATTCTTAAATGAATAACCAAGATGTAATTCTTGAATTTACAGTACCGGTAGAAGTATTTTATTTAACGACTTAAAACTGTGGATGTTATTTACTCATAATATCTAAATTCAACTTGGGCAAGAAATGGACAATATTTTTTCTAGAAGTCTCTACCAAGGTTGTAAATATACGACACAAAATCTGCGGCTTTACTTCCCTCCTGAAGGAACTATACCTGATTTCACCCCGAATCCCTCAGATCCAACAGCATGGAAATGACAAGCGCACCAAGGACGATTTTTTTCAGTGGCGAAGCTCTTAAGAGGCGATTCTGAGGTTGGGCACTCATTAGTTCGGATTCTGTTAGCCCCATACATGTTAGGACGACATGAGTATGAAAGTAGACAGGGTGGATGAAGATGAAGGGAATAATGACGGCGAAATGTGCCCAGGGTCCGACGTCAAAAGTTACCCAGCATTTTTGCTCTTAATGGATTGAGAAAAAACTTCGGTAAAAAACCAGGCAACTTGTCCCAACTAGGTTTCTAACCGACCTGCTAGTTTCATAGTAAGGCATGCCAACAACTTGTATATATCACATTATTCAACTGTAACTTGGAATCTGGGATATCTCTCTCTCTCTCTCTCTCTCTCTCTCTGCGCGCGTGCTTGCGTGCTACTTTTTTTCCTCTCTTGTATAGAGGAGGGACCTGAAGGCTTACACTGCAGCATGAGGCTTATTGTGTTTACCACTCCTATTCTGTGAATAATTGGGTAGCCAAACGGCTGCACTCTTGTACAAATACAGCACGCCGCACTGTGAACTTAACCCAGGCTATTGTATGGATGATGATATGTGAATTAATGATGGCGAAATGAGTCCGAGGTCCAAACTAAAAATTACCCAGCAATTCTGCTTCAATTGGTTGAGGAAAAACCTCGGAAAATCCCCAACCAAGTAACTTGCCCCAACCAGGATTTGAACCTGAGCCCGCTTGTTTCATGGCCAGACGTGCGAACCATCACTCCACAGCGGGTGGACCAATTTTACATTTACTCCATCTGTTTATTTAAAAAAAGCAAGATGTCATTTCAAATGTAAATTCTAATTATTTTACTTAATCTCGTCTTTAAGTTTACACATTATAGGCTACCAGGATCACTTTTCTTCTTTCTGCATTGTTGTGCAATATGTTACTCGTATTTCTCCAAGTGGCAGCTTGAACACCTGCAGAGTTCTAACACATCAGCACAAAAAAAAAAAAAAACATTACAGTGCTTCCATTCCTTAAATGAGGTATAGAAATTCTTAAACATTTAGAAATTTAAAATAAATATTATAGTCCAGACACATGGTCTGGAGACATTAATTCGTCAATTTAAGCATAGAAGCTTAATCATAAACAAAAGGAAGAAAAATCTTTTGAATTCAATATTTTATAACGTTAATAGAAAAAAAAAAAAAAAGAATTCGGCCAAGTTTGGGGGGGCAGTGCCTATGATCCAACGTACATTTCCTTCCCTTCTCTGATAAATGGGGCCAATACATAGATATCTCCAAGACTTCGGATTTTATGCATATAATAACACTGCAAAAACCCAAAATTCTCGCATTACATTAACTACTGCGAGCCTCAAGTAATACAGTATTTAGGTTTGTGAATACTCTGTCTCTGTTGCAACATTCATTACACTGTTGCTCCACTATTACTACTTCAGTAATATCTGTCACTTTAAGTAAATAATCTCTTGTTCAAAAGCATACTGAAGTAATGGTTACACAAACACTTGTTAGTAAATGAATGAAATGTATCTGGAAATAAACTTAACAGTCAAATTAATATTAATATTAGCCTATGTGATAAATTTGCTGTTATACTGTTATTAAAGAAAATAATCTTGGCTTTATGACCTCTGTCACAATTATTGCGGCTCCAGCCAGTCATCCATGCTACAGATAGCAAGGTCACAAATTGTTCTGTATTTAAAAGAAAACATTTATAGTTAGTCTACTACAGAACACTCAACACGAGGCAGAAGACGTCTTGACACATAGAGGGTAAAATAATTGCTTTGTTTTGCTAGTGTACATGTTAAACCAAATCTAAACATATATATTACAAATCAGCATGGGAGATGAGTTTCTTCGTGACATTTGTTTCTCTTCATAAAGGCTTTTGGTTCAGATCTAAGTTACAGACAAATATTTTATACAATTGAAGGGGTGAGAATGAGATAGTCCAAAGCCACACTTTTAACAAAAATATTTTTTGTGCGAATTCATTTCTTACACATACGGGGAAGCTATTATTAAAGTATATAGAAAATTATTCAACAAATGACATAAGTATACACCGAAGAAATTATGATTACCTCACCTAATAGCATTGGACTCCAAACTTTTAATATGCTCTCCTGTAAAATTTTGTCTGTATCATTCTCATCCCTTCAATTCTTTAGCCAGTTATCTAGCTGCTATGCACTAAAACCATTATTATTATTATTATTATTATTATTATTATTATTATTATTATTATTATTATTATTATTATTATTACAGAAAATATGGTATAATGTTCCATAGACAGGCATACAAACATGACTAACAAGTGGTCAACATCACAGTCAGTCTTGCAGTGGCGTATACTGGTTAAAGGGTTTGGGCTACCGCTGACCCTATTATTACACAAAATATATGTAACAATTACTTTAATTTTAATTACTATGGTAAAACTAATAATACAAAATTATTACATTATGTTATATTATAAACTTTTTCTTTTGTAATTTCCTTGGGCTACCGCCGGTAGCCCGCAAAATACGCCCCTGCAGTCTTGATTGAAAAATTTTCCATCAATTGCTTTCAGCAGAACATATAGTTAAGCAAGAATGTATGATATCTGTAATAAGCTTATGGGTAAAACTGTTTTTTTTTTCCTCAGATGACAGAGCACGGGTAACCCTGTCACAATGGCAAGAATAGTGTTGAAGAACGAACAAAGGAGCCAGCTCACCACAAAGAAAGAGACTTGCAACGGTCCTTGTATTAGACTCGCTTTCAGGACGACTTTACTTATATTGTTCTATTTTGCATTGTCTATTGGACTTACATTTTACCAAAGAAAATTCTTACAGGCAAGTATTCTATTAAGAGAAGCTTCTATTGCAGTATTTATAATAGCAAACACTTTTGCTCTACTGATTAACACAAGACATTTCAAACTGGAGGTGCGAGGAAATGTTTGTTTGCTAAAATATGACAATTCAGTTTCTTTATACAGGGTGATTCAGATCACCCGTAACAGTCATTTATTTCGGAAACTAGTGCATTAAAATTTTCGAGAAAAAAAATATTTATTACTAGACCACATGTGAACTTTCACTTGAGCTTAATTTCATCAATCAGCTCTAACAGGAAGTAGGGTCAGTGGCGTATCACTTTAAAATTTCAAATAGGAGTATGGGTCAAATAAGGTACCATTTGATAGAACTCTTCAAAACAAACAACTTTCATAGGAAACGTTTTTATTAATTCTTATTCTTTCAATGAGAAAACGTACGGAAAGGCAATAGGAGATTCGGACCACACATAAGTCACTTATTTCGGAATCTAGTGCATTAAAATTTTCGAGACAAAAATATTTATCACTAAATCACATGTGAACTTTCACCTGAGCTTGATTTCATTAATCAGCTCTAACAGGAAGTAGGGTCAGTGACATATCACTTTAAAATTTCAAATGGGAGTCCGGGTCAAATAAGGTACCATTTGATAGAGTTCTTCAAAACAAACAAATTTAATAGGAAACGTTTTTACCAATTGCTACTCTTTCAATGAGAAAACATACAAAAAGATAATGCCATCAATATTGAGAAATGTTAAAAGACGAAAATGTAAACAAGACAATTAATGTTGACATTTTACTGAAAGACTTGACAATTCCATTAATTTTTATAAATGTTCAAACTGTCTGCCGTTCTGAGCAGCACACGCCCGTACTCTTCTTCTCACACTTCAGTGACTCCTAACACTTCGGCGTGGTCAAGTGACTGGCAGGTCTCCCGGATTCGCTGTTTTATGTCATCTCTTATTGTGGGACAGTGTTGATAGACGATGTTTTTTAACCATTCCCAAGAATAGAAATCCAAAGGATTCAAGTCAGGAGATAGTGCTGGCCATCCCACAGAACCGCATCTCCCAATCCATTGCCCAGCGAAGATCTGATTGGTTGTATCACGTGCCACCAAAGAGAAATGAGCTGGGCAACCATCCTGCTGAAGCCACATTTCTACTCGTGTTGCCAGTGGTACGTCCTCAAAAAGTTGGTTGAGGATATTCTTCAGGAAGTCAGCATACATGACACTATTCAGAACACCTTCAAAGAAATAAGGTCCAATCATTCGGTGTCCAAAGATGCCACACTAGACATTGACACTCCACCTATGCTGGTTGTTCACTTCTCTCAGACAGAGAAGACTGACTTGAGACCAGTAGTGACCATTATGGATAATGACATCACCATTTCTCTTGAATGTCGCTTCATCTGTGCAAAGAATACAGCGATGAAACTGACAGATTTTACCTGACAATTAACTCTATTTTTGGGGACGGTTAGAAAACATCGTTTATCAAGACTGTCCCACAATAAGAGATGTCATAAAACAGCGAATCCCGGAGACCTGCCAGTCACTTGACCACGCCGAAGTGTTAGGAGTCACTGACAGTGTTAGAAGAAGAGTACGGGTGTGTGCTGCTCAGAACGGTAGACAGTTTGAACATTTATAAAAATTAATGGAATTGTCCTGTCTTTCAGTAAAATGTCAACATTAATTGTCTTGTTTACATTTTCGTATTTTAACATTTCTCAATATTGATGGCATTATCTTTTTGTACGTTTTCTCATTGAAAGAGTAGCAATTGGTAAAAACGTTTCCTATGAAAGTTGTTTGTTTTGAAGAACTCTATCAAATGGTACCTTATTTGACCCAGACCCTACTTCCTGTTGGAGCTGATTAATGAAATCAAGCTCAAGTGAAAGTTCACATGTGGTTTAGTGATAAATATTTTTGTCTCGAAAATTTTAATGCACTAGATTCCGAAATAAATGACTTACGTGTGGTCCGAATCACCTATTGCCTTTTCGTACGTTTTCTCATTGAAAGAATAAGAATTAATAAAAACGTTTTCTATGAAAGTTGTTTGTTTTGAAGAGCTCTATCAAATGGTACCCTATTTGACCCATACTCCCATTTGAAATTTTAAAGTGATACGCAACTGACCCTACTTCATGTTAGAGCTGATTGATGAAATTAAGCTTAAGTGAAAGTTCACATTTGGTTTAGTAATAAATATTTTTTTCTCGGAAATTTTAATGCATTAGTTTCCGAAATAAATGACTGTTATGGGTGGTCTGAATCACCCTGTATATGTCTAGTAATTCTAAATTAGCTTATACATAAAGATAAACTAAGTACTAATCACAACAAAAGTGTTTTTAAATCATGTATGACAGTACAGCATTTGCATCTGTATGAGGATTTAAAACAAAAACCACAAAAAAAATATCAGTAATAATCAGATTTCTATTGCTAGCTAGTCACCACATGTTTTAATCACTGGATCGAGTCTAGAAGCAATGTTTCAACAAAATGGTATGATCTTCATTTGTTACAATGTGAGGTAAGATGTGAAAATAAACAGTACCGGTAGGTGGAAGAAAGAGTTATACTGCTCATTTGATCAAATTCTGAATGACTTCATCACTATTTTAACTTTCCATGTTCAAAGCAGAACACAATAGGTTTTATTATTATTATTATTATTATTATTATTATTATTATTATTATTATTATTATTATTATCAGTGTTTTTTCTAGAGGAAAAGGTGTTGGAACTCTGTGTAAAATTTATTGAAGTGGGCGGGAATTTAGGCCTAAACGGCGTTAAATAAAAATTATGTTAAAAACTTAATTAACTTCCATTCATTTTCACATTTTAATGCGTATTTCGGAAGGAATACAAATTAAATCCGTGCCAGTATAAATTGATTCAGTTTGGGTTAACAAAGTAATAAACTGATTTGCAAAAAAGGCATTTACAAAACTACATATCAGTACTCAAACTATTAGATTTTCCAAAGCATAGCCATTCCTTCAGTATGTTTATCTTTCCTGTTATGCTCTTTTCTTGTGACATCTGTTGCAGCATGAAGGCCTTTTGGCAACCAAAATTTATCACAGTTATCAGGGTTGAAGTTGATCAAAGGAGGCCCAACAGTTGAAAGTATGTATTAATGGAAAAAGATAACTATCCCAACATGAGGGATAGCCCCATTTTTCCACTAACCCCTTCAATTCTAATAAGAAGCAGATTCCTCATATTGTTAACTAGCAGGGATGATCTCAGTGGATAGACAATGAAGTTGAGTAGTGAGAAGCCTCATAATATATTAAAGACATGATATTCGAACATATACCGTAACAATGAAATGTGGGTAAGCTGCATCACAGAAACAGCCACAAATTTTGTGTGAGAATACGTTTCTGAAATATTTACTGTTAAGATAAACGTCAGCAATGACAACTTCTCTTCTTTCCAGATACTCTGAAAACTCAATATATCTTCGCTGTGCTAGGACTCCTGGGAGTAGCCATCTTATATGTCAGTTGCTATAGTAACTGTCGTGCTCTATTGTTTGCTACCCATTGCTTATGCTTGCTCCCATTTGCGCTGCATATGTCTCGACATAGTGAATTTTCTTGCTTCACTCCCGAATTTTTGCAAATTTAACTTGTCGACTGCAAATGTGTCGGTCGACTTTCTGGGAGCACCTTACCTTAGTACTGGACTGAACTTACATAGACATATTTACGTCAAAAAGGTGCCTGAACGGCATTCCACCAGGAAAGGCACTTATTATTATTATTATTACTATAATATTATTATTATTATTATTATTATTATTATTATTATTATTATTATTATTATTATTATTATTACTACTACTACTACTACTACTACCGATATTTTTTGTTGTATATATACTGTACACGCTTTAACATGTTTAGGATTTTTGGACATATCAGTAGGCCATTTACTATTTTTGAGTTTCCGTTTGTATTGTGAGTTATAGATGGTTTGTGTTCATATGATTGTTTTAGATTTTATTTCAATGTTTATGATATTGGTGATTAAGGCAGTGATGAATCATGGAATGTAAATTTCCAAACTGGCATTTGCCTTTGTGACAGAAAGGAACCATAAAAACTCTAGTCAGATTGGACAGCCACAGGGCATGGATGAATTTAATATATTCATCCATGCACTGAGTTTGAACCTGAGACCTCCCAAATGCGAGTCTCAAATATTATCGTCAAAGCCACTTCGCTTGGTTTATTACCAGTATTACTATTGCTCATGCTGGATGAAACCTAAATATTGGAGTGAATGAGGCTTACAGTTTCTATGTATCCATTATAAACGCCACAGAGTAGGCCTTCACTTACAGTAACGTTCATGTTAAAAATAACCAAGCTCTGGCTGGATCTAAGATTAAAAACTCAATTGCAAAAGTGAAGCTTTCAGAGTTCTATGAAGTCCATCATATCAGCAATTATAAACTGTTTCAAGTGAATGCAAATAAAGAAATTTGTAAAAACGATTATGTACCAACGTAAAAACACTGTAATAGGCTAGCAACAGAAGTACCGCAAAGTGGGGTGACTTTGAACGCTGAGGTGACTTTGAACAGTAATTTAGCGCCTTTCTAAATTAAATGCTGTACCCAATTGCGAAAAAACTGTTTAAGTTGTCAATAAATTAGTTCAGTTTTTTCGCAATTGGGTACAGCATTTAATTTAGGAAGGCGCTAAATTACTGTTCAAAGTCACCTCGGCGTTCAAAGTCACCCCACTTTACGGTACCTACAAATTTAATCTTAGTAAGGTTGTGAGATACCGGTAACATTTTGCAGTGGGTTATTAAGAGAAATTCCGCACTGTATTTACAGACAAAACATTGTGCATAAATGTTTGTATCTAAGGGTGCAAGTTATTTGCTATGTATTTTTGTTTTCATTGTATACATGTTTACAATATTAGTGTATTAACATTACAGGAGTATTCAGGTCAATTTTACAAGCAATTATTACAGTATTTTTAATTTCCTACTTCTATATACTGTATAATGGAATCATCTCTGATCTACTGTGTAACTAGTCACTTCCTGTACATCTTCTTGCCTCTCGTGGTTCGTTTATCTAACATATTTGAAGTGCAGACTTCAGAAATTTCTCACATTGATGGAACAAATTGTGTAAAGTACATTAGCATTTTGTAGTAGTGACCAGTAAAATTGGACTGAATACATTAAACTGAAAAGTGAACTGCAGAAAAGATAGCTAAACCATGATCTTTTTCATGTTTATTAATTATTACAGTAGGCCTATATGAAGTACAAAGAAAATAATTTGAAGCTGCAATAATATCCATTTCGAGATTCTACAGAATTTGCTTTCAAGGTTACGAAACCATTTTTTTTGTCACTCTGTACATTATGCAGCAGTTTCGTCTGAATTCTGCAAATTTTGCTTGTACACTAGTAAATTTATTATAGAAATATGTACACTCATGGAAAGAAAAAATGACTGGCTTAGAGACAGCTGTCTTCATGGTGACCATGCAGCACCAAAATTTTGCATCATATTATCTTTATGATTCTGCTTACTGTTTTCCCTCCCACACCTTTAGAACGAATCTAACCCTGTTCTGTTGTTACCTAATTCTAATTTAGATAATGATCAGGGTTAGTAAGTTCATACACTAAAAGTTAAAGAATGCCACCGAGATTGAATTCATAACGATTTTATTTAACTCAAACATTTCAGATATTTTGTCCATATTCCCGTCATTCATTCATTATAGAGATAATGATAATCATGTATTATACTGTAGATAACAATTATAAATTATTTGTTTTGATGTACAGTCTTAGAAAAAAGTTGTCACACAGATACTTTATAAGTCCCAGAAAGGAGGCAGTGTGCATGATCAGACATACAACGAAACAAAACTAATTTGATTACCTCAACTAGTCCTTCTCTTGTGAATAGATCGCAAGTCCTCTGATCATGCGCACTGCCTCCTTTCTGATAAGGAAGGCTTACCAAGTGATAATGGATTTTCACAACGATTTTTCCTCCATACGTTCCATTTGAAGTATGAAACCTCCCTATGAATTTCTACATCCAGAAAAGCCTAGTAGCCACCGGCGTAGCTCTGTTGGCTAAGGCGCTTTCCTGCTGATCTGGAGTTGCGTTCGGGAGCGGGTTCGATTCCCGTTCGGACTGATTACCTGGTTGGGTTTTTTCCGAGGTTTTCCCCAACCGTAAGAGTAAATGTCAGGTAATCTATGGGGAATCCTCGGCCTCATCTCGCCAAATACCATCTTGCTATCATCAATCCTATCGACGCTAAATAACCTCGTAGTTGATACAGTGTCGTTAAATAACCAAGTAAAAAAAAAAAGCTTAGTTTTCGAAATATGATTTTTTAAAATCTTGAATCCAAAGCTATAACAGTTAATGCAAACAGTGCTATGTGCTAACTAGATATATTAGGCAATAAATCTCATCTAGCTGCATACCGTACTGTCAAAATCTCCTTAAATAATATAAGTTATGAAAATGATGTATCAGATACTGGTACATAATTTCATGAAATTGACTATAGAATAGTCTATGAAGAAATGATAAAGAAATGTAAGCATGCCTGAAATTATTCACTGTACTGATAACAGTAGTGAAAATCGTAAAAATGCTCAAAACACGTGGAACTTTGGACCACGAACATTTCAGAAAAGTAAGTTTCTTACAGTACATCAACGTGAAAAGAGAATTCTACAGGAGTGATTAATTTATCAAGTTTGTTATTAAAGTATCCGTCTTTATACCAACCATATTTAAACATATTTACATATCTTGGAGATGAAAGCTGATTATGTGTTAAGGACTCCAATTTTACACATTATCTCTCTGATGCAATATAATATTCGTGCCAAATAACAAAACACTATCAGAAAACTTCTGAATGAAATTTTTCCAAAGCCTGAAGCCCTAAACGTCAAGAGGCTGAACAATCGAAGCTGTGTGCTTTGGAATTGTTAACACTTCCACTGTTTTACCTTCTAGAGTTATCCTTTCTATAGGCGTCTACCTCGGTAACTGGTCCACAAGTCTTCAAAGAGAAAGCTATGATCACTGACAGATGGAAAATATACTTCTTGAAACCACTTGAAGAGGTGAGTTTTCGTAAGCTTCCCCAATATTAGGGAAATGCATAAACATTTGGGGCCTTAAACATTTTCTTCTTCATGATGGCAATGGAGATATGATACTTATATGTAGGGATGGCAAACTTGTACAGTAAACAGAGCAGTCAGTATATGAGTACCTTACAACAGCAATTGTAGCGGGAGAAGCTAAGTGCTCTGAGAGTGACTGTTTCCTGGCCCTGCTTATATGAGTGTTAAGCAATTATTTTTAAAAATGATATCTCGAAGGCTAGGCCTTCTCTGGATTTAGAAATTTATAGGGAGCTTTCTTATTTCAAATGCAATGTATGGAGGAAAAATAGTTGTGAAAATCCATTATCACTTGGTGAGCTTTCCTTGTGAGACTTACAAAGTATCTGTGCGACAAATTTTTTTTCTAAGATGGTACATAACTGTTTCAATCTTATAATATGCTTCCGCAAGTATTAAAAATTAATGTAGCCCTTCCCACTTGACTACAAAAAGTCACTGATAACAGAACATATTGAATGGACAACCAAAAACAGCTCGTTTCAGGTCAATATAATTTTCCAAGAATGTATTCGAGGAGTAACACAGGTTCAAATTGCAAAGATGTAATAGTAATAAAAACAGTCATGGGATCGAACACGGAATTTTTTCTTGGCAGATTAAAGTGCTACTGGTCAGCTACGGAATGCATGAGTATAAAGTTGAAGTTGCTTGGCATATATTGATACTACCTCTAATATCAATCAACAAGCATTTTCACACATAAATGGAGCTTCTCAACGTTCAAAATCTTAATTACGATGCATGTTCTTCCATATCAAATCATCAGAATTATTTTAATTGTATTATTGTGCTTTGTATGCATGTTGAACTTATACCTACAACTGTTCTGTTTGGTGCTCAGTTATAAAACATTGCCAGTCACTTGTTTCCATGGCTGTATATGACATATTGAGTTATTATTCAAGAATCCTTCTACAATATTAGCACAAGAAAGCGTCTAGTTCAAATTAATAATTATTGACTGAAATATATCTCTAGTTGAAGACGTGTAAAGATCTGCATGTATTACTTGGAACATAAAATTAACCATTTAATAGATGAATCAAGAATGAGGTAGAAACTAGTAAACTACCACTCTTTGGTACATACTGTGTTCGTACAATTTGCATGCATTACCGAGCTAACACAGGGGCTGCACATGACTTCTTGTTTGTCAATTAATTTTCCCACAAACCTTTACACGAGGGATGAGGAAACTTTGACTCACAAGAAGGCTTTTTATAGCCTTCTAGCAAGTAAAGTTATTATTATTATTATTATTATTATTATTATTATTGCTGCTGCTGCTGTTGTTGTTGTTGTTGTTGTTGTTGTTGTTGTTAAAAAGATAGAAATAGCAGAAAACTTAATATTGTGAGGTACTGGTATTACTTTAACTTAAAAAATATGTATTTCCTCCAGCTAGATAAAACAATATGCTGTAATCAACACAGCCTCAGCTTGCTTATTAAGGTGATCTTGTATGTATTAGAACATCTTTTAGAATTTTCACATTACATTACAGTAATACTAAAAGTATTTCAGCCTTTTTTGCTTCATATTATTTTTCTGTGTTATTTTCCATCTATTAAGGTGATTCTGTATCTATCAAACTCCTTCCAGTGTGTTTACCCTTAAAACATAAACATTACAGTCATACTAAGAGCATTTCTGCTTTTTTATGCCTCATTTTATTTCCACTTACATGGACTCGCCCAAGAGTCTTGCTGGGGGGTGTTTGAACAGTACGCTCTATGAGTAAGCAGTTGTCTATACACACAACCCTCCACTCCAAAGCCTCAGAAAGAAGCTCGCACATGTTGGTGCCACGAGTTTGTAATCGGGCTCTACCTGCTACATGCTACACCCTTTCTACTTCCAGGCACTTATCATCAGTGTCATAGTTAAAAATATATTTTTGTGTTTTTTCTAGCCAAATACTAGGTTAGTTCGGATTGTAAAAAAACTACGACTCAATCGTATAATCCTTAATCATTAGTATCATTACACTCCGTTTGTCATCAATCATTTTCCACAATAGACCAGTCATCTGTCCGGTATAATAAGTAGTGCAAATTGGCAGAAGCTATTGTCTTCTGTCAAAAGACAATCGAGAGCAAGTTGTGTGGCAACTGCGCGAAATGCGTGGAAACATCCAAGAAGAAAATCACGATCTTCAAATTAGTGGTTTGATTTTTATTGTATAATACAGTGTAATATGATTTCCTTTTTATTTTTTTACTAGCGGCTTAATTTACAATTATGGGAGAACAACTTTTTTTATTCAATTCCCATGAAGTTCGAGTTAAAAAAATATCATTTGTGTATGTAGATGGTACTGTTTTTAATGTACAGTATTGATAAAATTTCAACTTCACCTGTTTTTCTGCCAGGAGTTATATGTATACCACATGTTTCATGGATGGAGCTATGGTAGTAGCCTGTACACAAAATGCTTGCATGCTGTTGCATAACGTAAAATGGCATTGCTTATGGTTTCTTAGGACTTTCACTACAGTCCTCTTAATGTCTAATTTGCTGGCCCATCAAAAAAAGTTTCCTCACCCCTACCTTACACGGTTTCACTAATACTTATGTGATATAAATGTATGTAAATAAAATATGTAATATGAAAGTACCGTAAATTATACCTTCCTTAATAGAAGGTATATATAAATGCTAAATTTTTTTTTACTCTGATTGTACCTGTTTCAGGAATTCCACTTCCCTCTGTCAGTAGTGGTGTGTCACTTAATATTTAAGTTTGTGATAGCATCTGCGTGTCGCACAATATGGAAGTGCTGTACGAAGCAACAGAGAGTTATCTTGGACTGGGGGAACTATGTCAAAAAAGTAGCTCCTACAGGAATTGCAAGTGGACTTGATGTTGGACTGTCTAACTGGGGACTTGAACTTATAAATGTGTCTTTGTGAGTGTATTTGCATGGTAAACAATATTATTAGAAGGAAATTTGGTATTCTGTGATCTTAAAATACTCTTTCCTTTCCTTGGAAATCTCATAACTTTTGTTTTTTTCACCTATCCCAGTGCAATAAAAAGAACCTGTTCAGAAGGAGCTCAGGTGAAAATAGAAAGAAAAATAAAATACTGGTACATGCTACCCGACTTTCCATATCACACATTCATCTTAGTATTGTACTCTTTAAAATACTGAGCCGTTATACAGATGGCAGACGTTAATATGCAGATTGATTGAGGAGGAAAAGGCCCTACTTTGAGAGATGATAATGTGTGTGATTCTAAAGGAAAAACATTATGTAAACACGCGTCTTACTCTCAATGGTTTTGGAGAGGGAACCATGAGAAACAGGAATAGTGCAGATGATAGACATTAATTTCTTTACTTCTTCTTTAACAGAAAAACATCCATTAAATGAAGGGTCGAGGGACAGAGGAGAGTAAAATATATTTCAAAAGAGAAAAATGAGTGGAGTGTATGTATAGTCATGAAAAAAATTACAATGACAGCACTCAGCTGGACTAAGATGTTACCAACTTATCAATAATAAGTACAGTATGGAAGTGAGTAATTATGCAGAGGAAGAAAGGAGACTCATGCCTGTTAATTTCAAATAGCTGTTTCTCGGAAATCATTGAGAATAAGGCATATGCTAATAATGTTTTTCTTTTGGAATCCCTATACTATCACCCCTCAACATATGGCCCTTTCCTCCTAAATCACCTAAAATTACATCATGTTTATTTCAAGGAGCTATACGAATTACTATTAAATGTAGAGGGGGGAATACGAGATAGTTATGGACGATTTACAGTTGAAATACAATAAAAATGGAGAAAAATTAACTTTTATAAGCCAACCCATTCGTTGTGCCTGAGAATCTAATTAAAATAATGTCAAACCACGTAGGCCTATTACTTTTTTTTTAGTAGGTTATTTTACGACACTTTATCAACATCTAAGGTTATTTAGCGTCTGAATGAGATGAAGGTGATAATGCTGGTGAAATGAGTCCGGGGTCCAGCAGTCCAGCACCGAAAGTTACCTAGCATTTGCTCATATTGGGTTGAGGGAAAACCCTGGAAAAAACCTCAACCAGGTAACTTGTCCCAACTGGGAATCGAACCTAAGCCACCTCGTTTCACGACTAGGCACGCTAGCCATTACTCCACAGGTGTGGACACGTATTACGTGTACGGTATATTATGCTAATATAAACATATCGCTGAACATAATGAAAGTGAAATAAAAAAAGAGCTTGGACGAGTTATCCTACACAAACTTGATATTTTCATGGTAGCAGTAATACTGTATAAAATGCTTCACGAAATACATAATTGCACATTCATTATTCAATTTACCGATATTTGCGATTCGAGATTATTTGATAATGTTAGAAAGTCTTCAATTTCGACATAATTTGTTACTTTAATTTTACAAATAATTAAGCATGTCATAATTTTACAAATAGTTTTTTTTTCTCTCTCTCTCTTGTACGGAGGAGGGATCCGAAGGTTTACACTGTAACCTGAAGCTCATTGTGCTTACCCAGGTCCAACGCCAAAAGTTACCAGCAATTCTGCTTCAATTGGTTGAGGGAAAACCTCGGACAAAACTCCAAGCAGGATTTGAACCTGGGCCCGCTCATTTCATGGCCAGATGTGCCACAGCGGTGAACATTTACAAATAGTTACTCGTGTCAAAAAATATGTATCCGACACTGTAGTAATTATAGTTTATCTACCATCTATTTATCGTAAATCCTATACTTCCTTCACTACTGGTAATGTAAAAGATCAGGTCTGCACTCAATACGAATATGACGAAACATGGAAGACATGTCAAATGTAAAAGTTGGATGTACTTACGTCCAAAATGTTGTCAAATACAATCTAAAAATCTTCGTAACTTCTACCAAATCATATGTTTACTTTTCGCATTACGAACTCAGTTAATAAAGAAATGGGCGCAAAATTGAATTCGTTCATGATTATTTTCTTTGAAAAAAATCTGAGGCATAAAACAGGTCTCACCTGTTCTCACACATTGTGCACTCTAGCATCTAGTATACATTATCTGAATTAAATGACTGACTGATAACTGATCATTGCTAGAGTGTGCATCAAAAATTATATAATGATATCATTCTCATCTTCACCCTGATATAAGGCCATGCACAAAGACATAATTTGGGGATTTAACTCCCCCTTACCCCGAAGGTGGGGAGAACTCAGCTAATTAGAAAGTGAAATATTTCAATGTCATATACCAGCAGTTCTCAAAGTGTGCTGCAGGGCTCCACGAGTGATTCTCAGGGGCAAAAATTGCTGCTTCCATCTAGTCCTGTTGCTGGCGCTATTACAAGGATCAAGAAAGTTAAAAAAAAACTGCAAAAGTAGTCATTGTGTACTACACCGACATGCCCTTCAAAAAAAAAATGCCAACATTATTAAAGCAGGTACTAGACAACACCGTCAAAATTTTCAACTTTATTATGGCACGACCTTTGCAATATAGGCTACTCAAAATCCTGTGTGAAGATATAGGAAGTATACAGAAGTCATTGTTATTAGTGTTATTACACACAGAAGTGTATGGCTGTCACGTGGTAAGGCGTCCTGTTTACTTGAACTTCGAATGGAAGTTTGTTCACTTTTGAATGACCAAAAAAGTTTGCTAGCAGATGATCAGAAAATGGTTGTGCAAATTATGTTACTTGGCAGACATTAAAAAAAAATGAACGAATTAGCACATCCGTACAAGGGAAACAAAAGACTATCTATATTTGATGCTAATGACAAAATTGCCACACTGAAGAAAAAGATTGCGTTCTACATGGAAAGCATCGAGAATAAGGATCTGACATGTTTCTGATTAATTCAGTAGAAAATAATATAACAATGAATGACTCATTCATAGCAATAATAAAAGTACACTTTGACAATTTGCTTCAAAATATGAATTCATACTTTCCAAGGAACACTCAGGAATCGATTCGAAAGAAATATGAATGAATTGTAGATCCATTTTCAGTGAAGTCAAAACCAGCAGCCCTCACTGGGGCAGAATATGAGGTCAGGCCACTGTCAGGCATCATTTAAAAGCAAACCATTTCCCGAAGTTTGGGCTCAGTTAAGGGAGGAAATGTTATGTTTTATTTAACGACGCTCGCAACTGCAGAGGTTATATCAGCGTCGCCGGATGTGCCGGAATTTTGTCCCACAGGAGTTCTTTTACATGCCAGTAAATCTACTGACATGAGCCTGTCGCATTTAAGCACACTTAAATGCCATCGACCTGGCCCGGGATCGAACCCGCAACCTTGGGCATAGAAGGCCAGCGCTATACCAACTTGCCAACCAGGTCGACTTAAGGGAGGATCTTTCGATATTAAGTTCAAACGCTAATTTGCTCTTACTGCCTTTTGGTACACATACCTCTGTGAAATGGTCTTTTCGAAGTACATGGCTACAAAAACAAAATATCGAGCTTGTTTGGATGCAGAAGACAATATGCGCCTTCAACTGACTTCTGTGACACTGGACATTGACAAACTCTGCCGCAAGAAACAGGCACATTCTTCACATTAACTTCAGGTGTACATCTAACATTGTAACATTTTTTAAATATCGTAACTAAAGTAAAATCCCTCGTATCCAGCACCCAAATAACCGACAATACCAAAACAACGGCACTTTTGGCTAGGCAAAAAAAAAGTCATTCATGCGAAAGAGAAGAGTCAGATGAAGGTGTGAGTGATCGCACATGCCGCATATTGTGTTTACTCTTTACATTGTTCACGCTTGGAAACATAGACAGAAAACCCGTTATGTCCCTGGAGTAGATCGGGTAGTATCAGTAAGCTGTCACTTGGGCTTTGCAAACAATGCACAGAGACGATATCTTTAAATTTACCACTTGAACTCGCCCGTTTCAAAGGGGTGTTAGTAGATAGTATATATAAACAAGCAGACATTAGACATATCTTAAAGAGGTTCAAATCATCGAGTGCTACTTCATCGTATTTATAGTTGCGACGTCACATGGCCGCCATTTAAAATTATCATAAATTACGAAAACTTTTAGTATTTTTTTACGCTATTATGTATTACTGTAATTATGAACTGATAAATGTACATTATCGTATTCAGTACCAGTACTAAAAATAAACATTACACATATTTCAAAACTTTATTTTTTTCAACATGGAAAAAAATGTTTGTGCAGTACAGTGTGTCTTTATATAACTTATAAACGTATTTTCCAATTATCCGATAAAATCAGTTATCTGGCACTGGCTTTGACCTACAGTTGCCAGATACAAGGAATTCTACTGTAGTTGTTACATGATTTTATAGATTTAAATAACATTTTCTCCACTTCTTTTTTACTATTGTTTACTTTACCGGTACCTTATTATTCATACTTCCATATATAGTGTGTAATATGCTTCATTAGACAGATAGAACTAAACAAGAACTAAACACTAAACATTTCTTGGGGCTCCACGAGAAGCTTTTGCTTCAAAAAGGGCTCCATGGCTGAAAAAGCTTGGGAACTGCTGTCATATACAATACCGGAGGTATACACACCTTTTGAAATCGTGATATTCTAATTAATAAAAGCTTTATTGAAAAGTTTATTATAAACTATTTTATGAAAAAAAAATCATGTTTTTCCTCCTTCAAAAATCCCACACACAGTCCTGCAGGGTGATATGTGATATGTATAAATGTGTCGTCATCGTCATCGTCATCATCATCATCATCATCATCATCATCATCATCATCATCATCATCATCAAGAATTGGGCTGATACTTCTTCCAGCTTTCCTGTTTTTCTTGGACATCCCAACTCCTCCTCCTCCTCCTCCTCCTCCTCCTCCTCCTCCTCCTCCTCCTCATCATCATCATCATCATCATCGTCGTCGTCTTTGCCACCACAGCTATTGCGAAGAAATATGTTTGTGCATGTTTCGGGGTTCTTCTTTTTCTCAGATGCTTTGTAGCCGTTTTTCGTTTTGTCTGGTAATTTAGATTTTCTTTTACAATCTTCCATTTTATATTCCTCTAATTATTTCAGCTGAAATTTATACACTTAAAAACCTTGCAGTAAGACTGTGTATGTTTTTAAATTACCACTACTTGAAAGGTATATAATCTGGGGAGGGGGAAAATGCCAGAAGAACATTGGTTCCAAAGAATTTGACGTAAATACGTCTTCTATTAAAATTACTTTTTAGCATAGTGACCCTTCGATATAGACATATTTACGTTAAAAGTTCCGAAATGAGTCGTCTAGAATCGAACTGCACATTCTTCAAATTATTAAATATGGGATTAAAGCAGTGGTGATATTCAAAACGTTTAACAACCAGTTCTCTCATGTGTACCTATGTTAAACATATACGGTATATGTCCATGGTAACTGCAAATATTATAAACTGAAAAGTTCACCGAACCTAGAAATAATTTAACAACCGGTTCAGAATATCACCACTGGATTAAGGTATGTTTCAGTGCAGAATTTTGCAGAAAATGTGATAAAGTGCTCGTATGGAGTCAAACTGGGATTTATCTGCCTTAACTTTAGGAGTAAAATCACCATTTGGAGTATAACTGTCCTAGTTTTTCGTCTTTTCTGACAAAGCAGATTTTTTTTTATAAAGTTCAGTTTGATTCTAGGTGACTAAGATATTGTTTCTGATGTTTAACTATCACATTTTGAACTATAATGATCTATATACACCCTATCCAATATAATTAGACAGAGAATGGAGCAAGACAGACCGTGTGGAAAACCACTAGACACATTATATACAGGAAGGAATGAGACGGACTTCATGGAAAGCCAGAGACACTTGGCATGTTATGCATAGCCTACATCTTGCATTTTCTGTTACCTAGTTCCATCACTCGGATATCTCTAGTGACCCTTTAATATAGACGTATTTACATCAAACAAAAGTTACAGTCTAGTATATACAGTCACGAAGCTCAATACATAGGAAATATGCATCCATAGATAGGTGCCAACCAATAGGATTGCTACTATCGCCTCATTACAGATAATGCGAAATAGTACCTACACAGTCTATTGTTCCTAGTACCCTCATCAACTCAAGCTTCGTGACTGTATACACTAGAGTGTGGTTATACCGGTACTAAATTAAATGTTCTTCTTTCAATATGAAAAAAGTACCATCTCTGGGTTCATACTGACTTTATACAAATAGTACTAAATTTCCTCTTAATACTTGATAATAATTGAAGACTTGTCTGAAGAAAGGATGTAACATCAAAATACTGAAATATGTGTCTTAAGTTGAAAAATAATTTTGAATCATTTATTTATAACAATAAAATATTGCATCCAATAACTGAATAAACTTGTATCTTTGATTAGTCAAATGGTTCTGCTATTAAATATAGGCCTACTGAAATATGCCTCTGAAATTATTTTTCTTTCTCCTGAAACGTGAATTATAGTTTTGTTGGTACATCCTTATTCCAGGGAGGTCTTCAATACTGTACATTATACTTCAGTGTATTCTTTATGTTTTTACTGATTTTAAGAAATCAACATTTGTTATATCATTATCTTCATTAATAAATGAAGAGTCCACTGCAAGAATGATGGATGTCACTTTCTTGTCGAAAATGAACCAAGACTGTCAATGTATAGCTTAAGACATATAGAATGTACATAGAGAGTTACATGGCATTAACACTGATAGTCATTGTCCAGTAATGATCGGAAAATCACAGTTAAGCTTTGAGCGCTAAGCATTTCAAACTTTCAATTGCTTCTCCTGAAAAATGTATTCCAAATGACATCCATCATTCTTGCAGTGGACTCTTCAAATTTTAACAGGGCAAACAGTGTGTTAAGTCGTCAAAAGACCCATATGTCGTAGTATTAATGTTAGATTATGTTATGTGATCCAATATTATCATTTTATCATTTGTATATGTTGCATAGCTTTCATAATATTGTGGGTTACTCTTCATTAGAAAGTTTAATTGCATGGGTCTTAATATGTTAGTGTTATGTATTGATGCACGTCAAAGTTTTTGTATATATTACGTGTATATGTTTTGGTTTGATGTAAAGAAGGAATCTTGTGAATTTTGTCGTTGTAATATTGTTTTAAATAAGTGAGGGACATATTATATGACAGTGTCCAATCTACGTTTGAGAGCATGCTTCAGAAAAATATGCTAAATATTTCATTGCGAAATATAAGTAGGGGAAAGTTTTTGAAGGAAGAATCATTTCACTTTTCTTTGTAATAGTAAGTTTTAAAATGGTGATAAGTCACGCCGAAACTTATCTCTGAGGCAAAGCACTATATTAAGTTTCATGAGTTAACACAGTGAAGCATAAAAGTTATTATACTCTCGTTAAATACTTAAAATAACTGTTTAACATCAAAGAAATTCCGTGAGAAATAATTAATCACTGTTGCTACTGATGCCATCACCACCACCACTGCCATTGCCACTGCCTTTGCCACAACCACCGCCACCGTCACTGCCACTGCACCACCACCACCACCACCTGTTTTAGTTCAACTGGCCTGTTCCAGCTTCACAAAATCAAAATTAATTTAAATCTGGTCTCCCAAGAATTTTCTCGAACTCTCAACATTCCATTTCCTTTCTTGTTTTGTAATTATAGGCCTATCTGAAATGTTATTCAATGATACAGCTCCATTCTCAATAGATTATGTTCATATCATTTCAGTTTGTAGTCTGTAATTATGCTTGTAATTTTTTTGTCAATATTTAACTCATTTCGTATTTCATTTATCTAATGATCAAGTAAAGTGTAACCAGCCTATGGTTGGTGTACGTAATGTAATTTCTGTTGCATCTGTTCATAGTGAAATTTCGTAGTTTTTAGGTATGGCTTAGTAGAACAACCAATAATTTACAATAATTAACTTTTCTTGATAGTATCCATTTCATCATGTCTGTTAATTATTTGTATTTTTATTTTTACTATAGATCTGATTAACTTTCGTTTATGACATAATACAACCAAGGTAATTGAGAATGGAGACTTGGTCTATTATTCTTCCTTCACAACTAATTTGTTCTCAGTTCTGTCAAATTAAATATGTTGTTTTATGCAATTTATGTTGGTAATAAGTAATAGCAGGTATTTTCTTAAATATCTTTCAATCATACATCTTACTATCGTTACATTTTTCATTGAAATATAAAAGAGACATTTCAAAATTATTTTATTTCATTGCCGAAACATATCTATGTGTTCAAATTTTTGGAAATTACTCTCAAGTTTTTAAACGTATATATAAGTGCATATGTGTGTATGTGTTTGTGTGTGCGCGTGGGCTTGCGTGCTTGTACAATTTCTTCAGTACTCCACAGATTTTTTTTTTAAGATGAAAATCTTCGTTGTGAGGAAAAATGCATGATTAGAACACAATAATATATTTGAAATAAGCAAAACAATATAATACTGATAATACAGGTGTTGCACGTGCTATTAAACGTATTCACTGTATAGTTGTCAAATTTCTTGTGTTTGTAATACAGTTATTGTATTCATTGTGAAAATTCTTTGTAAATGTCTAGAAAAAACTAAGTTTGTGTGTCTTAATTTTTCAGATATACTATGACAAAATCTACAGTTATCATATTCATACTTGGATTTGCACTTCTCTTTAAATTGGAAGAAAAGGTGAAGTATCATTATTATCATCATCATAATCATCACCAACATCATCTTTTATGTACAATTTTACATAGATTTTCAATGACTGGCGAGATTAACCAACTACCAATCATATCACATTCCACTCGTATAATCAAATTCAGATGTTTGATAAGATATTTTATCAATTTCTTTGTCAGAGAACTTTGATAATTTAATATCTGCCTAATACAGTTTAATGGTCTCCAAATATGGATTATAAACACACACTATGATACAAAGACAGGCTCAGCTTAATGACCTCTTAAAAAATATTACAATATCACAGTTCACTGACTTCACAAGGTGTGTTACCATATTAACAAAAACTAAATATTCTCTAACTCTAATAGCTGGGCTGTTTGACGAGCATTTCAACAATGTAGCTTGACCTTCTACGTACCTGCAAAGTAACTGAGGACCTGAATTCTAAACCATGCTAACTCCAGGACCTTTCTAATTCCATATGTACTAATTATATGGATATAGAATGGTTTAGAATTCAGGTGATTTCTCATGAGGCCGATAAACTTGGCAAAAAACAAGTATTAGACATTTTTAACATACAATATCATATTCTGAGATATAACACTGTGCTTAACTCAATTTTCCATTTCTTGGAGTTAGCATGTTTTAGAATTCAGGTCCTCAATTGTTCACTGTGGAACAGCAAGGAAATAACCTCACTGGGTAACGTTGTTTCTTATCTTGACAGAAGCACGTGTAATTTTCTTTTTGATAAATAAGAATGTACCTATGGTATAAAAGTCGTAAAAAAGCCCTTTAAATTAGGGTGACCAGATTTTCAGAGCCATTCCTGAAAGTGGTCCTGTAAAACAGGGCTTGGGTTTTCGCTATTGACCTTATACAGTATGTTACCTAATCATATATCGTCAGTTTACAAGGAAAACACATTATTTAAAAAATAATACTTCTGAGAAAAAGGCGTACCGGTATAATGTATGTGTATAAACTTAGAATTGGAAAATAGAATATATACATGAAGAGAAACAACTTACTAAAAATAATATTTTGAGATTCAGTTTTGTCTAGAACTTTCAACGCTTTTTTCTCAGAATTAATATTTTTGACTTAATATGTTTTGCTTGTAAACCGACAATATCTAAACTTCATACCAAAGCAGTAACCTGTTTTAATACAATAAAAATTTTCAGATATGTAGACTAATAGCTATCAGATAGAACTTCAACGAAGGGAAATAATGTATCATAAATTCTTCTCTTGTTCCAGCTTCATGTTTCGTGCATAATCTATCAATAATAAAAAATATAATGTGAGGCAGTATAATGTATTTATTACTCATGCTGACTATTAACTATTTTCTAACATGACTTAGAAAAACACACACATACAATGTAGCATGATTATTCTTCAGCAATTACTGAACAACTACATATTGCTTTCAACAACTGCTGCTATCCAAGAAGGAAGTCATAAGGCCTGCTCCCACTTAGCGGAATTTCTCTTCACAATGCATTTAAATGAAAGATAGCAGAAAGTGGCGAGGTTCGTCTAATCGAATCGAACAGAACATAATTCAGGAGCTAGAATATTTATTCCACTGCCAGAACAGAATTTCTTGTTTCAGGTACGATCGTAAGTTCTCGTGAAGCCCTCATAAAAAAACAAATGAACCACATCCATTCTTGGCGGCTTAATTGTTAGGTCAATAACAGAACGAAACATGTTAACCAAGTACAGTAATATTTAACACGAGAAAGACATAATTCCGAAGTGATATAGTGTTAAAAGTTGTGTAATCAAGATGTATATTAATTGTTTACTATTGAAAGTTATTGGTGAAATAGTACGTATACAAAAATCACAATTTAATATGAACGAAGAAAAATTAATAAATCTCGTGCAGAATTATCCTCTTTTGTGTGACAAAAGTACTGTTTGGTTCGATTCCACTAGATATGAGTGGCAGCAGACTTTTCGTTTCGATTCAATTCGGTTTGATTCTGCTAAGTGGGAGCAGGCCTTTAGACTTCAACATAGCTATAATTCAGATTACACTTTGTGATCAACATATTATGTTTTAAGGTTTCTGGCTTCAGTCTAGATTTTTCATCTGTCCACGTATTATTCACTGGTGCGAAGTATTTCCTGTTGTTTTCCTCTTCATTTATTTTCTCTGAGAAAATATAAAACATAGAACTTTCACTTCAAATTTTATTTTAGTCGTTATAACACTGTTCTTTTGTTTCAGTCATGGAGTTTGTTCCTCATTGTTGTCATGATATCTGGAGGGTTATTCCTTTTCACCTATAAAGCGACGGAGTTTGACTTTCTGGGGTTTATACTCGTACTGACAGCTTCTTTTACAAGGTGAGAGACATTCCTTCTCCATCATGAACCAAAATTTCCTCATCTCATGGAGGAAAGAAATGAAGCTTCTAGTTAAACGGATTAAACCAATCACTTCTGTCCTCAGTTTGTACAGACAGGGGTGGACAAACCCTATCCACACAATGGATGAAGCAAATTATAAACTGCAATTATCAGGAGAACGATCTTTGTAATCTTTGAAATCATGGCATGGATGATGCTGAGATTTCGATGACGAAAATAAATGTTTGCAATATTTCTTATATAAGATAGTGCCCGTCATTTCATTTGACCACTATATGTTCTTTCTACAGCCATTATTTTCAAATTGTACAATCCTGCTTTGTGCAGCCCTTTTCTCCCCTCAAATTTTTGGATGAAATTTATTCATGGTCATTATTTACGAACATTTTTTTTCTTCTGAAAATTATGTAATTGCCATTTCATAATTATTACAATAATAGTAACAACTTTATGAAATAATTAAATCAACTTTTACGAGTTTCTTTCAGAGCTCTTTTCACACAGCAATCAGTCCTGGACACTAGATCTTGGTAATGGATCAAAGAGATAGGTTCCCATTCACGTATCTTGTCTGTTGATAGAGGCAACATGTAACGCCAAAATGATGACATTCTTATACTGATGACATGATGCAAAAATCCAAAAATCTTTGCACTACACCAAACATCGCCGAAGTCTTATCATAGTTCTGAAGAGTTGTGGAGTTCATATGCTCACAAAAATTCCTGGTTCAGAGCAACAATGTTATGTTACTGCTGCATACACCTCAAATTGAAGACACTGTAAAAAATTACAAAATTTAAAAACATGTACAAAATTTTTCCAGATGAATCAACTTTTTGCGTTCAACCTGTTAAAATTTATGATACCAATTTCGAAATAATCTGTAAATTAATAAATTGATTGATGTGCAGATGTTTTTTAGCCAAACAATTTACAAAATACAGCTGTCATTTGTTTTCCTTTGAAGTCAGTAAAGACAATAGGTAAGTGTAGTTAAAGTAGCAAACCATCTAAGAATGTGTGAAAGATAATGCATCAGTAGGGGAAGCTGTTATATCTAGGGACAAGTTGTACCTGGGGGCACTTGGTTTATTTTCAAGGTTATGTAGTGAAATTTTTGTATTCGCAGTTGACCACTCTAATTTCATCATTCAGCTGTTCTGTGAATGATTTACTTTTTGTTGAAGCAATCTGGAGAGATTTTATTTAAAAAAAATCTATATTTTTTTTATAACCTAAAACGTAAGTAATTTTCAAATTAATGAAATATTTTAAATTAATTCTTTACATACACGATTAAAAACTTAAATCTATATTTTTAAACCCTGTTATTCTATCTACTAGTTATTGACTTATTTTTGGTACCTCAGTCTTGAAAACTTGCTGAGATTTATTTTACTGATACCTGATGTACCTAGGGACAATATACCTGGGGACAATGTTTTCAGGTGGACCTCGTTATATTTTAAATAATTTTGTAAATAAGTTACTCTTACGAGTAATTAAAAACAATATTTAGTAATGGCTTTTATGGGGTTTCAGCTTCAGTGGAAATGCCACGCAGCAAATTAAAAATCAAGAGACAAACTCCGACAAAGCGAAATTATGCTCTTCCCAGGAAACGAATAACTCATAATCCTAAAAAAGGAAAGGCACGCGTTTTAGCAGATATGCCAGAGAAAACCGAGATAGGAGAAAGAAAAAGAAAGTTTAGTGAGAAGAGAAATATGATGGATAAAGTTCAGAAATGGAAGAAGTTTAAGCCACAAGTTCTGTTTTCAGAAGATAATTCAGAAGAGACTGCAAATAAGCCGAGGAATGTGGTAATGCTGATGATGATGATGATGATGATGATGATGATGATGATGCCATTTCAACTGTAAATGACACTGAGTTGATTGCTCGAGCGAATTTAGAAGAAATAAGAGAAGAAAATTTTGTTCTCATTCGTGTGGGAGGAAAGAGAGACTGATTATAAATTTTTTGTCTGTAGAATTTTAAGAAGATTTGTGAAATAGAATTTGAAGTTCAGTATCTAAAGGAGTTTACTAAATATGACAATTAATTTTTTTACATGATAAGCAATCATAAATTTTTTGCCTTCCTTCAGAGGATATTGTGATTAAACTTCCCCATCTTCTCAAAGAAAAGGTTCAAGCCTAAGTGACACTAAGAAATTCATTTAATTGGAAAGCCTAATATTGTTTCTGTTAAAAAAATTGAGAATTATTTCAAAACTTTAAACTTAGCAACATTATCACTATTTTTTTAGTAGGTTAATTAACGACGCTGTATCAATTACTAGGTTATTTAGTGTCGATTATCACTATTGTTATTACATTAAATTTAAAGGCAAAACCTATCATTAATAATAATTAGAAAACAGTAAATTGTCTGTATTTTGTATAAATATAAACTTAATAAAATATTAGTTACATTAATATTATGTTGAACCATGTCCCAAGGTATGTCATCCTATGTCCCAAGGTACATCACCTTTATGTACCTAGAAACAGTATGTAGCACTTCAGGAAAATTAAAAAAAATCTATACAAAAAATTATTTAATTGAAACCTTGCTTTTTTCTAAGATATTTACACTTCGAAGATAGGCCTACTGTTGTTAATAATAAGAAGTAATAAAAGCTTATACAAAAATTTTAAAAAATTGAAATTTAAAAAACTGTCCCTGGGTACAACAGCATCCCCTACATATTGAGAACAAAGTAATAATAAACCAATAGTTTAGTTAGAAAATATACAGAGACTGAATTTTTTATGAAATATGTAGTAATCCACCTCCCCCACCTCTTATCTACAGAATCTGTATCAGCATTTTCATTTATCTGCAATTAACCTTAACTTTTTTTACGTGTTTAAGCACTTAGTATCTTGATGTGAAGAGTTTTATAGCAAATCTAGAATTTGGTCGCAGCTGTATTCGTAAATTGTGGTAATATCAATCACCAACACTGTCCTTAGTGGCATAACCCCCACTGTTTACTTTTCACTGTCCTGACACATGCTGGAGTAGTAACCTACCAACGGGATGTTTATAGGGTTTGCTGTTATCCATAGTAGATTTAGGAACCTGTTCACTGCAGACAAGGAATGAAATGGAATTTTCGAGAGGTGGACACTATGATCTAGCACTGCTAGATCTATTGTTCTAACACAGTGGAGAGAGTTTGACTGGATTGGAACAAAGTAATGGAGATCCTGAAGAAAACAGGCGTGGATTGAAAAGAGAGGAGGCTGTTCTGTAACCTTTATATGCAGCAACGAGTCAAAGCCAGAATAAGAGAAGATATATCAGAAGGAAGTGAAATAGGGAGAGGAGTACAAGGATGCTCTTTATCACCTACCCTGTTCGACATCTACTTGGAGGATTTAGTGAATAACTGTTTTCAGAATATAGGACGAGTGATAGTAGTAGGTGATACTAGGGAATATGCTACTGAAATAAGTGACAGCTGTGAGCAGTATGGGATGAAGATAAAAGCAAACAAGACGAAGACCATGTTTGTCCGAAGAAAAATAAATAAGATAAACGTGTGAATACTACATGAGGCAGTAGAGAAAGTGGACAGCTTTGAATACTTAGGGTGTACTGTAAGCAGTAACGAGCTGCTGCAAGGATGTCAAAAGAAGAATAACAATGGCCAAGGAAGCTTTTAATAGAAAAAAAAGCATCTTCTGCTGACCTCTGGAAAAAGAACTAAGGAAGAGACTAGTGAAGTGCTTTATGTGGAGTGTAGCATACAAATGGATCAGAAACATAGACATTACGACGAAGTGAAAAGAAGCGACTAGAAGCATTTGAAATATGGATATGGATAAGAATGAAGCATGTGAAATGGACAGACAGAATAAGAAACGAAGCTGTGTTGGAAAGACTGGGTGAAGAAGGAAAGATGCTGAAACTGATCAGGAAGAGAAAAAGGAATTGACTGTGTCACTGGCTGAGAAGAAACTGCCTGCTGAAGCATGCATTGGAAGAAATGGTGAATGGTAGAAGAGTTCAGGGCAGAAAAAGATATCAGAAGATAGATAACATTAAGATATATGGATCATATGCGGAAACTAAGAGGAAGGCAGAAAATAGGAGAGATCGAAGAATGCTGGATTTGCTGTGAAAGAACTGCCCTTGGCAGAACACTGTGCGTGTATGTATGTGCTAACCCTCAAGCTAGGTGCATTCTCAAACCCATACCGGCTGACTACACTAAGAGTCGCTGGATACCCAAGTTCCGAGCAAGCCACCCCACTCATCCCTAGGCTAGTCCACTCTGTGTGTTGCCAGCTGGTGTTTGGGGAATGCTATAGAATGATAACAGACTGGAGAGATGTTGATGCAATGATATAGATGCCTAATATGTGAAAATGGGAGAACCCCGAGAAAAACCACAACTGCGACCTTGTCCGCCACAAGTATCACTATGGATTTTTCAATGAAAAACTCCGGGTCTGACTGGGATTCGGATTTGGATAGCCTGCGTGGCAGGCTGAAGATCTGACCACTTAGCCATCGCAGGGGACCTGCAGACATGTAGTGATTAGTTTACATAATTTATTTTAAAAATTCCATAAAACTATCTTCTTAAGAGTGGCTTCATAAAATATAACAAGAAAGTGTTAATCAATATTACATGGCATACTTATTTAATGTAGTGTACCTATTTTATTTCCTTGATGCTTCTCTGCACTCACTTCCACAGATATGTTGTGACTAGGGGGCAGATGTTGATGACCTGAAAATCTACTTAAAATGATCAATAAAATGCCCTTAAAGTAATGGAAAAATGACAAAATTAAAAGAAAATACACTTAAATATTATTCAAAATATTCGCACCACAATTTCTTAAAAAATTAGCCACCTTGTTTCAATGACTGCCCTGCAAATCTCGGAGAGAAGATGCAACTTGAAGGTTTTAAGGGAAAATTATAGATTTGAAATGAAGGTTTACATTGTGTTTCAATCAGGGGTGGTCCATGTCAGTGCCTCCATTCTCTGTCTCCTCCTCCTTCCGCTCTTCACTTTTGTTACCAGACCTTCCAGATGAGGGAGTGTGAATGACAAAACAAATTGTGGGCGCAGCATACATTCTTGCAATCTTTGTGTTAGAGATACTGTCTACTACAGTACATCACTTCCGAACCATATTGGGGACACAACGTCATATTGTCCAGGAAACAGTGAAAGTTTTCCCCCTTCCAACATAAATTCTAAAGACACTTTCGTACCACAAAAAACAGTAGTGGTCAAAACCCTCACTTAAACTAAGTTGTTGTCAAGCATTTTATATTACAGTGGATTTCGCTTAATAGAACCATGTGTTTTGGTCCAATTAAGCAGCTGGTCCTCTTAACCGGAATTAAATAAATAAATGGACGTGTACTGTATTTTTCCCTCTAAGCTTGGTCCTAATATGCAGCAGGTCCAACTAACCGCAGGACCTATTAGGCAGAATCTACTGTACTTCCGTTGTGTGAGGTGAAGTCTTCAGTGGAATGAGGGATGGACTTTTAGAGTTTGTTCGAAACTATAAAACTCAAACTTCACTGTTATTCACTTATTCAGGAGGTAATTACTACTGATCTATTTGCTTAGAAAAAGATTTAATAAACCTATCGGTAAAGAAGAAAATAAAATGCATTCCAAATGATCTAAAAGTTCTTCAAAGTATTAAAAATGACCAAAAAAATGTAAAAATGACCTATTAGTTCAAAAACGTAAAAAAAAAACAATATTAGAAATTAATTTTTACGTTGATATTAACATAGAAAAGATTTCTATTTTAATAGACATCGTCCTAATGTGAAAAATAAGATGACTTCTTTTCATCAACATCCGCCCCCTGGGTATGACATTATGAGTTTCCTAATGTTCTCATGCTTTGTGTGCTAACTAAAATCAAAACCTAAGATAGCACTAATATAACACAAGAGAAATATGACAAAAGGATTCATCCAGTCACCATGAAAGGAAGTTAGGTTTCCTGCTGGGTCTCGCAGTCAGTAAGAGAGAGAGTTTTTTTTGTGGTGATTATGTGATTAAAATGGTTTTCTATAGGTTTACTATATACAACAGCAAGTGTTTTTCTTATGTACTCACTAACCTTGCCCAATAAGTGAAAATAACATTTTCAAAGAATTTTCCAAATGTCAAAGTTCTTAGTTGTCATGTACTGGTAGTCATAATCTGGTTAGAAAATTAAGAGAGACTGAAAGTGTACTAGATACTAAAACAGTGATGGGAAACAGCCTCTTGCAGAGAGCTTAGCTTCTCCCTCTACCTTAGTTGCTGTTGTATGTAGATACTCATGCTGACTGCTCTGTTTACAATATGAGTTCCCCGTCCCTATACTAGAAGCATAGGAGACTACACGTATCGACTTAGGAAACATGAAGAGTAAATATAACACAGTGATGAACGTTTTTAAACAAAACTGTGTATGTTCTTTCAATTCTTAATGTAACAACAATTAGTAGTAATAAGTAACCATCCAAGAGATTCTATTGCTACCATCTTGCAGGCTGCATGAGAGAAGCCATAGTTTGGCTGCAGACAGCAACTTTAATGGTAAGAAAATAAAATGGGCACACTGTATATTGTAGTAGATTCAAAGATCTACAGAGTGTAAAAAATAAGGAGTAAAATTTAAGGAAGAAATTCTCATATGTATCTAGAGAAGAAAAACAGGTTATAACAACATGGGTCCGGAAATGCTTAATTTCTGACTTATCAATGCGTTTATTTGCCGGAAGTATGATACACTATGTTGAAATTTCCTTATATGAGTTGCTCAAAATTTCCACCTTCTGCCTGAATATAGGCCTCAGCTCATCTCATTGAAATCCGAATATGCTACAAAATTCCAGGCATAGTGCATATTGTCTGACAGGCTGCCACAATTCGATGGAGAGTTGCTGCATCACCCACAGCAATCAGATGCATCAGCGACTGTAAGTACCCCTACAGAAAGGAGTCTGTTAGTTTAAATCTGGTGAGCGTGGAGACCAAGCAATTAGTCTACCTCTACCTATCCAGTGACCACAATAACGTGTATTAAGGTGCCTGCAGGTACAGGTACAGCGAATAAAATATGCAGGAGCACCATCTTACATGGAGAATACCCTTTAACAGAATACTAGTGGTACCTATGTTATCCAAGAAAGCAAACAAAGCAGTGTGTAAGAAATCTGTTGTAAGCCTGTTCCAAAGTACAGTGAGGGACAGAAATGTCAGTATTTTCTAAGTCAAAGAATGGCACACTGCGCATTGCTCTGGGCCAAAAGCCTGGTTTATACCATGAAGAGATATTCGTTTCTCTTTTCTGTTTAAATATGACATATCTATACTGAGGAGACATTAAAACATGGGGAAAGTTACTATATTTAAAATACGTATACAAATATACAGACGTAAAATGCTGTAGTTTTTTAGAAAAAACAAACCTGAAATATGCAGAAGAGCTTGGAGCATTCTAGCTGTAACAGCTAATGCTAAAATACTTGAGCCACTCAACTTTTTTGTCCCTCACTGTACATGGGACCCAACAGGTAATCACCAAGAATGCCAGGCCATATGTTGATGAAGAACCTCTGTTGGTGAGAACATTGAACTGTTGGAAATTCTGTGTTCCATCTCTTGTGGAGTGCATTGAGGTCATACTTCAAAGTCTGATAACTTAAAAATTGTTATAACCTGTTTTCTTCTGTATGTATGAGAAATTCATTCTTGAAGTTTTGTTCTGTATTTTTGTTACATTCTGTATATAAAATTATTCAATAAAATCACGAGTGTGCTTATGTTCCTGAAGTGTGTATTTCTCTCTGTTTGCATATAGTGGTCTTCGATGGACACTAGCACAACTGGTGATGCAGAAATCGAAACTGGGTTTAGAAAACCCTGTCGACATGGTATATCATGTACAACCGTGGATGATCGTGTCTATAATACCATTTGCTATTGGTTTTGAAGGTGAGAACAAACGAATTCGCAGTAAGTAAAGAACAGGGCTAGGATTTCTGTAAAGTTGCATCTCTTCGGTGACAAACCAGAAACATAACTACTTTAGTATTTAAGTTACATGTTTTATGACAAATTAAATCTTTTAGAATGTACCTATTACAGTATTTTTTGTCACTTATGTATAAAGTTTTTGGCAGTTTTCTTCTTCTGTTCCATTATGCCATTAGGTGCCTGGTTCGACTTGGTTCATCCATCTCCTGGAGTGACTTCTATTTCTACATAATCTCTTTATTTCCGTTTCTATTGCCCATTATCTCTTCTGTGTTCTCCCACTTAATTCTATCTCTTCCTATTTTTCCCTTAGTTCGCATTTTTGTAACCTGCTTGGGTTTCCTTTCTTCTGACATATGTGTGACGAAACCACTTCAGTTGCCTTTTCCTTAGTACCATATCCTCTTTTGGTTTACCTCTTATCTTATCCTCTCTTTTCTAATTCGATCATGTCGGGTCTTCCCAACAGTTTTTATAAATTCTTAGGTTAGCATCTTTTTTGTGTTTATTGATATAGTAGTCAAATTGATGATTACTACGAACTAAATCCACGAGACATTGTTTGTTTTAAGTATGCTTCTATTGTATCAATGCAAGTGGAAAAGAGCTTTTAAAGGTATAAATCTTTGTTGGCTGACAACAGACAGTCATTCTCATTTGAGAATCTCCACAATGTATTCATTATTCATTGAAACTCATGTACAGTACATTGTTTTGCAATTTGTGTCATAATTTTTTTTATAATTTTATGAAGTAAAGAGATTAACAGCATTTTTATTTAATTTTCTCTCTGGTAGTAGATTCAAGGGAGATATCCGTTCTGTAAAAATGAAAATATATTTTTGAAAACTGTAATTTTATTAAACATATAAAAATTATTAATTAATTTCAAGATTTTTATATTTACGAAAATTAGAGTCTGAATCGATTGTTACAAGATCTGGACCTTGTGTACAGACATCTCTACAAAATTGGGCAGAAAAGTATTATGAATGAACACTGATTTTATTGCCCATGAGAAGTATATAACGTATTTCAAGTTTTAGATTATTTTTTTTTTAATTTTCAGGTTATTGTATGGTTATTTTAGATAACAACTGCATATCTGGTTGATTTTTAGGTCATTTAAATCCTGGCCCCTAGTAATGAATTTGTAAGAGCCTCTTGTATGTCTTTACCGCATCTGTGGTGTGGGAATAATTTCAATGAAATTTGCAGTGGTTATGCACTCTGTTATGGCTCTTAATCTTGTTACAGTACGCATTTAAAATTCTGCCATTCTTTGTTTCACCATGGAACCCCGAACGAATGTCCATACTCGGTGCAGGGAAAGACGTATTCTGTGTTAAAATTAGTTTATAGTGTAGGATTTTGTTAAGATTGTTTTCAGTGTTTCTCTCGATTATCACAGAGTTTGTTACATTGATTCACATTTATCACTTTTCCTCTAGCCGACTTTTTTAATTGACTATGTAACAATGATGTATTATTGATATGGAACTTCCGGGCTAAGATGCCGTGGTCTACTGGTATAGATATTCCCAGACATTTCGTCTACTACTGGGGCAGACATCTTCAGTGGTGAGGTACCCTAAGTCTAAGTCTTCTGCTAGGGGTACCTATGGCAACTGATGTCCTGATGTTTGCTGTCCTTATTTATAGAGCCGGGGATTGGCCTTGGTGTTCCGTTGTCGCGGTGGTCTGCACCCAATGGATCTCGGTAGCCTTGGACTGTTAGTGGCATTCCGTTGTCACCACGACCAGTCCAAGGCCACCGAGATCCAATGGGTGCAGACCGCCATGACAATGGAATACCAAGGCCAATCCCTGGCTCTATAAATAAGGACAGGCAAACAGTCAAAGTATCAGTTGCCACAGGTAGGCCTACCGCAGTAGTAGACGAAACGTCTGGGAATATCTATACCAGTAGACCATGGCATCTTAGCCCGCAAGTTCCATATCAATTAAACACCAGCCGTGAAAGCCTACATGCTAAGATGATGTATTAATTGGGCGTCATTCTACCATTGACAGAATTGGTGATAGCGAGATGATAATTCCTCAAGAGGATTCGAAGAATTTCCTATGGGATTACCTGACATTTGGCGACTTTTCTTATACTCTTTTATTTCATTTATTGTATTCCATAGATATTACTTTAGTATTGAAGCTTTAAGATGTGGAACAAGTCAAAATGTTACAAGATTACAATTTTTTGGCGAGATGAAGTGAGGTGAAGCCGAGGATTCGCCATAGATTACCTGGTATTTGCCTTATGGTTGGGGAAAACCTCGGAAAAAATCGCAGCTCCAGATCAGCAGGCTAGCGAGTCTGCTGACTGAGCTATGTTGGTGGCTCTACAAAAAAATATATAGTAGCCTACATAGCAATCAGATTATTAAATTTACAAAGCTATAAAATATAATACATAGCAAGTAAGTTAATTCAATTTAAAAGCATAAACAATTCAATTAATTGAGATATATAAAACTTGATAATACATACTAGCCTATGTAAATTATTTCAATCAATCAATCAATTAATCAATCAATCTTCTTAATGTATCAAGCTGTTTGCTGACAACATAAAGTCCACCATAGTCCACTATAGTCTATTCAGTTTTTGTTTTTCGCGAGAAATTAATATGTTGATCGGTGTTCATTATAGATGCTTGTTGCTAGTAGCCAGAGTTGGGGGTGTTTATTTGCAACCAAGACCTTTTCAAGTGATATATCTATCCAGTGCTTTTGCTTAAGTAAAGTCTCATTTTATAAACCTATGGATCAAAATTGACTCTCTTCTGATAAAGGAAACATTTTACAGTCTGTACAAAAGAAACTTCAAATTATAAGCATAAACAATTCATCAGTTGAGCTATACAAACTACTATTCAATTTACAGCATATACAATTCATCAGCCAAGCTATACTAAAATATACAATTAATTCAATTTACAAGCATATTATAGTTGAGCTATACAAAATTGTATATTTCATATCAAGTAGAATAATTCAATTTACAAGCATACACAATTCATCAGTTGTGTAGAAGGTATGAGTATGTAGAAATTTGGTTAATTCTGTTCTAAACTTTTAAGATAATTAGGCAGTGCATTGAAGATTATAATACATGACTAGTGAACTCTTTTTTATAACAGCTTAGACTAACAGAGGGTAGATGGAGATTTGATATATGTCTTTTATTAAAATTATGAATGTTTTGATTAGTACTAAACGTATCTCGGTTTTTAATATAAAACATCATTAAGGAAAGAATGTACTCACAAGGTAAGGTCAGTCCTGAAGAATAGTTCTTGGTAATGGATCCAACAACTATGTCCTATTTTCCCTGACTTCCCTGATGATGACGATATGTAGTTATGAAATGTTGACTGTCACTGCTATGATACGGTGCAAGTACCCAAAGACCTCGCAGCATGTTGATAACAGGGAGCAGATGTTGATGACCTAAAAATCTACTTAAAATGCCCTTAAACTAATGGAAAAATGACATTTAAATATTATTGAAAGTACTTGCACCACAACTTCTTAAAAATTAGTCATTAGTTTCAATGACTGCTCTGCAAATCTCGGAGAGAGGAGGCAACTTCCTGGAATTTGGCTAAAATAAAGGAAAAGGACATGCAAGAAAATGAAGGTTTTACGGGAAAACTATAGATTTCAATGAGGTTTTACAATATGTTTCAATCCGAGTGGTCCAAGTCAGTGCCTTCATTCTCCGTCTCCTTCTCCTTCCACTCTACACTTTTGTTACCAGATCTTCCAGATGGGGGAGTGTGAATGACAAAACAAATTGTGGGCGCAGCATACATTCTTACAATCTTTGTGCTAAAAATGTACATCCCTTCTGAATCATATTGGGGACATAACGTCCTGTCCAGGATATGGTGAATGTTTCTCCCCTTCCAAACATAAATTCTAAAGACACCCTCGTACCAACAAAAGAACAATAGCAGTCAAAGTCCTCACTTAAACTAAGCTGTTGTCAAGCATTTTATATTACTTCCGTCATGTGAAATGAAGTCTTCAGTGGAATGAGGGATAGACTTTAGCAGTGGCGTATACTGGTTAAAGGGTTTGGGCTACCGCTGACCCTATTATTACACAAAATATATCTAACAATTAATTACTTTAATTTTAATTACTATGGTAAAACTAGTAATACAAAATTATTACATTATGTTATATTATAAACTTTTTCTTTTGTAATTTCCTTGGGCTACCACCGGTAGCCCCGGTAGCCCGCAAAATACGCCCCTGGACTTTAGGCTTCGTTCCAAATTATAAAACTCAAACTTCACTATTATTCACTTATTCAGTAGATAATTTATTACTACTGACCTATTTGCTTATAAAAAGATTTAACAAACCTATCGGTAAAGAAGAAAGTAAAATGCATTCCAAATGATCTAAAAGTTCTTCAAAGTATTAAAAATGACCAAAACATTCCGAAAAAATATATAAAAATGACCTATTAGTTCAAAAAAAGTAAAAAATGCAGTATAAGAAATTATTTTTTTACGTTGATATTAACATAGAAAGGATTTATACATTAATAGGCATCGCCGTAATGTGAAAAATAAGAAGATTACTTTTCATCAACATCCGCCCCCTATTGATAACCATCAAAGTCTCAAATCATACTGTGGAAAACAGTGTACATATTTGCATTCTTATTCTTATAAGGATAGAAGAACACTAAAAATGTCTACCAGGAACATAAAAGTCCACACTAAATGGAAATGTCTAGCAAAACATCCATGGAAAAAGGAACTGAGAGAACGACTACTGTGCTCTTTCGCCTGTGGTAGGGGTTTCTTACCCGACCAGTGAGTTGAGATAACAGTACTGTGTTGCAGGTTTGGCTCTGGCTGGCACCTGCAAACTGTTCCGTTTCCATGAGACATCTGTGCTGGCAGTCACACTGCTGCAGATCGTGTCAGGCGCCATGCTGGCTTTCTGTATGGAAGTAGCTGAGTACATGGTGGTCACCAATACCTCCAGCCTCACACTATCTGTAGCGTGCATATTCAAGGTGCGTCATTCAGTGAATAGTGACCAAATAAATGTGATGTTCCGCACAAAAGAGACCATAGGGTGAAGAACATCCGAATTCACTTTTTGACACATTATGAAAGAGGATTTCATGCTAAATCATGCTTTTCAGAAAACTTCTACTTTAAATCAATAGAAAGTTATTGAACTTTCAATCCTACTCATTTTTAAAAAAACACCTGAAGAAAGACTCACCTTATTCAAAATTTAATGCTGAATTCAGCTGTAAGGTTAAATTTGTGTAGAACAAGACTTTATAGGAAAATCAAAACACACTACTCTCTGAAAACAATAGCACAATGGAAAATAGAGCGGAGTTATACAAAACAATCTTAGTTTACAGCTTCATTTTGTACTTAATTAACAAAAATAATGGTGATGAAAGTACGAATAATAATGATAACATATTATTATAAATAGTGGAGGAAGAATTACAATTTATTATGATTGTAAAAAACAAGTAAATATCCAGGAGAGTATGAATCAGGAAACTTAAATTGACAACCCAATAGATTAGTAAAATTACAAACTGAACTGAACATTATATAACTAACCTAAATTAATAACTAATTTAACTGAACCTAACCTAATGTAAATTATTAATAATAAGTTAAGGAAAAGAAATAACATAGACATCTTACAAAAAATTGCTGACTGCATTATAGAAGATAATGTTCCTTTTTCAAATAATGCATTGCTCTCATAAAAGCTCTTTACCATCTGTTGGTCGGTTTTTGAGCTACTAAGTACTTCTAGTTTTTCAGAAAGGATGTATATACCTTTTGCTGTCAAAAACAGAAGTTGTGAAAATTGTAATAATTGGTCATCCTATAAAATCAACTCTCGGAAGCTAAGACACCGTACTCTACAAATTTAGTGTGCAAAGTTCTATCATTGTATTGTATTTATTAACATTCCTTGGTATTCATACATTGCTTCACAGCTAGAATATGGAACAAGTCAAAAAACTTAATACTATTATAAAGTCTTAATTTATAGTCACAGTCTAGATGAAATATATACAGAAGAGATTTTCAATATAGTCTACTAGTACAACACAAAGTTTTAGTATCAATTTCATGAAGCGTTATTGAATGTCATGAATTCACCTACAGAATAGAAGGCGTGAGAAATTAGGTACTTCTTTAATTTGGCCCTAAATAATCTTATGTTTTGAGTTTCATTTTTTATATCGATAGGGAGGCTATTAAAAATTTTTACTGCCATATAATGCACTCCTTTTTGATAGCATGATAGACTTGCCGATGGAGTATGAAAGTCATTTTTTGACGTGTATTTATGCTATGAACTGTTGAATTAGTTACAAAGTTTTCACGATTATATAAGGCGAGGATTATTAATGAAAAGATATACTGACAAGCCATGGGCATTATTTGTAGTTTTTTGAAAATAGTCCTACAAGATTCCCTAGATTTGGCACCTACTATTATTCTAATTACTCTTTTTTGTAATAGGAATATACTGGAATTTCCCCAGAATATTATTCCAAAACTCATTACCGAGTGAAAGTATGCAAAGTATATTGTTTTTAAGGTATTGATATGTACTATCTTTTGCATAGATCTAATAGCAAAACATGCTGAATTTAGTTTGGGGGTAATATCTACTGTTACATGTATTGTCTGGAACATTTCAACGGAGAGGGAGTGACTAGGTAAGCATTTGTGGTTTTTCTTGAAATTGCCGATGTCCCCTGCTGGACCATAAATAATCTGGTCAGCCTAGATATAATACAAGTAAATAGTTTACAATGCCAGGATTAGTTTACTCGTGTAGTCTGAGCTAAAGCACCTTATTAAATGAGTGGCACTGCTTCACTTCCCTGCAGGAGGTTTGCACCTTAATCCTGGCCGTTGAGGCTGGTGATCGTATGAACTTCATCAACGTGGTGGGGCTGCTCTGTTGTCTGGGTGGAATTGCATGTCATGTGGTGCACAAGGCGGTCGTTGCTGGCAGACGCAGCAACATGGATGACTCACTGAACAGCAAGCTGGCTGACAGCAGCTCAGACCTTAGGGTGCCGCTGCTGGGAGACTCCTCCGTCATGTTCATGGCAGGTAGCATCAACAGTACAGACGAGAGTGACGAGGACACCTCCAATGTGCTGTTTGACATCATGCAGAGAAGGGACAACCCGAGGTAGCAATGCCTCCTGTGCCAGCAGTACTGCTAATCAGGGAACACTTTATTACTAAACCCATATGTACTTAGAATACCTTATTCCTCCCACAGAGAGCCAGAGAGCATCAGTAGTCATGATTTAAAAATTAAGATTAAATTACCGATGCTCAGATCATAGAGGACACCTCACGCAAGTTTTTTCTGTCCATGACCCTCTGAGATGGGAAACTGGAAACTACATTTACATCACTCAGGAATGCTGTATACATCACAATCCAATCACGAATTAGCTAGTAGTTGGTTCGTTTAGGCTTCAAGATAGTTATCCAAAATCCACGTGAGACATCTTCCCAACTGTCTTATCACTAGAGACGAGAATTTCATGCACTATAAAATCCCAAAATATGCATGCATTTATGCGCTATCAAAATATGAAACATGCATGAAAAAGCGAAAAATACATGAAATAAGCACTTTAATTTTTGTTCCAATTGTCTTATTTCATGCCACTTTTATTTTATTTATTTATTTATTTTTTTTTTTGCACAGTTAACGACTAACAACATTTTTCTAAATTGATTTCTGTGACGTTCCTGTGCTTGTCAGTCAATATGTTTTTGTAGGCAGAGAATGACCTCTTTGCACCGCAAGAAGTTATGGGTGCAAACTTGAATGAACATATTTGTGACAGTGTCAGGTCAAATTCTTCATTCAAGTTTTCGCCATAAATAACCTTCACTGAAAAAAGGAATCCTTAGTCCAGGTTCGCATTTATGACCCTGTCCAGTTTGTTTTTCGCCACTACACCCACTTTCCCACGGGCATAACTGAGGGATCTATGGAATTCTTTGCCTTGCAATATGCAAAGCAGATGCGACATGCTGGTTGACTTGAAATTTTTATATTTTATCTGAAATTATAATAGATCTTATGGTTACTTAGATACGATTTAAAAGTGGACATCGTAATTTAATGAATTATTTAAAAAAGTTTTGTAATTTTTTACATAGAACAACTGCTATAAAAATATTCGGAAATAGAATAGCAGTCCTTACCTATTTACTCCAACAATCGCAAGAATACGACATCCCCATTTGATCTAATATAACCCTTTCCTTTAATCCACTATGCAAAGAGTACACTTTTGGAATCTTTAATTGGAAGCATATTAGAACCACATTAACACACGCAAACAGAATAAACAAACACATTAACCACTAACGAGGTTCACACACTGCAAAGACAGTTTAACGAATGATTTCAATTTTAGAAGAATCTAAATTGTTACTATTAATTGGAAAAGGGAGAGAATTTATAACCTCCCTGAAAGAGGGTGCTTTTGACCTAAATTATTTGTTGGCAGTTTCCTTAAACCCTCTACATTTCCTCTCTACTATTCTCAAAATATCCAACCTACCGGTAATAAATCCATTTATGACACACAGTCTATAGAGGAGTAAAGTGTTGTAAAATTGAACTTCCGTCGAAGAAAAGGTCCTTTAACATCTTATTGTGAAAATCTTAACATTTTTTCATTTTTCTGTTATTTAGTTTTTTCTTTTCCTTCTTCAATCCTGATTACTGAAGCTACAATAAGGGACATAAAAATCGAGAAATGAGGTGTTCCCTCAAAACCATTAAAACATGCATTTAAACTGAATATAATGTATATTATATGCATTATTAAGCTAAAAATTGCTTAAATATGCATTATGCATGTTTTTAACCACAAAAAAGGCAAATATGCATGCAAATATGCACGGAAAAGTACACATATTTGGAACCGGAAAGTAATGAAATGGATAAGTATTAAGTTTCAGCGATGTCCTATGTTCCTATAAAAACATGCATTTGCATGGAATTCTCGTCTCTACTTATCACCCTTTAAGTTGATAATTCAGTATTTGGTTGTGCTGTCATCATTAGTCATGAGAGGAACCAATTTTTGCTACACAGTGGCAGTTTCTTTCTTTGTGAATTTAATTTTCAGCTAAAAATGTAATAATTTCCTTTATGATCCAGTAATGTGTAGTAACTGGACGTTATTCTGGGAAATATAATTTCTGTAAATTATAAAGGATGAATTTAAGAATACAGTGATGCTGCCAGACTTCGAAAGTAGTAGAGATATCTGTGAAATTCTCCAAAACTGTACATTTTTCTTTCTTAAACACGTCTTGAAAATTAAGTGAAATTTATTTTTGTCTTACTTATTGGGATTTTTCCATAAAGTATTGTACACACTCTCAAAGTCAGATCTCTATACATTTGTCCCGTGAAAGTTTTCATTGGTTGCAGTGCCATTTCTTAACCCTTATGCCACAGGCTGACTTCACTTCTAATGGTGAACTCATTCTCGTACCCCAAGTTGATACTCTCTATGAAATCATCACTCATACATCTCCAGAAAATCAAAATACTTTCTTCTTCATTTGACCATTTGTAAGCACATACAACATTGATCTGACAGAAAGTTTCTTGTAACTAAGTTGTATCTGAGGTCACTGAAATCTATTCTTACAATTGCACACAATTCCCAACTTGTGATGTGTTAGTTCTCAAAAATCAACTGATTCTCTTTCTTCTTTTTCTCTTCTGTTACTGCAGTGCAGGGGCGACCAAGTTTTAGCATTTATTTAATTATTTTACCCAATTCCCTGTATCACAGCTTTGATATTGTCCATAACACTTCTTAAAACATTCTTTAACTTCAGTGGATATGCTTTCTATTCAAGTATTTTATCATATGTCACAGCTTCAATGAATATCACTGCCATGTTCCATTTGTTTCATTGATACAGTTATTCCATCTGATGGAGAGAAGTGAAATTTTCAGGATACGTACGAAAATAGCCTAATAATCACACGAAACAGTCGAGATTACTTTTCATGATCGTACTAGCAAGATAAGAAAATTAAGACAGTACTGTACTTCCTAAACAACCATATTATGTAGTTGCGTATTATAATCTACCTTCCCAGCAATTAATCTCATCTTTCTGACCCTAGAAAGTTGTTTGGGAATGGCAATTAAAAAATATTGCCTTGCATACCTCACTTTTATTTAAGAAAAGTATACAGTCTATATGTGATTATACTAAACAGTTCAACTTGTAAAAAAAAACAGCAAAAATGTTTTGGGGTTAACTGTATTATCAAACCAATTCTTACAGATACGGTGTAGTAACAGAGGTTCTATCTTGACTGTTAGTGTTTTTTTTTCTGTTAACCTATTAATCAGTGGCAAAATTGGTATTAAGAAGCCTTTATAATCCTCCTACCCTTAAGAAGTAGTAATACTGAATAATCCAGAAAGACCCACAATGAATACCGGTACAATACAATTCATTGAACTGGAGGTACTTTCTAAAACATGTGGGTTTACATATAAATTTGTTACCCTTGGAATAGACGTTCGTATGATCAGGGAACAATAGGAGACACATTCCAATAAGAACATAAATTTTGTCACTTTTATACACTACATTTTCGTAATTTGTGAAATATTTTATATGGTGTCAGAATATGGGTGTCACATTGCCGTTACATAAGCAGTTTTTTTCTTAACATGTGTGTATATTTCAAAAGGTTGTCTTTGGTAACCTACAGCACATTCTGAAGTATTTTTGAACAAGCATTTGGCTTCTGGAGCTTTGTATAATTGTCTACAAAAATAGCACAAACTTTGTATGTATAGACTATTCTTAAAATCAGCTTAGCAACAAAGATATTTTATTAACTTAAACTTTGGACACTTCGAACAAAAGATTAAAGATGTATGAACCCCTAAAATATTGTCACAGTTATACATAAAGTGTATGTTTCTTTTTAACTTCTATGTGACAAATTTCATTTTCAAGTTAAAATTCGATTCTTTTGATTTTCTTTCGTGCAGATGAGAAAAACAGTTCCTAAGAATCACGATGTAAACTTTGGGATCTGAATTTATTTTTTAAGTCCAAAACATTAATTCCACAGCATTTCTTGTGAAGTAGTACAGTGCACCATATACAGCTTACCGACATTATAACTGGTTGTAGTGCACATATGTAGTGGAGAGATCCCATTGGTCTCTTGCATGGGAGGAAAACGAATTGGCAGTGATTTAGGTCTATAGTCCCGTACAAATAATGCTATGATAAGAGGTTGATCTTAACTTTTATCAAAGTATATATTGAAATGATGTCCGTTTTTCTGGATGCAAAAATCACATCGGTGTAAAAAATTCTGAAACACCTTCTGCACACACCCACTTTCTGATCATGAAGAGGAACTTCATGCACTAAATGATGATTTGCAGTGTCCCAGTGCCTTGTATTCTGACAATGAACATAATGCTTAAATGGAGTCAAGCTTCATCTGTCATTAATTGAGATAGATCAACACTACCATCATGATCAGATGCAACATCCACTAACAAAATTCACGCGAATAACTGGATCCCCTTGCTGTAATCCATGAACCACTGTCACTCTATAAGGATAAAAGCGCAGCATTTTTAGTCTTAATGCTGATCTTTGTGACATGTCGTATTCTTGTGCTAATCAACGTGAAGCTTTGCAAGGATTTACCTGCATTCTTGTCTGAATATCCGCAAGTTTCTCCTCTGTCAACCTGACCTCCTTCAGTTTTTCTTTTTGTCTAAAACAGACCCTACCTGTTTTTCGCCACTCTTTCTAAACAGTTCAGTTAGGCACGGTCTTGAAGGGACTGTATCATAGGTAGCACCATGGAAACAGTGTCGTAATTTACGTGCACAATTGTAAGATTCTTGCATCCAGGAAGGTAGACATCATTTTCACTTTCAATGTATGATTTGATAAAAAGTAAGATCAACATAACGTTTTCTTATGATCGCTTACTGGCACATTATTTGTACAGGACTATAGGCCTAAATCACTGCGGATTCGTTTTCCTTCCGTGTGAGAGAGAGGTCGGATCTCTCCACTAACAAGTGTGCTACGACCGGTTATAATGCCAGTAAGTTGTATATGCACACACTGTATTTAAATATTTATACTACATGCACAATAAATTTATGTTAAACACAAAACCAATACCGGTATATATGTTTATGGTTTAGATTGAGTGCAGACACCTCTAAAAAAAAACTATTTCTACAACAATACAATATACAATATGATAATCTTAATACAAAACCAAATCTGCTCCTTTCTTGTTCTATGAAACAATCAAATTATTTTATTTTTTATTACGAAAATGTGTAATTTGTAATTGCAGTGAATATTTTAGCATCCATTCCGTTTTTTGTAATTTAAAAACAATCTTTAATTTTTATTGGTCCATGTAATAGCTCTGCTCCTTTGTTCTAAGTCTGAACTTAAGCTGACATTTGATGTTGGCTTAATAGTATTTAAGCCTGGAAACCCACATATTGATCTTTGCAGTATATTATATACAGACAGTGTGTACGAGGCTGTATTGAATTCCATCTCATTAGTTACCATAACATTCCTGCTCGATCTGATCACATCTGTATTATGGCTTGGAGAAGCCTATTAAAAAGGGCTTTAATCCGAAACTTTGCTTGCTGTAATAGACCTTAAATAAATAAACATGACATGCCAAATGCCTGAAAATAAATATTCTTTAAAGGATTTATTATAATACACGATTTTTAATGGATATTCATCTGTACAGTTAGGGAAATTTGTTACCTATTTAGATCGTGCCTTGACAAGTCTACTGAACAAGATTGCACCTCCTGTTTTTGTTCTAATATGAACGAAAAAAATGACAAACACGGAACATTTTTATTAAAACAAATGATTGTGGTTCCTAGCCACATTAATCTGAAACTCCGTCCAGATGGGGTGTTAGAAAAATAACATTCTATTGACTATGTTACTAACTTAAAAAATAAAGCTTAATTATAGCACATATTTATAATAATAATAATCAGTCGCAATTATTTGTTTATTTTCTTTGTTAATAAAATATTTATGGAGAAAGTAAAGAGTGAAGTGTTTTTAAGGGACACACTGCTACTTATACGATAATCTATTGATAATGTATACAGCAATATACAGAATTTCCCAGCTGAAGCATTGACCTCATTTAATGTACTAGAACTGTTCAAAGATGCTTTTCTGTAATAGTGTGAAGTAATATAAAAATCGAAGCGAATTTCCCTTAACTTTAAAATGTATTCTTTATTATCTACTAGAATGAGAAAATTGTGAGTAAATATTTCTGCACTTTTTATGCCAAGCATAAATTAAATTAGCAGCACCAATTATATAAATGTTTTATAAATGTTTGAAGAGTGCAAGAAAGAAGGAACGTGTATATATATATTTTAATTATGAATAGTAGTTTTAATAATAAGAAAGACACTCTTTCAGCTTTCCCAATAACGGGACTGCCTCATTGGACAAAGCACACATGCATAAAATTAAAAAATTAAATTAATGATCACTGTACAATTTCTGACCATAACATTTCTCAATATCGTACCAATAGTAAATTTTGAAATTTTAAATATGCACTTCAGAACACTTCCTTGGATTTCAATGAAAATTGTTTTGTGCTTTTCATATTTCATAGTATGTACATAGTAATAAAATTTGGATTTCTTTTTTCAAGGATAATGATGCACAAATTTAAAGGAGAAATGCAATAGAAAAATCTAATACTTAGATGTGACTAATGTATGTAAATGTTACATAATATTATCGAAGAATTAGTTGTCTAATTAATATTTAAGAAGCAATGTTAAAAGGGCCAGGATGTCTAAATTTATAGCAGAAATCGAATTTTAGTTTTTTATGGAATAATAATAGACATTATGCTGTTATCTGATTTGTATTTTGTGGTCCTTAAAATAAAAGCTTGGGTACGATACTGTAATGTGACTTGTTTCATTAATCTTTTTTCAAACTTTAAATACAGTATTTTCTGAGGAAAATGCAGTCGCAGTTTTGAAATTTCCCACAGTGATAATTTAATTAGGAACAAAATGGTTCATTATGAATGTAAACAACGGACAATTAAGGAAAAATATATTAATTTAAGTTAAAAGTACAAAGTAAATATGTTTTATATGTCGACTAGGACATCATCAGTGTATAGTTTGATGTACATTTATTTCATTATCTCGTTGTTGAAGTTATTTAAATATTTTATTTCACTTAATTGTCAAATTTGTACAAGATATTTCAATACAATTCTAACATCTGTTTCTCCTCTGCTGATTTATAATAAGTATCCAAATTTGGTAAAATTATATAAAAAAAATATATTTCATTTAGCTAGAATTGTATAAAAACTTTTTACAGTCAGGCATCCTTAATAAATAAACGTTTTACAATTTTAATAATGAAGCATGTAATGGATTCAAAATTGATTAAACATTTAAAGAACAAAGTCAAAATTAAAAGTACATCTATTGCAAATGTGACACAAAAATGAGAAGATAATATATATCCGTTTGTGAAATCAGAGTACACACATATAAACAAAAATAAATTATTTCATCTGACTAAAAATAAACTGGATTTTTCTCCTTTTTTAGAAGTATTAAATCAACTGGACTTTTCTCCTTTTTTTAAAAGTATTAAATAATTTTAACTCTGGTGGACTACAACTCTTTAACTAAAGCATTCTTGTCCATATATGCTTTTGCCATGTAAGCACGTCATATAAAGTTTACAAGAATTAAACAAATAAAATAAAATTTGGTTACAAGCAGACATTTGCCCCCCCCCCCTTGCACTCTTCATACATTTATGATACCATCGTGCTATTTTATAAGGCTTCATACATTTATGATACCAGGGTGCCATTTTATAAGATGTAAAATAAATTTCATATTTTAATTTGAAAGTAATTTCAAAGTAAGTAAGTATAAATGACACTCGGGAGGAAATTAAACGCAGAATAAATATGGAAAATGCGTGTTATTATTCGGTTGAGAAGCTCTTATCATCTAGTCTGCTGTCAAAAAATCTGAAAGTTAGAATTTATAAAACAGTTATATTACCGGTTCTTCTGTATGGTTGTGAAACTTGGACTCTCACTCTGAGAGAGGAACATAAGTTAAGGGTGTTTGAGAATAAGGTGCTTAGGAAAATATTTGGGGCTAAGCGCGATGAAGTTACAGGAGAATGGAGAAAGTTACACAACGCAGAACTGCACGTATTGTATTCTTCACCTGACATAATTAGGAACATTAAATTCAGACGTTTGAGATGGGCAGGACATGTAGCACATATGGGCGAATCCAGAAATGCATATAGAGTGTTAGTTGGGAGACCGGAGGGAAAAAGACCTTTAGGGAGGCCGAGACGTAGATGGGAGGATAATATTAAAATGGATTTGAGGGAGGTGGGATATGATGATAGAGACTGGATTAATCTTGCACAGGATAGGGACCGAGGCGGGCTTATGTGAGGGCGGCAATGAACCTTCGGGTTCCTTAAAAGCCATTTGTAAGTAAGTAAGTAAGTACTTTCAAAGTTTTGTTTAATATAAAAGGAAAGAGAGTTGACAGCAGTTCGTGAATAATTGCTTCATATTTACAGATTTTTGGGCATATGCTGTCATCTTCCATTGGCACTGTCTAAGTGTATAAATATTTCCTCAAATATTCTGTATTTTCGCACCTATTTTCTTACAAAGACTTTTTACACAGTTTTAATAGTTGAATGCTCTCTGTTAGACTGGAGAGTAAATTTTAATTCATACCATGTTCTTTTAATTTAAATTGCATCATGTAAGAGGGAGCAATCTTACAAGGGAAAGTGAAATAAAGCTTTAAATATTTGTTTACTCCTTTTCTTATATTCTCTACTTACTCAACAGATTCCAGTTCTTTACTATGTGTCGACACACATTCCAATTTAGTGCACTTATGGGACAGTCTGTATATATATATATATATATATATATATATATATATATATATATATATATATATATATATATATATATATATATATATGGGTTATGGAATTATGAATGCAATTATACATTTTTATACAGAGAGAAAACATTGTCAAGTTTTGTATTTTGTGCATGGCTGAAACAATTATTATTAGTTGCGAGTGACATTAGATACCTACCTGGCTGATTTAGAGGTCATATTGTGCAGTAACAATATCAGTTGTAAAGCTAATCACAACTGGAGATGTAAGAATGCCAGTAAATCTGTTTCTATTCTGAGACACCAACATTTTTATTGAAGAGTTAACCAACCATTAGATCAAGAAATTTGAAGGTGGCATTGAGAGAAGATGAGTACTTAGTACTTCACCCAGAAGCACAGTATGAATCAGATTTTATTGATTAATCTGTTAACTTAAAATGTAACAGGCAAGAAATGTCAACATTCTTAAGAAATATTTATTAGAATTTTCTTAGTGTAAATATTAGCATTTCTTACATCTCACTCCAATTCAAAGCTAATATTAACCATCAGTATTGATCAACACCATTACTATATGCAACTAAATCAATGCAGAATGTAGACAACTCAAGAATAATTAAAAATCAACACTGAAAGGTTGCTTACATCAGTTGCATTTCCTGCTAGATTTCTTTACTATAAAAATGTGTTACTGCAAGTTTAAACATTTAATCTTTCCAATGCTAGTCATTACTGGTATGTATTAATGCAAGAAAACGCTTGTTTCTGTAAAACCATTCCAACACGATGGTTGCCTTTTACTTTAGGGAGACAACACTATTTGTTCCTGAGTTGAACACTTGTTCACTAGTTGTGATTATAGTCATAATGGTACATGGGTAATTTACATCAGTATTGTTTTGTTTTTGTTAAATGTACAGTTTGAACAGAATCTATAAACTAAATTAATAACGTACCTATTTATGAACATACACAGTTAAGATGGTTCTAAAATATTAGTACTTCATGTATTCATTTGTTTGTTGTATTGTGTGTGAACAATATTTAACAATGTGCCTAAATGTGTGAATTGTGATGTTATAAACCAGTGGCATACTTCAAGATACATTTTATTGGTTTTAAAACAACCGAAGACAAATATATCTTGAAATTAAGAATATAGTTCAGTGCCTAACTTCAGAATATATAAAAATCTGCAGTTTCGAGTACATTTTTATCTAGTTCTTCTGCTCAAAAGGTTTCACGTTGAAATCTAATAAAAAAGGAAATACAATGTGAAGTTATTTTTTTGCATGATGGTGTGTTGTTTCGTACTTACCATTGTTGACACTGCATGTAAGTTGACTATACCACATGATGACTGTTACTGTAGAAATGCTAGAAATAATGTTATTATGATTATTTGCAAAAAGATCACACACAACCAGTTCTCAATTAACTCTACACCTACAAAAAGATTAACACAGTTCTCAACACATTCAAATTATACTTTTTATATTTTCGATTAATTTTGAAGGGCCGCGGTATCTTGACCGTGCAAAGGTAGCATAATCAAATATTAATGGTGGGAGATAAACTTCTATGGAAGAATGCTCAGAAGAATGAAATGAAGAAGAGTACTTCTGAAATAATAAATAATAATATATAAAATTAAAAATTACCTTCATAAAATTTATTTATTTAAACTTACATTACGATCATCATACAAAAACTTCTATAGACTACACTTGTTTGGTAAGTGCATAACAGAACCTCAGAAACAGAAAAAAATCGACTCCATCTCGTTTTTTTTTCCTTCAAATTTTTCCTTGATTCTGTTATACTGTAATGCACCTATCCCATACAAGTGTAATATTCTATAAAGGTTTTTTTTATCTTAAAACTTATGTTTATTAGAAAGGAATGTTCAAAGCCATTTATAGTGGAACTGTTGAAGCAAGAGTAACATAAATTCTAATTTCTTCTCTTGTACAAGACAGATTTTCATTCTTCAGTGTACAAGACAGAATTTCATTCTTCAGAACTGTTTTACAGTGCATACACTTCACAACTACAAGGAATTTCTTATTCAAGAAAATTGAGTAACTTGGCTACCAGCAAAAACTGTCCATCTTTTATGGTAAAAGAATGCATTCCATACTTGTCAGTTGTCCTTGTGCTTAAAGTTCTAATAACCAATTGAAATCAATTTCTACTACGTGAGCTGACAATATAGTCTGGTCAATTTCTTCTGATAACACTTGTATAATAATACAACAAGAAAGCAATATAGTTATAAACAAAACTTTTCATGTAAAAAATTTAGCCATTTAGTAGGTGTTAGCAATTTATCCCACACTTGAGCATTACAATTTTACAGACATTTTAAGTATGCCAATGGGTTATAGAATATAGCACTAATGTATTTTCACTTACATCATTTAAAGATTTGAAGGAATACAAAATACATTCCTGCTGACTGATTTAGAGAAAAGAATTTGAAATATATGGTATAAAGAATTTTCATATCAAGTGTGATATATATATAAATATCTTATAATCAATTTGTTATTATTTTAATTGTGCTAATTATGTATATTCATAGTATTTAATCTAGTTAATTTGTGTTGACGGTAAGGGCACAAGGAAGTTAGAGGATAAATATGTTTTAAATCACGGATGGTGTTGAATAAAGTGTCAGTCTGGAATACTATATGAAGCTCAACATTTTATTGTATTGTATACAAGAAAAATGAATACCTTTCGTTTTCCTTATATCCTTCACCATTTTACAAATACAGCTATTTTAGAGTCTGTACACAGCAGGACAAAGGTTCGCTCAGTGATTCTGTATCTTAAGCCACACTCCATGTGAGATGGGACTTACGGTCCAGAGATAGTTTCATAGAGGAGACGAAAGAGAGAGTTTGTATCTTTAAATAAAAGGGTGGGAATGCTAAGAACAGTCTTGGTGTGGTGTCTTGTGGACATATGAAAAGAATAAGATCATGTGGACACAATAAATATGAAGTTAAGTGACTACGATTGATAGAGTAGAATGGAGAAAGGGAATTAGAAACAGGGTGGCTTTTAATGGAAAATACCGGGCACCAGATCATATGAACACATTGCAATAACTGAAATAAATATACACATACGCACCCACACACACTGCAGGGGTGTGAAAATTATTAGACACAGAATTTTTTTTTTATTTCTAGTTTTCGTTACTATAGACTCCTTCATTCATTAGATATTGGAGTCTTTACTTGATTAGATTTTGGCAACTCTGTTATGAAAAATAGTTGGTGACACTGGTTAGGATTACACAGTCAGCTGTTTATCTGGTGCTGTTGTGATATGGGTCCCAGCTCTTTAGTTCGCTAGCTGATTGCCAGCTCATTCGTTCACGAGCGGCTAGACAGCTCATAAATGACATCGTTCATGAGGTGGTTGTGTAACATGTTGAAACTGTTTCAATAATAGTCTAATGATATTTTGGAATCAGAAGGATAATATGCACAATAATTGTATTAAGTTAAAAAATATATATACCGTAAAATGGGGTAACTTTGCATCATATGAAAAACTTTTTATATAGGACTAGGGTGTTTACGTGAACCAAATTTATCTGTTCATCACTTCCACCAATAGATGGTAGGCCTATATGTGTACAGTATTTTTCCACTGTTCGTGGTCACAGAATTTGTTTATGGTATTTCTATACTTTAACAACAGAACGTGTGCATAATTTGATTGAAATGTAGATCAAATTAATTAGCTTTCATCACAGATGGTGTGCACAATCTCAAGATAAGTTATGCGTGTATCTGTTCCTTATTCATCCATTTAGACTTTCTAGTTTCGCTTGTGCAGCTGTTTTGTCGGCAAATGATGTTACAGAATAATTCTCTAATCAAGGTGAATTTGAGGCTAAATTGGGGTTACTTTGCACAATAACACAAAGATTTTTTTAAATTTTATTTGCATTATTTTGATTTGAAGACCTTCCATGAAGTTTAAAAATGCTTAGACTTTGTATTACAGCTAAATTACTTGAATTCGTTTTTCTTTTTATTACACATGGTCTCTGACTGCCAAACTTGGTAACAATCTCCAAATATGCCAAAGGAAAATGCTGACATGAATACAAATTGCAAATGACCTGAAAGGGAGGATATTATGGAATATGAATGGGAGGATGTAATTGGGAGACTAAATCCACTCAAGAATGTATCATGAAAAGGGCTTGCTTATATTCAATTACAAAATAATACGTATAATTTTTTACAGTTATTCACGTGCTGTTGCCTCGACTTGTTATTTGAAAGAACTGAAAATATTTCTGAAACAACATTTTAGAAGAATGTGACCACTTATATTGAAATTTTGTGTAGTTTTTCAAAAAAGTTTACTATTTATAGCAGTTTTTGAATTTGTGTTTCCATTTTTTCTGTTTCTGATACAGTATATTTCATTGTTTAATATGTGTATGGTGCAATGTAACACCAGCAGTGGCAAACTTTGCACCACCCCTCTTAAAACTCTGGCGGTGCAAAGTACCTCCCAACTATGGGTAACTTTGCACCAATTTTTGGCAGATTATAAATTTCAAAAGACGGCTAAATACATTCCCGCATGCCCCTAGAACATATAAAATAAATGCCCATCTCAAAATTAGACATTTAAAGACTACATACAGACTGAAAACAAATTTTTAACTAGAAAATGGTGCAAAGTTACTCCATTTTACGGTATATGAAAACACAAAACCTACAACATAAACATTATACAATGTTATATGTATGTTTTTCCACACATCAACTGATCGAAAGCCGCATAATATTGGTTCCACATCTATCCGCTATTGGCATATGGCGTGGTCTCTCCAAGGTTATGCCTTCTCTCTCTTTCTCATAGTTTCTAAGTAACTGCAGATGTCACGTGATCATGGAATGAATGCCATTGGTTACTCAAGAGCGGGAGTTCTGTGCTGTTTGCTGGAAATGCCTTGCAAACGACCACCTCTGAGCAAGCTAGTTCATTACCAGCTCGAAGGAGAGTGTCGTTCAAAAGAGTCAGTTCGTTTGCGAATGACCCATCAATTGTGAACTTTTCCTTTGCAGTGAGTTTAATCCCTGATCAAATATATGTGGTATTAGTGATAAGGAGTTTCATCTAAAAGGTGCTCTAGATAAGTTGTAACTATCATTAATTTATTATTAAACAGTGTCTTGGGAGTATTTATGTTTGCATTTTAGTACTGAAATGAGAGTTATTGTAATTATGAATAATTTTGTTGCCTTACAGATTTTTTAGGTTATGGGCAATAAAACTGATCTTTCACCAAGAAAAGTTGCTGTTGCAAACGTGTTGCTAGAAGAAAAACAGTACCGTCATTTCCCATAATTATATTTCATGATACAACCATTTAAATTTTGTACTCCATAACATAGTATCTCGTTCATCTATATTTTTGCTGTACTGTAGTTTGAAGTCAAGTTACTGCAGCTGTTTACGAACGGTCTATGTTACTTCTACAATGTTCTTCGAATGGTTGTATTGTGAACCATAGTTGTATTCCAGGACCATAGTTATGGGAAATAACGGTATTTACAGCGAGACATATAAAAAAGGCTTAAAATTTCATAAAAATCTGTAAACTGTTAAAAAAAAAAGGCATGGTTATACTTCTGCTGAACATGGGAAATGTGGACGCAAGAGCAAAGTGAGCCCAAGAACCAAACGAAAACTTGTTTGGATAACCAAAAAGAACAGGAGGATTACCAGTCAAGATTTAAACAAATCCCTGTAGAAGTACGGAGTTGATGTTTGTACATCCATTGTTCACAGAAAGCTCATTAGTATAGGGCTTTCAGCATGTCTCCCTTGCAGGAAAGCAAACCTTGCTGCTGCAATGGCTACAAACAGGCTGAACTGGGTTCATGAGATCAAAAATCAGATTGGAGACAATTGGAATAAGGTGAGTAAACCTGAATTACGACCTGTTAGGATTTCCTGAAGAGAATACTTGAATATTCGAATGTTTATGTACCGGTAGTTCATCATTTGTTAAAAAAGATATATATATATACAGTGGAACCTCGATTTATTGTTCCCAGATGTATCATTTTCCCGGATCCCTCATTCAAATTCGTTGGTCCCTGAACATATTCTGTTTAAACTACAACTATAAAGCCCGCATCTATCGTTCCTTGATTTATCGTTTTCCCGCATCTATTGGCCAGATTTTTTAGCCCTGAAGTGTGTAAATCCCGGATTGATCAGTTTTAAGAAATGGCAACAAGCTTACAAATGCTTGTAGCATTTGAGTCTTCAGAATGTTGTGCTGCAAGCTCCAATTGTGAAGTTTTATGGTTATTGGCCTGCTTACGCACCGACCTTCCTCACAGCTTGCCTGGCAAGACAATGTAGAAGGGTCCATGTGTCCTATCGATCGTTTTCTATTGTAAAACATTCCAGTCCGTGCTTCCACCAAGCTGTGTACGCAGTCTATGACACGTGTTCGATTCTCGACAGTTCGTATTTTTAATTTGGCAGTTTCTAATCTGATTTTCTCAGGTATGGCATTTCCGTGTAAAAAAGTTCGGACTTTAGAAGAACGACTTCGTATTATAGAAGAGGTGGAGAAAAATCCAACGGAGAAGAGGATTGACATAGCTAAGCATCTTGGCCTGCCACCTTCAACTCTAAATTGCATAATGGCAAAGAAAATAGAAATCAGATAGCAGGCTGATGTGTGGTACAGCAGCCAAAAAGAGGAAGACAGGCAAGGAGTCAACTTACAGCGAGCTCGAAAATGTCCTCTTTTCCTGGTATCAACAGGCACGAGCATCAGGCATTCCCATTGATGGGACCATCTTGAAGGAGAAATCTCTGAAAATAGCTGAAACAATGGGGACTGAGAACTTCTCTGCATCGAACGGCTGGATCTCTCGTTTCAAACAATGCCATGGCTTGGTGTTTAAGAAACTGGCTGAGGAAAGTGCTGCTGTGGACAACAACGCCACGGATCTCTGGTTCCAAAGACTTCCGGAACTGCTGGAAGAGTACGAGCCTCGGGACATCTATAATGCAGATGAAAAAGGCCTCTTCTTCAACTGCCTTCCAGACCGTACGCTGGCACTTAAATGAGAATCCTGCCACGGAGGCAAAAGTGCGAAGGAGCGACTGACTGTACTGCTGTGCACAAACTCCGATGGCTCAGACAAACAAGTTCCCATCGTTATTGGCAAGTCTGTAAAACCACGGTGTTTCAAAAACGTGAAGAAACTACTTGCTAATTCCAAAGCATGGATGACATCGGAGATTTTCAGAGACATTCTTCACGCTCTTGATAAATTCTTTGGTGCAAAAGGCAGGAAAATCCTCCTTTTTATTGATAATTGTGCTGCACATTCTCCAGACACATCCTCGTTGAAGAATGTGAAGGTGATATTTTATCCCCCAAACTGCACCAGTGTTGTACAGCCACTTGATTTAGGAGTTATAAAGAACTTCAAGCAGGCGTATAGGAAGCAGCTAGTACAGAGGGCTTTATGTTTGACGGATAAGAGGAAAGAGGTAAAAATGAAGATAGACATACTACAGGCCATTCACTTTATTGTTTCGGCATGGCAACAAGTGACTCAGTTCACAATTCAGAACTGTTTCGTAAAATGTGGTTATGGGGACAGAAATGAAGAGTCAGACATGTCGGATGTCAACAGAAATGATGAATACGAAGACTGGACTCAGCTGGAGACAGGAACCGCTCGCGTTGATTTCGACGCTTATGTGTCTGTGGACCAAAAACTCGCGACATGTGGTGTGCTGTCTGTGGAAGAAATGTATGAGGAAGTGGCGAGTGGAAGTTCCATGGAGGAGGGACAAGTCGACAGTGACGATAATGATGAAGTTGATCCCAAACCAATGCCGAGTTTTCAAGAAGCACTAAGTGCGTTCGAGACCATGAGAGCGTTCATTTATGCTCACGAGATCACCGACAGAAACCAAGTAAACATTATTAATATTGAGAAGATACTGTTTAGCTTAAAAAGTAAAGGTGCAAGTAAGCAAATGAAAATTAGTGACTTTTTCAACAAGAAATGAAGCGAGTTAATCAAAAAATCATTCATGTACCACACATTCTTTAGTATACGAATACATGTGTGTACTATAAGTAAATTTGACTGCTTATAATCATTTTAGACAGGTTCCTGTATCAATCGTTTTCCCGTTTCCATCGTTTTTTTTTCAGAAGTCCAGAACAAAACGATGAATCAAGGTTTCACTGTATATATATGTATATATATATTATATATAGAGGGAAATATTTTTCAATGTTCAGGACTCACAGCCTTATAATACCTGAATTTAGGAGTGTATCGTTGTAAAATTGTTTCTTTCATTTCAGTTCTGTTTTTCTAACAAGTCTACATTCTCCATATGTAAACAAAGTAGCGAGATCAGCAAATGAGTTTTCTGAGTTGTGTGTAGTGCAAACCGTGAAACATTTCACGTCTGTTATGGTGTGAGATGTCATGTTTGTGCTAGGTACAGATCGTCTGCTTAAGAAGGCAGAATGCATAAACATCAATACAGAAATGTACTGAAAAAAAAAAGGCTTCTGTCCCAGTTGAAGGATTGGTTTCCTGATGAAAATTTCATATTCATGCACGAAGGTGCACCTTGCCATAAAGCCAAGTCAGTTACAAATTCTTAGTTAAAAGAAATGTAAAAACACTGCCATGGCCTGGTAGTAGCCCAGACTGTGGGAAATTATCAAGCACAAATATTAAGGTCCAACTAATCCAGAAGCTAATGAAATATGGCATCATGATGAACATATAAAAAATTCACGCTCAAAACTTGTAGAAAGCATGTCAAGGCATATTGAACAGTTTATAAAGCAGAAGGGCATGCACACAAAATATTGATATGTTCTCCAGTTTATGAATAAATGGTTTTCGAATACAAAATGTGTACTTTTTACAAAAAACACTGAGTCTAATAATAATTTTCACACCTCTGTACACACCAGTACATACTCTTGTTCCCCATCACCATTCTACATTTTGTCGATAAATAACCTCTATATAACAGATTATTGTGATGTACCGAAGTACATATATGATATTTCCGTGCAGGAATTCTGCGTTATCATATGATGAAGGATCAGTGGAGCGGAGAAAAATTCTCTCCGGCACCAGGATTCGAACCTGGGTTTTCAACTCCACGTGCTGATGCTCTATCCACTAAGCTACACTGGATTTCAACATGGCACCATTTATGAAGCAACTAGGCCAGGAGATAATACTGCACATAAAAATTCTACAGACCAAAGCAGGTCTAAAAGAATTTTACTGTTATTAATATTTATTCATAAATAAAAAATAAACAAATAACATTTTAAAGCAGTAAATATACTACACATCGGGCCAACAGCTCTACAATCTGACTAACAAGTAAAGAGACTCAACGAAGGATAGGTCTACAAGTTTCCTCTCTCCCTTTAATCTTCTCTCCACTCAACTAACAGCTTCTGCATACTTACATGAAGTTATACAGTAAAATCAGTTACTGTTCGCCCAACAAATACAGAGAGGTTTGAGAGGACAGAGCAGGTGTTGCAAACAGGTTAAAGCAGTAGAGAGGGAAGAAATTCGATAGTGCTGTCATAGAATTCAAAAATGCCTGGATAGATTGTATTTATCTGATGGAAACCACTATTTTTTTCCCCCTACCTAAGAAATCCATTGCTTAGTTGGGACTGAACACGCATACTTTATTTAAGACCAGAAGTAGATACAGTAACCATCAGATCACCAAGAACGAAAGAATATTCAACAGAATTCTAAACATATGCATGCTAGGAAAATATTCAAACTGTAGTACAGTAAAAATATCTGATCAACAGTGTGACGATTCTATCTACTAAAAGAATAGAATATTTTATTAAGAAGAGTAACAACCTACAGTACAAAAAACGATATATACACTACTGTCTGTAAAAATTGTAACACCATGAAGGAATCATGAGAACTGAAACAAATTTATTTTATATATTACTAATATTGATGTACACAAATGATTAATGTTTCAGATCAATACACACGAACACACATGAATGCATCAGTATTTTGTGAAACCTTCATGAACTGCAATCAGGGCTGCTATACATCGTGGCATTGAATCAAAGAGACCTTAGATCTCTCTCTGGGGAAAGGCCTGCCAGGTGCTTGTATTCGTGCCCACAGTTCATTGCAACTGGCTGCTGGAGGTTGTTGACGGACTACTTGTTGACCAACCATATCCCATACATGTTCAATAGGCGACATGTCTGGGCCACGGGCAGGCCACTGAAGAAGAACCTCAATGTGCTGTGCGTTGAAAAAAGCTTGAACATTCCTGGCAACATGTGGTCGGGCATTGTCTTGCTGGAATATAGCGTCAGGAGTGTGCTGAAGGAATGGTATAACTTCTGCCTGTACACCATCCTCGATGTACCGGTTGCTGTTTAGTCTACCCTCAATACATAGCAGCAGCCGAAATCGTGAATTATACCCAATGGTGCCCCATACCATCACGCCTGGCATTAGGCCAGTATGATGCTGGACAATGCAGTTTGGATGATACTGCTGACCACAATATCGTCTAATGCGTATACGACCATCATTGTAGTCCAAGTTGAAATGGGATTCGTCCGAAAACACCACGTGTTGCCAATCTGCACGCCACTCTGTCTCTCCATGAGCCCATTGTAGCCTGAGATGTCGATGATCTAGGGTCAAGGGAATCCGCAGCAAAGGAGTGTGTGCAACCAGCCCTCTGCAAAGTAGATGTCGTCGAACAATGGAAGCAGACAATGTTACACCTGTTACAGTGCTCCATCGTCGTGCTAACACTTGTGATGAAGCTGAACGATCTGTCACTACTGGTACCATGTGAACAAGATGTCTGTCATCCCGTGGTGTCATCACAGATCGTGATGCACTGCCGGATTTTCGATGTGACCGACGGATGTGAGAGAACAGCGTGTCTGTATCCAGTTATGTTTTAAAACAAAACTTCTGAGTGGTTTAAATATTTCAATAATGGCCGAACATCGGTTGATGATGATGACAATGAATGTTCGGGACAACCATCAATTGGCATTACTCCAGAAAACGTTACTGCTGTTCGGAATGTGATAGTGCAAGATTGTAGACAGACCATCCAAGACATCTGTAACATTGTGGTATTGTCATATGGCACATGTAACTGGATTTTGTCAAAAAAACTAAACATGAAAAGGATTGCTCCAAAATTCGTGCCTCGACTGCTGAATGATGAAGAGAAAGAGCATCGCATGGAAGTCTGCAGGGAACTGAAACAACTGCTTCAAACTGACCCAGATTTCATTTCTAAGGTCATCACAGATTGTGTTTATGAGTATGATCCTGAAACAAAACAGTAATCATCTCAATGGCAAAGCCAGTCTTCATGTCGGTCAAAGAAAGCCTGCCAAATCAAGAGCAACATCAAATCTTTATTGATTTGTCTCTTCGATACTGATGGGATTATCCACAAGGAGTTCGTACCTCCTGGTCAGACATTAAATGCAGCATTCTATTGTGATACGGTAAGTTGGCTAAGGGAGGATGTGAGGAGGAAACATGCAGAGAAGTGGCGCACAAACAATTGGGTCCTTCATCACAACAATGCGAGGCCACATAGAGCTTTCATCATGCTGGAGTTTTTGGCAAAAAACATTAGTTGTTTCCCATCCACCACACTCACCCAACTTGGTCTGTGTGACGTTTTTCTTTTTCCAAAGATAAAAATCAAGTTGAAGACTCGAAGATTTGACACTATTGAGGAGATACAAACTGAATCGCAGGCCATGCTAAACACACTCACCATAAAAGACTTCCAGGATGCATTTTGTTTGTGGCAGAAGTTCTGGGACCAGTGTCTGCACTCTCAAGGAGATTATTCTGAAGATGATGGTGGTGAATAGGATCTAGATATGATATATTTTGGGAACTTCTGGGTAACACCTCGTATATTTCCTTTCCTTGACATGTTATGATCCATTGCCTTACTAATTCTTTCTGGACCTCTCGCAGCAGTGTCCCACAGTCTTTGTAAATATTTATCCATTATATTACACAAACTGAGTTTGACACTGCATTTAAAGTTAAATGAAAAGAGATAATGAAAATGCACAAAGTATACTTGATTCCAACTTCTTTATTAAAGTTTCTTCTAAAGTACTCGATCCACTATTAAAATACCAACACTTGTAAACCAAAAATCAATAAACAATTTGTTAGTCACATTTTCTCCCACCAACAGCAATATATCACATCTTACACCGATTTTTCTTTCTTTCTGTGGACATCACTTATACTTCATTCAGAGATTAATACAATTAAAAAACCTAAATATTATCAACTAAAATATTTTACATGCTTCAAGATATCTTACAATATGTTAACAGTTAGCTACTGAAAAAAAAGTACTGCAAAATGGCTGATGTTATCACAAACAAAAGAGGGTCAGTTGATGAGGTCGTTGATATCTGACTAGTTAACAGTATGGACACAAGAAAATAAATACTGCTTGGGTTATGGGAAATATGTAACCTTGATGATAAAATTTTGAATCTGAAGCGTAATAATATGACCATATCTGAAACACTTGAATCGTAACTAAAAACTATCATAAAAATAATCAACTATCACAGCACCCTGGAGACACCAAAACAATGGGAGAGAAAAACAAAATAATGGTTTTGTATTGGAGATATTTCAGATTATCTCAGAAGTAAACTATATTTATACTGTTACTGAGATTTGGCATGGATCACGAACTTCAATAGTTTGATTTGGACTCAAGGGCATAGAGATTGGTAAATTTACAAGTTAGGAGGGTTTATAAGTAATATTTAGTAATTGCATGTATGTGGAAGCAACTCTCCAACTGACTTGGCTGAGAACCTGAGAAGAATTAATAAATATTTAATATGTTAGTTTTATACTCTATTCTAATGTAAATAAAGCATGTGCCTTGACATCATTATTGATATAGCTTTATTCCATGGCATCATGCTGGAGCTGCTTCATGGAATCTTGCCATGTATCCATCTGGAAGAAGTCTGAAATATGGTCTTTGGTAAATTCTACAAATGATATGAAAATCTTTCATACATTGTATGGAAAGTTTCATTTCTAGTAATTATCCTCCACCAACAATTATTTCAATAGTCCTTAAAATTGCCCAAATTAGAATTTTGGTGAATAAAGGAATTGTAGATACGTTTTCTAAGAATACTTTGATTTCCTTTGCTATTATCATTCCATTATTCATTTATTAATCATGTTGTATTATCATCCCTAAAAAAATGTTAGGGATCACCCTGTAGGAACTTTATGAGCAAACAATGTCGACACCTAAGAATGAAAACCTCGTAAGTCGACTTTTTTTCGAAAATGCGATTTTCACTCAAATTTATAGGAAAGTCCGTGCTTTTATGGTCTACAATTGCAAAATTTTCATTTTTAATTTTTTTCATGAAAAAAGAGCGAAATTGAAAACCACGTATCTCTTTATGGTTTAATTTTAAAATGAAAAGCGCGTATCTCTAGTCATTATAGAAAATCCGACTTACGAGCCATCTATTTGAATGTGAAAACCTTGTATGTCGAAATCATATAGAATTTCCGACTTACGAGCCATCTATTTAAATGTGAAAACCTTGTATATCGATTTTTTGCTCTCCTGTAAAATTTAGAAAATCAGACATACGAGGTTTTCATTCTCAGGTGTCGTTATGCGATTTGCAGTTTTTTTTTTATATTGGCAATAATTACAGTTTCAAAAGTTAAATTTTAATTATAAATTCTGTGGTTCCAAGGCAAATGATGATTATGTTAATTTTTGGCGTAAATGAGATTTTGTGATGTGTTGTGAATCTTGTTGGTATCTTTTGTTATGGAACATGATTCCTACGATTTTATATGGCCATTCTAACTTTAAATGCTAGCTCCTGAAAAACTGCAAGAAATTACATATCACATTTGCCTTGGAGCCACGAATTATTCGAAACAGATTTAAAAAAAAAATTGCAGTCGAAGATTACATTTCTTAGCTTCCCTGAATTCCATAGTATGTTCAACTAACCAATCACAAATATGTTACCAAATAAAACAAAGAAAATGGAATTGGATAGGCCAAACACTGAGAAAGCCAGATAGAGGGCGCGGGTTCGATTCCCGCTTGGGCTGATTACCTGGTTGGGTTTTTTCCGAGGTTTCCCCAACTGTAAGGCAAATGTCAGGTAATCTATGACGAATCCTCGGCCTCATCTCGCGATCACCAATCCCATCGACGCTAAAATAACCTCGTAGTTGATACAGCGTCATTAAATAACCAAGTAAAAAAACAAACATGTGCAACGAACTGCATATGCATAATTTATAATTATTTTGTATCTAAAATGTCTTTAAATTTCAGATGTGAAAATGAAATTATAAAATATTATAAACTGATAAGCTGTTTTTTAATTGGTTTATTTTATAACGCTTTATCAACTGAAATAGTTATCTAGTGTATGAATGGGATGAAGGTGATGTCAGCAAAATTAGTCCAGGGTCCAGTGCCGAAAGTTACTCAGCATTTGCTCTTAAAGAGTTGAGGAAAAAACCCGGAAAAAACCTCAACCAGGTAACTTGTTCCTACCAGAATTTGAACACAGACAAGATAACAGACATAAGCAATGTTGCTTCAAATTATATTTACACCTGAATGAATATAGATCTATTTTTCCATTCAATAATAGAAAGCAGACTTGCTTAAATTCTTCCTTAAAATATTAACGATTTTGTTCGGAGAACTATACTCACAGTATTGGAAAAATTTAAAATGTCTTTAACAGAACCTGATCTGAAAGCTTTGAAGACCTGCTAATAAATGAGCTTACCTAAAAATAACACCATTTCATTCACAAAAGAATGAGGTTTACTTATGCGAAAGTAATAATTGACTTGTATTACTGCAAATTGTATCAGCTTCTTTTGTTTCTGGTTAAGTGGAAAAGAAGGCCTGATGGCCTTAACTTCGCCAGAATAAATAAATATTATTACAATTAATGTAACATTCAGTTATAACTGCCATAATTATTAATACTCTCTTTTCTAGGCACTGTATAGCAGTCAGAAGAAAATTCTGCAAATGTTATGGATTTCCTGCATAATTGATTGCTTCAATTCTTTAGTATTACAACTAACAATGTAAAAAGTCTTCATGTTTAGAAAGACAGAATCACTATTTTGACGTAAGGGACGCAATAAAGCACACAAGAACAAGCTTGAATGGCACTGATTTGTTACATTTCGAAATAACGTTGTCAAAATACACGAAATAAAACAAGTGAAAGCAAATGCTATGAAGTTAAAGCCCACACTTCTGTTTTGATCTCCTTTTTAACAGTTTTGGCAATTTAAAAAAGTAACAAGGGATTAAGGAAATCGCAATGATTACGTGAAATGTCTATGCATCTTCTTTAACTATGTAGTGTATTTTGATATTCATGTATCTTTAAATCTAACCCATATACCCAATACAACTATGACTATGGTGTGGAAATCTCGAGGCACATAAAGACAGAGACTGGAGTGAGAAGGACTGCATGAACTTACACTTCTCTTTCCATGGTACCATGAATAGTGTTGCCAACTTTTCTTTATTGGAAAACCGGACACAAAATAATATTTGAATTGTTGAGTGGAAAAACGTTGCAAACTACATTTTATTTCCTCTTGCAATGTTTTAATATAATCATGTTGCACATACTCTGTTTTATATTTTGAGTTTCATATACAGATCTCACTTAGTCATCTCTCTCACCTTCTATGATTCAGACTCTCCCAGTAATGACCAGTCCAAGCTTAAATGGATGTCAGCTTGATTGTTGTGCAGTGAAAATATACAAAATCGAACAGCATGTTCTTTTTTCGTAAGCAATGATCAACAAGTTCGTTTAAAAATTATGTATGTAGAAAGTACAGGACATCAGTTATTCATAGATTTCATAAAGGCATATGACTTGATTAAGAGACAAGTTTTATATAATATTCTTATTGAATTTGGTATTCCCAAGAAACTAGTTCGATTAATTAAAATGTGTCTGAGTGAAATGTACAGGAGAGTCCATATAGGCCAGATTCTGACACTTCTCCAATTCACTGTGGACTAAAGAAAAGAAATGCACCATCACTTTTACTCTTTAACTTCGCTCTAGAATATGCCATTAGGACAGTTCAGGATGACACAGAAGGTTTGGAATTGAATGGATTACATCAGCTGCTTGTTTATGCAGATGACGTGAATATGTTACGAGAAAATTCACAAACTATTAGGGAAAACACGGAAATATTATTTGAAGCAAATAAAGAGATAGGTTTGGAAGTAAATTCCAAAAAGACAAAGTATATGATTATGTCTCGTGACCAAAACACAGTACGAAATGAAAATATAAAAACTGGAAATTTAACCTTTGAAGAGGTGGAAAAATTCAAATACCTTGGAGCAACAGTAACAAATATAAATGACACTCATGAGAAATTTAAACGCATAATAAAAATGGGAAATGCCTGCTGTTATTCAGTTGAGAAGCTTTTGTCACCTAGTCTGATTTAAAAAAAATGAAAGTTACAATTTATAAAACAGTTATATTACTGGTTGTTCTGTATGGTTGTGAAACTTGGACTCTCATTTTGAGAGAGGAACAGAGATTAAGGGTGTTTGAGAATAAAGTGCTTGGGAAAATATTTGGGGCTAAGAGGGTTGAAGTTACAAGAAAATGGAGAAAGTTACACAACGCAGAACTGCACGCATTGTATTATTCACCTGACATAATTAGAAACATTAAATCCATATGTTTCAGATGGGCAGAGCATGTAGCACATATGGGCGAATCCAGAAATGCATATAGTGTTGGTTGAAAGACCAGAGGGCAAAAGACCTTTGGGGAGACCGAGACATAGATGGGGGATAATATTAAAATGGATTTGAGGGTAGTGAGATATGATGCTAGGGATGAATTAATCTTGTTCAGGATAGGGACCGATGGTGGGCTTATGTGAGGATAGCAATGAACCTCCAGGTTCTCTAAAAGCCTTTTGTAAGAAGTAAGTATGTAGAAATTTTTGTGATTATTCAAAATTCACTTTTACATAAAAAAGATAGGCATAGCTATTATTTCATATTTTAATTCAGTTTCTGAGTCTTCCTTCCCAATTTTCTACTTACTGTTCCACAAATGGCTTGGAACTGTTTTTTTTTATATGTATATCATATCTTAATCATAGCTAATATTGCACACTAGATACTCAAAATGAGACAATAGCTCAATTATTTGATCATTAATAAGAGTTTTTAATGTTGAGAATATTTTCTATACAATAGTATTACCTTGGTTTTCGTTACCGACATTCTAAAGCTGTGGAATTTGTAGACTGGATTCAATGAAAGCTTTTTTTTTTCTTCGGAATATGTATTATATATCTTTCGCGTGTTAAAGCTTTTTGTAATTCATTTTTATTATTTTAAGGTCATCTGCAAAAAATAGATTTAAAATTGCATTATCGCCTACTTTATCCCTGAATCAATTTAATTCTTCCATTCTTTATAATGTCGTCCATGTAGATATTACAAAGAACAGATGATAGACTTCAACCCTTGTCTGATCCCTTGGTCTATTAGAAATGTCTATTGATTTCTCAGTGCCTGTGTTTATTACTAGTTCGGTTAATTCCTAAAGGCTTTGAACTACTTTTATTAGATGGTATGGTGAGCTCCATTTTTCCATTATTCCCCACAATTTCTGTCATTTAATTTCTTACTTACTGGCTTTTAAGGAACCCAGAAGTTCAATGCCGCTCTAACATAAGCCTGCCATCGGTCCCTATCCTGAGCAAGATCAATCCAGTCTTTATCATCATATCCCAACTCTCTCAAATCTATTTTAATATTATCTTCCCATCTACATCTCGGTCTCCCCAAAGGTCTTTTTCCCTCCGGTCTCCCAACTAACACTCTATATGCATTTCTGGATTCGCCCATACGTGCTACATGTCCTGCCCATCTCAAACGTCTGGATTTAATGTTCCTAATTACGTCAGGTGAAGAATACAATGTGTGCAGTTCTGTGTTGTGTAACTTTCTCCATTCTCCTGTAACTTCATCCCTTTTAGCCCCAAATATTTTCCTAAGCACCTTATTCTCAAACACCCTTAACCTATGCTCCCCTCTCAAAGTGAGGGTCCAAGTTCCACAACCATAAAGAACAACCGGTAATATAACTGTTTTATAAATTCTAACTTTCAGATTTTTTGACAGCAGACTGGATGATAAAAGTTTCTCAAGTGAATAATAACAAGCATATTTATTCTGTGTTTAACCTCCTCCTGAGTATCGTTCATATTTGTTACTGTTGCTCCCAGGTATTTGAATTTTTCCACCTCTTCAAAGGATAAATTTCCAATTTTTATATTTCCATTTCGTACAATATTCTCATTACGAGACATAATCATATACTTTGTCTTTTCGGGATTTACTTCCAAACCTATTTCTTTTCTTGCTTCAAGTAAAATTCCCGTATTTTGCCGAATCGTTTGTGGATTTCCTCCTAACATATTCACGTCATCCACATAGACGATTTAATTTCAATGGACATCATATTTATATATGCTAATATTCTCAAACTTTCGGTATTTTTAAGTTATGTATGGGAGGAACAACAACATTAAAATATGTTTTCTTTTCAGACTTTTCCACTAAGATGTTTGGTTTGTTCTATTTTTTGTAATAAGAGTAGTGCGAGCCAAAAGTTGATAAGTTCAAATATGACATTTTTCAGGACAAGCATATGAATGTTACACAACACCATAAAATTGTTTGTTTATACATAGAAAATTAATTTTTTCACTGTATAATTGTTTCATACGTATCATTTGGTGCAGTCATGTACTTTCATGATGCATAGGGGTCAAGAAAATAAATTTTAAAAATTACAGACTTAACAACATTTTGCATGAGAATTTTAGGACCAAATGCAGTTACAATAATTATTTCTTCACCAATATTTGCGCAATTTTACTCTTTTTCAACAAATGACTTGCATTCACCTCATCTGCTGCATATAAGCATCTTAGATTGCAACCGTCTCTGAAATGTCCGTGTGCTGCAGGTTGTGTTGTATATCCCGGAGCTTCTCCCTCTTTATTGGCAGGAATGCAGTACCCAGCTTGGTGATTTGCATAACATTAAGATGCTAGATTTTTATACTTTCTTGGACACTGTACATGTGTACATCACCATGGTGTACATTGCCTCCCGAACTTTTGGAAGTTTCCCACGACCAAAGATAGCACATCTCAACCATGTTATGTTGGAATGGAAGTATGATAAGATTGAGAGCATCTTTGAAGATATAGGTGTCTACCACAACAACTTCATTTGGACCTCTGTCATTGTAAGGCTCACTCTACATTCCTAAACACAGAACATCCTTCTACTCTTCATCTTTCACGGTCTCTGCAGCTCATCTCTGGAACTCTCTACGACAACATGTCAGAGACTGTCAGACATTGTCTAGTTTCAAAAATAAATTACAATTGCACTTTTTGAATTAGATTCCTCTCAGTTATAAGCCCTTTTCTCTGCCATAGTTTTGTAAAAATATAGGCTATATATTTCTTTTTCCTTCCTTTCCCCTTTTTGTTCTTTTTATCAGCCAATGAATTTATTATCATAGCCTTTTTATCGTGAATTTTATTTAATTTTCGTATTTCTTTTCTTTTTTATTATTATTTTATTACATTCCATTTTGATATATTCTTCCTTACGTTTTTCCATATTAACCATTTGTACTAAATGAGTTGCTTTCACTATATTCCAATGTATTTTACTTTCTTTTTTTTTCTATTATGGTATTATTTTCATGTTGTTTAGTGTCGATTTTATTATGCTATTATTATTTTTTTTTGTAATATATTAGTATTCTGTTCTTTAACTTTTTGTTAAATTTCAACTGCTTGTATACTTTGTGACCTGGTAGAGTGTAAAAGAAGGCCCTATGGCCTTAACTCTGCCAGTATAAATAAAGAATTATTATTATTATTATTATTATTATTATTATTATTATTATTATTATTATTATTATTATTTACGACTGTGGTGACTTTTATGGTTTTAATGTCCATGACTCCAAAATTATATTTTAATAATTATGATGAAAAACTCTTTAGCATTAACAACCGGTAACACTGTCTTGCGAAACTTACAAAAACATGGCTGTTAAGTATGGACATATCAACATATGACTCAGAAAACATGTACTTAGAAACATCTGGCCTGTACAATCAAATACATGGCTCATTCAAGGCTGTCTCCAAACTGGACTTATCAACGTTTATTCCACACAACTTGTTCCTCATATGTAGTACATGGATAAAACATCACATTACACTGCCAATCTCAAAATCACCGAAATTAGACTTATCAACTTTTAGCACGCAGTGTTTCTTTAAGTGACAGAATTAATAAAAAAAAAACGACTGAATGAAATAAGAAATCCGTTAATTATTTACTTCTATATTATATGGAAGAACAATAGTAAAAGAAGGCCCTATGGCCTTAACTCTGCCAGTATAAATAAAGAATTATTATTATTATTATTATTATTATTATTATTATTATTATTATTATTATTATTATTATTATTATTTACGACTGTGGTGACTTTTATGGTTTTAATGTCCATGACTCCAAAATTATATTTTAATAATTATGATGAAAAACTCTTTAGCATTAACAACCGGTAACACTGTCTTGCGAAACTTACAAAAACATGGCTGTTAAGTATGGACATATCAACATATGACTCAGAAAACATGTACTTAGAAACATCTGGCCTGTACAATCAAATACATGGCTCATTCAAGGCTGTCTCCAAACTGGACTTATCAACGTTTATTCCACACAACTTGTTCCTCATATGTAGTACATGGATAAAACATCACATTACACTGCCAATCTCAAAATCACCGAAATTAGACTTATCAACTTTTAGCACGCAGTGTTTCTTTAAGTGACAGAATTAATAAAAAAAAAAACGACTGAATGAAATAAGAAATCCGTTAATTATTTACTTCTATATTATATGGAAGAACAATAGCTAGTCTATAGTGTACTTGACTTCATTTTCTCCAGTCTATTTCACATTTCAGCGCTAGTTATCTTCTTACTTTCATTTTCAACATCCTGTAGAGTCCAGCCCTTCAAAACCTTTCAATGGAACTTTATTATTAATTTGTGAAACTTACGACTTCTGCAGCATATTTGTTCTTAGTTCATCATTACATATTGTTACTTTAACGTCACTACTGTACTGAGATCAAATGCTTTCGTTCAATTATTGACTACAGTTCCGCAATTCAAAATTATCAATTTTCAATATATCAACATCGCAGTCAATTACAACAGAATACTGAATTTTAATTTTGTTCCACTGATAAAACCTTCTCTCACATATTTACACGAAACTTGCTTAGTACAGCAGTCTCTGCAACAGAAGTCTCATTAGAATCAATTATGAGGGAAAGTCAAAAAGTATCAAAAGTAAAAGGTCCATATTTTTTTTTAGATCACATGGTTGGCAATAGACTCCTGTACTGCTGATCGTAACTTCAAAGTTTCTTTGTATGTTCAGATTAACATTAACTGCTTAGCTCCCTTTTTAGCCAGTTATGATAGTAGTACTTTTTCGACAGACAGCTGACCTGTCCTGGAAAGATGGCCCAAGAAATTATGTTATGAAGGATTGTAAGAATGGGAAGGAAGAGACTTGTGGTTCTTGTAATTGGTGCATTTGCTTGGAGACACTTAGGAAACAGAGGATGGGAAGTACATGAGGAGATTCATTGTGTGTCTGAAGATGATTCTCATAGAAGGATGGATATAACTGCCATCAATAGAAGAACCCATAAAGCAATGGTCTTAGACCCTACGATTTGCTTTGAACGAGACACGAATCAGGCACTGAAAACAAATGATGACAAGCGAGCTAAATATGTACCTTGCCTTCCAAACCTCAGTGAAAAAATACGGCATTTCGCTTTACAACTGGGATGTTACAGGCTTACTATTTGGAGCGAGGGGTTGTTTACTAAAATTTACATGTAATATCCTTAAATCCTTTACAATTCCCTTTTATGAGGTTCAGAAGATTGTGATGGAAATTCTGAAGGCCTTTCATCAAATTCTACGCTATCATTTATATGTTAACACATAAATTTTTGTTTTAATGTACAAATCAAATAATTATTTTACTCGTTTCATTTCTCTTTATCTTTTTATGTTTGTTAATTCCGGATCCCAGTAGTCAACTTCACTTGAGGACGAATGATTTTAAATAAATCTTAGTAATGAAAAGTTCAATTCAGAATAGCTGGCTCCTGGAATCAAGTTCTGGGCCTTCTGATGAATTTCGTATGATTGAAAAATATTGTATTTACGTGAATTTACAATGAGTGTTCCATTATCTAACTGCACCATGCTACACATACATGCAATAAGTTTACTTCATTCAAAATAGGTAAAACCTGTACAGATTATTCATAGAATGCAAAAACAAAATGGTCAGAGTTTTCTAACTCGAAGCAAGATCCATGAATGGATATATTATTTTAAAAATGGGCTCACTTCTATCTGCGATTACAAATATTCAGGTAGACCTTTAACTTCAAACAAGAGGCTCAATATCGAGGCACGTGAGGGAAAAATTCCGTCATGATTGGCATGTTAAAATTGATGATTTGCAAATGCACTGAATATTAGCCATGGCTCAATATTTTCATTCATCCATAAGTTACTGCATTTTCAAAAAGTCTGTGCTTGCTGGGATCCACGTGAACTGACAAGACACCAACAAATAGAATCGAATAATTTCGAGGGAAAAATTGTTCTGGGGCCGGGTAACAAACACGGGACCTTTGGTTAAATGTACCAACGCTCTACTAAATGAGCTACCTGGGAACTCTACCAGACACCAATCCAATTTTTCCCCCTATATCCACAGACCTCAAAGTGGGCTGACAACCATCAAGCAACCAACATTGAGTGCATACTAACTCTGTGTGACTTAAATTGTTGTTGTTGTTGTTGTTTTCTAATGCCAGGCATTTGACAATAAAGTCATTTGACCTCTTGCACTCCAATATTTTTCAAAGATATTATCATGGTCAGTTACTGAAGCACAGATTTTGAGGTGTTCTGAATCCATTTCTTGGTTTGAGTTGCACAATGGGCAGTTAGGGGACTGATATATTCCAATTCTATGTGACTTAAATAATTGTGGTTTTCTGTTAACGAACAGTGACGTATATTATGCAAATCAAGCTTTCAGGTATAACTTCCTCTAAAGTTGGTAGAGCGTTTAATCAAAGGTCGCAGGATCGATACCCGGCCCCGGAACAATTTTTCCCTCGAAATTATTCAAATCAACTTTACAAGGAGTTATACCTGAAAGCTTGATTTGCACAAACAGAATCGTTTCGGAGATTTCCAACAAGCATTTGGAACATTATCAAGATGAAAAGCATAAGGAGCAAACTTGAGCATGGTAAAGTTCACAATGGCATCATTCTGGGATATGGATAGTCTAGTTCTGGTTCATTTTACATCTAAAGATGAAATTGTAAATAGTGCCAGAGTTACTGTGATAACTGACACCTAAAATAATTCCAGGAGGTGTGGGGAACTTTCCAAAGGAGTGATACTGCTTCAGGACAATGTAATGGCTAACAAACAATCCAGTTCATTCAAGATCTTGATTTTAAGCCCATGACTGTCCATCATAAAGCCCTGATTTGATACCAAGTGATTTCCACATTTCTGGCCCGTTAAAATTGTACTGGGTGGACAGTAGAGATGAACAACAATCGAAAAAACGAGACTAACAGCGCCCGCAAAGCCGAAAACCCGCTCAGCAATGTTGTATTACATTGCGTCCTTGACGTAAAGACTGGTTGTGAGTCTTCCGAGACTCGATATTGTGCTCAAGTCCCGAAGTTCCGAAGTCAGCAGTTGTTTATACCTGACTGAACTTTTATCTACTTTGGCAACTGTTATATATGTATAAACAATCAAGTAGCCTATTTGAAACATCTCTACTTTCAATGTATAATAATCCATTCCCCAGTCTTTATTTAATTACTAGGCTCTTATTAAAAGGTTAGGAATTTTCTCTTCATACGTTTAAGTTCAAGTTTGCAATCTCAAGTAAAAAGATATTAATGTCACGTTTTATGTTTCTTAGAAATGCAAATTTATTTGAGAATTGTTTTCTTTTATTTATATAGTCATAGGTCATATCATATAATAGAACCAGAACACCTTGATAACTAAGATACTGTTCTGTTTTGTCTTTTTGTCTCGTTTAAACATTTATGTTATTTATTTCAATGATGTATGTTATTCAAAGTAATGAAATCTTTCCATGCTGACCAAATGCTATTTCGAGAATGACGAGCGAGACTTGAAGTGCAGCGGAAATGACGAGCCGAGACTTGAAAGACAAATGCAGCGAACACAGCGAGCGAGAGCGGCAGTTAGTTTTGTTCATCTCTAGTGGGCAGGTTTCACTTTGATGAAGAGGTTGATAAAGTGATGCAAGAGTTGCTATATAAGACGGAAAATGTTCTTTAAGGAAGGCATTAAAAATTGATTGAGAATAGGGGTAAATGCAATGCAGTACAGCAGCATTATGTAGAAAAATGATTCTTGTGTGTAAAATTAAAATGTTTGATTTCTTAAATGTCCCTTCACTTTCTAATTTTCTCTCGGATATTATTAAGGCGAAACTGCTAGAAAACGTTTTATAGGATCATAATGATTATCAGGAGGTACAATTTGATATCAGATTGAAATGATGCACATTTTATGTTATGGAAAGTTAACACATTCACGGCCAAAGTCGACTTATGTCGATTTTGGTATGAACGTGTAAAATTTCCAGCGTCGACCATAGTCGATTTAACACCACTGCAAAACGTATGTCATGTTTAAAACCCCCGGTTCGGTTAAGAGGCTAAATGCCTGGCAGTGAATGTGTTAATGATACAACACATTTCAAATCTATTTGTCCCACACTGTAAACCACTTCTAGAATCTCATTCTGATACATAACAGCAATAAAACTTAAAAAATTACAGCAAACTGTTTCATACACAAATACATACACTAGCCATCCCTATACAAGTCAAAAGGATCTGACAGAGCAAGAAGTTGCATTTCAAACCAGCTACATTACAATATACACAATGAAATAAACCAGGATTCTAAAATTGATTTAAAAATGATTAGACTGACATATCAGAGATGTCCACTACCTCGATTTGCCATGACTTTTTTTGAAGTGTTGGTATTTCAATGATGGATGATATAAATGCTTTGGTTACCTTAGAAACTACAAATACGCATAAAAGTTTCCAAACCTGAGTACAAATTTGCTTTATACTATATAACTGACTTTCAGTACTGGATAGTAATGTGTTAATAAACTTAGAGATAAGTTAAAATAAATAGGAGTCTCCTAGAGACAATGATATTCACACCTATTGTCAACAAGCCATGTTCTTACAATGTACATTGTTATTACCTACTAATTCAATTTTATTATAATACAATAATTTATGGCAACATTAGTTTATGAAGTTTAGATTAACAACAGCCTGGGGCATTCAGAGATTAATTTTATGCCTTCAATTTAATTTACTACAAGGAGCAATACAGAAATAATGCATTCTATTTTTTTTATATTGCAAGTATGACCACAAAAACGAATTTCGTTTAAGCTATGCTACTATTTCAATATCTGAACCTTTTCGCCCAAATTCTGAGAGTTTCACTTCTCTCTGCTAAACAGCATAAATGTAGCAGTGAATCGAAATGAGAGGAACACACTAAAACGAATCAGCTTCAGCTTGATAACACAAGATGCCACAGCAATCCCGAGATAAATGCAATATACATTTTTATTGACAGTCTTGTTATATTCGCCATACAGTTTTGAACTTGCTCCATCTAACTTACATCTGTTAGAGCCAATGAAAGATGTACTTCAAGGAAATCTCTTCTCTGATACTGTCATGAAGGTTAAGAAGAGATTTGTTAATCACAAGAGAAAATCAATGCACCATGGATATGAATAAGACTTTATTGTTAAATAACAATAACTACGTAAAGACCTACGATGTTTATAAAAAAAAATATAGGATGCATTACTTTCGTACCATTCCTCATATATTGAGCATACCACATGCTACTATCTCTTTTTCATTCAGTGGCTGTATTGCAAATATCTTGCAAACACAGTTATAATCCAATCATTTTGTGAAAATGCATGTAAAGGAAAATTAACTATTCTCTTATTGAACTTTTTGTATAATAACGTCAATAACTGTTCCTAAGACTACAAATTAATCAGTCTTGAACTAAGCTAATTTCAACACAAATGTTTTTCGTCATATTATTAAGGTCCACAAATATTCATTCATGCACGATCATAATATGATTGGAGCATAACAGAAACAATTACACCTCTCTTCACACAATTTAAAGTAATTAGAAATACCAAGTCTATACTGTAACTTCTTTAGTACCACAGATGTCCGTCAGTACCAATACCTAAGACTATAGTAAAATTTTAACATTAGAGCTTGATTTAAAAGTTGTGCTTGAACCATTTTAAAACATCTATAAGATAAATAAAAATCTAAATATTACGACATTGCCTTCCAAGAATGCAGTTTGAAAACAAACACAACTCTCTTATTGTATGTAATGACTTATTTTCAAATTTAAAGTATTGGAGAAGTTTAATTAAATTATACTGACAAATTTTTAATGGAAGTCGAAGGAAGAAAATATTCAGTAAACATTTTTTTGAGACTCTAGAATTTAATCGTATGTTTTTGAACCTTCAAGTAATGAAATTTCATAAAATTTGTGTGAATGTGCCATTTACACTATCACATCACCTGGCACACTAATATATTCTAATTCTGCAACAAAGACATGCAGGAAAAGTGTTTGACACTATGAAACCGAATCTTTTCAACATTTCTTCTCTTTTGAGTTACATTATTTTAGAGTCCTGCTTTACTTCGATGTTATAATTATTTCTACTCTTTTAAAATATATGAAGTTTAAATTCCGTCTATATATTAACAACATGTTGACAAATAAATACTCTATATGGTTTGTTAACGAATATATTTTAAGACTACTTCATACTAATATGACAAAGAAAACAATACTGCAGGTGAAAACGTAATATTTTTTCATAACTCTTTTAATTATAAGGAAGATATTGATTTGTTTTGAAGTTAAAATGCCGAATAAAAATTAGGTATTTTCATGTGCTAAACAAAATACTTAATTCAGTGCTATTTTTCTGGTGGAATGCCATTCTGGCAGCTTTTTGTTATATTTTTCATTACGGAACCGAGAAATGTTCGAATTTCGGGCTTCCAATATATTGTGAGGCTTCTCCCAACTCAATTTTATTGTCATACAAATGAGATCATCCCTGCTAATTAACACCATGAGGAACTTGATTTCTTATTAGAATTGTTGGGCCTCCTTTAATCAACTTCAATCCTGACAAGTATGTTAAATCTTGGTTGCCAATGGCCGTTATGCTGCTACATACATCACAAGGAAAGAGAGTAACAGGGAAATACAACATACTGAAAAAATAGTTCTGCTGTGGAAAATTTTCTAATACTTCAGGTACCAGTATATAGTTTAGTAAATGTCTTCATTGAAAACCAATTTATTATTTTGTTAACCCAAATTGAGTCAGTTTATACTGTACTAACATGGATTTAATTTTTAAATCTTCTGAAAGGGTGGATTAAGATGTGAAAATAAATAAGGGTTAATTATGTTTATAACATGATTTTTTACTGAACTCCATTTAGGCCTTGAATTCCCGATGCACTGGGCAGTAAACATCTCATACACTTCAATATATGTTACACAAAGTTCCACCGCCCTTTTTACTATAAAAACAATGCTTACATCCTAAAAAAAATGTATCATTTCGATCTTAACAATGGATGATAAAACAAGCAATTCCTTCTTCTTCTTCTTTTGGCATACAGCTCTTTTAGTTTAGCTAAAGCCTCCTTTAAAACAATAGCCCAATCACTTCTGTCCTCTGCCCTCCTCCTCCTCCATCTCCTTATTCCCACTTGCCTCATATCTTCCTCAATACAGTCTAATCATCTCAATCTGGGACGACCCCTATCTCTCTTTCCCTCCAGTGTTCCAGTGAAGATCATCTTCGCCATTCTTTCGTCCTCCATTCTAATTAAGTGACCTACCCATTCAAGTCTTCTAATTTTTTATCGAAGGTACTATATTAGGTTCCTTATATACTTGTTCTAATTCCAAGTTACTACGGATTCTCCAATTATGTTGTTCTTTGACAGGACAATAAATTTTTATCAGAATTTTCCTTTCCCATCTTCTAAGTTGTTGTTGTTGTTGTTCAGTCATGGTCCATGATTCACACCCATAAACCACTATGGGTTTAATTATTGTTTTGTATATTAGTAATTTTGTCTGCTTAGAAATATACCTTGTTCTCATGACTTTGCCTAAGGCATAATAACATCTATTCCCTGCTGAAAGTCTAGCTTTTATATCTTTACTGCAATCATTGTCCCATGTAACCACCGAATCAAAGTATTTAAACTCATTACATTCCTTAAATTGCTCTGAGCTAATAGAAACCATCTTTTTTTTTTTTTCTTTCTTATCCTATTTTTTGATGTGTTCATAATATTGTTTTTAATGAATATTAATTTCGAGTCCAATCTCTTTTGTTATGTCCTTTATTTCCTCATATACTTCATTTATTGCTGATGCTGACCTTGTTATTATGACAACATCGTCTGCATTGGCCATGTATTGCCTAGTTCTATTTATTATACTGCCACCTGGGTTTATAACAATATTATGTATAATTTTTTCTAAGACTATGTTAAACAGCAATGTTGAAAGTGAGTCTCCCTGTCTAAGACCATTTTCTGTCACAAAATCATTTGATAATTTCCCACCAACTTGGATCTGATCAACTGTATTCTTTAATGTGATTTTAATAAAATCTATAATCTTCAGGGGGATACCAAATTCTTTCATTATTGTGTACAGTTTTGTCGATTTATGCTGTGTCATAAGCCTGTTTAAAATCTATGAACAACTGATTGGTTCCAATATTATATTCATATGATTTTTCAAGCATTTGTCTGAGTTGAAATATTTGGTCAGTGGTAGATCAACCTTTCCTGAATCTGTTTTAGTAATCACCAGACATCGGATTCTAGGGCAAATGCCTATTTTGTTTCTTCAGGAGAAAAGTAAAAATAATTATTAATATTTGTGTTTCATGGAAATTGAAAGGTATTCAAAGAGTTTTATAGTGTCCTAAAATGCCCTAAAACGGTTATTAGAGCCTAATTTGTTAATATTCGCCTAAAAATGCCTAACTCACTGTAAAGTTTCGCATTTTACTCTTACTTTTTATAATTTATACATGCATTCACTGCGAAATTTAAGGCATTTAAAAAGTGGAAAGTTTGCTTCACACCGGCCATGAAACCATTGATAAAGGAAACAAAATGTTTTGAATCTCACGACACTCGCAATAGATTTCACCGAATTTAACATGTTTGGAGGCATAAATGCCGACAAAGAACCAACCTTAGTTTTGAAGCAGGCAACAATCACAACATGTGCTGCTACCGATTTAGAGATATACTATACTATAAAAATGACTGTTTTTGGTCTGAAACCGATTAGCTGTACTGCCCTTCAGAGTGTCATAAAATCACAATTTTTGGAGAAAGAGTGTTTTTGAAATATTTATGAAAAGTCGTAAAACTGCGAATTAGTAGGGTAAACCGTTACAAAATATTTAAAAGAATGGCCCTCCTAGTGTTAACACTACCAGGAAATGCAACAATAAGTGGAACTTTGTATTTTTGTCCAATTGAATCTCAATAACAACGGTTCATTTGAATGCTCGTTAACAGTTGCTCTTTCCCTCACCTTATTTGTGTTGAGAAGTTTTGAGCGGTAGGACGTTTTCCTGTGAAGTTTAACGCGATAATGCCGAAAAATATAAGTGCAAAATCTACATTGATCCGGCAATGGCTAACAGAATATTCAGAATTCACTTATGATGGAAAAATAATATTCTGCAAGATTTGTAGCAAACAGGTATGTAACAATAGTTGAAATATATAAATTCTATTAATTTTAATGAGTAGGCCTATAATATTTATACATTGACTGAGCTATCCTGAGGTATAATTCTTTTTAAGACCACTACACTTTAACCTTTTAAATTCCGATAGTTAAAGTATTTGCAGGTCATTAAAATTTTGATTGTTCGAACCCACTAACTTTGTGATAGAAATACGGCAATACAACAATTAGGATTTTATTTTAATTCAGTTTACTTTACATTTTTAGATTTCGCAAGAAAAGAAGTGCCACCTAAAGCAGCATGTGCAAGGAGTGGCTCATAAGGCTAAAGCTCAGCAGAAAAATCAACTGCAACAAACTTTACTAACACAACCTACTTCATCCAATCTCAGCAGCAATTTCTATGCTGATTTAACCAGAGCATTTGTTGCTGCTAACATTTCCTGGAATGCAATTGAAAATCCGATTTTAAGACAGTTTTTACAAAAATACTGCAAACAAAATATCCCATCTGTGTCGACCCTAAGAAAAAATTACTTAGACAGAATATACAATGAAACTTTAGCTTCCATTCGGGAGGATATAGGTGATTCTTACATATGGGTCTCTGTGGATGAAACCTCAGATCCTATGAATAGGTATATAGCAAATATGGTAGTAGGAAAACTTAGGCCTGATGGACCTTCGATTCCACACCTCGTATGTGTTAAGGAACTTTCGAAAGTGAATAGCCAAGCCATTGCTTATTTTGTAAATAAAGGCCTACAGTCTTTATACTCAGGTAATATAGACGATTCTAAAGTTCTGTTGTTTTGTACTGATGCTGCCTCATACATGGTTGCTGCAGCTCCACTTCTTAAAACATTTTATCCTAACCTCACGCATGTAACCTGTCTAGCACATGGCCTTCACAGGGTTTCTGAAACAATCCGGAATGAATTTCCTCTTGTCAATTCGTTTATTTCTAACACAAAAAAATGTTTTTGTAAAGCTCCATCCAGGATTTCAATATTCAGAGAGAACTTTCCAGATATCCCACTCCCACCTCAGCCGGTTGTTACACGATGGGGAACCTGGATTCAGTCAGTGGTGTATTATTCTAAGTATTTTAAAGAAGCGGTCACAGTTATTGATAAATTACCTGAAACTGATAGTGCAGCGTGTGTGAAAGCAGTGAAAGATTGTCTGAATGACTCACGAGTGAAAAACGATATTGCCTATATAACATCAAACTTTTCTTTCATACCTGCAAGCATTGAACAATTAGAACGTGAAAAACAATCTCTTTGTAGCCAAATAGCAATAGTGAAGGAAGCTCAAGTGAACATACATTCTGCTTTGGGCGAAACTGGGGAAAAAAGTTAAAAATAAGTGGGACAACGTATTAAATAAGAATGTAGGATTTTCATTGTTGGAAAAAGTATCAAGAGTGATATCGGGGGAAAGTGTAAATGTTCCAGTAAGTATTGATGTTTCTATTGTACCTAATTTAAAATTTGCGCCTCTCACATCAGTTTCGGTTGAAAGAAGTTTTTCTGCTTTCAAAATTATTCTCAGTGACAAAAGGCAAAGGTTAACTGTGGAGAATTTAGAAAAAATTCTGGTGGTGTACTGTGCAGATAATTATAATAAAGTCTGAGCATGGAACTGAATTTCAATAACTTAAAATGAGTAATCTTGATATCAATAACCATTATTTCATTAGTTTCAATATATTAAATTTGTGCAGCTCTGTTTATAAATATAATATAGTATTCTTTTTTAATGTTTAAACATACTTTTTTGTGCGTATTTTAGTGTATAACTAAGAATTTCAGTGAAAGAAATAAGTATGATACCTTGATGTGCCTAAAATGCCTATTTTCATTAAAATAGAGCCTAATTTTACAAATTTTGAGCTTATTTTAGGCGCCTAAAACTGCAATTTTTAGTGCCTAAAAATCCGATGTCTGATTATTTATAATAAAACTAAAATTAACTATAGTGTTAAGTTTTTATGTAATGAGTGGTATATGGTTAAAAAAAAAGTTATGTCATTAGTTGACTGAAATTTTCCAGCGCCTGAAGAAGTCAATAACAAGAAAATAAATTAAATGTCCAACAAATTAATGGACATGGCTTTAATGAAAACCATGCCAAAAATATTTAAAAAAATTACTTCTAAACAATATTATAGAACTTCACAGGATATAACAATTTTATTAAGTAAATAATGAAATCATAACTTGTAATGTTTAAATGAAATCTGGAAAAGTTTACCTTTCATACTTAAAGGCTATTTTTCATGTATGTATCAATAAAATTCATTTTAATTATTAATGATGAAATCAATTTCTCTTATATAAGTTATGCTATACTTTATGCATAAATATATAGCATTAAATGTAACAATGTAACTTTTCCTTTACTAGAGACAGCATGTTTATTTTCAAACTTCAAACTTGAGCGTAAGTTCAGATTTATTTGAAATTCATCCGTTTCAGTTCTAAAATCAATAAAATGAATTCCCCAAGTTAATTTCACAGACAGCAAAACAGATATTAATCCAAATGGTTTAATGAAGTTTTAATTTTTTCCAACAGAAAGATTAAAAATATCTCTCGCTACTAAAAATGAGAATTACATTTTCTAAATGACTAGGAAATTCCAGCATGAATTTGCATTTTAAGAGGCTTTTCTCACATTTCCTTTGTGTCGCAACAAATTTTTTCCAGTTGTATTTTCCATATAACCTAATAGGAATGAATTCTTTAAAAAGGGAGAAGCGAGAGAGATATTTGTAGACATTTTAACCATAAAGGCGAAATTTATTTTTATAATATTAAGGGTATATAAAAATTGCCGACTATAAAGAAATATACAGCAAGGAAAGACTTTTACGAAATGTTGACATATGGACGAAGATAATTAATAAAAATAACTTACATGGAATAAAACAGCATGATATAATAAAAAACGAAAAATACTCTTAATAATTTATACTTATGCAAATAAAATTGTACAACTGCACAAAAAAATTGCAGAAAAATGACATGACTGTTACAGAAATGGCTCTGCAGATAACAATTAATATCCGTTGATTACAATAATAGTAAATGCGACATGCAGTACAATGAATTGCAAATGCTCATGTCCTCTTCTCATACTATTTCCTTTGTTCTCACTCTAACAACATCTGTGGCACTAGAAGATGACAGTATACAATATCTATCAATTAAAGTAACACACATATATAAATATTAACATCTCAACTCTTCTTCTTCTTCTTCTTCTTGCATGTAAAGATATTTTCGAACAGAGATTCTCATGCTTTTCTTAAACTCAAATCACAACATTCTAGAAGTTGGCACTGCCACTTACATTACTATAATAATTCAAATACATTAATTACAACATCTTCTTGGAAAGAATGCTCTAGTCTGTCTAATGTCATTCATATCACCACAGACAATTTGAGCATTTTCTGTGACTGTTTTCCTAAGAATGTTCTAACCACTTACTTTCGATCTACCGGTATATAATAAATCTGAAAACAACTGAATAAATGCCTCTGGGAAGACCGAAGAATCACTTATTAAACAGAATATACACACACAATGACAAAGCATGAAAGTTAATGACAAGGAAAATAACTCAAGCATTTTGGTACTATTGCATATTGTCGTTCTAGTAACAGAAAAAAATAAAGTTTGAGCATTTATTTTTAGTTAAATTACTTCAAAATTGTGCCTATATAAAAGGAAAATAATAATAATAATAAATCTATATACATACAAAATTTTTATCATCTTATAGCAACGATATTAAACTAATATAAACACAAAATAGAGAAAGCATCTGACTTAAAAGAAATCTGAATTTCATTACATAGAACATTAGTTACCACCTATGAATCAGACTATAAACTTCTATTACAGTAATTAATATTATGGTACATAAAGTGATACACCTTTTGCGAAAAAGGTCAGTTATTTCAAATGAAGCTGAATTTTTTTCTTCACTTGAACAATTTCTCATCCATCATCTTAATTCAGCAAAAATCGCAAATATTAAAAATTCATATGTTCAACTAACTTGTCAATATTATTCTAATTGTGCTACAGAATCCATCTTAAAATTTCTAAACAATAAATAATAGCAATAAAAAGTTAATATAAATACAAAATGTTGAATCAAATGAAGTCTGGAAGCTTGAAGGGTAATAGAAGATGTATAAACTATTTACAATCTGTTTTACACCAAACAAATCTATTAGAGGAAGGAATCAGAATAAGGTACAACATCGAAGATGACAACTCCACACACCTAGTTTATAATGACCATTCTCAATGACTAGTAAACATTGCAGGATAAATGGTTGCATTGTGTGACATGTGACTGACATATATCAATATTATCCATTCCCTTTGTTCAAGCACCACGCAATGGATACCTTTGCACAAATTCAAGAATTATATGATTAACTTTACATACTGCAAAGAAATATCAGTGTCAGGTTTGACGAACAACTGAAACAGAGTGATTGTTTTGTGCCTGTATTGATTCTGAAAGCAAACGAGAAGGTAAGACCGACCAACATTACAGTTCCAAGTCACTATTATTTTGTGTTCAATAACATATGTATTTTTGTTGACATTGGAGAAAGATTAATCATTAAGAATAAGGTAAGGCTAGTGAAGTGTATAGACTAATTTTTTTTCTTATTTTCAAGAAATATGTCTTCACCTACGATCATTATTTACAAACAACAATAATCGTTGCATCTATATATCTGCAACAATAGGTGATGGTTTGATAAAATACTACAATAAGAGTCAATTCTATAAGTAGTGCAGCACAAACAGCTCTGAAAGAACCATTTAAAACATGTTTGAAGAAGTTTCCAACTGAGATACTATTTTTGTATGTAATAATTATTTTTTTGACACACACATTTTTGGAGATGTGCTCTATACATACCTGGGCTGACCAAAAGGTGGCACATACACCTTCATCAAAGGGCACGAAATCGTTTTGTGGCTCAAAAAATTAAAAGACATAAGTCAATAGGTAAATAAAAAATAAACGAAACAAAGAAAAATTGTTCCAAAATGAAGTTTCAACTGTAGAGTATCCAAATAACTGAACATTATGGACTTCTGCAAGAGAATTTAGTCTTACATAGCTTAATAATTTTTAAAGCAATTGTTCATGAACAAGTATTATTTCACTTCTACATTTATGTATTATGAAGTGCGCATCAACGCAACAATGATTTGGTTTTACGATTAATATATTGGAGATTACATGCAGCCCAGATGAGATTCATAAGGAGAATTGCAGGATGCTCACTACTCGAACACTGGAAAAACGACATTCTGAAGGAATTGGAAATTAATACTGTTGTCCAATATATCAACCAGTATAGGCTTCTGTGGAAAGAACATATGGAGAGGATGAACCCTGCTAGATGACCAAAACAAATTCTGTTGTATGTTCTAAGAGAACGTCAAAATTTGGGAAGACCTAAAAAGTGCTGCTGCTGTGCTGAAGATGATGATGATGATGATGATGATGATGATGATGATGATGATGATGATGATGATGATGATGATGATGATGATAATTGGATGCAAACATTTTTCACAAGAAGGCTACTTTAAGGTTCAGAATAACATAAAGCCATCCATTAAAATTAATTCTTATCTATTCTGCCTTTACATCAAGACATAACAGAAAAAAATTCTAAGTTATTCTGTTAGTCAAAATATGGTCACTTTAATGCTATTGTTTCCCAGAAATAGAAGTCAGGTTTTTTTTAAAGTTATACGCTATGGTTTTGTTCACTTTTCTATCAAGTTCCTATTTTAGCATAAAGTTTCTGTATTAGTGTTAAGTGTGATCAATTCGACGAAAAGTAAGACTGAAAATGAAAACAGAATTCAGATTGAATGGTCATTCCTCTAGAAAAGTTATTTATTTTTCAAATTCATTTCTTTTAAGTGCGTACCAGTAGTAAAATAATTGTTTATTACATCTTCATTAGGAAAATATTTCTTTTTGTATGAAGCTCTCCATCTGGTTGATGCACACACGACCACTACTTGTAACTGGATACTGTGTGGTAGACCATTTCATTTCCGAAGATATATTTCCAAATAAAAAAAAAAAACTTAAAAACCAATTTTAATTACATCATTACTTCTTGTTATTTTTTCAAAGGTCTGTTATTTGGTTAAAAATATATATTTAACGTGTGTTAAGTCCCGTATCAAATGCCTTGTAGTAATTCTGAAAAAGGACCAAGAGTTTGCATGCCCATAGCTATATATTAGACATTTTGATAGGAGAAGGCTGATACAAAATCGTAGGATTAATAACACTAAGTCTCTTTTTCTAGTCCACAATCAATATCGCTGCACTTCTTAAAATCATTTTATTTTTTCCCCCATAATTTTGACAATAAAAACAGAACCATAAAAGCAGTGCCTTTATAGCATGATGTTTTATTCTAAAGATACATTTACACCAGGGCTGACCAACACTGTTGGTAACATTTGTTGACAACATGTTGCCAACAAAATATAATTTCCCTTCAGTGAGCAGTAAATGTCAAAGAAATTTGATGAAATTGTTAAGGCACATTTACACTGGTGCAACATTATTATCAACCGTTTAATTTTACTGGAAGCTCAGGGTTGTGTGATTTTAACTTCATATATTTCATTTCTTGATTACTACTTACAGTATATTCCAATATGGAATGGAATCGAAAAAATATACTAACTTCAACAGAAATGTATAGAGATCAACCAGTTTTATAGGATGTTAAATATGAGTGTTACATAAATACTGTGAGATCTAACAAGTAATGGAGTTTCCATCCACATACACACAAGATAACGAACCTTGTGGGAAGGTGTGATGGGGAATCCCATCAGCAGTCTACTGTTTAGTTCAGTAGAGTGGGAATGTATCAGCCACGTGTTGTTTTCATTATAACATTATCTGTGAGTGAGTGTTAGTGTTTGGCAAATAAAGAAACTAAAATGGCTTCACTGTAGCACAGATAATTTTTATTGTGAAATCTTTAGTGAGAAAGAATGTTACGAGAAACTGAAGCGATGTTTTAGAAGAGAGTATCCTGAAACACGAGTTCCTTCACAATTGTATGCTTATAAACTTCTTCATAAGTGAAGATTTACGAGATCTGTGTGTAATAAAAAAAGGAGTGTTGTAAATAAAAACTTATGGAGGAAAGGGTTACTAACATTCCAGTGTGCTTGAAATTGAGTCCTAAAAATGTTTAGAAGCAGGGAGAGTAGAAACAAGAAACAGGATGTAGGCAAGAAATTTCGGAAGTGTTACAAATCTGTAGAGTTGAGGGGGGGGGAAGGGTGTAACAGCACAGTTTTATAGTAAATTAAAAAGGAAACACAGAAACTATAGTGCAATCGAAAATTCTCTCTGCAGCTCTCTATAATACAGCCATGTAGAAAGTTGGCATTTCCCGATTCATTCTGATTTGCAACCCCAGACCATCATATGCTTAGCTGCCAGTGCTGCCATTTGAATTCTCTACCAAATACACTTGAATTCTCTGCCTAGTGGATTCTCGGCTACACAAGCACTGCAGAGAGATTTCTCGATTGCACTGTATCAGGACGTAAAAATAAATAATTTTAGTCCTCAAAATGGTTCAAAATGAAAAGAACATATTTCTCCCTCAGCATCCTGAACTCAAATTCTAACAACAATGTTGATTTCGTCTAAACATCTTGTTGCAGAAGAAATATTGTCATGTTATGCCAGTGTAAATGCGCTTTTAAGGGATAATATGGTGTTTATACAACTTCCTCAAAATGGGATGCTTAGGGATTCAAGATGAATAATATATAGGAAACTCAAACAGATCCTCAACAAAGGAAACCTTCTAACTTATCCAAAATTGGACAGAAAGAAATAGCCATAAAATTACATTTTTTGGATTATATCAGGAAGCAAGCAACTAAGCCTCATCACAAGGAGCACATTTTTATGTACTGAAAGCTAATATTCCAACTTGCACATCACAAACTTTCAAATGTATACTGCAGAGAAAAACAAAATAATTGCCATAGCTTAAGAATCAACTTATGTGTATTTACAACTATGAAGAGACTCTAAATAAACTCTCTTATTTCCTTAATACCAGTTTTGTGACGATTGGGTCATCACATTTTCAGTCACATTATCACACTTACAGCAGGAGAATTTCAACATAAAATGGAGTAATAACAAATTTCTTCACCATTACTTCCATTTTTCGAATCTATGCAACAAATGATTTGAAGACCAACTTAAATGTCACAAAACAAAAGACTGTGTTGAGAAAGATCACAGAGAATATATTAGTGGATGTTGTCATCTTTGTTTTATCCTCCTTCCTCTCTACCATGCAGCGTTCTCGACTTATAGAAACTAGAGCATCTTTCTGTGAAGACCCTGTAGGAAGGAAGTACATTATACTACAGAGATATGTATAATTGAACTACAAGATATTAGCTACAATATACACTATAAAATCACACTAAGTATTATCTCGATTAAAGCTTAATTCCTCTGCCAACATACCTATCTGTACAAATACTAAATTCACAGGGATTCTTTCAAGTTGCTGCACATCAAATTCTCACAATATCAATTACAATACTTTGCAGTGTTCCTACACAAACTGAACAACAAATCTAATGTATGTTATGCCTCACACACAACCTTAAAAGAGTAATTCATGATCAGCTGCATAAAAATTTACTACAATCCATGTGAACTGACTGCAGTTTCAAACTTCCAGGATCTTGTTCAAGATTGATTTTATTTACTACTACAGTGGAACATAGTACCTATAGATGACTCAGAAGACTGAAAAAATTAACTATTATTCAGAAGAAGATCTTCTATAGGTATTTTACCTGTGTTGGGACATAATCTCTACTTCGGAACTGATTAAAGGTTCCAGCTACAGAATAGTAACTAGAGGGTCACTTATTCTGTTGGGCCTGTTATGCCTGGCTACTCTGAACAACTGGATCTGGGGTCCACTGAGTTTCTGTAAGGTCAGCTGTAAAAACAACCAAGGACCACACTAAATACAGAAGAAGAAATAATTTATAAGAGCTAATTGAAATGTTTAATTATATTTTGTTGGTACCGTATAGTAAATAAAAGCCTAAATATTAAAGTTACAATAGTAGGGGGGCAAACAGCAGCTATACGACCAGTGTTGTATAAATACTGTATTTAGATGCACAATTTCCCCCTTTTTCTAAAAGTTCGAAGGTGAAAAATCGAGAAGAGGGAAATTAAGTGACGACTACAAAATATCGAAAATAATCTGGTCATAAATAACATCAAACATTTCATGTGCTAATCAAATCAATGCTTAATACAAAATAGCTACAAATATTTAATTTATTGGTCTGACCCAATATTTTGGGTTTGTCCTGCAACACAGAACAGCTCACAATAAAATTTAAAATCAAAAATTATATACACAGGTTTTAAACAAAAGAGATTAAGATATAAGAAAAAAAATAGGACCTAGTATAATTTAAATTGATTGTACACCATAAAGATGCTGGCGAAATGTCACTACAGAAAATTGTATTATGGTGGTGATGATGGCATCTTGAAGACCTCTCTTCAGCTTGTATTTTTCCCTTCACTTTATAAAGGTTTTTGGAATAGTGCCTCTCGCTCTGAAGAAGAGACCGGTAACTGTGATTCTTTCAATGTTGTATTTTGCTGATAGGTACTGAATCGTGGGCTCGTAGATTTTCTTTTTCTCTTTGTTCACTTCAGATGGTTGAGTGGCTGAGATTTCAAATTTGATCAATTATTTCGGCTGTCTGTTTATTCCTATTTATAGCTATGATATCGATCCTATGACTGCTCCCACCATCAGCAATACAATGAACTTCCTCGTGAATGTCTATATTTTTGGATCAAAGTGCATCTGCGATCATAGAACGTATGGTGTTGTGACGTTTTATTCTGAGTACTTCTCCCTGTGGGCAACTCCCAAGCACATGTGGTAAAGTTTCATATTCACTGCAGTGCCTACAGTGGGTTGTGCTTGTAGAGCGACCAGGGAGAGAACGTACTTGTGCCACCATTCCAATCATTTTTAGCATTTCTCTCCACTCAGAACTTGATAATCCTTCATGCTTGATGATCCACGAGTTGGCTGCAGGTACTTCTTCAAACAATACAACTTCTTTTCCTTTCTGGGGTATGCACACCAGGTTTTAAATTCATGGTGCCGAAGATGTTGCCTTAATTGCTTCACAGATCCTGTTGCCTCATCTCTGCTCACTTGCAATTCCACAAGCAATGGGTTCTTATAGTTTCGTAGTCTCGTACAGCACTAACGTGCTGGTCATTTAGGTTTCCTAGCTTGGTACTCATGTTGAGTTGCTGCAGATAGGCTTCCCATGAGTAATTTTGTGTCTTTTCTTCGTACTTCTGTATGTCAGTTCTAATGCCAATAGCCCTACCTTCACAATCTCATATCATGGTGTTAAACTTTGCATGCAAGACATTCATATCAAAATTAATTTGTTAATTACATAAAGAAAATAAACATACACTGTATGTGTTTTACATTGCTTATCTTTTTTATACTTAAAATCTTCATGAAAGATGCTCTTCACGGGAAGAGGAGTGTCCAAATTTATTTCATGTAGAAGGGGGAGTTACGTGAGTAAAATAAAATTCTGTGAACCATGAAACATGTCCTAAAATTCTTGGAGGTGGGGGGGGGGGGGGGGAGTGGAAATTATGCTAGTAAATACGATACCCACAATGCCAATAATATTAGAGTCACAGTGAAATTCAATACAGCAGATACTGTATGAAGTTTGTTATAACTGTGATGTACTGACTGCATTATGGGTACTTATAATACACTGATCATACAGCAATATTCATCCACTAGTACTGCAACTTAGTATTTTCATGTTTTCTCAGGTGGTTCATTTGGTTCTGATTGTATAACAAATACTTTATACTGCGTGATTCACGAATGAAGGTCTTTATGATATGGTTCTTAAACCCATTATGAGTAAAAAAAGTAATTTATGATCATGGGTCTAATTTCCAATGGTTAAGAAGCTATGGCTATTTAATCTACAAAAATAGCTATGGTCTCACAACTTTAAATCACGTTTAGAGACTGACAGCCAGAAAATTTAGACTTTACTGTATATGTACGCAGAATTTTTGTAGTCAAAGAAGATTCTTAGAGTAGATTTTCAAATGTACCATCCTCTGCATCAAAATACTTTTACACTTGAGTGCATCTGACATTAATTTATCTTTGACCCTGACATCTAGTGTGCGAGCACAGCTCACACATTTATGACTTGAGTGATGTTTTAACAAGTTCATGACCAGTGTTGCCAATCCAACCCACTATGAAATAGTGCAAAAGCTGCTAAATTGCTTTACTGTCAATATAAAATGATATTATTTTGATACTGTGGGTGCTAAAAGTACCGGCTAAATCTCTACAGCAGCAATACAAATCCCAGCTCTAGCGGGAAAATAGTTGAATTGGCAACACTGTTTATGACATAGGAAATCATATATTAGTGCAGCATTTCTAGTGATACTTTCTTTTTACCAAATAAATGGCCACTGCTCCTTAAACGTTTGAAATCAGTCCCATGATCATATTAAATTTTTACTCAAAACAGTTTGAAGAATATTCTACAGTTCTAACCTTTCTTCATGAATCACACTGTAAAGATGTAGTGTGATGAGCCCCATGCTCAGTTATTTGGAGTAGCCAGGTATAACAAGCCCAAAAAAAGTAGATACTCTACAGGTCTAGTTACTATCCTAAAGATGGAATCTGTATGCAGAATCAAAATGTTGATGATGAAGTCAGTACCTGGTAGAATACCCAGAAATCTTCCCTCGAACACAATTACTGTGAAAGCCTAGAATATCAACCTCATCTATATTCCCAGAGACTCGATAATGTCTTGTATTCAAAACATGAGTAATATATAAGCTATCATTCACATACTTGAAGGTTTTTAATCTGTAGGAAGAGGGGAATGTTAGTTTTGCCCCATATAACTAAAGTTGGTACAGAAGTACTTTATAAATGAACAAGGAAAATGTTTGCACTATTAAGTAACTGTATTGTTTGACACACAATTCATACTGTATTTACGCAATTATAATGTGCACCTTCTTTGACAAAATATCGTTTTGAAGATTGGAATGCATGTTACATTCATATGCAAACACTCAAGACTTGAACAAATTTAAATTAACACTCAATTTATGCTACAAGATATTCGTATGGTGGGAAATTGTTGATGGAAATGGCTATTGTGGGCTCATATGTTCGCATTTTCTCGTCCTCTGTGCACTTTTCCTTCGTAATTTCACGTCCATATTTGACAACAATCATTATTAATACGAATATTATTTTAACGATGGTAATGACTTAATGACGCTTTTTGAGATTTTATATATACAACTTTAACAATCATACTTCTTTTAATCAACCATAGGAATTTACCAACAATAAAATTACTGATAAAAGAGTGGAATGATGTTAGTCATCGTCAATCAATGTTTGTTTTGACACCAACCCAGATCTGCTGACTGAGAGTACCAGTTTGGATACTGATAGTGAGGATGAATGTGATGTATAGCTAGAGGTAAGAGTGCCTGCAGTCAAACTAAGATGAACAGCATAATAGCAGATACTGTATTTGGTTAGAAACCAACAAACTCCAGATTTACGTCTTTTATAAACCTTACAAAAGCAAAATGAGTGCTATTAATTAGTCTTTGGCAGTCATAATTTTTATTATCTCTACTGAAAACAGCAAGGGATCCATAATATGTAAGCTGCATGCAAATAAAGAGAAGTACACTCACAAGCTAGCTTTCATGTACTGTTCAGCTCTGAAATCATCTCATATAAGTTTCCACTGTAATATATCCTGAAACCCTATTGTACAGTTCACTAAAACGTGAGCTTTTAAAACACAACTTTCCTACGAAATACATCTAATAATTGATAAAATCATTAAAATAAAAAGAGAGCAAAGTTCCATATTTTAGTCATATAGAAAATGCATAAAATCATGCCTGTAAAATTTACGAACTCCTATCAATGTTACACGATCATTCCAGAAGTCCATAACTGGGTTAAACATTTCAGTGCTCACTTCTTCCCATGTGACAATAAATTCTCACTGCTCTCGTGTATACGAGATATAGTAAGTTTAAGTTCTACCTACAGTGTGTAATACCTGCAGTTCCTACACGTTACTGAGATAACCTTAAAATAAATATCACACAAGTCTGTCCATAACAGGGACAGTGTTGAGTCATCAATTTTTTTCCATTAAATTCCAACTTTTAATTTATGTTTTAACATTCTTTAAATAAATCTCTGAATGCTTCTCCCATATTTCCTCTTAATGTACACAATATTGGAAGGAAGTAGCAGCATATAATGTAAGATGTTACATTTCTAAAACAGTTGTTTTACAAAGAGAAGCGTCAAATGAAAATCCTGTATGAAAATAATCATCCCTATGTTCACTTAGTAGCACACATTACACTATATATGCAAATCATTTTCACGCTAGTATTGTTTGTGCCTTACTTACACTTCCTTAAATAAAATCTAGGTCAAAATAAGGTACAAAAGCATCACATTTTACACTCTCTTTGTCTACAACATGATTAAAAAATCTTAAGTTTACTTCTCACGTACAATATGGCTAAAAATTCACCTTATCGTCGATAATCTCTAGTGGCAGTGACATGGCTGTCCTCGTGCTGCACTGGCTTCTACTCAAGGCTTCTGGGCGATCATGCTGTGCTTGCCCTGAGACTTCCTCTGGCTCTTGGTTTCGATCTTTTCTTGCAACTTCTGGATCAGCTCATTCAATTCAGCCTGTAAGTTTGGTTCAAATATTATCAACCATTGCTTATTTCTCTCTATACTGTAAATGTCCTTTAACTGAAAGACCTGAATTTAGTAAGTACTAATGAGCCAAAATTATTCAAATAGTACACATTCAGAAGCATCCATCAATAATTTTAAAAAAACACAGGAGAAAGCAGTTGTCAATAAGAACCGAGAGAAATAGACAGAAAAAAGAAACTAGAAAGGATATCAGACATAAAAGACTGCAAGAAAAAGCAGTAGTAGTGGTAGTACAGCTATAGCTGCATCACTGCTATTTCCAGTGTGACTCTTCCTCTTTGTTAACATGTTAGGCTGGCTGCATTGTTGCAAATTCTATATCTGCTTGCCACCAAACAGGACAGTAGTGTATAATTTAGCCTCTAACTCGGTGTAAGGTATTGTTTAGTTCCCTGAAAACTATTCGACATACATAAAGCACAAATTTGTATCCATAGCATCCTGTTAATGCAAGTTCATTGTTACTGCTCCGTTTTTATTTCACAGTAATATAATATTACATTGTTATAGTTTTTATTAGTTTATTTATCATAAAACATGTCGAAGAGAAGTAAGAAAACTATTGGCTTGTAAGGAATAGAGACAAATTGTTCTAAGTGTCAGGAAATATTCTGAGAAAGAAGTAATAATCAGAACCCTTATTACCGGTAACACAAATAGTTAGATGAGACATGGGTGAATGCTAACCATGGTGTCTTGCAGATACAGACTGACGATACTGTTCATTCCACCTGTGATTCCCTGTAGGTAAGCGTAAGTGCAACATAGTCAGTCATGCCAGATCAGTCCATGGGTTTGTAGAAGAAACGTTAAAAGTGATAAATCCCAAGACATGGTGCAAAAGTCTATTTATCATTCACTGTATATTAATTATAATATAGTAAACTAGTGCGTATTATTATAATGATATATTCTGAAAGAAAAGTAAATGTAACTACATCACTTATAGTGAAACCTACAGAACAACCTGTCATCAAAGTTGGATTTTCAAAAATCATCGCATGTTAACTATACACAAAGTTATTTGTATGATAGCCAATGGCTATGTTTGGAATTATAAAAATGGTAAAGACGATATACTATGTCACTTTCATATTAATGTTTTTTTTTTTTTTTTTTTTTAGTTATTTAACAATGTTGTATCAATTACTACATTATTTGGCATTGGTGCAATTGGTGATAATGAGATTATATTTAGCAAGGTACATCCGAGGATTCGCCATGGTTTACTGTCATTCGCCTTACAGTTGGGGAAAACCTCAGAAAAGACTCAATCTGGCAATCAGCCCAAGAGGAAATCGAACCCATGCCCGAACGCAAGCCCAGAAGAAAAAGAATGCCTGAGCTATGCTGGTGGGTGGCTCATAATAAAGTTATCACAGTTACATTCCCAGCTCTGTGCATCTGTAGACATGTATCTTAATGTAAGTAACACTCACAGAGCCAAGCACAAGTGTTGATATGCGATAAAACAGCTGAGTACTAGTTTACTAAATGTGGCTATAGTGGAAGTGCACAACATCATTAGTAACAAATTACAAGATGTGCACATTTAAATGTAACTGAACTGTACCGTAATTGGCTGCTAAAAATAACACCAATGGGCTACAGTGTGGTGTTTTTTAAATATGGAACTATTCTATTGGAGGCTTGGATGCGAGTTTATCTAACTGTAAGTTAATGGGTGACAATGTTTACTGCCAAGGCATTAACGTTTCTGATTTGTTCCCAGCCACTTCCGAATACGTGTAATTACTTTCAATATATGTTGTATCTACATGTTATTGTTTTTTCTTTCAATAGTAGGCCTCTTAATTTGCTGATAATAATAATAATAATAATAATAATAATAATAATAATAATAATTATTACTATTATTATTATTATTATTTTATGGCTTTATTTAACCTGGCAGAGTTAAGGCCATAGGGCCTTCTCTTGCACTCAACCACGATTAAAACTTGCTTGCATAGTTGAACATAACTGAATCGGATTTAAGTAGCCTAATTACATACAGATATGATTTACATAATGATATCAAAAGAGGCAGATAAATAAAAATTTACCTAATAAAATAAAAATAAACACAGTGGAATACATATTAATGTTCTTAGAATCAAATACATGAAATCAGAAGCTGATAGTTTCGGTAGCATAGACCATTAGAAAGTATCTAGAGTACACCATAAGCATGGATCTACATTGCATTCGTAATGGATGATGATGATGAAAAATTGTTGAGACATCACGGATTTGTAAATTTGACATGTTCAAAATATATCCCTTTTCAATATACATTTTGGGGAGAGGAGGGCTTTATCTTCTGCTCTGCCTTTATTGCCATTTTTTATTCCTATACTTCCAAAGACAGGTCTACTCTCTCACTGAAAAGCATATAACTTCACAAGAACACCTCTATTCAATTTTCTTTCTCCTTTTAAGTCCTATTAAAGAATTGTTCTAATTGATCCTGAAGTTCCGGTCAAACCTTTCACAACACTCTGAATACAAATATATTTTATAACGGCAAATAGTAAAAATAGCCATAAATCATTAACAGAAAACACAAACTGTGTTACTGACAGGAGTGTACATTTATGTTACAATTCTAAATGCAAAAGGTAAGAATGGAAAGTTAGTTAATAGAATTTAAAAAGGGTGCATCAGCTACTATGGCTATTTGTGTGCTTATCTAAAATTCTTTAAAAAACAAAACATAAACAATACCATAAGCTTAATATGAACACGATTTAAAAACGTTGTCACACTTAAATCAGGTACACAAATGCATTCGTAACAAGATGATTCATTAAAAATCATAAAAATGATTCTAGGCAGTGTTTAAACAGGAACCATAAAATAATAAACAAATACCACCAGAAACAATTTTTATTTATTTTTTTCTTTTTACTAATGGCAGGTGCTTGACTTATGTCATCCACCCATATGAAGCCAGTTGTGTAGACCAATTTACTGAGAGTGTCGTTGTCCACAGTGCGCCACCTGCGATGAGATGAGATGATTATGGAGATTTGTTGGGATGCCCCAGGAGCTTCCCAGAAAAAACCTCTGTGTTACTTGGACTGTGGGCTTGCCCAACACAAGTTATAAATTGGGAGTACATCAGGGATCGAACTCGGATCCACAGGATTATAAGTCCAGTGCTCTCATCGCTAGGCCACCATGGTGGATCAGAAACAAATTATCTGGCGATTTCAAAACAATAAAATTCTATAAAATATTAGGATGTGAATGGTCCAAAGTGTCAAATTTAAGTAAAACAAAGTCAGAATGAGAAGACGCGAACATTACCTGATCATATGTGTACATGAGCTTGCAATACTTGAGGTGATGCCTCTTCTTCGTCAGAAGTTCTATGGCATGAGGAAGACAATAAACTCCTTCTTCATGGGAGTTAGTTACCTGTGTGCAGACAATTGCATTATCTTAGATTCAACGATTTCTTAGCCTCTTTTTAAGTCCCCGTTTCTAAGGAAATCTTCTTTATTGTTATTGTGTATTTGTTAGTAGTAAATTTAATGGATATTAACAATACAGTCAACTCTGGATGTAGTGAATTCGGCTATAGTGAACCTAAATTGTTGGTCCCAACCCGCATACATTAAAAAGTACATTAATATTTTCGTTTATAGTGAACCTTCGCTTCGGTTATAGTGAACCATGTATCTTGAGAAATTCTTATTTGAAGTCAGACCTTCTTGTATAAAATTGAAAGAATGTGTTGAAAACTAAGTTTCTTACTCCTTTAGTCAAAGGACAAAGGTAGGATTAGTGATTCCTAGACAATAAGCTGTACTGTAAATTCAGGCAACGTGTGACGACAATCAAAGGGTTGACATTTTGTTATTTTTAATCCTCCACCATCAAAGAGTTGCCTTTTGTTCTCAGAAATATTTCCATTATGACTTATAGCATCAAAACAACGGAAAATGAAATTGCCTTCTTTTTTAAAAAGGGGACAGACATTATGTCCAGAGCATAAATTGAGGTAATATTCCGATGGCTTTCAAACTCCATCAACCCTATCTCAGTTTCCATTAAGTGACCCGGGAAATTCCAAGACTCAGTACACAGCCACACCATAACAGTGTTTGTCATTTCTACCTGAACTAGTGTTCCAACAGTATATCTACTGTATAAAAATGTCGAAGCATTAAGTGTTTTCTTTGGAAAATAAGGCGAATATTATAAGTGACATTGAACGTGGTCTTTCACAAGCGAACGTGGATCAACAGCATAGCTTAAGTAAATCAACTGTGAGTAACAGTATACAGTGTAATCCATTCCACAAAAATGGAATATTTTATTTTCTTGTTCACAATTTCATTCATTTCTTTCATTTAAGGTTAGGGGAGAAACACTTCGGATATAGTGAACGAAATATGCAAATCTGCAGAGGTTCACTATATCCAGAGTCGACTGTATATAGTGTAAATAAAATATGGTTAAATGGCATAAGGGTGTTTTAATTTCTAAACTCAGTACCTGCCTGTTCACATTAAGTGAAACCCCCCCCTCTCTCTCTCTCTCTCTCTCTTTCTCTCTCTCTCTCTCTCTCTCTCTTGCCTTGCCTTTTACTTCAATGTCATAATAAGTTGGTATCCACTGAAAGATTACTTGCTTCTGAAGTCACTTTACTGAGTGATATATTCCCTTTATATTGTCACATAGATATCGAGATATAATAGCTTGAGTCTCTAACTATAGTAACTCTGTTAAATTCATTTATATGCCTGAATAACTGTTTGAAAGTATAAAAGTATAGAGCAATTCTTGATAGTAAATTTGTACATATTGAACTCAGTCAATGTCTTTACATTTTTTTATGACTGTATCCAAAAATAATCCATGATCTTCACTGCATAGTCCTCTGCACTTACTAGTGACACAAAGAGGTTGGCACGACACATCTCGCACTCATAGTCCCCTTCCTCTTCACGCGCTTGCCTAGCCTTGCGCCGCTTGATGTTTGGTTCTGGCAATGGCAAACGCTCTGACGTTTTCAGACCCAAAGTGTACAGCTGCTTGCGGTAGTCCAACTCCTGCTGCCTGATCTGGAGCACCATTGGTAATACCTACCAACAAAACATCATCTTGTTCATAACAAACTACAGATCTTCTGTGACAGTAGTTACTAAGTTTTTTCTACACTCAGCTTTAGACAACAAACTTTTATGTGGAAAAAATACGCATCCAATGGCTGAGCCAATAAAGTCATTGACAGTATAATTGCTGCAAGTATAGGATTCCTTTATTCATGATATCATGAGTAAAGATAAGACCGTCATCAGTCTATTCGCACCTTTGGAATGGTAGAGAAAAATTGGGTTCACAGTCCAACAAATTATTTGGATGATAAACTTCTAGCAAGAGATGATGCCCTGGCTTTCAGCAATAACCTAATAAATAAGAAAGCCTATATTCTCATAACCTCAAAATTGGTCCTACAAACTTTAATGCAATATTACAGTGATTCCCAACTACCCAACATATGATGTAAGAGTGCATTTCTCCTCTTGGAGCAGAGCTATGGAGCATTCATTAGAATGTGTGGGGGAGCGTAATGCAGTGTTCTGAAGATTGTAGGCTTGTAAATTGAAGCATTAACTCGAAAATTTGTAATATAAGAGTACGCTAAAGTCGGCTGAGAAAATAAACAGAGACATGGTGATGCAGTGTGTGGGGGTTGTACAAAGGTGATGACTGTGGTGGACTGCAGGTTAACTTAGTTTAACTGGTTAATGGTAGGACAGATTTAACAACTTGTATATATCCCTTCAGGGTAAAGTGATGATAATTATTGAAATGTATGATAAAATTATAGCATTAAAGCAAATTTATGTGTGTTCAAAACCCAAGTGACTAACAGAGTAACATTTCTTATTTTCCAAAGTTAACAATGGTGCTTGAATATTCTCTTTCATCTGCAAATATTGAAAAGTACATGTAGACATTAGGCATTTTTCGACAGGAATTTGAACCAAAGTTTAAGAATTACAGCTTTTTGAGTCAGATTTACAGCTATTTGCTACAGCATATTCAGTCGATGTAGATAACATTGTTTTTGAACTGCAATTAGAGTTTGTATGAGTTTCACAGAAACTTTCCCCTAGAACGATTTTCTCGCCTATATAGATTTGCAGCAAAGTTGCTAAGTGCATTTGCTCCACACACCTTTATGAGCAACAAATATACAAGTATTAGTAAATACGTACAATTTTATGAAAATGTTTTCATGAGAAATATAATTAATTATTATTGTGTTATTAATTTACACTGTCTTATTTACGTTTTTAATTGGAAAATTTGAAACTTTTATTGTCAACTGACAGTATGTTAAATGTATGCAACATACACTATGATGCGAAGTTCATTACATAAATAAGCATGCTTTGTTTTGCGCCTTTAATAAATAGAGTTAATCTGGATTCAATGCTATAATTTCTAATTTAAAAATAAGTAAATCACTATGAAAGGTAAAACCATTCTGTCAATTTAATAAATCAGGAATAGCAGTTCTTAATCGCCAGTACTTAAAAATCATCTCTTTCACTGCCACCCACCCTCTTGTTTTACTCCTTTACCTATGCTTCCCCTCTCAAGGAGCTCCAGAGCAGACATGTGATGTCACAGAGTCAGCAGTTGTTAATGTCTGCAATATTATTATTTCAGCACAAAACATATTACAAAGCACATGTTCATCTGTCAGATAACTTGCATGTTACAATTCAACATATACCAAGTCATTATAATTTACAAGGTACTGAAATTGCTGATTCCTTAGTCAAATAAACTTCAAAATTATTACCTACTCCAAAGAATCTGACACACTTAGCTCTGTTCTCAAAAATATAAATGGAATATTTCTTCCAAAATGGTCACAGAGTGCCAAAATACATTTTTGTATCCCACATTCTTTATGTATTCTTTTTCGGTATTTTCTATCTTGCTCAATTCCAGAGTTATATTCCTACCAAAAATCAAGCATTTGCAATATGCAATGTTCGATATGCAAATGATCCTTAATACAAATGACCGTTCTAGATACTTTTATATCCCAACTTTTGCTTCTCCAGAAAGATGTATGGCCTTCTTAACAACTTTACACATTAACTATGGCCTTCTTAACTCTACATACGAACTAATGGATTGTCAAACTGACAGATCATGAATTATTTCTTAGCTGTTGAAATAATTATATTTTAAAACAATAATTGAGAGTTCTTAAACAATTCAGTTCAATGTTTTACCACAATTGATGTTTACTTCGTCCACGACTTTTGATCTACTACTTCTATTACCCACCTGTTTCAAAACCTCAACATGTGCTCTGCCATCTGTGGCAATACTGAAAAGCAATCTCTCCAAGGAGAACATTGAAGGTTCACAGCTGTTTCGAATGTCCTGAAACATGTAAAAAAAAAAAAAAAAAACGTTATTGTTCAAACAGGAATTGTTTTGATAATATAATTAAACAAAATTACAAAACTGTATTTATATGCAAGTTCAAAATGATATTTTTGACAAGGTCAGTGTCATCTCTTGGTTGGCTAATAGACATCAAGGGGCTTGTAACAGTTCCCTGTTAGCACAGAGATAAATGGACCAGTTATGCAGCCTTGTCAGCCTGTCAGATGCAACCTTACTACACACACACATGAACACGAAAGAGTTATCAGAATTTGAGGGCATGGTTCATTTCTCTTTTTGTAAAATCACATGTTATTAAATGAAGATCACACAGAAAGAACAAAGTCAATCAATGTCGCAAAATTTCCTGCATTGGAATTCGAAATGTTATGTATCAAACAGCTTTGACCATAAGCATATAAAATTTTCTACAAATAATCGTATATTCTTCAAGAACATGCATTACAAAATTGAATACTGTATTATAGACTTAAAGGTGGTTTAAGTGTGAAACTATAAATTTCTCTCGTGAAAATTTACTAAATTGATTTAACTCGTTATCCCCATAAGTCAAGTGGTAATGCAGATGTTATTAAACACGATTTCAGTTATATGTTTTCCTCCCTTATGCGAATTTTTCTTTCAGACTTTCTTAAGAAAGTGTAAACGAAGTTTTACTGTACAATCCTTAAAAAGAGAGAAATTTCGATGCATGTTCCTCATGTAGCACTATTGCACAGTAGTATAAAGGTGAATGACTGCTATCCTATCTATCACAAGAATCATTTTCTGAATTATTGTGTGCATATATTACGGTTCTGCTTGTTTAATGAATGACAAAAAAGGAATAATGCTGTAAAAGATTAATTTTGCTATACTATATATTAACACAAAGACTTCTAATATACAGTGAAACCTGTCCATAACGGAATCACATGTTACCACATTTTTTTTTCTGTTGTGCACAGGTTTCCATTGAGTACAGGTTTCGGTAAAGTAAGTCCCAGTTTACATACCTATTGTGTACTGGAATTCTGTAGAACACCTAATGTTTGATGTGTTCCTACTGTTTTGATAACCATACTCGTATGTGTATAATAAAATATATTACACTATAACACTCTTATTACACTTTATTAAACTTCACAGAAGAAAAGGTTATCAATTTTTTATTTTTTATTTTAATAGGTTATTTTACGATGCTTTATTAACATCTTAGGTTATTTAGCATCTCAATAAGATGAAGGTGATAATGCCAGTGAAATGGGTCTGGGGTCCAGCACCGAAAGTTACCTAGCATTTGCTCATATTGGGTTGAGGGAAAACCCCAGAAAAAACTTGCCTCGACTGGGAATCTAGCCTGGGCCACCCAGTTTCGCGGCCAGATGCGCTAACCGTTACTCCACAGGTGTGGACAAGATTACCAATTAGCTTTTCACTGTTCTGCGTCTTTATAAGAGAATGCATTATTTGCAAAGAATTATTGGACTCAATTATGAAAATAATTAAGGATTGTTTTCTGAACGTAATTTAAGTGTGGAAATGAGGATTATTTTCTGAATGTAACTTGTTATTCCTAATTTATCTGCTACCTCTCTAATTTTCTATTGTGGAATGGGTCCAGACACACTGATTTTTTGTTTTTTTGCCCTAGAACTTACAAACCAGTCCCACACAATTTTATTTGTCTTTGTTCTCCACGTCTTTCGGTTTCCTCTTCACAGCACCATTTCCACTCAGTCACTTGTTCTTTATTTCCAATTTTGATTTTAGAATTCCGTAAACCTGTGTTTTTAAATTTATCTACAATCTGCTTTACACTCAATTTATCTTTTTCACTTGCCTCTATCACTTAACTTTCGTGTTGAGATCGAGAACAACTCTCTTCTTTGTAGTCATCGTTGATTATGAATACACTAACCGACCTTACAGAGAGCAACTGCAATTTTAAAAGAGGACTGACTCTCCCTCATTAACAATGATACAGTACCTATTCACTGTCTCTTATTTTCACTTTGGTACACACAAAAGATACTTTTGTAGAGAATGGTAAAAATATACATTTGTACGTATGTACCGGTCTACCACAAAGCTCTGGCGGTCCCAGTACAGATAGAATTCCAAGGCAAAGGGTTTGCTGAATGAAATGTAGGGTCATTCATTTCTCAATACTGTTAACATTTTACAGTAATTGTCTTGCAACTTAGGGTGATTCACTTCTGTATACTGTTAAAACTGTCTTGCAACTTACATTGCTTCTCAATACCAAATTTTACTTCCAATGTTCAGAAAATTTAACAAGCAAAAAGTGTTACAGGGAACATACAAAAATGTTGTTGTTGTTTTCTAATGCCAGACATTTGACAATAAAGTCATTTGACCTCTTGCACTCCAATATTTTTCAAAGATATTATCATGGCCAGCCACTGAAGCACAGATTTTGAGGTGTTCCGAATCCATTTCGAACATACAAAAATAAAAACACATAAAACTGAGACTCTATATTCCGTTAAACACACCCAGTATGGTCTCTGTTTCTGCATTGGACAGGTCCGTTTAATACAAGTTATTTTATATGTATTTGAACGTAAATTTCACGGTACCATAGAATTTCTCCCTTAAGGCAAGGTTCCCAGTTAGTACAGGTTCCGTTATGTATCTTAGTTTGCAGCATTTGTAAATTGTAAGCATTGGACCCACCTTGAAAACCTGCTCTGCCGTGTTGAGCCAGCTGGGTTGTGCAAAATACACACTCTCTGACACTAGATAGCCAGTGCAGATGCTAGAAGTGAACGCACGGGGGAACACCAGGATGAACTGGCCTGGCTCCTGCACTGTGTGGCACAAGGAAACACCATGCTTCACCAACATTGGCGGGGGGACCATGGCCGTGTCAGAGGGCAGCCAGATCGTCTTGTTCTTGCAATACCTGGGCACCAGCTTCGTCAGAGCTGCTCTGAATACTGAACTATACTGATCTGGAATACCATACCTGCAACATACAACAGATTAATTAAAATTATATTCTAACATTACAACCTATTTGTTTTTCTAAAACAAAATCATTTACTTTCTGGCATCACAGTGAAATATTTACCATTTCAGTTCAATTTTCATAATTTGACATGTGGTTATTGATCATAGTTGTGTTGATTTTCTTACAGATGGTCCACTGTAGCTGAATTCAAAATTTATATTTTTAATGTTACTAGACTTCGGTGCAGAAATGAAGTCAAGTGAAATATGTACATGCTGTAGCACACAAAATCACGTGAAGCTACTTGAGGCAATGAGCTTCAGTCTGTTTGGGGGTCTTGTTCTGTTTATAATGGTGGTTTGTTCTGTTCTTATATATCATATTCTCATTATTTCACTACACTATGGTTTACTAGAGTTGTTATTATTTGGCATGTGTGAATTGGAAAACGAGTGGTCTAAACACGTTGTCTTTAAAGTTTACCAATACTTCCTGAGAGTGGGAGGAGCATCGTCAGTATGGCAATAACTCAAGCTATATATATATATATATCTGCTCAGTGCCTCTTAACTATCTGTCTTCGTTCCTGCATCAAATTATGATGCATTAGAACTGTTTTCAGCAATTGTAGTAATGCTGATTAGAGTGCATCTTGGCTGGAAAGATTATCTGAAGGTGCATGTGTGTGTGCAGCAATTATAACATCAGTGTTGAGAGCAGTCACAGTGCATAAAAATATGACTCTGCTACATACATGTGAAAATGCTTAATTTTTTCTGATTACAAAACCTCATCATTCTTTCTACTAACACATCGACTGCAATCCCAAGAGTCTAGAAAGTAGATTGCAATATAAATTGCATACATCGTAAATATTAGAGTTTATATCTGCTTTCTCAGCTTATTAGACTTCGCCTCTAGCTAAGTTAATGAAAAAAGTATGTTACAGACATCGTCAATTTTCCTCTAAGCTGAAAGTTTCTTTTTAGAAATACAGTGGATCCAAACAAAATACAATTTTTACTGTGTGTGTATGTGCAGTCAAATTTATCTTCGTCAAACTTTATTTGATATTTCATTTACTCTCAAACTGGCTACAAGATGGATGCCATCAGGTCAGCAATTAATTAATTTGTTTGGTAATATGCTTTCCGAATTCGTTGCCAGGTTGCAAAAACGAAAATAAACAAGTTAGATTGCAGTATCTTAGGGTCAAATTCATAGTTGTCACTTATAAATTGAGGAAACACTTAAGTAATGAGCATTTCCTTAGCACTTATTTCAGATCGTATTGCAGAGACGCCACTCATTCATATGCCCTGAGCATTCCCTTGACATCGAAAGAAATATGGCAACATGGCTAGACTTGAGCGCTTTCGCACATTCAATTGTTTTCCCGCGCCTTCAATTATTGTAAAATCGACAATATTATCGTAGACCAGGGGCGTATTTTGCGGACTACCGGGGCTACCAGCGGTAGCCCAAGGAAATTACAAAAGAAAAAGTTTATAATATAACATAATGTAATAATTTTGTATTACCGTATTAGTTTTACCACAGTAATTAAAATTAAAGTAATTGTTAGATTTATATGCGCTCTCTCCTCTCGAAAAGAAACAAGTTGTCAAGGCGGCATCACTGGAGAAACCGCTGCTACCGTTCCGCTCACGCACAACTGTCTCACAACTGCCCATCCCCCGCTCCCCTCTGTTTCCATCGTGCACTGTAGGCCGGGTGAGTTGCCGCTCTCGTGATCGGTTTCTTCGCAGGCGCGAGCAACATTACGCTTAGTACGCTAGCTCATGAATGCGATTGTGTTCTTGCAGTGCAGTATTTTAAATCTGTGATTTGTTCAAGTGTCTAAGAGTTATATTAATTGTGAATTATTAAGTTTTTAATTTCCCAATTAAGTGATATTGTGAAAAATATGGCAGAACAAGTTTCTGGAGAGGTTTGTGTTGAAAATGACTGTGTAATAGAAGGTTTATTAAAAGTGTCTTTTAACCGTCGTACATACAGTACAACGAGAAAGTTGAAATTGTGAAAATGGAAAGACCAACTCCTGAGTTAAATTTGTCCATGGACGTAAAAGAAAAACAGCGTGAGTACACACGCCATTTCACTTCAACATCATATGGTAAGTGGAATTGGTTGTGTGGTAGTTCTAAACTGTCTAAACTATTTTGCTGGCCATGTTTGTTATTTAGCCGTGAAACTAATGTGTGGTCAAAAGAGGGGTTTTCTAATATGAACTCCCTTCGAACGGCAGTCCTAAAACACGACAAATCAAAAGCTCATATTTATAGTAGCATGAAATTTGCAAACTTTGGGAAGACAAGAATTGATTTACAGCTAGATAAGCAAAAGGCTCTACACATCAACCGACACAATGCTCTTGTGAAAAAAAATCGGGAGATTTTACTGCGTCTTATTAAAGCAGTCTGCTTTCTAGGAAAACAAGAATTGGATTTTCGGGGTCATAATGAGAGTGTGGAATCAGACAATAGAGGAAATTATATTGAATATTTAAGTTCCTTAAGTGAATTTGACCATTTACTGGCCAATCATCTTGAGAGTTCAACAGTATTCCGTGGTACTTCTCCCGCAATTCAGAATGACTTAATATTTGCTATAAGTGGGGTTATGATAAAGAACATAAAATCTGAAATAGAAGAAGCACCTTTTGTGGCCATTGTTGTTGATGAAACAAGTGACTGCTCTAATCAGAGTCAACTGTCCACTGTTTTAAGATACGTCAACAGTACTGCCAATGTTCAAGAACGGTTTATAGGATTCACAAATGTCAGTTCAGGCAAAACTGCTGCTGCTTTGTTTCAGCATGTGGAAGGTGTTATAGCAGAATACAATGTCGGCAATAACTTAATTGCACAGACATACGATGGTGCTTCAGTTATGGCGGGAAATATTAATGGCTTAAAAACAAAAGTTCAACAAAAGTATCCTCAAGCACTATTTGTGCATTGTTACAGCCATGTTCTGAATTTAGTTTTGCAACAAACTACTTCAACCATTCCAGAATGCCGCATTTTTTTCAAAACACTGTCGGGTTTAGCTGCATTTTTCTCATCATCTCCTAAAAGATCAGAAAAACTCAAGGAATTTATGAAAAAGAAACTCCCAAAAGTAGCACCAACTACATGGAATTTTACATCTCGGCTTGTAAACACAGTAAAGAAATACAGAGAACAACTGACTGCTTTCTTTGAAAATATCATTTGTAATGACTCTGAAGAAAACTGGGATGATGATGTAATTGTGCAGGCTCAAGGATATTTGTATTTTTTCACACAGTTTCAGAATATATTTCTTCTTGAAGTCTATGCTAGAGTGTTCGCACATACAGATGTGCTCTACAATATTCTTCAGACAAAAAGTCTAGACATAGCATACTGCTTGCAAGAGGTATCAAAGTTAAAACATACTATATCCGAGTTCAGACGTAGTGGGTTTCCATCCATATGGAGTAATATGGAAAATGAAAATTCTTCAGACAATACAATGGAACCACCATTAAAGCGAAGAAAAGGAGATGAATTGAAATACAAGCAGCTGTACTACAGCATACTAGATCGTATGCAAATGGAAATTACTGACAGATTTTCTGATTATGGAAAGCTTCAGTTCACACAGCTTCTGGATTCTCAAAAATTTTCTGATTATAGAGAAAACTTCCCGAATGAGGCACTCAACAAATTATTTCAGTCCTATAACAGTCACTTTGATCAAGTACGTTTGAAAAATGAATTAAGTGTAATATATTCAGCAGAAATCTTTGATTTTTCGAACAAACCTATCCATGAAATATTATCTGCCATATATGAAAACCAGCTGAACCAAGTTATTCCTGAAGTCCTTAAATTGGCAACATTAATTGTGACAATACCAGCTACGTCAGCATCGGTAGAAAGAACATTTTCTGCGTTGAAGAGAATAAAATCCTACTGTAGATCAACTCATACACAAGAACGTTTATCCAGCTTGGCACTGATGTCAATTGAAAAGTCATTTCAACAGAAACTTCGCAAGCGGCCCAACTGTAATTTCAATGACGAAGTCATAAAAGTATTTTCGTCCCAATCAAGACGTCTGGAATTCACATATAAATAGGTAAGGAATTTTATTATAGGGATTTTAAAATATATTTTGTGTAACAATAGGGTCAGTGGTAGCCCAGACCCTTAAACCAGTATACGCCACTGTCATAGACAAATACAAAAGTAAATATTACAGAACTAAAAATTATACAAAATGTCGAGAAAGCATTTCACAGAAGAAGAAAGAAGTGAGCTAAGAGAACTAGTTATGAAATATAGAGATATCGTCGAAAGTAAAAAATCTGATAATTGTTCTCTCCAAAAGAAGAAATTGACATGGGACAAAATTGCAGTTGAGTTTAATGCAAACTCTGGAAATATTCCTGTAAGTAAATAATTTTAATTTATTTTTCAGTTATTTTATGGTATACACAGTGGAAGTGGCATAATTACGCAAATTTTAACAGCCTATTCCTTGGGTAGAATACAAACGAAAATGCAAATAACACTTTGTTGGAACGTGAATACTTTTCGAAAAAATATCACTTCAACTTTGTAGGCCTATAATAATTAATTATTATTTATATAAAATAAACATAATGTATTATTTCTTAAATTAAGTTTTTGTTACAGAGAAATTCAGACCAGTTGAGGAAGCTGTGGGATAACATAAAATTCCAAAGGAAGCTGGAATTTGCGAAGGAGAAGAGGACATTGTTGAAGACTGGTGGTGGTCCAACCCTTGACGTAAAAATTGAAAGTGATCCAGAACTGGACTCTTGTGGTGTAGATATAGAACTGGTAGACACAATTGACAGTGACAGTATTAAATTAATAGAAAATAATACAGCTTTGCAGGATTATATAATCATAGATGATGTTCTGTTTCCGCAAGAAACAAGAGAAACCACTGCTTTTCAGTTGGAACCATCCACTAGTTTATTTAATAATGATTCCGGAGCAGAAAAAGAACAAACCCCAGTTGTATTGACTCCATTGACAGACAACAGACAAGAGGTAGGAACTTCAGGACAGGCAATTGTAGATGGCAAGAAGAAGACGAAGTTTAACAAAGTTCATTTTTTGAAAACCGAATCAGATTTAAGTATTGAAAAGTTGAAGTACTCATTAAATTTAGAGAAAGAGTTGGGAGAGATGAGGAAAGAGCAAGAGCTGCTTAAAATTAAATTACAAAAACAATTGTTAGAAACAGCCATACAAGAGAATGCTTTCCTGAAAGAGAAATGGGAATATTTTAGAAAGTCAGGTAAATGAAAAATCATAAATCTGAGTGAAATTGAAAGAAATTTTTTTTTTTCCTTTGATTAAGTGTTGATATGGGATCCAATTTGGCTACCGGTATATTACAAATTCCAATTGCATTCTGTTGTTTTTATATTATTATTTGTATTGGAATATGTTAGCTTCAGTGTTGATTTTGGTATTTTGAGATACTCTCATAGAACTGAGAAAAAGCTTATGAATAGTTTTTATAAACAGTTCATTGTACAAATGTGCATTTCAAACTAATTAAAAGTGAGTTTGGATAAAATGTCTAATTTCTACACCTCTGGCATTTTCTGGAAGTGGAGCTGCTGTAATCTCAATAATGTCTCTGCCTCCTTCTAATTCTTCTACTTCCCAAAGATCTCCAGCTTGTATTCCCAAATTATATAAAATGGCACAAGAGGTTATTATTCTTGTGACATTTCTTAACTTATTTTGCATTCCAAAATAAAGACAAGGGAATCTTCGTTTCCATCTTCCAATTGTTCTTTCAACTCCACTTCTAGTAATTTTCAGGCTGTTATTGTAGTTGTGCTCTCGCTGATTGACTGGACGTGGAACTGGAGTATAAATATAACTCTGTTGGGGATACCCACTATCAGCAAGTAAGTGTCCAGGAATTTGTCTCTCACTCAATGTAACTCTTATTCCACTGTTTTCAAAAATTCTACTATTGTGTGCTGAACCAGGCCATCTTACAACTATGTCTAGAATTTCATCATTAGGTCCACTAACAATCTGTACATTGATAGAAAAATAAGACTTCCTATTTCTAAAAATTTCTCCCCTATTTCCCCCAGGACTTTTTTATTGGAATTTGGGTGCCATCAACAATTCCAATAACTCCAGGAAAACCAGCTTTTTGAAAAAATTGTACACGAATATTATTAAAAGCTTGTTGTGTTGATGGAAATTTGATGAACCTCTTCACATGTCGCGCAAGAGTTTCGGAAACCTCTGAAATAATCTGGCACACAGTTGATTGGCTCAAGTGGTATAAAACTGCACAAACCAACTGCAAAATAATAACAAAACCAGAATAGCTTGATGTGTTGTAAAAATAGGTTATTATTACATTATTATCAGTTATTAATGTATTATTGCATAAACCTACCTGAAATGATGCTGTAGCATAAAATCTCAAAGCAACCAGTATTTTCAGCAGTGGTGAAATCGGTAAGCCTCTCATGGTTGTATTGTGATTTTCAATGAGAGGCACCAGAATATCCACAATAGTGTTCTTGTTGAAACGATATCTCCTTTTAAATTGTTGGTCACTGTACATCTCTAAAGGGTTTTCCATATCTCTGATATATCTTTTGTTTGGTCGAAACACATTTTCATTGTAGAACTCAATAAATTCATCAAAATCATCATCCATTATATACTGAATCAGCTGATTACAATGAACATGAGGAAACACTTGAGTAAGCTGACTAGCTACCTTATTTGAATAAGTGTTCACTTGAGTGGGATTTATGAATTGAAAATGATAAGCAACTGCTTAAGTGTTTCCTTAAAATAAGTGTTGACTATGAATTCGGCCCTAAGTCAAACCATATACTGGAGTGACAAAGTAAAAGATCTACTTTCATCTGTAAGTTCTAATATAAATAGTAAGCTTACTTTCCAAAATCTAATTTACTTACAGTCATTTTATGATTGAGGAAACCATTTAACACTCCGATCAGATTGACTGGCCCAGGATTTGAACCCCAGACTTTTCGAGTGCAAGTTTAGTGTATTCGTACTTGCTAGATACTAAGCTAATTATTTTATTTACTGAAAGTATGTGTAATCACTTGGACAATAAATTATCTGATGATAATCGATAAGTTAAGAGAACAAGCTTTCGATTCCTTTGCTATGGTAGATGCAACTAAGTTTGAGAAAATAATGTTAAAAGAATGATAAAAAAAATACTTAGTAATTAATAAAAGTATTATAGCAATTCCATCACAACAATACTGTAATTTGAAATTCGTCATTTCTGATAAAATAGAGTGTTTCAATGAAGGCTTTAACAGATATGTTGAACTACTTGCCTGAAAACAAACAGTTTGAAGTGTCAATAATTCTTGTGGGGAAGTATCTCTAGTTGAGCTTCTGTCTGATATGTAGCCTATATCTATTATCAGGCAGTACATCTCACTTGACAATATGTGTCAGAGGAAGATTATTGTTTGTATACATCTGAAGTCTGATTAGTGTAATATGTAGCTAGTGAGCGACGTATGCAATGGAGGAAGAAATGAACTGGCCACCTATCCCATTATCTCCTGACTTAGTTGCCTCATGAGTGATGACCTATTGGTGTCACTTATGAGGTTCAGACCTATCTTCGTACAGCTGACTAAACAACAACATATGTGAAACATTTCAAGCATCTAATGCTGAATGCAATGTCAATTTTGTGTCACGAATTCGATAAAATTTAAATCTAGAAATAAACTGGAAGTTAAACATTTGTATAATCTGATAAGAATTAAGACTTTTCTTTTATTTAGATACGAAATTCACAGTGACAATGTTTATAGTCAAAGAATTTTTCGTTAGGAAACAGAAGAAAAAGTTTTCGAAAACGAAAAGTATTTGTGCTACAATTTATTGTAACATTTAATTAAGGTCCACACCTGTGGAGTAACGGTTAGCGTGTCTGGTCGCGAAACCAGGTGGCCCAGGTTCGATTCCCGATCGGGACAAGTTACCTCGAGGTTTTTTCCGGGGTTTTCCCTCAACCCAATATGAGCAAATGCTGGGGTAACTTTCGGTGCTGGATCCCAGGCTCATTTCACCGGCATTATCACCTTCATCTCATTCAGACGCTAATAACCTAAGATAAAGCGTCGTAAAATAACCTGCTAAAAAACATTTAATTAATAAACAAAATCCAAAGCATGCAGATTTTCAATTTTCGGAAATATTCGCATTATGCAAATAACAGGAAACTTTTGAAGTGCTATGAAGCTGTCAAAATTATCTATTCAGAACAAAAGGACGTCTGCAAAGCTGTATCAGTCTGTCAAGTGAAGTGCTGATGTACTTCGGTATTCTTCAATGTGGAAACGGAACTGTCATGTGAAGTTGTTTTCATAGGTTAGGGTGCATTCACATACAAAGCTGGCAGTAAGCGACTTGTCGCCAGTGGCTTGTTTACAAGCGCTTGCATGTTCTGAAAGGTTCATGTACAAAACTGGAAACAAGCTCATGCTGAGCTACTACTCGTGATCAGTAGTGAGATGAGTTATTTTTTTATTGAAAACGTAGAGTTGAAATTGTATAGAAAAAGAGTGGGTGTACATGAAATTAACTGTGAAAGAAGGAAGTTTGGTGAGTACCATCAACAACCTTCAGTCTCTACATATGCCTGTACCCAAAAAGAAACAATTTTTGGAGATTGCAAATGATTGTTTCTCCCTTCCCCAATTGCTTGGGGTGTATAGATGGCATCATCAATAGAACGGCAAAATATATAGTATATGCAGACGATATTGTTATCTTATCACGCAATGTAAATACAATGGATGAAATACTCAAACAAATAGAAGCTGAAGCAATCAAAGCCGGTTTGGAAATTAACAATGATAAAAATAAATACATGTATAATATGAATAATGACAATACTAATAAGATTAATTTAAATAATACTAATTTTGATAGAGTTTCCTGTTTTAAGTATCTGGGGTCCATGGTGAAAGTCAATAATGATGTTATGACGGATATAAATGAGAAGATTGCAGCTGAGGTCTTTGGGCATTGAATAAAACTATGAAGTCCAGGTGTATCTCAAGAAAAGCCAAAATAAGAATATATAGAACTATTATCAAACCAATAGTAGTATATGGAAGTGAAACCTGGACTCTACCAGAAAGGGCAACAAAGATCTTAAATGCCTGGGAAAGGAAAGTATTAGGAAAAATCTTTGGGTCTACTTATGAACAAGGGTTTTGGCGAATCAGAACAAATACCGAGTTATATGAATTATATAAAGATATTATCATTGTTGTTGATATAAAACTCAGAAGGTTAAGGTGGCTGGGACACATAGCCAGGATGGAGAACAATCGCACGCCCAAAGCTCTACTAAATGCATTGCCAGTAGGAAGAAGGAAAGTCGGATGACCTAAATTGAGATGGCTGGATGATGTTCAGGCTGACCTAACAAAAGTTGGAATTAGAAGATAGAGAACACGAGCATTAGACAGAAGTGATTGGTCGGATGTTCTGAGGGAGGCTAAGGCTAAACTACAAGGGTCGTAATGCCAATGATGATGATGATGATGGTGGTGGTATAGATGTGAGGATAAAGTGTCCAAAAATCAGGTTCAATGTTCTACAACTACAAAAAGTTTTTCTCTATGGTCTTGAAAGGGATAGCAGATGGTAATTACCGGTTTGTAATTATTTATATTGGTGGTTGTGGTAAGCAAAATGACAGAATACATTTGAAGCATCTGATATGTTCAAATTAATAATAAAAAAGAGCTTGATGTTCCTAGTCCGTCATTTATACTTGGTACCAATGTAAAAGCTCCGCAAGTGTTTCTTGGTGATGATGCTTACTCATTTCTATCTAATCCCATCAAACCTTATTCAGGAAAAAATCTTTGCTTGGATGAGGAAATGTACAACAAAAGGTTATCACGTATAATAAAATGAATTGAATGTGCTTTTGGGATTCTTTTAGTAAACTAGATTTGCATAATATATACGTCACTGTAGGCACGTTAACAGAAAACCACAATTCCAAGTCACACAGCGTTGTGTGCAATCGATGTGGGTCTCTGTTGTTTTGTCAACCCACGCGAGTTGTATAGATATGAAGGGAGAAATTGAGACGGTGTCAGGTGGAGTTCCTGGGTAGCTCAGTTGGTAGAGCGCTGATACGTTCAACCAGTGATCCTGGGATCGATACCCGGCCCCGGAACAATTCTTCCCTTGAAATTATTCTTGTCAGAGATATGTTTAAGACATACTTTGCCAATAACTTCCTTTACTTCATAGGCTAAATCTGTTCATAAAATAATTTGTTATAATGTAACTGTCATCAAATAATATGTTTAGTTATAAGAAATTGCTTAATTGCAATAAAAAACAATAATTAATTACAATAAAAACAACTATCAAAATTTAATTTCAAAAGATATTTCCTTCCAACATTTGTCAATGTAAACCGTGTTAGCATGTACTTTCAGTCATTTATCCCAAATGGTTCTTCTTTGCGATATATTATATATTAATTCATTAACATCCACCATTTTCAATGACAATAAAGCACCGAACAAGTGTACGTAGTGCTATCCACCAGCCGTCCAGTGCTGGAAATAAATGTTTCATTCATTCTTGTTTGCCGGTCGGCACTTGCAACAAGCGCTTGCACGTCCAGACAGGCTCTGTCTGTGAATGGACACAGTTACAATAAAGTGGACTTTTACTCGCACTGGCAAGCGCTGGAAACCAGCTGTGTACATGAACACACCCTTATATTTGTGTTTTAACAAGAGAAAGTGAGTACTGGTATCACCAAGAAACAGAAAACTTCTGAGCAGTAAGAAAAGCACTTCTTTTACTGATATAAAAAGAAAACATAGCCTATTTGTTTGTTTTGCTTATTGTTCTAATCAAAAAATGCTAATGAAAAGAAAATTTGAATCTCATCACACAAATGCCCATAAAGTAACTGTAGTTTCCCACAGTAACATAAATATGTACCATAACACTTTACTATTTTCTTAAGCAATAACCTCATTTTCTTTGATATAGCTCTTCAACGATATGAAAATTTTCGAAGTGGGAAGTTACAATTTAATGTGTCTATGGTCTACTTCTAGGATTTTTCTCTTCTTTTGTAGTAATAATGTTTTCATATAATTTTTCCATACTGTATACTTTCACAAATAAATAAAGCTGAAATCAATATGTAGCTTTAACACAAATTGCTTTCCAATTAATGTAAGTGGTACTGCTACAATACAATAATTTGGACAGTTATTTTTGTTAGTTTTCACTACTGTGTATTACTGCAACTGAACAAATACCCAAGTTGATGCTGTTATATTTAGCAACAAATTTACGAATTAAGCTCGCACATCACAGACATTTAATGTTTTTGTTTGTAGTCATACCCAATATATTAACAAATTGCCAAGTGTAATATAGCATAATTTCTAAAGATTTATTATATAAAAATGTTGTCTATTAAGTTACACTGAAATTTTCTTATAGTGGTATTAGTTAAAGAGAACATTTTTAACACACAAAATATAGGTAACTTAGCACAAATTAGGAAATAATTTCATTAAATTGGAAATTTCGTTACTTTCAAACCTATTGTAACAATATTTCATTGTACAAGTAAATGCATCTAGATGCTTACCAAATTTTATTAGCTCCTGTGTGAAGGTATTCCACCCAGGGCAAACCATGTGGGTCTCTATACCAGCAGCAGGTGGTAAAGAGCATCCCAACGTGCAGAGTAGGTACAGTGACACCTATAACATAATTAACACACTTCATTTTAATGGAGTGCTACATGTGCAGCAACTGCCAACTGACAGAATTACCAAAATTACAAATTTACAGTAACTAAGCAGATATAGAAGTATGAGATGTCTCAAGAACAGGTAGTGAGGAGAGTTTCTGTCAACCCACGAACAGATTGTGGTTGCTAAATCCTATACTGAAAGCATGAACTACTTTTACGATCATGACACATACCCACAGCTGGTGCATAGTTCCAAATTACTTATTTACAAATGGCTTTTAAGGATTAATCCATTCTCTACCATCATATCCCACTTCCCTAAAATCCATTTTAATATTATTCTCCCACCTACGTCTCGGCCTTCCCAAAGGTCTCTTTCCCTCTGGTCTCCCAACTAACACTCTATATGCATTTCTAGGTTCGCCCATACGTGCTACATCCCCTGCCCATCTCAAATTCTGGATTTAATGTTCCTAATTATATCAGGTGAAGAATACAATGCGTGTAGTTCTGCGTTGTGTAATTTTCTCCATTCTCCTGTAACTTCTTCCCTTTTGACCCCAAATATTTTCCTAAGAACCTTATTCTCAAACACCCTTAATATCTGTTCCTCTCTCAAAGTAAGAGTCCAAGTTTCACAACCATACAGAACAACTGGTAATATAACTGTTTTATAAATTCTAACTTTCAGATTTTTTGACTGCAGACTAGATGACAAAAGCTTCTCAACCGAATAATAATAGGCATTACTCATATTTATCCTGCATTTAATTCCCTCCCAAGTGTCATTTATATTTGTTATTGTTACTCCAAGATATTTGAATTTTTCCACCTCTTCGAAGGATAAATCTCCAATTTTTATGTTTCCATTTCGTACAATATTCTGGTCACAAGACATAATCATATACTTTGTATTTTCGGGATTTACTTCCAAACCTATCACTTTACTTGCTTCAAGTAAAATTTCCTTGTTTTCCCTAATCGTTTGTGGATTTTCTCCTAACATATTCACATCATCTGCATAGACAAGAAGCTGATGTAACCCATTCAATTCCAAACCCTGTCTGTTACCCTGTAGCTTCCTAATGGCATATTCTAGAGCAAAGTTAAAAAGTAAAGGTGATAGTGCATCTCCTTGCTTTAGCCCACAGTGAATTGGAAAAGCATCAGATAGAAACTGGCCTATACGGACTTTGCTGTAAGTTCCATTGAGACACATTTTAATTAATCGAACTAGTTTCTTGGGAATACCAGATTCAATAAGAATATTATATAAAACTTCTTACTTAACCGAGTCATGTGCCTTTTTTAAATGTATGAATAACTGATATCTCCATCAATTAAAAATATTGTCATTTTTCGGTTTTTATGCTTGAGAAAGGCCACAACTCACCCATTATTGGTCCAATTGATCTCAATATGGAGCCACTGTTGTTTGTGAGCACCTTCAGATTCCATGGGTGACGTGCAAATGGGCTATTCTTCGAGCAGGGGAAGCCATAACCCCAACCACTAGAATCGATGGAGCCTGAGTGGACGCATACGTGACTTTGGCGTAATGTCACATGACGCCAAAACTCCTGCTCCACCTCAGCAGCTGGGGGCTCTGCCTGACGGAACCACATGCTCATGGTATTTCGAGCAATGCGGTAGAATGCATTCAGAGGCATGTTGCGACCCTGTGAAAGGGAAAAAAATGTGTTTAACTCAGGACAGTAAAGTGTCATTATAACTAATGCCAGTATAACGAAATATTCAGTTTTATGAAATTATTTTGTCCCCTGCCTAAAAAATTTCGTAAAAAAACAGTATAACAAAATAAAGTTTCGCTCCCTTGCAAAAAAAAAATTCTTTTTAAAGAAAAAAACTTTAAATATAGGATATAATTAATTCGTTGTTAAGTAGGTACATATTTTATATCATCATCAAACAGTCTAGGCCTAGCGGCCTATTCCGGTCTCACTGTCTATTCAGTATCCTAATTGGGTGACCTTGGCTCCATTTTCCTCTTGGATGGTATTTCAAAATTAAGCTGGGTAATCTCTCCTTAGACATTCTTTCGATGTGTAGTCTCCATTTATTCCTGTAATGGTGGATTTTGTCAAGGACTTCAAGTTCAGATAATATATTACAACATATACAGTATTATAATTATATTGCAATTGCATAGTGAACACTTTGTCATTAAATTTCTAGCTAAAGTAGTATGTCTACTTTGATGCAGATGTCTCACAATTTTGTGTTCGTTTTTTCATGCAGTTGTTCCCTTCTTCTCCCCATTTCGTTTCCTTATACCAATCACAGATCACTAATCTTGCAACATGGCGCCTCCAAACACAACTCACTTATCTCACAACATGGCAACTCTTGTCCTACAAAGTGCTTCATAAAACTTGAATTCTGTACCTTTCCTATGCTTTTCCTTAAATTTTTTCTCCACAAATGCAAGTGCAGATCTACTGCAAAATATGCGGAATTTATGGCGTAAGTAAAGGTAAATGAACAAGCATACTTTTTCTTTAGAACAATGACGTATTTTCAATGTAATGAAATAATTTCAGAGCTTCCTAGGATTTCATTACACTGGTATTTTACTGTAGATATGAAACAGCACTGTTATTCAAGTCGTTCATACTAAAAATCGTTTCAAATGACAAGATTCAAGATAAAATTCAATTCTTCACAAAAGATGCTCTTGAAAGGAAAAGGGACATCCAATTTTTTTCAATGCAACAGGGTAAACTACGCGAGGAAAATAATTATAAAAAATATGCTATAAAATCTCGGGAAGCGGAAATTACGTGAGTAAATATGGTACAGTATATACAAAATTATTTCTACTTTTCGTTATGAATTGTGCCAGAGTCCCAATAGCCCCGAGACCAGGATAAATGTAATCTCTCTACCCTGAGTGAAGAATGCCTCAATGTTACATGATTAGCATCCTTGTAAGTCGTAAATACATCTGTTACGCGTAAATGAACCAAAACTTAGCAGTCTGGAGACATTGTAAGCAGACCATTTAATTTCTCTCTTCACAAGAAACAAGTCACAATGGATTTCAAATTCATAGCACTTAGTAATTTTATGGTTTTGATTTTACTAAAAATTATTGCTGTATATTTTAAGCGCACATTCTTGTATAAATTGACTCACAATATGAACAAAATCCGTCCACTAGTTTACAAGAAATCATTGTATATGAACGCACAAGTAGACAGCATGTCCAAAACCACTTTTGGGATCAGGGATGCAGAAAACATGTATTTCCACAAATATATGTAAGTCAATTTTGTAATAAAACAAATTTAAACTCCAAATAAAAACACAATGACCTTCATAACAATGTTTAAGGAACTAGAAAACGGCTCTGTACAATACCTTAACAATGCATTCTTCACTCTCGTCCGAGCCATCTCCTTCACAGTCCTCTTCAGTTGTGTCACTGCCTCCGGGACTGACAGATGATGCTACTCGCTTCTCTCGCTCAGTCCATTCCATCTCCACTTCATCAAACAATTTCTGTCTTTCATCTGCAATAATCAAGTGTAGAATCAAATACATAAGAAAATGTTAATGATAGCTGGCAGAGTACATAATAAGTTGAAGTTATTTTGAATGTAATAAAGTTGTGATCTCTCTCTTCTCCTCTTCATTATTTATCTTGACGATCTTTCAAAATACTATGCAGAAAATAGTTATTTTGGGACCAATATTCGAAACTAAACACATTATTAAGCACAGATGACCAGACGATCATGATTAAATTTGAGGATGATTTACAAAGAGCAGTGTACAACTCACAGAGCAAACATGAACATTAAAATTTTATATGAAATTGTCTTCAAAATAAAAATTATGGTACACAACAAGAAGAAAAAGTGATAATCTACATTGATAATACCACAGTCTAGTATATACAGTCACGAAGCTTGAGTTGTGAGGGTACTAGGAACAATAGACTGTACCGGTACTATTTCACATTGTCTGTGAGGAGGCGATAGTAGTGACCCTAGACCCTAGTGGTTAGCAACTATCTATGGATGCATATTCATGCATATTCCCTACGTATTGAGCTTCGTGACTGTATTATATTAGACTGTGATAATACCTCATTTTAAATATTTGTTAAACCAGAATAAAAGGAATATGTTCCATTAAGAAGTTCTAACTTACAGTAGTAAAGTATGGTCCTTACGAAAAGCAGATAAGTATTGACTAACAGTAACTGAAATGAAGTTTATGCAAAGAACTGACTGTGACAGAAGCTGACCATAAAAGTAATGTGATGCATTGTTTCTACGTATCTGCATCCTGTCTTAGATGTAGAGACATCCAACATTAAAATAAACTCTAAAACTTAATTTTAATTAAATATTCAGAGAATACACTATAAGATATGTTTATTTCAAATTAAATTGAAAAGATTAAGAAATATTTCTATACTCCCATTTCAATTTAATATTCTACAGAACGTAAACAATAATGATACTTATTTAATGTTATAAAAACAACATTTTAAAACATTAAAAATTCTATAGGAAAAAATAAAAACACGATATGCTTATTTTACATAAAACAAATAAAAAAATGTAACTCTTCGATTTAATTTTAATTACATATTCGGTGAACACAGGCAATAAGAAATGCTAATTTTACGTTATATAAATCTATTTAATGATTAAAAAAAAAAAAAAAACTCCAAGCATTTTCTTCAGTCAATTAGAAATAGTTCCCTCTCACTTTAATTTTTAAAGTAGTACTCAGTAAACTTACATACAATAAATCAAATTTCCAGAGCCATCTTTAAAAGCAATTCTGTATGTTATGTTTACATTTCTCGTTGTCTCACCCATCCCTCACACAAGCAAGCTGTTCAAGGTAGCTTAGCCTACATATATCTGCCTTTCACCAATAATCTTTACGGTATTAAAGATTTTATTAATTTGTCCTACAGAATAATCTCTGTAATATTAATTGACAATTAATATTTGAGGAGAAAAATTCGCTCCGGCGCTGGGGATCGAACCAAGGTCCTTGGTTCTACATACCAAGTACTCTGACCACTGAGCTACGCCGAATTCAATCGACAGCACCGGATCGAACCCTCCTCCTTCAATGTTTTCCTTTTGGCTTGACTCCAAGCTACGCATATATGTTTACGTTTTATGTCCAAATCAACGTTTTATGTCCAAATCAACTGCTACAGTGCTATCAGAGTGCATTACAGTGGAGAACAAAATTTCTGTAGACAATACAATGGAGTTGTTGTCAGTGTTACTAGGGATAATCTTGAATAATTTCGAGGGAAAAATTGTTCCGGAGCCGGGTATCGAACCCGGGACCTTTGGTTTAACGTACCAACGCTCTACCACTGAGCTACCCGGGAACTCTAACCGACACCGATCCAATTTTTCCCTCTATATCCACAGACCTCAAAGTGGGCTGACAACCGCCAAGCAACCAACTTCGAGTGCACACTTAACTCTGTGTGACTTAAATTGTGGTTTTCTGTTAACGAAGAGTGACGTGTATTATGCAAATCAAGATTTCAGGTATAACTCCCTGTAAAGTTGATTTGAATAATTTCGAGGGAAAAATTGTTCCAGAGCCGGGTATCGAACCCGGGACCTTTGGTTTAACGTACCAACGCTCTACCACTGAGCTACCCGAGAACTCTAACCGACACCAATCCAATTTTTCCCTCTATATCCACAGACCTCAAAGTGGGCTGACAACCGTCAAGCAACCAACTTCGAGTGCACACTTAACTCCGTGTGACTTAAATTGTGGTTTTCTGTTAACGAACAGTGACGTGTATTATGCAAATCAAGATTTCAGGTATAACTCCCTGTAAAGTTGATTTGAATAATTTCGAGGGAAAAATTGTTCCGGAGCCGGGTATCGAACCCGGGACCTTTGGTTTAACGTACCAATGCTCTACCGCTGAGCTACCCGGGAACTCTAACCGACACCGATCCAATTTTTCCCTCTATATCCACAGACCTCAAAGTGGGCTGACAACCGTCAAGCAACCAACTTCGAGTGCACACTTAACTCCGTGTGACTTAAATTGTGGTTTTCTGTTAACGAACAGTGACGTGTATTATGCAAATCAAGATTTCAGGTATAACTCCCTGTAAAGTTGATTTGAATAATTTCGAGGGAAAAATTGTTCCAGAGCCGGGTATCGAACCCGGGACCTTCGGTTTACACGTACCAACGCTCTACCACTGACGGTTGTCAGCCCACTTTGAGGTCTGTGGATATAGAGGGAAAAATTGGATCGGTGTCGGTTAGAGTTCCCGGGTAGCTCAGTGGTAGAGCGTTGGTACATTAAACCAAAGGTCCCAGGTTCGATACCCGGCTCCGGAACAATTTTTTCCTTCGAAATTATTCAAATCAACTTTACAGGGAGTTATACCTGAAATCTTGATTTGCATAGGGATAATCTTGACAATCTGACTTTGCCAAGTCTGTACTAAAGACAATTTGAAAGCCACGTGCTAATGCGGACTGTGGACATTTTTTTTAACATACAACAATGTTGTTGTAACATATGGATTTTTATTTGGAACTTAATCCATTATAAGTTGCATCTCATTCCATAATAAACATTAAAATATGGTACAATAAACACAAAATTAAACAGTAATAGGATACAGGTCATCAAATTGAAATATAAAGCATAACGATTCAGGAAAAAAATCAATTCATTTTGCTCTCCGCAGCCCAGTAAGGGCTGGTAGATTTCCTTGGTTTTCCTGGGCTGGATCATGAGTCCATTACTGATCCAAACTGCTAACAGATGGTGCACTCTTGTGTCTCATATATTTTTATTTTAGCAAGATGTGCAACTATGCAGTTGTGTCCCGTAGCTAGTCTAAAGGCTGTCACTGCTTCCTCTCTTGGTTTATTTTTATTTTTTTTCCATAGGTCTGTTATTTTCTCCCTCTTCTTCTCTTTCACAAATTGAGAGGATTCTTGTTTCCATGTTTTGAGAGTTTCTCTTATGATGAATTTTCTGACTAAGTTGATCATCAGGAGTTCAGTTCCTAGCAGACCTTAGTGCTTTTTTAGCTAACTCATCTGTATTCTAGTTGCCTTCAGTCCCAACATGGGCAGAAATCCATTGGAATACAATAATTTTTCTAGTTATTGTAAATTATGTTTAATATCCTTAATTCTAGTAGGGTGGGATTTACTGTTTGAAGATATACTTGAATGGCAGCCTTCGAGTCTACAAGAATAACAGCTTTTCGAATCTATGTGCTCTGTAAATTAAATTTTGTAGAGCTATACAAATGGCTTCTACTTCTTCATCGAAGTTTTTAGGGTATCTACCCACAGAAGTGTAGTGTGAGAATAGTCTGCAAAATATTCCAGCGTCTACACCCTTGTCTTCCATTTTAGATTCATCAGTGAATACTCGTAATGATTGATCTTCCAGATATTTTTCATTCAGCATGCTAAGACAATAGCATTTTAACATTGTTAGATTTGAGTCAGTCTTTTTAAGATAGTCTGGAATAGTTAGATTGGCATTGATTGGAATAAAATCTAGTGGATTTAAAGGTTTAGCGATAGTTTCTATTTCATTTTGAACATTTAGTGTTTTCAAAATATTTCTGATTTTAGTTACTGGTGTTATTTGAGTTTTCAATTGTTCATTAGAGCATACTGGGAATATCAAGTTTGTTCTTTGTGAAGCTTCCATCTTGACCAAGTTCGCTGCAGCTTGTTTGTTTAATTTTTTTTTTTTGATTGGAAGATTATTGTAATAGAGTTGTAATGCCACAACCCGGGCTGTTTTAACTGCTCCCGAAATTAGTCTTAGTGCATTTGACTGTGTTCTTTCTAGTTGATCTAGGCGTGTTTTATTCGCTGTAACTATCACTTTGCTTCCATACTTAATAATAGGTTTTACACATGTGATATATGTAATGTTAAGTGTATTTTGTGTTCTTGTTGTTGTAGTTTGCTAATGCTGAATTTCTGACAATGAAATCATTAATTCTCTCGCTTGCCAGTATTTTTCACTCAAGGACGCCAAGTTCATAGTGGCTGGGCAGTGTTGAAGATGATTTTGATCCACTTCCTCTTGAAAATCACATAAGGAGCAGAGTGGGAAGGAGATTCCAATCCTGTGGAGATGGTTGGCCAAGCAGTCATGGGCCGTAAACAGTCTAAAAATTGCAACAGCATTCTTTCTTGGGTATCCAGGGACATTGGGTTGAGACAGATTCCCACCTTTTATTTTTGGAAATTTGGAGATGATGATTTGTTATAATTTTTTGGTATTGTGAAGTAATTATTATTTTTGTTGTATAACAGCATAATTGTGTGATAATTATAAGTGTATTTTGTGTGCACTTCCATTTAGTGGCTGCAAGACTCTTCATTAAATTTATTCATTTATTTGCTTTTTTCAGATGTTTCCCTTACTTGTTCTTCCCAATTCAATTTATTATCAAGTATTACACCTAGATGTTTGGTTTTATTGCTCTTTTCTCTCATATTATAATCCAATTTGAGGTTAAAATTGGTATCTTTATGTTTGAGAGTGAAAAACTGATATACAGTTTTTAATTTTTTACCTACAATCACATTGTTCTCTGACACACATGAGATAAGCTTTTCCAAAGCTTCATTCATTGTTTGCTCAAGTTTATCTTTCTGTTGTTTACTCCTATTGCTTGCTGAAGTCCACATGACGTCATCAGCAAACATGATGATCTTTATATCCTGAACTTTTCCCAAATCTTCTGGAAAATCATTACTATAAATATTAAATGGCACCTTGTGATAATCCTATTTTAGATTGTTTATAATTTAATTCTGTATCTTCCCAATGGGTTTTTATCCATCACTGAGTCAGGAATCATTTGAACAAACTTAGCATGTGCTCTTTCACTCCATATTACTAGTGTTTATTTATTAATTTTGCTCTCCATACTGTATCATATGCCCCTTTTAAATCTATAAAAACTGCTAAGATACTCTTCTGGTTATTAAAACTTTGTTTCACATCTTGGACAAATTTTATTGCATTTGATGTAGACATGTTTATTTGAAATCCAGCCTGTTCCTCAACTAGACATTTTGTTTCTCTAAATACCAATTTAGGCATATTTGGCGAGTATTGAAGTTAGTGTTATTGGGCAACATGATTCCATTTCATTGTCATTTTTCCCAGGTTTTAGTATTGGTATAACAATACTTCTTGTCCAGTTCGATTGGAGGGACAAATCATTACACCAAAATTTATTATATATTTTAAGAAGGATGCTGAGTCCAATGAGGTCAAGATTTTTCACAAATTCCGAAAAGATTTTATCATATCCCAGCTTTTTCTCATTTCGAGTATTCCTAATTGCTTCCTTCAAATCTTCCTCTATGAATGTTTCCGCAAATAGTTCTTCTGGGTGGGTGTTTACTAGCAAGGATTCTTCTCTCTCTATTTTTAAGATTTTTCCTTTTTTTCCATATGACAATGTTTCGACCAACAAACATCACCATCTGCATCAGGAAAATGTTGGTCTGTTATCCGAGATATATTCTGAAGGCCAGAACATTCACTTCATCTTTTTATGCTACTGCAGAAGTGTCTTAGTGTTAAATATTTTTTGAACGAGTTGTAATATTAACCCAGATGTTCCTGAATTATTTTTTTTGTTTAAAATTTCGAAAGATAGTGTGTATATTGTTCATAGTGAACCTTAGTAATGGACAAGTATCTTTTTTAAGTAATAACCTTCCTAGGTTTTGCAGAAAAGTGCGTCCTTCTGGAAGGACGTCAGGATAATATGACTACAATTTCATAAGAAATGTGAAGAACGATTTTTCGTAATAGACAAGCGAATTTCAGCTGTGCGTACCAGAAGATTATACTCGTGGTCCTTCAAAAACATAAGAAATACTAAAAATAACATTTAAGGGCCTAATCATGTTAAAATTATAGATACCATTGCGCACAATTACATTTATTGGTATTTATTTAGGAATGATAATATGTTGGAATACCACAAAACAATTGAGAACATGCAGACATAAATAAATATCGCAAAGTATGGCATGAATTATCTGTGGATATCCAGTCACTCATGCTTATCACTAATCCAGTGACTATGTTTTTTTACTAATCCAGTAATAATGTTCTTTCACCAATCATTTCACTTGATGTGAAAAGACACAAAACAGCTGACATGGAGGGGCAGATCACACTTGAGGCACATTGTGGTTGCTCTTTTCTGGAATATCCTGCATTTCAGTTGCTTCTTATGCATATGAATGTCAACATGCAGATCATAAACGTAGTGGTCCCGTCCATCATACCAGGATTCAATTTTCGATACCTTGGAAGGCCTACCTTTGCTGGTGAGAATCCGTTTGTTTGATTCCAGAATAGCTGTAGCAACTCGTCTCTGAAAAGATAGATGATCTATATTCTCTTCATTACACCTGTACAAAAACCAGGCGTTCTGTTCAGCGACATCTATGAGATGAGCAATGATTGGGAAGTACCATTTCTTCCCTCTGATGGACGTACGATAGAGAGACATGTTCTGATCCCCGCGATCAATGCCTACCATATGATTATTGTATGACTCAAAAAGACGAGGTTGAGGCACAGCTATCCTTAGTTTCTTCTCTCTTGAAAAGCGCCCAACTTGTCTCAGAGGAAAAATTTCTCTAGGTCATCGTTATCACCAGACATCGGATTCTAGGGCAAATGCCTATTTTGTTTCTTTAGGACAAAAGTAAAAATAATTATTAATATTTGTGTTTCATGGAAATTGAAAGGTATTCAAAGAGTTTTATAGTGCCCTAAAATGCCCTAAAACGGTTATTAGAGCCTAATTTGTTAATATTCGCCTAAAAATGCCTAACTCACTGTAAAGTTTCGCATTTTACTCTTACTTTTTATAATTTATACATGCATTCACTGCGAAATTTAAGGCATTTAAAAAGTGGAAAGTTTGCTTCACACCGGCCATGAAACCATTGATAAAGGAAACAAAATGTTTTGAATCTCACGACGCTCGCAATAGATTTCACCGAATTTAACATGTTTGAGGCATAAATGCCGACAAAGAACCAACCTTAGTTTTGAAGCAGGCAACAATCACAACATGTGCTGCTACCGATTCAGAGATATACTATACTATAAAAATGACTGTTTTCGGTCTGAAACCGATTAGCTGTACTGCCCTTCAGAGTGTCATAAAATTACAATTTTTGGAGAAAGAGTGTTTTTGAAATATTTATGAAAAGTCGTAAAACTGCGAATTAGTAGGGTAAACCGTTACAAAATATTTAAAAAAATGGCCCTCCTAGTGTTAACACTACCAGGAAATGCAACAATAAGTGGAACTTTGTATTTTTGTCCAATTGAATCTCAATAACAACGGTTCATTTGAATGCTCGTTAACAGTTGCTCTTTCCCTCACCTTATTTGTGTTGAGAAGTTTTGAGCGGTAGGACGTTTTCCTGTGAAGTTTAACGCGATAATGCCGAAAAATATAAGTGCAAAATCTACATTGATCCGGCAATGGCTAACAGAATATTCAGAATTCACTTATGATGGAAAAATAATATTCTGCAAGATTTGTGGCAAACAGGTATGTAACAATAGTTGAAATATATAAATTCTATTAATTTTAATGAGTAGGCCTATAATATTTATACATTGACTGAGCTATCCTGAGGTATAATTCTTTTTAAGACCGATAGTTAAAGTATTTGCAGGTCATTAAAATTTTGATTGTTCGAACCCACAAACTTTGTGATAGAAATACGGCAATACAATAATTAGGATTTTATTTTAATTCAGTTTACTTTACATTTTTAGATTTCGCAAGAAAAGAAGTGCCACCTAAAGCAGCATGTGCAAGGAGCGGCTCATAAGGCTAAAGCTCAGCAGAAAAATCAACTGCAACAAACTTTACTAACACAGCCTACTTCATCCAATCTCAGCAGCAATTTCTATGCTGATTTAACCAGAGCGTTTGTTGCTGCTAACATTCCCTGGAATGCAATTGAAAATCCGGTTTTAAGACAGTTTTTACAAAAATACTGCAAACAAAATATCCCATCTGAGTCGACCCTAAGAAAAAATTACTTAGACAGAATATACAATGAAACTTTAGCTTCCATTCGGGAGGATATAGGTGATTCTTACATATGGGTCTCTGTGGATGAAACCTCAGATCCTATGAATAGGTATATAGCAAATATGGTAGTAGGAAAACTTAGTCCTGATGGACCTTCGATTCCACACCTCGTATGTGTTAAGGAACGTTCGAAAGTGAATAGCCAAGCCATTGTTTATTTTGTAAATAAAGGCCTACAGTCTTTATACTCAGGTAATACTCTGTTGTTTTGTACTGATGCTGCCTCATACATGGTTGCTGCAGCTCCACTTCTTAAAACATTTTATCCTAACCTCACGCATGTAACCTGTCTAGCACATGGCCTTCACAGGGTTTCTGAAACAATCCGGAATGAATTTCCTCTTGTCAATTCGTTTATTTCTAACACAAAAAAATGTTTTTGTAAAGCCCCATCCAGGATTTCAATATTCAGAGAGAACTTTCCAGATATCCCACTCCCACCTCAGCCGGTTGTTACACGATGGGGAACCTGGATTCAGTCAGTGGTGTATAATTCTAAGTATTTTAAAGAAGTGGTCACAGTTATTGATAAATTACCTGAAACTGATAGTGCAGCGTGTGTGAAAGCAGTGAAAGATTGTCTGAATGACTCACGAGTGAAAAACGATATTGCCTACACAACATCAAACTTTTCTTTCATACCTGCAAGCATTGAACAATTAGAACGTGAAAAACAATCTCTTTGTAGCCAAATAGCAATAGTAAAGGAAGCTCAAGTGAACATACATTCTGCTTTGGGTGAAACTGGGAAAAAGTTAAAAATAAGTGGGACAACGTATTAAATAAGAATGTAGGAGTTTCATTGTTGGAAAAAGTATCAAGAGTGATATCGGGGAAAGTGTAAATTTTCCAGTAAGTATTGATGTTTCTATTGTACCTAATTTAAAATTTGCGCCTCTCACATCAGTTTCGGTTGAAAGAAGTTTTTCTGCTTTCAAAATGATTCTCAGTGACAAGAGGCAAAGGTTAACTGTGGAGAATTTAGAAAAAATTCTAGTGGTGTACTGTGCAGATAATTATAATAAAGTCTGAGCATGGAACTGAATTACAATAACTTAAAATGAGTAATCTTGATATCAATAATCATTATTTCATTAGTTTCAATATATTAAATTTGTGCAGCTCTGTTTATAAATATAATATAGTATTCTTTTTTAATGTTTAAACATACTTTTTTGTGCGTATTTTAGTGTATAACTAAAAATTTCAGTGAAAGAAATAAGTATTGATACCTTGATGTGCCTAAAATGCCTATTTTCATTAAAATAGAGCCTAATTTTACAAATTTTGAGTTTATTTTAGGCGCCTAAAACTGCAATTTTTAGTGCCTAAAAATCCGATGTCTAGTTATCACACACATGCCAGTTCATCATGATGAAGTCGAATCTGTCTCTCGATATTGCATTTGACACACGTTCATTGTGACTGTCTTGTTCCCCTTGCCAGTACATTCTTCTTCTGGGAACTACTACATAACCACTAAGCAGGACTACAGCTAGAAACACCATCATTTCATTTTCAGAGCAGTCTCCTACTCTGTTCTTCTTTGCCGCGTACTGATTGGTATAAGTGACCATCATGTTTAGAATTTCGTCATCGAAAAATTGTGTGAAGTATTCTAATGGACTTCTACCGGGTTTGAGTGGTACTTCACACATCAGAGGCCATTCCGTGCTTGGAAGACTTGAGTCTTCATTTTCAGGTTCCCCTGTAGTTTCTCTCTCGGCAGCCTGTGTCCCAGTAATACCTTCCTTGTTTGTCTGCAGAGTTGGAGGGGCCATTGTAGAACTGGTGCTTGGGAGTGTTGAGCCTGCTTTTACAGGTTCCCCTCTATCTTCTTTCTTGGTAGCGTTTGTCCCAGTAACGTTTTCCTTGTTTGTCTCCAGGGCTGTAGAGGGCGTTGTAGATCTTGTCCTTCTACACTTTCTAGATAGCGGAAATGGACCAGGTAACAGACGGCAATCCTATGTCATATGATGATTCCTCACAAACATTGTTGATAGCCATGTCAGTTACAAACACATCGGCACTCAGCTGACTTGCAGGCAAATTACCTATACATGGGTTGTCTTCTGCACCCGAATCCTCATCAGTCAAATCATCATTTGCATTTAGAGGTGGCAGAAGTGCGACATCTACACCACTGTTTGGAATAGTTTCACTACTGTCCATGATTTCCAGAAGTTCATGCAGTGTAATTTTTCTCCGGGAAACACAAAGAAAATACCATATTATCCTGACGTCCTTCCAGAAGGACGCTAAAAAATACAACATTATTACTAGTTTTGAATGTACGTTCATGCAAATTTCACATAAGTGTATTGAAAGCCCTAACCTTTGAGATATTGCAGCATAAATTTCAAAAAAATAATCCGTAAATTACGGTAAATATAATTACCCATTTATAACAAGGTCAGTCAAATCAACCATCGCTGCTGAAGTCCAACATTCAGGTCTAAATTTCTCGCTCACAACTGACGATTAACTTGCAGCTCCTGTGCAGTCGTCAACAATGGACATTGAAAAGGCGCGTGACTAACAATAGTAACATTTGGAGCCTAATATCAATTATTACGTCATTATTTCTTAAGCCATGCATTCCGTCCTTCTGGAAGGACGTCAGGAACATCTGGGTTAATAAGTAGCATTATCACCCTATTTAAATGGTAAGTCTAAGTCGTTTTGAAAATATTTTCTGACATACCCCCTCTTTTCTAAAGTCATCGATTTTCACATAATTGAAAGTAGGGTCGATTTTCACATTTCAAGTGACTTACCTTGCTCATGGGCGTCAGAGAATTAAAAAGCATTGCAAACTTCTCTATTTCTCTTCCTCTCACCACAAACTGTGATGTTGCATAGAGGCAGAGATATAACAGATCTGTATTGCTTTCCATACTTTCAAGTCAACGAAAAATTCCAGTCACCAACCATTCACTATTGATGGCGAAAATGAACCATATAATGCACTCTGTTGGACAAATGCTAAGGTGAAAATACTACAAAATGTTACGTGGCACAGCCTTAACAACTCACTTGGTGACAGAGTGTCATATGGCAGCAAGTACTTGCAGTAGATGTCATCTAGCTTGGTGACCCTGTCTTGAGCAGACTTGGGTATCTTCATTCCATCTGCTACTCGATGCCACTTCTTCTTCTCAATGACTTCCTTCAAGCCACCCAGACTCTGAACTATTTTGTACAGTCGTGGTAGATCAACTTCCATGCCTCCAATCTGCATCAAGACATTAGTACTATATGATCACATGCCACATCAAGTTGGGAAACACAATATGAAGGCATGAGTTAATGCGGATTATTAAACTGGCAGAGAATGCATTTTAAATCTAAACTCAAATTATTCTATACACACTGAATGTAGGCCACAGCAGCAACATCACTGCTTTCTAAAAAGATTTTCTGTATGTCTGATTTTTTACAATATAGAACTAAACCTTCTACTTGGGTGATAATATGTTCCTACAAAATACCCAATGTTTCTGGTTGTAGATAAAGCAATATCACTGTGAAAATTACACCAGAAGTGAACTAAAACTTACTGACACCTTGCAAACATTACAAGTGAATACGAACCACCACTCAATTGGACCTGTGGAGAGGCACTATCTAGTCTTCTACTGCCTCTTTTTTACTTACAACTGTTAACAGTATCTAAGAGACAAATAGCTGTGCTATTTAGAAAAGTCTTAAGGCTACATGATTCAACACATCTGTCACAGAAAAATCTTATAAAGTTCATGTGGGAACTAAGATATCTCTCTTACGAAATAACAACAATAAAAGTTCAGATGCGTGACATATGAGAGCAGTAGCAGTAGAAGTAGCAGTAGCAGTACAGTAGTAGTAGTAGTAGCCATTGCAGTAGTAGTAGCAGTGGTGTAGTAGTAATAGTGGTGGTAGTAGATATAGCAATAGTAGTAGTAGTAGTAGTAGCAGTAGTAGCCATTGCAGTAATAGTAGCTGTGGTATAGTAGTAATAGTCGTGGTAGTAGATATAGCAGGAGTAGCAGCAGCAGCAGCAGCAGTAGTAGTAGTAGTAGTAGTAGTAGTAGTAGTAGTAGTAGTAGTAGTAGTAGTAGTAGTAGTAGTAGTAGTAGTAGTAGAAATAGTAGTAATAGCTGTAGCCATTGCAGTAGTAGTAGCAGTGGTATAGTAGTAATAGCAGCAGCAGCAGTAGTATTTTATTTAATAATGCCTTCAGCAGAGTTCAACTGCAGAGGTTATTCATTGTTCAAATTCAACATTGGAGGAATCTATGCTAAGGATTTTATCGCCCTTGGCTAGATTAGAACCAGCAAACCTCAGATCCAACAATAGGGTAACTGCTAGATCATGAAGATGACAATTACACAAGTAAATACATTATGTACAGTAGGTACAAATATTATGAAAATACTGAAGGAAGTGTTCACAATTTTAGGAAAGAGGATAAAATACACTTCTATTGGACCAAGCAATTATGACATTCTAGTAGGCAAATAAAACATTTACATGCTTATACTTTTAATTTCTTAACATTTTGTGACATTTATTATATTATCTATCTGTAACGGTCACAATGTATCATTTTGTTCTTAACTGAGAAAATTTCAATATAATAGTTACACTACTTCATAAGAAGGATGTACGTAAAGTTAGAAAAATTAAATTTGTAAAAAAGAATCCTTCCAAGAAGCAACTTATATTTCAGTGGGTTGTGCAAGCAACAATTTAAAATCGAAAAAGAATCTTTAAAATTGACAAAATATCGTACATTCTGTACATTGATTCAATTCGAATAAGTTTACGTAATTTTTTTTAAATTTCAAATGGACTTACCCAGGGAGGGTGATTGAATGATATACTTTGTGTAGCCAAGTATTTCTTGATGGCCGTCATCTCCTTCACATTTGGTCCCCAACGATGCAACATTTTATGGACATACTGGTTGTAAGCCAGAAAACGCATGTCATCACTCACTTTGCATTCAGGCTGAAATCACAATCAATGACAAGTTCAACAAAATATTCACAAATATGAAGATGGTGACTGATGTTTGAATCAGACAGATGCCAATTTTTCATGTTCATACTCACCACTAACAAATGTTTGTTTCAACATATGAGGGGCAGAAAATGGGTCAGATGTCAAAAAGTATAATAAAACATTTATCACCTCAAAATTAATCTCCAAAACTGTTTATACATTTATCCCAATACAATTGGCATTCATACAGTCCTCTCTGTAGATTGAAAACTCAAAAAAGTTTCATATCCATTGTTCAAGAATTAAAGCAGAAAATCAATATCCCGAATTTAAAAGAAAACTTACAAATTAAACCAAACTCTTTAACTCTATTAAATATAGAATATAATCTAAATTTAACAGAAGAAATACTGAAATCAGAAGTAAACACTGAAATACTGAAACAATTGTCTTTAGAGACAATTAATATTAGGTACCCTCCACAAAACTGGCTTCATTTATACACCGACGGATCCTTGATCTCCAGAGAACAAGGTGCCGGTGCAGGTGTTAAGTGCTGTCTCTTCTCACTTTATAGATCACTTGGATATGGAACAACAAGTTTTGATGGTGAAATCATTGCAATAAGTGAATGTCTCAGGAATCTTCTATGCCACATCAATAAATTTAGGAATGCAGTTATACTGTCAGACTCCAAAGCAGCTATTCTATCAATCGTCTCTAAACACACACCTTCATCTCAAACAGCAGAAATAACTAAAATGCTCTCTCAATTAATATAACTCAATAAAAGAATTGTATTCCAATGGATACCATACCATTGTGGAATCCTGGGAAACGAGAATGAGGATGCTTTAGCAAAGAAGGGCAGCACTGCTACAGACCTGTTACTAAATCTACGTATTAATCTGTGAAGAGATTTATTAAATCTACATACTTAGACTTTAACAAACAAAATTTGATAACACAATCCCAAGGGAAAAAATGGAACTCTCTGCATTAAAATCCACAGTTAATTCCCGATTACCACGAAAATCGTCTGTAGCTGCATTTAGATTGGCAACAGGCCATGGTTGTTTGGCTAAACACCTGCATAGAATTGGAATATATCAGTCCCCTAACTGCCCATTGTGCAACTCAAACCAAGAAATGGATTCATTGGCTGGTCATGATAATATCTTTGAAAAATATTGGAGTGCAAGAGGTCAAATGACTTTATTGTCAAACACCTGGCATTAGAAAACAACAACAACAACATTTATCCCAATGCGCGACAAGATGATCAATCCCATTCTTGAAAAAGCTTGTGGGCTGTCTACTGAACCAGTTCTTTAACCAGTCACACATGTCTTCGTCCGATGTAAAATGAAGTCCACAAGTGTCTTTCTTCAACAATCCAAAAATGTAAAAATCGCATGGTGAGAGATCTGGGAGAATGCTGAAGCATTTCCAAACCAAATCTCTGAATCATATTCCAAACGAAGTTGACAGTATGTTGGTGGGCATTATCATGAAGAAGGCTAATCCATTCGATAGCATTTCAGAGCGTTCTGACTTAATGATGTGTCTCAATTTCTATAAAGTTTCTTCATAACGCTGTGAACTGATTGTGGCCCCATGCTCGAGAAATTCAACAAGTAGAAGACACCTAGAATCGAAGAAGAATGTCAACATGACTTTACCGGAACTTGTGTGTATTGCTTTGGACTTTTTCGGTAGGGGAGAATCCATGTGTTTCCATTGTTGGCTCTGCCATTTGCTCTCCAGTTCAAAATGGTGACACCATGATTCGTCCCCAGTGACAATACGGGACAGAAGCACATACTCTTCCTCGTGGTATCTTTGCAAGTGACCCAGTGAAGCAGCCATTTTGTTTTTTGTTCCTCCGACAACTGATGTGGAATGCATTGCACGTTGAATTTTTTGGTAATGCAGGTGTTTCGTCGCAATGATGTGTACGGAACCTTGACTTATTCCCACCAAACAATGAAGTTCTTCCACAGTGATCCGTCGATTTCCCCGTTTAAGACCATCAATCTCAGCAATAACAGCTGGAGTGATGGCACAATGAGCCTGACCTGAGCAACCATTGTATTGCAGTGACACTCATCCCTCTTGGAATCTCTTGTGCCATTCCAGTACATGCGAACATGATATGCTGTGTTTGCCGTAAACAGCAGACATGTGACGATGGATTTCTCGTCTTTCTACTCCTTCAGCAGTCAAAAATCGCAGTACACCTCACTGTTCTTCTTTACCTGCCTCCATTAGTGATGTTGGACGAACACATGTATCTCTAACCTCAATTCCACCACAATAAACCAACGACTAGTATGTAAGCAGAGGTTGTAACTGTGCTTTCGTGAGTCGCCACCAGATGTCAGTTCAGCAATCAAATTCCAGTGGTACCAACTTGCCAGCCGTGAGATAATACGCATGGTGACCCACTTTCATTTGAGTGCCCCTCATAGATCTGCTCTGCTATGTAAGTTACAATAAGTAATCATTATTATAATTATACAGGGTGGACACTAAATGGTATCTGAATACCAAAGTTTGGTACAGATGTATTTTTTCATTCCCCATAATAGGTCTATATTAGGTGCAGCCCAAAAGTAACATTTTTAACTTTGACTGTACAGAGAGTTTCATGGCCACAATAGTGTCTTATGAGAAATCTTCTGGGAAAACACAGTAAATCCGAGGTCAAGTCCACTGTCTGTCTGGAATTTCAACAAAACCGATGTCCATGAATTACAAACGTTTCTACGACAAAAGCATGATGACTTTCTAAGGACTGAAGGAAATATGGAAAATGTGTGGCATAAATTTAAGAGTATAATTTTCGAGGCATTAGTAAAATGTGTACCTTCTAAAATAATTAAGAAAAATCCGGACCCAGAATATTACACTAATTATATTCGCTACTTAAAGAAAAAGACAAGGCGCGCATTTAGTAAACGTAAACGAAGCCATGAGCATTGGGAAAAATATGTCGATTTAATTAAGAAACTTGAGTGTGAAAAAAGGTTAGCTCAGGAAAATTTTCTAAAAACTATTTTAAAAGAAGATGAAAGTAACAATTGGAGACAGTTTTATAATTATGTATGCAAGAGAAAAGGAAAAAATGAAGGAGTAGTGCTTTTACGAAATCAGAACGGAGAAAGTATAACTGATGACAAAGAAAAGGCTGACTTATTAAATTCCTATTTCATTTCGGTTTTCAATAATAAAAATAATAATAATAATAATAATAATAATAATAATAATAATAATAATAATAATAATAATAATAATAATAATAATAATCCCGCTGATAGGAGTGGTTGTGTCACAGACCGTGAATGTGAACCAAATTCGACTTTCAAAATAACTTCCAAAGGGGTTAGAGAGAGAATAACGAAATTAAAAAATCTGAAGTCTCGAGGACCAGATAGTATTGCTACAGAGATTCTTAAATTAGGTTCCGAGGCCATAATTCCATACTTAATGCGTATATTTCATGTTTCCATAAACAATGCAGCTATTCCATGTGACTGGAAATCAGCTATAGTGGTACCCATACATAAAGGTGGAAATAAATTAGATGTCGGAAACTACAGACCGATTAGCCTTACATCTGTCGTATGTAAAGTCATGGAGCATTTGATATCGGATTATATTTGTCATGTTCTAAATGCGAAAGACTGGTTTTACAACCGCCAGCATGGTTTTAGGGAAGGCTTCTCATGTGATAGTCAAATTACGTCGCTGGTTCAGGATCTAGCTGAAGAGGTGGATAGAGGCGGAAGAATCGATGCAGTTGTGATTGATTTTTCGAAAGCATTTGATTTGGTGCCACATGACATATTAATAGATAAGTTAAGTAGGCTAGGAATAGATAAAAGAGTGGTGCTATGGATCCAAGAATTCTTAAAAGGTAGAACCCAGAGAGTTAGAGTAGGTCATGAAATATCGGAAATTGGAAATACAAGTTCAGGGGTGCCACAGGGCAGTGTTCTGGGTCCATTACTCTTTATAATATACGTAAATGACCTATGCCAGAACATTACATCAAATGTGAGGCTATTTGCAGACGACTGCATTATCCATAGAAAGATTAGAAATAATTCAAATGTAGATGCTATTCAAACAGACTTGAATAAAATTTATAACTGGGTGTTAATGCATAGGATGAAAATAAATGGTTCTAAAAGTAAATCTATAACATTTTGTAAAACCCAAGAGGAAACTAGTCTTAATTACGAATTCAGTGGTGTTGTAATTCCGCAAGAACAATGTTGTAAATACCTAGGAGTGTATTTAAACTCCAAACTTTCTTGGGGAGAGCATGTTGATAATGTTACGGGTAAAGCATGAAGGGCACTTCACTTTATTATGAGAATCTTGAGAAAGGCTAGCCCCAAATCGAGGGAAATAGCATATCTAATGTTAGTGTGACCGTTAATGGAATACGGAACTACATGTTGGGATCCCTATAGAATATATCAGATAAATTCCTTAGAAAGAATCCAGTATAGGGCAGCTAAATTTGTTAAAGGTAAAAGAGAAGATGGAAACGATACGATAAAATAACTTAAATGGAAAACTTTGGAAAACAGACATAGGAAAACTAGAATAACATCATTGTATAGAGCACATCTAGGTCAGAAAACATGAGTAGACATAATGGCTCAGTTAGAAAAGCCAATGTACTATGGTAGGAACGATCATGATTTTAAAATCAAATGTAGGAAACAGAAAACGGATGTAGGTAAATTCTCATTTTTAAATAGAACTATAAATGATTGGAATGACCTACCTGCAGCGGTCTTTGAGGGCTGTCCTTCCTTAAGGAGATTCAAGAATAACTTAAAAAGTTGTGTATAAAGTGCTAATTAAAATTAAGGTGACATTCAACATTTACTTTTTTAAGGTGACATGTATTTATCTAGCCTGACGAGTTTACTTCCTTGGTTTGAATTGTAAATTATTTAAAAATAGCGTGTAAGAGGGCCTTAGACTAGAAATGTTTAGTTTAAATGTAGTTCTGTTTATAAGTATGCATAAGGATGTAATTATTTGACTTATTTGAATTGTTGTATCAGTGAAGCAAGGTGAGTCAGTGAAGTTATAGTTTTACAGTGCAGTGAACAGTTCCGATCAGTGATAATTTATAGCGTCAATGAAATGTGTTCTATAGTGTCAGTGAAATGTGTTACAGAGTGTCAGTGAAATGTGTGCTAAAGTGTCAGTGAAATGCGTCATAGTGCCACTACAGGGAATGAGATGAGAGTAAAGTGAAAGACTATTGAAACTTATGTAGGACCTATACATGTAGGTTGTATTGTAAAATTAGGTATTTTATTTATGTTTTATTATTATTGTGTTAAATTGTACTGTGTATTCTTATTGTATTGTGTATAAAATTGTATATGTGTTGTAAAATTGTATTGTGTATTGTAAATTTTATTGTGTACTGCTTATCATTTTATTGTGTATTGTTTATATTGTATATACCACTGCCACCGGGTGCTTGCCCACTTGCAGTGTAAATAAATACATACATACATACATACATACACCTTGAGGTTCTGAGAGGGAAGGATAGCTTTGTAGTATATTGCATACAAATTTCAGCTCTGGGGATACATGTAGGATAAGAAACAATTTACTAGAATTTGTTTTTAATATTGTTAATGGAGTTTTCATGCAAAAAACAGCGTGCAATAATTACATTTTTGTTTTTAAAAGATGGGATTTGAGTTAGTACTAATCGAGAAGTGGGTCAGTTTGCAGAGATAATACAATGGACTACAGCAATGTGAACAGAATATGAAAGACAAGATCTAACTCCATTGGCAGTCCACTGCAGTCTTCTCCCATTCACAGCAACCCAAACACTCTGGTTCAAATTCAATAAATTCAAACTCTTCATCATTGTCATCATCCTCAACTTCAATAGTGTACCACGGGCAACACTAAAAGCAGAGTGTTTTACATCTTCGGTACACAGTTGCTAGGGGAACACTTGTAAGTCAAATGATGAAGAATCGAAATATTCCCCATTGGTGAAAGAAAGAAGTGTTAGGATACAAAAAAAGAATCCAGAATTATAACAACTCACCTTAAAATTGGGAGGTGGTACTACTCGACACAAACCAAATTTTTCAGCCACAGGCCGTATTCTGTCAATATACTCCAGAGGGTCTTGAAATTCCTTCTCAGTGGGATGGAAGATGGGTGCCTCAACCATCTGGGCTGGACTTCCCAGATGTGGGAAGACTGTAGTGTTACTGGGTCTACAAGCATAGCTGGATGACTTTGATTTCTGAGAACTCCTGCAAAAAAATTGCATTTTTAAAGAGATTGACATATCAATCTCTGACGAAATCTTATGTGTTTTGTAACTATTCAGTTCTTTATCATGTTACCAACAAACTGAGTTGTTGTGAAGTACTAAAATATGTAATGCAACAGTATGTGTCAATTTCACAAAATTTTTTTCCCTTAAAAATTTTTCTCAAAAAGGGGGTAAGTCTTAAATAACGAGAGCTAAAATTTCTGGCGAATCTTGGTTAGCAGAAGTCTGCTATTCTGTGTTTACTTAAGTACCGTGTATGATGAAAAATAGTAAAATTACGTTCCTACCTCCCTGAAGCAGACAAAGCAGGGTTTTTATAAGGCTGAATATTTCCTTATTTCCAAATGTACCTGCATAAGAAGGAAGCTGTCTGAACTTGTCGGAAATTGTCGGAACTTGCACACAATGCTGTCTAGTGCACAAGAATGTTTGAAACATTATTTCCAGCTTTCAGTTGTTTGCAGTCACCTCGACAATAGTTGCTTTTCTCAGTTTGTAATATTCTGTTTTTACTTAATTCGATAAAATGAGCGTCACTGACAGTGAGCAGTTGATAGCTCGTGTATGAAAGACAGACTATATGGGATGAAAGAATCAAAGAATATTCAAATAGAACTTATGCAGAAAAATGTTGGAAGAATATCAGCTTATTCATACCCTTCAAAATGTTGCTGCCCACAATTAATTAATTTTATGGACTCCTATTTACTTACAAATGGCTTTTAAGGAACCTGCAGGTTCATTGCTGCCCTTACACAAGCCTACTATCGGTCCCTATCATGTGCAAGATTAATCCAGTCTCTATTATCATATCCCACCTCCCTCAAATCCATTTTAATATTATCCTCCTATCTATGTCTCGACCTCCCAACTAACACTCTATATGCATTTCTGAATTCGCCCATAAGTGCTACATGCCCATCTCAAATGTTTGGATTTAATGTTCCTAATTATGTCAGGTGAAGAGTACAATGCATGCAGTTCTGCGTTGTGTAACTTTCTCCATTCTCCTGTAACTTCAGTCCTCTTAGCCCCAAACACCCTTAATCTAGGTTCCTCTCTCAAAGTGAGAATCCAAGTTTCACAACCATACAGAATATGGACTCCTACACACACGAAAATTTTAAATCAATATTTTCTAGCAAAAGCAGTTTGTTGTTACTCAGAAAAGACATCTTTCACTGTGAAAACTTTATCAGTAAACTGGCGCTGGTCTCCAGTTTTCTACTACATGTCCACAGTAAGCGCAAGCAAGTGCAAAGAACAAGCATTGACCATCGCAAGCATTAAAAGTCTTGACTTCCCAGCAGTATGCGTTCCCTTAAGCAACCAGGCTTGGACTCTGGGAATTTATTTGCCACAATTAGCTATTACTGGAGGGGTAACTCATAGTAACCAATGAAGTTTGTGGATTGTTTGCAGCTAGTGTGATAGTTTTATTTTATGAGAAATGGCTTCAGGAAAAAAGTGCTACAAGTGTGATGACAGTTATGATACCTAAAAGTGTTTCTTCTTTAGAAGTAAATGATATAATATTAGTGATCTTGATACAGGTCACAAATTATAGAGCTAATCCATGCTATGATTACAATAATTAATTAGAACACTTATTGATGAAGTAAATAAATATAAATATCTTCCAAATTAGCAATTTCTTGAACAATTAAAGCATCGAAAGATCATGACATTATGAAGAGAATGGAATATTTACTTTTAATGCAGATTAGTGAATTTTCTCTTCATGTGCATGCATAAAATTTCAACATGTGGGTCTATCTTTTAAATTATTGTAAGCAGCATGGCTTATTTGCTGATGTAAGTGACAATTTTCAATCATGTGTACTGCACGCCAGTTTTATTGCTTGCAGTCACTGCAACGCAAATATTAAGTTTGATTGCAAATGTTATGTTTCTGTACGTAATCACAACATTTCATACCATTCTGTAGGTCTGTTGTCCTAGTTAAGTACTATGTATGTAGCTGTTAAATTTAATGTTAAAGTCGGTAAACAAAGATTACGTCCCATTAAAATATGTGTTTTGATGTGGACTTTATGTTGTCAGCAAACAGCTGGATACATTACGAAGATTGATTTATTAAATTTTACAGTATTTATTAAAAGTCCTATGACAAATGGACGTAATAATTTTATTACATTAAAAACAATCTGATAGCATTAAGAAAAATATTTCTTGTAATTCAGTCACACCTCCATGCAACGAAAACTGATATTAACAATAAACTCTGTTGCAACAAAACAATGTTTCATCCTTCATTACAACGATGGACAAATTTTTTAGAAACCCCGATAGAACAATAAAAACATAATAATAATAATAATAATAATAATAATAATAATAATAATAATAATAATAATAATAATAATAATAATAATAATAATAACAACAACAACAACAACAACAATCATTTTAATTTACTTGGTTTTCATGTTCAATATTTCACTTTTATCTTGGTTTGCCCTCTTAAAGATGTTTTCCCATTGTTTCATCTAGCCTCTTTCATACTTTTGATATCAATCCTGGTATTCTATGCAAGGAATGTGATACAATAGAGTACCTGCTTCTAGGGTGCTTGACCCTTAACAGTATTTTCTTTTATGGTTCCTGACCACATTAAAGTGTTAGTTATTAAAGAATTGAAGCTAACTGAAGTGGCTAAAAAGTATGGGTTTACGCAGCCAACACTGGCAACATTCATAAAGAAACACACGGAAATAGAGGGCAGTGTTGCAAGTGATAAAAGTAATTCTGAATGTTAGCATTTAAAATGAGGTGGCAGAAGACATTGACACTGCTACCTTGAAATGTTTTAATGAAGTGAGGATACTTAACATTCCTATAACAGGCCCTATTCTGTGTCACAAAGAGCTTAATTTTGCTAAGTGTACTTGGCAGTCGAACTTCAAAGCAAGTAATGGTTGCCTACAACGTTTTGAGGGCAAACATATGATTATTTTTAAGTGGGAGCTAAAGGAAAAAATCTGTTCTCACAGGCAATGCTAATTCTTGACAAGCTACTAAAAAGACTGAAGTTATGAAAAAAATACAGTCCATATGGCATCTTTAAGTCGACAATTAAATGGTGAGTAGGACTAAATACCTATTATTTCATAGTCTGTAATGTTATACTTATTTCTACTATAATCTCTTTCAGAACATAAATTTGAGCACAATTTCATATCTCTTCAATATAACAATAACTCTGATATAAGAATACAATTCTTCTAGTCCCCAGACCGTATATACTTACAAATGGCTTTTAAGGAACCTGCAGGTTCATTGCCACCCTCATATAAGCCCGCTATTAGTCCCCATCGTGCAAGATTAATCCAGTCTCTATCATCATATCCCACCTCCCTCTAATCCATTTTAATATTATCCTCCCATCTATGTCTCGGCCTCCCCAAAGGTCTTTTTCCTCCAACCTCCCAACTAACACTCTATATGTATTTCTGGATTCACCCATATGTGTTACATGCCCTACCCATCTCAAACGTCTGTATTTAATGTTCCTAATTATGTCAGGTGAAGGAAAACAAAATATATGTTGGCAGATAATGGAAAGATAGTTGACAAAATAGACAGCCTGCAGATATCAGATTATAATTTTGAGAAAGTTGACAACTTTACATATTTAGGATCAGTGGTCACTAGCGATAATAACATGTCCAAAGAAATCTCTAATCGATTAATGAAAGCAAACAGAGCATATTTCGGCTTGAAATATCACTTTAGTTCACATGCTCTATCCAGGAAAGTAAAAGTTATTCTTTACAAAACATTAGTGAGACCAGTTTTGACATATGCGGCAGAAACGTGGTCAATCTCCAAAAATGATGAAAAAAGACTGGAGATTTTCGAAAGAAAGATTCTGCGAAGGATCTATGGCCCAACATTTGAGGAAGGTCTCTGGAGGAGGAGATGCAACTATGAATTATATAGACTTCTAGGAGAGCCAAATATAATCAATACAGTTAAAACTAGCAGATTGAGGTGGGCAGGACATGTAATACGCATGGACCCAAGTGAACCTTGCAAAAAAATTGTAATAAATCCGGGAGGTCAGAGAAGACGAGGTCGACCGCACTTGCGATGGATTGATGGAGTGGAAGAGGATGCCAGAAAGTTGGGGTGCAAGAATTGGAAGGCTGCTACACAAGATAGAGACGGATGGCGACAATTACTAAGGGAGGCCCAGGCCCACCAAGGGCTGTAGCGCCAATGATGATGAATTATGTCAGGTGAAGAATAAAATGTGTGCAGTTCTGTGTTCTGTTAACTTTCTCCATTCTCCTGTAACTTCATCCCTTTTAGCCCCAAATATTTTCCTAAGAACCTTATTCTCAAACACCCATAACTTAGTTCCTCTCTCAGTGAGAGTCCAAGTTTCACAACCATACAGAACAAACGGTAATATTATAATTGTTTCATAAATTCTAACTTTCAGATTTTTTGACAGCAGACTAGATGACAAAAGCTTCTCAACTGAATAATAACAGACATTTCCCATATTTATTCTGTGTTTAATTTCTTCCCGAATGTCATTTATATTTGTTACTCTTGCTCCAAGATATTTGAATTTTTCCATCTCTTTAAAGGATAAATCTCCAATTTTTATATAGACTGTATATAATTTTGTTAAAAGTTTTGACTGAACTAATGACTTTTAAGAGGCATGATGGGGCCAATAAGCTAATTACTATAAATGACAATTTATTACATGTGCCGTCTATGCTTATCCGCTAGTTAAAGCTCCATCATATATTAAAAAAAGTCTTTCTAGACATTATACCTCATAGGAGTAGTGCCACAAACATACTGCATGTGAAGCACCATCGAGGTTGTGTAGCATATTTTAAATGGAATATACTGTGAGCCCTGAATCACGATTACCATCACCACTCTAACCTGCCCATGTGAACATGCAGTAACATGACACTCACCTCTTAGTGCCAGCAGCAGCTCTTGATGTGCTGGGACTGTTCACTTCTGTAGAACCCCGCCTCTCTTTTGCCTGTACTTTGGCAGCAGACATTTTAGAAGCTGTCACAGCACCAACAGATGAACCAGTCTGGTTTGAAGAGGTTCTACTTTCTTTCATAGAAGAGTGAGCCTTATCAATCGGTTTTGCAGACACCATTGCAAGTGGCTTCTTCATTGAACTGTCTGCCTCAGTCTGCGTGTACAAGCCAGAGGGGATATCACTAGTTTTTCCAATGCCTGGAGTTGTCTTAAATGCGTCTGTCTCTGGGCCACTCGGTACTGTGTCAGTGGTAGCATCACTTCTGTTGGTTGGTGCCACAACTGGGCGTCCACGAGCAGTAGGTTGAACTGTCCCAACTGGAGGGTAAGTTCCTGTGGTGACAGTTGAAGGCGCTCCTACTGCAGAACCATAAATATTTTTCTGATCCATCATCAACATTCCAGCAGGTCTTTGATGCTGTGTAGTAAGCACAGACCTGTACACATACAAAATCAAATGATTAAACATTTGTGACTTTGACATGTATAATTATACTAATCTAAAAATTCAGGTATGGTTAAGTAATGTATCAATAAGGAACATCATATTTTATTTGATAAGATCAATGTCTTAACCATGAAGTTCAGCTATTGTGATCACAGAATTAGAAAAGACATTGAAATTAGTGTATTAGATACCGCCCAATGATAGAAAAAGTGGTTTTATAATGAGTAGAGTCCTGATTTTATGTAATTACATATTCTATTTCTACAGATGTAGCTAAGAGAGAAACAAAAATTTCGGCCAATCACGCTAAAAAGATCCTCATTCCGAAGTTTTAAGTTACGTATTTTTACATATTGTGACGTATATTACATAGGATTATCATATTTTGATAAGCAAAAAAGGGGACACTTTATCGACACATACTTCTGAACAGATTGCTATCATAGATCATGTACTATACTGATATATAGTACCGGTATGTAGAAGCTGAGAAATATTGCTAGTAGTAATTTTCTTAACCTAAAATAACAAAATAATAATACAAACTAGTGAATTGGTTATAATTTAATCTTTATAACCTTGAGTCTAATTATAAATCACAAAAAAAACCAATAAAAATAACACACAATACCAATACTTTGGTATCTGATATTGCTATAGCCTATATGACGATATTGTACCTGCAGTCTCATTGGGTTGACTTTTCAATTCAATATTTTGGACTGTAAACCACCATTCTTCCAGTTGAAATACTGGATAACTATTGGAAAGAGCTTTATCGAACCATGGTTACTTCCATCAGTGGAAACTCCACAATAAAGTATTTCATTTTCTTCAATGGTTTTTAAAACATTTCCCAAGAATCAGGTGCCAAAGCAGAGTTTATAATTGCCTCTGTCTTCGTTTTTCCACAATAAACTTCTTCGCAATATCCGAATCTGGGAACGTCGTCTTCAGTAGGCCAGATATGCATGCCATCACATTGTAACTATTGTAGTGTTTACCAATGTGGAAAGCAAAAGTTCCTTCTGCTGCAGTTACTTCATCTTCCAATTTGCTGCCAGGTTTTACAAAAAAGTCAGTTAATTTTTTAGAAGAACTTTCTTCTCGAAATGTCCTTTGTGCTTTTCGCAATCTAGATACGCTTGCAAATCAAGCTCTCATTTATTCGACACTGAAACAAATGTACCAGCTTTACATATCATGCATTCACCCTCAAAATTATCTCTACCTATTTGAAAACAAAAATACTACTTCTCTAACTCAGCAGAAAATTTACACTTTCTTTTTGGCATTTATTCTCGTACACAGCACAAAAAGACAGTTATGAAAGTCGGCAGTCAGCAAGCTATAGTAACCGGAAGACAACATATAGCATTGTCACATAGTGGCAACAGTTTTAAACACAAGACGCAAGCTTCCAAACATTACAAAAATAAAACATCGATAATATTGATCAAAGAGTACAGAAAGAGAAGTTCACAAGAGCATTTAAAGTGGGGTGGACTAAAGCGTTACTTAACTGTAACGATTAGAAGGTTCCATGTTACAAAAAAGTAACCGTTACAAATGTTTGAGACATTTTCCTTAACTAGTAACGTCGTATTTTAAACGTAACCTAAAAACCCGGACAATTAGCCAAAATCTAAAAACCCGCTCAGACGAAAAATTTAACCCTAAAAAAGAGGACATGTGCGGGGCAACCTTATATTACATATATTCATACATATTAAATATTTTATTTTTTTTTAAGCATATTGCCAGACTTCTAACATCTTCCGTGATCCTGCCATGCTGTTAATGTCATGCTTTCGATATCTCTCTCATGTGGTAGCTATTAGGTTACGTCCCTTTTCGGATTTCTCCTTCAAAATTTTCTAATGTTCCTTCAAATTGGAACAGCGAAAATCAGAAACAAGTGACCAACAGGCTTGGAGCTCACATAGACACTTCCTCTCAGCTCCACCTTGCAAGAACACGGGATTGTTTCTCTTCCAATTTTCCCGTTCATACATTCATTCACACAATGAAGAAACTGGAAAACTACATACCGGTACTGTAAATAGGTTACAAGATTACAAAACTAGAAGTAAATTTGACACATGATCATGACATTCAAAAGTTAGATCAAACTTCCACCTTCATTGAGGGAGGAGAAAATTAATTTTAGTAGGTTATTTTACGATGCTTTATCAATATCTTAGGTTATTTAGTGTCTGAATGAGATGAAGGTGATAATGGCGGTGAAATGAGTCCGGGGTCCAGCACCGAAAGTTACCCAGCATTTGCTCATATTGGGTTGAGGGAAAACTCTGGAAAAAACCTTAACCAGGTAACTTGCCCCGATCAGGAATCGAACCTGAGCCACCTGGTTTTATAGCTAGACGCACTAACCGTTACTCCATGGGTGTGGACGGGAGGAGAAGAGGTAGAATAAATGTCTTATTCATTAATAACTACTACAAGTGGGTCAGTCAAGTGGAGTTATTTATCTATAATAGCCTCAAGAGCAGAATACCTCTCTCTCTCCTTTTCATACGACTATGAAGATGGCTGAAATGTGCGGAAGATTATGATCTGGTGCTGGAGAAGTTCAAACCAAACGATTCGTGAATGGCTTCCTAGAATGTGCTGGGTATTTGAGACAACATGCATACTACAAATAAGAGGAATTCACTTAACAAAACAACAACACACGTCATACCTTCCAATGCCGAGAGTATTGCTATCTTGAATCCCAGTTGAAGCACGGTTGAAATTGGGTGGTTTGGTGACTAGTTTGGCACGCATGATGACACGCTGATTCGGACCTGTTGGACCTTCTGTGCCCAACTTAACAGCAACACCCTGTATCAACTGTTGTGACGGAGCTGCTAATGACACTCCTGTTCCAGGAGGCTGCTGCAATGGGATATAAAACAGATGGCCTTCACTGTCATCCTCTTCCTCCTCTGTGACATCCGTCTGTGTGGAACATTCCATGCTCTTCTGAGGTACGGGTTCTGGAGTGGCAGGATCTGATGCCACCACACTCTGCGATGGAGTGTCAAGGCTGGGCTCATTGTCCAGATTTACTTGCACAGCAATTGATGTACTACTTGTGCACCCAGTTTTTAGTGTTGTCATCACACCATCATTCTGCAAGAGCAGCAACTGCTGTTGCTGTTGCTGCTGTGGTGCCTGCTGCTGCTGTTGTTGCTGGGTTGGCATGTAATTCTCAACTTGCACTGGTCTCATAGTAATAGGCAATGTCGGTATGATCTGAACAACAGCTGTTGCTAAAGGCAATGTTTGTATTGGCTGACTGACAACAGGTAATGCAAGCCTCTCAGACTGTACTGTTGGAAGTGCTGAAGACTGGCCAGTTTGCACTGTCTGTATTGTTGAAGAAGGGACTGTCTGCATTGTTGAAGAATTTATAGTTTGCATTGTTGAAGACTGTACTGTTTGCACTGTTGATGACTGTACTGTTTGCATTGTTGATGACTGTATCGTTTGCATTGTTGAAGGTGGTACTGCTTGCAATGCTGCAGATGAGACCATTTGTACTGTTGAAGATGGGACTGTTTGCAATGTTGAATGTGGGACTGATTGAACTGTTGCACACTGCACTGTTGGCATGGCTGGAGACGAAACAGCTTGTATGGCCGAAGACGAAACAGATTGTATGGCCGAAGACGATACAGCATGCATGGGCAAAGATGAAACAGACTGCATAGCGGAAGAGGAAATAGCTTGCATTGTTGGAAGAGGAGCTGTTTGTATCTTTGAAGATGGGCTTGTTTGAACTGCCAAAGACGGAGCCATTTGCAATGCTGACGAAACAGCCATATGAATTGTTGATGATGGTACTGTTTTTGTTGCTGAAGATGGGACTATTTGTACTGTTGAAGATGGTACTGTTTGCATTGATGACTGCACTGTTTGAACTGTTGATGTCTGAACAGTCTGCATTGCTGAATGAACTGGTTGTACTATCAGTGACTGACTGACTTGTGGAAGAACTGATTGTGAAGGTGGTGACTGAATTGACTGGACAGATGATGACTGTATACTTGGTTGTACTGCTGCTGATGTCTGAATTGACTGCATAGGTGGAGAATGAACAGGCTGCATTGGTGGAGAGTGAATTGACTGCAAAGGTGACTGAACTGTCTGTGATGATGGGGACTGAACCATCTGTAATGATGAAACAGTTTGTACTGGTGATGATGGAACAGTCTGTGCTGGTCCTGCTGATGGTGGCGGTGTTATTTCATCATCAAGTCTTGCTAAATCTTCTTCTGACTTTGATGTTGTAGTGCTAGATGTTCTACTATCCCGTGCCCTCCGCCTGAATGGAGTACTAATAGGTGGTAATTCTGGTTCTGAATCAAATGCATAAACACTGCTTTCGTTTTCTGGAGAAAATGCATTTGCACTAGGAGTGAAGTCTTTGCGTTCTTTTACCTTGTGTGGGAAAGACCGGCGTTGCTGGAATATTGACTTCTTCTCCCCTCCTCGATCTTGTACTGACTGGGATTTACCAAGAGACTGATGCTGAGTCTTTGTTTCTTGCTTCTTACTCTCTGTGTGTAATTTACCAACTTTTCCTTCTTCCTGCACATTTTCACCTGCTGAAGATTCATGTACAGATTTTTCTTGCTTTGCTCGTTTCTTATGCGAAAGTCCTAGTGTCACCATATCACCAACATTATGTACTGTTGAAGTTAAACTGGCATTTGTATGGAGTCTCTCAGCATTACCTCCGTCTCTGGTAACACCTTCAGTCTTATCCTGAATTCGTGCACTTAGTACGTCTGTTCTCTTTTGAGAATTAATTGCTCTGAGTTCTGTTTCTTTGACTGGGGAATTAGCCTTCTTAACATTTGTTCTTGAATCTTTTCTTGTCTCTATTGGCAACAATTTTTCTGTGGAAGACTGTAAAGTGGTGACAGCAGCTGACTCTGGCTGCAATGCTTTCTTTGAGCTACTTAACTCAAGCCTTTCTTGCGACATATCTAATCTCAGATTAAGTTCGTTCACTTTAAACGAAGAACTTTTCTCAGTACTATACATCTGACTGCTGACTTCTTTCAAGTAAGACGAGGTTCCTGTAACTCCCTTTGCTACTTTCACTTCATCTTTAGTAGTATCATCATGTTCTTTTGATATGCTATTGCTCATGAAATCATCTCCAATGACAGATTCACTGCATTTGCATTCACTCTTATCAAACATGGGACACTTATGATCTGGTTCCTCGATATAGCTTTCATTTAGCCATTTCTCAATCTGTTCATTGGACATGTTTACTTTTGCTTTCACTTTATCCCTGAAAGTAGGTTCTCTATTTTTACTTTGATAACCGAGTGTGTGACAAGGATTCATTTCAACCTTTCTTACACTAACAAGAGATTTTAGTTTCATTGTTTCTGGCTTGTTTTCATTAGCAGCAGTCACTGGCATACTTTTCAACGAAGTGACGATGTTACTGACAGATGGCAAGTTACTGACCACAGGCACTTCAGTTTTAATAGTCTCCACCTTGCCTTCAAGCTTGATGAGTTCTTTAAGAGGAATATCATCGTAATGAATTCCAGTCTTGGGATCTGGATTCAAGATGATGTCAGTAGGTAAAACTTTACCTGGGGTGTATTTTGGTAGAGGTTCTTCAGTCTTTGTTAACACACTATTGCCTAAAGCTGCTGTTACTTCCACTTTAGGTAACACATTCTTAGCAAGAGGAGAATATAATATATCCTCTTTTGGTAGTTTTCTTGATCTAGTACCATCTTCACAACCGCTACTATCAAGTGCGCGTTTTGGCGAAGTTTTAATTCCTTGCTGCAGTACTGTTTGATTAACAATTTCAGTGGCACTGAGAATTCTATCACTCTTCCTCGAAATATTCTCACTCAAGGATGACTTGTTTTCCATTTTAACAACTGTCTCTGTCTTTGGACTCGTCACAATTTCACTACTGTTACATGCTTTACTGAGACTCTCAGTTATTTGTTTGTCAAGTTTCACAATTTTTGGTTCAGTCTTCAGTTTTAAGAACTTCCTCTTCATCATATTCAGTTGCTTCTTTGTATCCACCTTATTACCAGCCATGACTTCAGTTCCACTCTTCACTTCAGCATTCACATTTTTCAACTTACTTGATATGCTTAATTCACCCTGTGATTCCAATCTCTCCTCTTTCTTAATACAAATTTCACTTAACAATTCTTTGCCTTTGGGACTAATTTTACTCTTTGAATCTAAAACAGCTGGTCTTGCTGATTGTTCTAATTTATCTCCTTCGGCAGATACATGTGATGATTTCGATCTTGTACTCTGGAATAGTGTCTTGTCAGCCACAAATGATGATGGAGCTTCGACTCCAGTTTTTGCTGTCTTTTTAGACACATCACCATCAGGTTTCGACACTGGCACTTCCACATCCTTGCCTTTCGGACACAATTCTTTGGCATTTTCACCCTTCTTCTGTAATACTTCAGTCAGTTTAGTATTACTGTTTTCGTTCTTCTTGGGTAAATCTTTACTCTTAGAATCTGTATCCTCTTTTCTTTGGTTCACTTGTTTATTCTTACTGATATCAGATTCTGCTGCACTTTGCGAAGTTTCTTTACTCTTGGCACTAACTTCAACATTCTTCTTAGGTGAGTTGTCTCTGCTTCTTACACTGGAATCAGTTCTGTTCTTTGGAATGTCTTCATTCTTTTTCAACACTACTTCTTTATTTTTAGTTCTAAGGTCGTCTTCACCCTTTCTTTGTTCAATTTCACGGTTATTAGCATTACCCTCTTCAGCCTTCTTCTCTGAACCAGATGTCTTGTTGCACAATTCAGCCTCGCACTTTTTCCTGCTGTTAACTTCCTCTACCTTCTTCGCTGACATATCATTCTTTGTACTTCGCTCAATATCTTCTCTATGACACAAATCTTTCTTCTTTGAAAGCTTATCATCAGAACTTCTGAGTGTCATCTCGGTCTTATTACAATCACTGTCTTCCTCTTCATCTTTCCTTTTTTCTACTTCTTTTTTCTTAGCATGAAGTTCACCCTCAGTTTTCTTTTGTGGCACATCTTTCTTCTTCTGACGATCTTCTTCACTCTTTCTCAGCATTTCTTTCTTCTTTGAGTTCCCATCATCTTCACTCTTTTTTAACACATTCTTCTTCACATGAAGCTCATCTTCAATCTTTTTCAACACTGCACTTTTCCTCTTGCTTTGAGGATCATCCTCGTTCTTTTTCGGTACAGTTTCCTTCTTCTTAGCACCAACACCATCCTCACTCTTCTTGAGGGGCACCTCTTTATTCTTACAAACTTCTTCAACCTTCTTTGCTGCTTCTTTCAGTTTCGCATTTACACTCTCCCTAGTTCTTCTTTGTGGTGTGTCATCACTCCTACTTTCCTCTTCTGTTATCTTCTTTTCTTTATTTGCATCTTCAATCTTTTTCTCTTTCTTTTTAATTGTCTCATTATCCTCGACTTTTTTAGATGAACTATCCCTTACTTTCGCATTGCCTTCATTTCTTTTAGATATTTCTTTATTCTTTGCAACGAGAATCTCTTCACTCTTTCGTTCTTTATTCTTTACATTAACATCTTCACTCTTTCGAACCACCTTTTCCTTACTTTTCAAACTGGCATCACTCCTTCTGCTTGTCAGTTCTCTTGCTTTGGCAACAAGACTTACATCACCACTTCTACGTGACATTTCTCTACGTTCATCATCTTCAACTCTTTCCTCTGACAATACTTTACTCCTGACATCAACATTCTCAGAGATTTCCATTGTACCTTTAATTCTGGTATCATTAAGCTTATCATTTGGTTTCTGTGCTGGTTCGACAGGCATTTTTAACTTTCTCTCAGCTTTCAAAGCCACTACATTCTTTCTCTTTGTTTCAGTGGAACATTTTGCAACGGTTGAATCTGGAGTCTTCATGTCTGTCTTGGTAGCAATCTTCCTATTTGTAAGGTCTTTTCCTTCTTTTGAGCCTGTTTTCTGTTCCACTATAACCTCTTTGCTATTACTATCATCACCGAGTTTCTGTTTCAAAGCTAGCTTTCCAAGTGGCTCTTCATCAGAATCACTAAATGTCTCTTCTGCTGGCATGTCTGCAGCACTCTCCTGCATTTTGGGCTTCCTCAAGAGCCTTGTTGGAGAGTTAGAAGATGGAGATGCCACTGGTTTGCTCTTTTTAACGATGCTCTTGGACGGTACTGACTCTGCTGTTGCAATTTCTGGATTAGGAGCCTGTTCCATTGCATCCTGGGAAGTCTGCTCGTTGACATCTCGGGAACCTGGTGGAATGGTATCACGTGAGCCTCTTCTCAAGCTGCGCCGTGGGCCTGAAGGAGGTCCCATCTTATCTGCATCTGATTCTGGTTCAATTTCTTTGTTATCTTCTTGACAATTAGCATCTGCATTCTGCAACTTAGCAGACAGTTTCTTTGGTCTTGCTTGCAAGCCCTTCACAGTTTCCCCTTGTTTCTTCTTGACAATATCTTCTTTCTTATTGACAATATCTTCTTTCGTAAGGCTAGCTTCCTTTTTACTTCGAATTTCTGCCTCCCTCATTTTGTCAAGGTTCTTTGAAATTTCAGCTTTTCGTAAAGCCAATCTCTTGCTTCTTACTGACAGTCTTCTGATCCTTACAATGTCAAACTTCTTCTCTTTTTCAACCGTACCATCGGGTACAGATCTTGCTTTCAGTGATGAAAGTGGCTTAGTGTCTTCTTTTGTTAGAAGTGCTTCTTTCTTTTCTTTGTATGCTCTTGCTTTGATCTCACTTTCTCGCCGCTCTGCAAACAAACATTTATTTCTTTATTTAAAGTTATTAAATACAATAATACATAAAGTAAAAATAAAAACCTTCATTACTTGCTACAGTTTTCTGAAACAAGTTCTTGTTGAAATATGCGACAATATTTATTTTCATATATGAAGGTAAAAAAATCTCATGAGACATGAGCCAAGTTTTATGGCCATGATAATGGGATACATTTTTTAATGTAAGGTAGACAAGGTCTACCATAAGAAAGCAGTTGCAGGATAAATAACTGAAGGGTTTACTGTAAATATAAACAGCTGATCTCTCTTTGCACAAAAACAATTAAATGGATCTGTAAACACATTAAGATACTAGACAAATAAGTACTGGGGAAGAGACTGAGTTATTTCAAATGTAACGAGCAGCATAGTTAACAGTATCATCACTAATGACAGTGATCAATATAAGAGCCACAATTCTGAAAATTCACAATCATTAATATCTGCAAGATGCAGAAGAGATGCATTTCAATCCCACTCTACATTTGTTTTTATACTACAGTTGAGCTTCAATTATCACTGTCTTCAACTGTCGTTGTTTCCCACTAAGTACAGTTTGTTATTTATACAATTAAATTAAATAATTGCTGAAATTCTACTAATCATCTTTTTTTTTTACCAGATCATGTAATAATACAATATTTTATTGCCAAGACAAAGATACATATTGCCTTTCTTATATAAAAACACTCTAGCACCCCCAGAAAGAGTAAGTTACATACTCATGCTCAGGGAACATTCCACATAATGTTAAGACATTTTATTAAATAACAGAGTAAAAACACACACACACACAGATATCACAAAAACTGAACTATAAATTTTCTCTCTAAACAGCAATTTTTTTAATTGATTTTTTTAAATAGGAACATTAGCAAATTGTATGTTTAGGAATTTAGCTATTATCATGTTATGAAGCCTTGGACTGAAGTTGCTACTGCGATTATATGCTACAGTTGTGGTACATTTAGGTACTGTCAAGCATATATGTTGTCTGATCTTTTGGTTTTGTATATATTAATGTGAATATAAATTAAATATATTTTGGTGTGTATATACGAAATTCAATAATACATTTGATGAAAGTCACTTTAAATTCTGCATGCAACAGTTCTGAAGGATAATATAAATTTATTAAGGCATATTTTTATTATTATTTTCTGTAGCAGAGTTATTGGCATGAGGGGAAGTACTATAAGCACTACCCCATCCTGCAATGCTATATTGTAATATAGCTTGTACTAATGTGAGGTAAATCAGTCGTAAAGTATGGACAGTCAAGTAATTTCGTAGAATGACAAAATAGTGAATAATTTTTCTTAATCTATTGCACAGAAAAAGAACATGTTTATCCCAACGTAAATGTAAATGATTATTATTCTGAGATACTTCATGAGATTCATTTAGAATAGGACAGTTACACTATTAGAAGAACAATTGTATGTATGAATTTTTAAACACAAGAGCGAATCAGGATATTTCATACCAATAGATGTTAATGAAAATGGTACAACCATAGTTTTAGAATGATTTAAGACAAGTAGGTCGGAATCAAACCAATTTTTAATCAATGTGATGGCATTATTTGCATTAAAGATGGTATCATCCCAAGTTTTACCTGCAAAAATAACAACAATAACTCTGTTTACATTATTTAGTGCAGTACAATGATTGAGGTGGTTCGAGTTCATTATGAAGTTTGGTAGTCTATATAAGATGTAGTTGTCAGTCTAAAATTTTAAATTGATGTAAGCACT